>NC_141705.1:54890024-55490024 GCF_971803275.1 Cyanistes caeruleus
CTCTTTTTGTGTGTGGATAAATTAGGCTGTAAGATGTAACTGGCTGTTGTAGAGCGGGGGTGGGACTTTGATGTAGAAGTCATGTTAAAGCAGATGGGTGTGCTGAGCATGCTTCAGCCAGGCTAAATGGGAAAAGCAATTAAATGCTCTTCCACACAGTTATTGCTGAAACAACAGGAAGCAGAAATAGCAGAGTAAATAAGCTGTGCCATCAGAGAGGTTTCCCTGGAGCTGACAGCAAATTTGGAAGCAAAGGGGTTTGTTGGTTGCAGCTGCTGGTGAAAGTCAGAAAAGTTCAGGGAAACCAGGAAAAACCCCCAAAAACAGCAAAAGCAATGGCTTGGTTGAGAAGGAGAAAAAGCAGAATGATTTTTAGGACCAAAAAAGTCGACAGTACTTCCTGGGCTGCTTGTTCATTTACTCTTGTAGCATTCAGGAAAAGTCAGATCTTCTTTGAAACAAGCAACCCAACAACAAACAGATATTTGGTGCCCATACTCCTTAGGAAACCAATGGACTGACCTAAATCTATCTATAGGGCACTTGAAGACGTATGTTGAATGCTGCAACTTAGCATAACTCCACCAGCCAGGATCATGGAGCCTTTGGACACTAAAAGAAACCAACGTGTCCCACCCATGAGGAAGAGCGGAAAATCCGCCACTGGCATCCCTCACAGTGTTACCATGAAGGAAGAATTATACTCATGTCCACAAGGTAAGGTTCCAGTGCACATTGCTTGTCAGGATGGAGAAAAATTTGAGCTACTGGGAGAAATGTATTGGCCCTGGGGACTGCTGGGCACGGTGCTTTTGCAGTACTATTAAGCATCTATCCTGTAATGCTGATATCATCTGTGAACACTTATCTCACCTATCTCCTGGCAAGCAGGATTAGAGAGAGAAAAAAAAGGGAAAATACCACTCTTGTTGCAACACTGTGGGAGGATTTAAAGCCATCTGGGAAACAAAAGTAGGAAATGATCACAGCTGAGAAATTGGTGTTTTACAGGTACTCTCAGAGGATTTTGACTGCCATAGTATAAATTTAGTATTCATGGTATTAATGGAAAAATTCTAAACTGAATAGGAAATTAACTTTCTTACTTGAGGTTATGCTGCAGTGGTAAAGTGATCCTAATTATTTTTAAGACTAAATGCTATTGCTAGGGGTAAGTCAGGTTTCGAAAAGAAAGAAATCAATAATACAAAGACAGATTTTGAAGATTTCAAATAATAAAACTAGGTAGAGTGGTTTGTATCAAATACAACAAAAATCCCTTCAGTGAAAATGCATAAGGTTAAGTCTTGAGCGGATACCTCATGCATACAATTTAATGAATAAAAAACATAAATCAAATAAGACTGGGTCAAAACATAGACAAAGGGATTATACCAAAAATCAGAGCTTTAAGAAATGGGTGGTTGTGCAGAGACATGTAATTGATCTTTCTGGTCTTCTACATGACCTTTTTGCCTCCTGGACTCCGTTTCAGAAATCAGTAGAATGATTTTTTATTAAGTTCAGTTTTCTTTTAATGCATAGCAGCAGTCACTGAAATAATGGCTTTTTTTACCCCCTACTGTACAGTTGATTGGCACATCCTTGTTTCACACATTCATTTTATAAATCTTTTAATGCTTCCTCTGATTGAGTCACAGGAAAATGATCCAAGACAAATGTGCAATCTAATCTTCAGATAGTTAGCACAGTACCTGGCAGCTGAAGAGAAAGCAAACAAAACACCAAAATGCACCAGCAGAGGCACCCAACAGGAAGAGGTGACTGAAATGCAGAAAGGGCCAGTAGACTGGCACCTGAGGACTGTGAGAAATGCTGAGTAGTCCATTACCAAGGTACTGATACCATAACAGTGCAAAAAGGGTGATAGTGCCAGGTAGTCTTGAATGTTCCTAAGTATGGCTGCAGATGTACCCAATTAGTTTTGTGCTCATTAGGGCTGTAGAGGAAAGGTCTTGCTGAGACAAATCCTGAAAGGGAAAGAGGAGCAAGCAAGATGTACCTAATGTCTTTCACGAAGGATAACAGGATGGACTATAAAATGTTATCAACCAGCGCACAAGAAAAGGGGGTCAGGGACCTTACCTATTCAGCCAAATGGAAATTGGACAGCAATCAATATCTGGAGCAGATTTCAAAAGAGGTTTTCAGGTGCATTGGTCTCAGCAGAGACCAATGGGAATTGTGTCCTAAAATCCCTTACACACTAATCCCTACTTTTGCGTGGCTATAAAGAAAAATAACAAATATATGGTGAAGACTGTAGGTAGCCTGATATTAGCACGTGGAAAATGTGTAGTGGTGGCATCTCTTTAAGCTTGAAGTCATCACTAGGTAGCTTTGGCTGAGCAGGAGTGTATTATTCATAACTGTAAAATCCACCCTATCTCATTTCATCGTCTAAGCTGTAAAATCAATAATTCAAGTATGAATTTTAAGACGATTTCCAAATTAAGCCAGAGACCCTAATGTATAGGACATACCACACCAATTAGTATACACAACAGCTTTTCAGTGAGCCAAGATGAGAGCAGCATAGTGATTTGGAAAATATGAATATCATTATGCTGAAGAGATGCTTAGAGCAGTAGGTAGGGAATAAGGTTCAAGCATTGGAATTGCTTTTCAGATGTGACCCTTAATATATTTTGGAGATTTGTATCTAGTGCTAGGCCCCTGTAAATTGACTGGCAAATTGATGATAGTCCTGGATCACTAGGCTCTTTCATGAAACACAGCTAAACCCCTAAATACCATCAACATTATTAGAATTTGAGAGCTCCCAGTTACCTGTGTTATCCAGTACACCCTTTTCCTAAGGTACATCTTACTCATTTTCAGCTTGTTCAAATGATCTGTGCAAGGAGGGAACTGCAGTACAGCTGGTTTTTGCAGTGTTGCTTACTTGATGCCACATGCTTGTTTGTGACATTTTCTGGGCACTGGATGTCCTGGATGTGGCAGTGGAGAACATCATCAAATATAATGCAAACAGCAAAATTCTTGCTTCTTGGTGGTCAGTCCAGGATGCTCATCTTAAATTTAAATCTAGGTCATAAGTTACCTGCCTTCTGCTTTTTGGAGCACTGACATATTATTTTTTAATAGGGCACATAAAACTCCTTGTAGTTTACGTGTACTTACATGTTGAAGCCTGCAAGCTTTTGTGTGCAAAGAAGGGAGGAATCATCTCTCCCTCTGAAATTTGTGATCAGTCTAAGGGCAGTGTAACATCACTGGCCCCACATTTCTCTCTTTCAAGTCAAAATATGACAGTACTGTGATGAATGCATTTTATGTTGTTTTGGTTTTTGCTGATGGTGGATTTTTTGTTGGTTTTATTCATCATTTTATTTTGTAGGGTTTATTGTTTGGTTTTGTTTGGGTTCACCCTGTTTTTTCTTTTATTTATGTATTTTTATTTACTTCGAATTAATTCCACTCATTGCCTTGTTGGCTTTGTTAAATACTAGCTGTCCACACTCATGTTTTTCTTGTTTTAACTCATGTTTTTCAGTATTTAAGGTCTTGGAGTAAGGATTCCTGCTAGGACTGCTGACTTTATTGATGAGCTAGGTGTGGTGTTATTTTTTTTCTTTAATGTGGCTGTCCTCTAGTTTGGAGGGCTCAAGACAGTGGGGTTGCATGCTCCTTGGTGTCCTTCCAAGGACTGACACACAGGTGGAGACTCTGTTGCTTGGCTCTGTGACCAAACACCTGCAGACTGCTGGCTTTTCTTTTGCTGACCTTGAGCATCCCCCTCTTACAAATTCCTGGGTGTCATTTACACCTTTGGAGGCAAGCATATTTACTTTAACACATGTGTTGAAAGGGAGGGGTCATCCCTAAAGAAATAAAGCTGTTGTTTTATTCAGGAAGAGCAGTAAGATATAGCCCTTCCAGTGGGGATCCATTGGCCAATTGCCTCTTTGGCTGTGTACTGCAGTCCCTGGGCTAAACAGAGGCTCAAGCAGAATAGTCCATGCAGGCTGCAAAGCTGATCCTGTACATAAAAGCTGAAGGGAATGGAATGGCCAAGGCAGAAACCTGCATTTCACCTCTTCCAGCCATATCTGTACCTAGCTGACCTTCATGCATAGTACAAGGAGTGTTGGGCAAGGAGAGACAACCCACTCCATCAAGCTGGATCTCACTATGTGGCAGACACCAACACCTCAAAGCCAGCCAGGTTTTTGGTGTTTTGCTGTAGTATATAAATGCTAATCAGGAGTATATATTTCTATAGATGTGTTAGCAGTATCTAGAGGGCACTGTTACTGCTGCTGTAGTATCTGTTTTTCTATCATACCATCCAGGTTTTCAGGGGATCCAATTCAAATCCAGCTATCAAGGAGTTTCGGATGCTATTATCATGTTTTATATTTGGTTTTGAGAAGGTGCACAGTTTATGTTTGTGGTGTGCAGAATATTGGTTTGTATTTGGTTTATATTTATTTTTATTTATTTACTTTTATTATATTTATATTGGTTTTCCCAATAATTTTTTTAGTAATTGTAATTATGCTTTCTGTGTCATTGCTAGTTGTATGTTTGTATTATGCTGCATTCTTAGTCTGGCATTTTCAAGAAGTGGACAAGCAGTGTCCACAATGATACAATATCCTTCCTTCCTTTCTAAGCCCACCACACTGGATCTCCTAGTGTTGCCTTCTTCCCAACCTGGAAATGAAATTCAAAATACTTTTAGTAATGAGATCATATAAAAGGAGATCTTTATTTGGAGACCTCCAGGAGTAGTTATGGAAAGATGTCCACAAAAGCCTACCCCTCCCCCCAGGGGTATCTAAATTTTTATAGGTTTTAGAAAATTAGCATAATTGATAGAAAGCACCAGTTAGGAGGACAAATGGTGATGTAATTCCTCCCCAGGTCAATCCCTTTCTCTGGAGCCCCCTCAGCACTAGCTGTACTCTGTCCATGAAATGTATCTCAAAGAGCTGTTCTCGGCCTTGGTTCCCAGGAAGAACCAAGATAGCACAGAGCCTTGTATCCCCTGGGGCTTGGAGCTTGGAATTTGTTTTGTCTTTCTGCTTAGGGAAAGGCCATGGAAAAGTACTGGGAAAACTAGTCACTAATACAATAGGTGACAGAGATACAAATATATGTGTGAAGAATACAGAGAACATAAAAAAAAAGGCAAAACCTAAACAGCATCACTAGCATATGCCTTATGGCCATTAGCAGCCAAAAAAAAAAGTCTCAAGGGGATTTTTATGCATCAGTATTTCTTATCTGGATTAAGATTACAACAAATCCATTATTACTCTCCTATTGTGATGAAGCTACTTGTATTTTGTGGCTCTTGCTGAATGCCTGGTGCCCAATTTGATGGCCTTTTAGGTTGCATCTTTAAAATATCTCTAGCTGTATTGTTATGATCATAAACTGAACTGCTAATAGTCTCCAAAAGCTGACTGTAATTCTTATGCTCTGCACTTTCTTCCTTCTATCTTCATTTTATCATCGCCTGTACAAAGAACCCATTCCTTTGGAGTCGTAATTAAGCTCTCAGTTTCTCTTTCCAGTCCTTCTCTGACAGCGATTATCATGTCTTATTTTTTGTAGTTGCTGAAGCTGTCAATCCACAGTGCTTCCCAAGAGCCATGTTCAGGTTCACAGAAGCAGGAAGCAAGCACAGAAGGAAGTCCCAGAAGTCGGTCATCATTTTAAAGATAAGGTCTGATCAGGGAGACACGGCTGCTTGGTTGGGGAAGACTTAAAAGCAGCATATGGTTCATGTTCAGGATATAAACAGCTTACACACACACCCTGCCACCACACACGTGCTCCAGCTGTCCCCCCTAAGCACACATTGCAGCAACAGCACAAGCACTTGTGGTATTTTCCCCCAAGTACTCTTTCACCCGTTTTAATTTCAGGAACTTTCTCAATTACACGTGGAGGTTTGTTTTTTTTTTTTCAGTGTTAGTAATGCTTTCTGGCTTTCTGGCTTTCTGATGCTGTTTCTCCCTTGAGGCCATCTAGATGTGGGGCACCCATAAAAACAGCCCTGGGAAAGCCAGGTGAGCATGCAGCCCACCACTCCATGGGTTTCTTCTGTGAATGGCTCCATCTAGCTCTGTGGCTCTGACTCCCAGAAACTACCATCTCTTCTCAAGTCAAGTCTGACCATAGCAAGAGTCCTAAACCCCTTGCTCATTTGTCAAGGGGAAGCTGCCCCATAGCTTTCATCCCCTTTGTTATTCTCCTCTGAATTTTTCATCATATTTTGTTTGCAGGTGAAGGAGCAGACAGTGTTCAAAATAGGGATGAACTTTGGGGTTGTATTGGGGTTTAACAGTATTTTCTGTTTTCTGTCTGCTCTGTTAAACCTCCTGTGATTTTACCCAGCATTTTCTAGGATTAGGCTGGTGTTTTCATGGTCTTGCTCTTGAAAGTTAAAGCCAGCTTAGAGCTCATGTTGTTTCCTTGAGTCTTGGATTGCTTTTTCCAAGGTGCATCACCTTAAATCTGTTTCCTGTGGGTTTCACCTGCCTTTCCACCTTCAAAAATAACTTGGTAAATCTTTGGTCAGCCCTTGTTTTCACTAGCTTGACCAACTATTTTGTTTTAATGGGATCTTTTAATTTTAGCAACTGGTCTTTTTTACACTTCTTATAAACATGAGAAACAGCACAGCTCCCAGCACAGTTTTTAGGCACTCCATCAGTGAGCTCCATCTACATCAAGAATACCCTTTAACTCCTACAGTTTGTGTTCTGTCTTCAACTACTAACCTATTCAGGCAGCTCCCCTTACTGGAGCAAGTTTTTTCCAGTTAAATTGATCCATAATTCCCATTTGTCCCCAAGCTACTTTTAAAGAATCAGAGCAGGTGTTGCTCCCTCTATGTTAGCCCTAATAGGACATGTAAAGCACCGAAAGGTAGAAATACCAAAACCAACAGTGTGATATGAATTTTGTATTCAAAATAAACACAACACATTGTCACATAAATGATTGCCTTGCTATCAAGAAATATTCCCCTGTTCTCCAAGAACAATTAACTACACAAGGTTTACAGTACTGAAAGGCACTCACTTACAGACAATGTAGAACAATTTGCAGACGAGGTTGATTGTGCTGGCAGGGTTTAACTGAAAAATAAAACAGAGATACACATTGATTGAAGCTATCTAAATAAAACATGAATGGCTTCTAATGAAAACAGCAGGCAAAACAGCACTTTGAGGCCTCAGCAATAACATTTTTTTCAGTACAGGCTGTGAAGTAGCCAGAGTAAATAAGGTTCCTTGAATCATTTACTAATGTACCACCTTAAGATACATATTTTCAGGTTTATGGACTTATGAAATTACCTTCGGTATTATCCAACCCCTCATCTCTAAACATTTTGAGTAATAATTTTGCAGATTTAAAAAAAAATACTGATAGTATAATCAATGGGGTGCTGTAGATTATGTCAGAAGAGCTGCTACCTCTCTATAACACAAGTAATGCACTTCACCATGCAGGACCTAAAGTCACCTTTTGCTCTCTCTGCCACTCCCCCTAAGTAGCGGCCCATCAGCTGGGGAAAACAGGTCCATGCTTCCTTCAATCTTCACTGGTGTTTCCACTGACTTTTGTGAAACCACTGTGATTGTCTGGCTAGCACTGCCTGGTGATGGATGGAAAATTAATCTGGGACATGCCTGTGGTTCTTCTCAAGTAAGAATAGAATATTTTTTATTCATTTGATGTAGTGGGTTTTTATTTGACACCCAGGCATTTCACTTCCTCTGTAGTATTCCACTTTCTTTGACACGGGCATGCAGTTCCTTCCAGCTACCAACAGATTTCATTATGTTTCTGTTTACTTACACTTTACTATCATTAATGAGGATGTTGACTAAGTCAAGACCTACCAGTAATCTCTGTGTTATGTTTCCTGACAGTGCCTCTCTGTTTTACGTGCAGTTATTTAGCACTAGCCTGAGCCATGGACATCTTGCCAGCTCTCAATACACTTGAGAGAAAAGCTGGTGAATAATTTATTAACAAATTTGTGTCTTATGTTTCTGCATGAAATACCTATCAACAGGCTGATTGTTACTGATTTGTTTCTTACTTGAAAAATTCAAGAAACACTTAATGCAAACATGTTTTTATGTGTGAGTTGTTGGCAAAGTTCATTAATACAATCTAGACTAATACTTTGTTTGATAGGATTCTATTTGTATATATATATATATATATATATATATATATATATAGTGTGTATGGAGATTTATTCTTTATGAGATGTGCCAGAGATGCCACATTTCTTTTACCTTTATGTGTTCAGAGGTAACTCTGTTGGTACTGGTTCTTTCATTTTTTTTTAAGGATTTATTTCTCTGTGAAGCAGTCCCATCTCTTACTTTTATTTTCCTTCTGAAAATGAATCCCATATTCACCTTTCACTAATGTATTTATCAGTCCCTGGTTGTTTTTCAGTTTTTGGTAGTAATTGCTGTAGTAGAAAATCAGACTGAATTTTTTCTTGAAACACCTGTCATTGGGAAACTGACTTTTTATTATTCTTTTTTAAAGAAACTATCTATTCAGTCATTAACTGTTTTGTCCTTGTTAGAAAGCTGCTTTTAGTTTATCAAACAAAATATATTTTTCAAGGATTCTTCAGAAAAAATTAGAATGTTTGCTGTTTTTTCCCCTCTTGTATTACTTGGGTGGGAAAGTGGGAGGCAAATCACCATAATACCTTGAGATCATCCAGAAAGGGTGATTTGCATATGCATGTATGTTATTCTAATGTTATTAGTTCCCAGGACTACCCCTTAAAATGTTTTCCCGCCTTCCTGTTCCTATTAGTAAATTCATGCCCTACCATAAAAAGCAAAAATTTGCCAAAGCCTCTATAATACAAAGTGATGCAATGCACACAGGGAAAAATACATCTCAGTTTGAACTGTACTGCACTCAGCCCATTTGGACTTGCCCTGCACTTTCAGGTTGATGTAATGTTCTATCACCTTAGAGTCACGAGCTCCTAGGCAGTGGGTCTGTCACGGCACAGAAGGAGCTGCCTCTCACAGGTAGGTGGAACAATTCCTATACACCAGCCAGTAACCACAACTCAGCCTTCTGCTGAGAAAAAAACATTTTATTTCAAGTGCCTGAGAGCAGCAATGCCAGTGGAAAAGGTTGCTATAAAGTGACAGGTGCTTCACCACTAGATAGCTCAAACAAAATGAAAAATAGCAGGGAAAAAAAAAAAAAACAAACCAAGAAAACGCCAAGAAAAAAATCCCAACAACAATAAACATAAAACCAAACAAAACCCAGATTTGAAGCACAATGTTGCACTACTTCAGTGTATGTTCTATTTTCAGAATGCTCTAAAGAAGCTGAAGCACAATAGGCAATGATTTTTACATTATTCACAACAAAAAGTATTTGTGGAATAATGCAAATACACAGTGGCAGCCTGCGGGCTGTTGTTGGAGGGTAAATGTTTACAGGAACGCTGGGTGTGAGGCTGAATTGGGTTTGCATGGCACAGTTCCCATAGCGGAGGGGGTACAGGGGTGGTTTCTCTGAGATGCTGCCAGAAACTTCCTCCTTGTCTTGCAGGAGGGCGTGGTGGGGGAGAAGGTGTTTTTAAGATTTCATAGAATCATTGAATAAGAGAATAACCCAAATTGGAAAGGACCTATGAAGATCACCAAAATCCAGCTCCTGGCCCTGCACAGCACATCCCAAATATTGTCCAAATATTTCTTGAACTCTGTCAGGCTTGGTGTTGTGACCAGTTCCCTAGGGTGCCTATTCCAGTGTCCAATCATGCTCTGGCTGAAAAACCTTCTCCTAATATCCAGCCCAAACCTCCCCAGCCATGTCATTCCCTCTGGTCTTGTCATCAGTGCCTGCCCCTCCACTTTCCCCGTGAGGGATTCATTCTACTTCTCATTTTCCTCTTCTGATTTTGATTGGTGAATGCCAAATTCTTGGTATTTGATCATGGCCTGAACTGGAAGAAGTTCACTGGAAGAAGAAACTGGAAGGCAGCTGTGCTTTGAAGAACGTATTGGGACGTTGGAACAGAAAATCCAAAAGAACACAGTGTTTTGTGACTAAGGAAAAATTTTCCAAGACAATCCTATTTTCCATTGATAACCTACTTTCTTAAACATAGGGTCCAAACCTGACACTTAGAAAAACCAGCTAAAGCAGCTGTAGTGGTGGAAAAATCACAAAAAACACCTAGCTCTGTAGAGGTTCCTATTCCAGTCACCAGTTACCCACACAGGAGCCTTAGGAAAGGCTAGTGGAAAGGGGCACACGCTAATGTACACAAGTTTGTTTTTAACCTCACTGTCATACCCAGCTGGTAACAAATTGTCAGTGCACTAATCTTGTTATTGCTCCAATATGTTAAATTATTTATTAAAATTTAAACTGTGTTTAAAATACATGTATTATGAGATATCCATATATTTAAACTATAATGAAGTTTAAAAAGGAAAAAAAAAAAAGTGAGGTGATTTTGTTTTTTTGATAGTATTTTAACTGCCAAACTCTTCCCATCCACCCCACAACAGCATGGGATAGTCAACCTTCCCACTTACAAAAAGCAGTGATTTTTTTTTTTCCTTTGAGCTTTTTACAAGCTAAAGAAAAGCTTTCCCTGGCATGGGGTAGATGTCCAGGAAAAGAGAGGCTCCCTCACATTTGCTTTCAGGCTCTTTGAGAACTTATAAATACTTTGTGACTGCTCTTAGAAAAATATGAATTTAGCAACCACCTTCTTTGAGGATGGATCCTTGGCTTGTGCAAACTGTCAGAGCTGAGTTGAAATCAGTTATGCAGTGTGGCATTTTGCTTCAGCTCCTTGCTATAAGTCATTAAATCTCAAACTGAGAATGGCTGTGGCAAAACCCTTGAACCACCTGCTCAGCTAGAAAAGCAGCAAAGTCTAAGGATTTAGCTATATTAGATGCACACATGAAGATAATTCTGGGAAATTAAAATCCTGCTTGGGTGAATTTGTGCATTTTGATTCTGGGAGGAAAAGAGGGTATATAAACTATTTGTGTGCAAGACCCATTGCCTTTCAGTTCAGCTGGGATCACCACACATCATCCTTAGCTGTGAAAATCCTTCCCAGCTGCCGTAAACAGCTCTGTATGTACAGATCTTATAGTGTAGCTGCAAGTAACAAAAAGCGTCCTAGCAAGGGGTGTATTTTTATTTTTCTGGTGTGCCTTTGGACCATAAAGTCACCAGAAGGCATGGACAGCAGGAAGAGGGATTGATGTTCCCTGTCTCTTCCAATCTGAGAACTAGAAGGCATCAAATGAAACTAGGCAAGGCAAGTTTTGAAACACAGAAAGGAAATCCTTTTTCATGGCACTTGGCATTAGAATGGGGGATGCAGGGTCATGGAATAGTGGAGCTGCTGGTGACTTATGCACATGTGAAAAAGGGATGGGGCACGTTCAAAGACAAGAACTTCTTTAAGAGCTGTCAAATGCCAAACCTCCCACAGCAGGTGTAGCAATGCACCCTGCAGCACCTGTGAGAGCCCTCTGGTGAAGCACCACTCTGTGCTTGCCCTACCCATGTTTCATTGGAGAGGATACTGCAGTGATCAGCAGATTCACTACCCATTTTCTTATATTCTGGTTGTTCTATGCCATAGTCCTGCAGTATGACTCTTACATTGTTGCCTGTTGGCAGTTTGTTTGTATGGTGATGGACAAAATGATTGGATTCTCTTGAGAACTGAACTACTACTTAAACATCTTCTTGTTCCTTAGCTTGCACTTGACTTTTGACTCTACATTTAGTTGTCTCTGTTCATGGAATTTACCCAGACTCATGAGTAGCCTGTGTTAATGGAATCTTCAGTTTTCTGTGGATAAATTATTTAGGGGGAGGAAGAATGGAAGCTGCTTCAGACTGTTCTAAAATGAGGAGTAGGACATTTAAAAAATAAATTAAAAAGAAAAATGAATCAAGAATTAGCCTATCAACAAAAGATTAATTCATCAAAATAAACACACCTAAAGGAACAACACACAGTAAAAGCATCCATAAGCATACCTATATATTAGCAAACTTGAGACAATACATTTCTGTGGGAGGCTAATGTAAAGAAGTACATTTCTGTTATGAAAAAGAATCTGTGATAATATCTGCTTGTTTTACCATTTTGCAATCAATCACTTTTTAAAATGTTTCATTCCCTATCTATATGGTTTATTCAGGTTGAGCTGTGTATGTTGCCCTAATTCTTGCTCCATTCCCATGGCAGTCAGAAAATCACTATTTGATTATAGCCTAAGTTGGGAATTCAGGTTTCAGCTTGTTTTGTTGTCTGAGGGATTCCTTTTGTTTTTCTTCTTCTTTTTTTCCCTTTAAAGAGATCTTCTTGTTGCACAGGCATGCAACAGAGATGATTCATTCTGGATGGGAGAAATCAGCTGTGTCATGATGGCAAGGGGAAGAGCTTACATTAGTATAGGAATTATGTCTTGAAGGATTTATATTTTTATTATATATTTGTGTACTACATTTGTATATGCTTTTATTCTATCCTATCCTATGTAAGTTTATTATGTACTTATGTAATCCAGCAGGAATTAGATTATTCTAATTTTGCTGCTGGTTACTGGATCTCCCAGATACTACAGAGCAGAACTTCACCTGCTGTAGGGAGCCATTGCATAGGTAGTAGCAGAGATTTTGAGAAGTTCTGCTTCAGCCTCAAAGATTTGAAGATTCTCTGGCTTGTTTTATGCAGCACAACTTCTGCTTGTAGGTGTTACAACATTTCTCCTTAGTGCAAATAGATTCTTATCCTCAGGTAATTCTGTAAATTTTCCCACTCATATGAACTTGCCCAGAAGTGGCACAGCATTTAGAAGGAGCCACAATTTCTCAGTAAGGGGAATTAATTATCCATGCCACCCGTTCCTGAGCTTTCCAAAAAGAAAGAGATTAAACTATGGTTGTATTCTGTAATGTCAATACCTGCACTCCAAGAACTAGAGAGATTGCAAGTTATTTGGCTTAGCCCACCAATGGAAATGATGTTTGATTGCCACAGAGAAAATACATGCTGCATTTAGTAATTCATAGTCCTGATCATGCAAACCTATTCCTTTGAGTTGTGGTGAACTAGCCTGGGAAACCAGACATGGGAGTCATAAAATGGGCCTGGCAAAAAAAAAAAAAGTGGCCAAGTTGGAGTCACATCATATTTAGTTTGTGCTCTTCAAAATGAAGCAAGCATTTACCTGGTAGGAGTGATCAGTCTGACATGACTATAAGAATGCTAAATAGAAAAATTAATAAGCTATTAGCACTATGACCTCAGTTTTGTAAGAATTATAAGGAGGCACCTATGTTACACCAACTTTTGGCCTGTTTCCCTTTCTCAGGGCAGGCTAAAACTGGGAATAGAACTAGCTAAAAATGGGAATTGAGAAAATCTGACTCTGAGTATTTTTCAAAAATCTGAAGAAGAAGAATACACACAAGGACAATTTCATATTAAAGCACTGTAATGTTATTTTTTAATACTGCTCTACAGCTAAAGCAATGCATTTCCTCATGCCAAGCTCCCCTCTTGAGGAAACCTTTGGAAAGTGATTGAACCCAGCAGATTAAAATCTCAAGAATACAGGGAAGAACTACATGTGAACTAGATGTTCTTTATGGTCCCTTGCAACCCAAATCACTGTGTGATTCTACATTTTTGGCAGATATGCTTTGCAACATATCTGAAGCCTGTGATCTTTCTTGCTCTTCAGACTGTTCCTTGAAATGAACATCAAGGGATTTTTGAGGTCTTACCACTGGGATTCAGAGCCCCATGTGTCTCACAGCCTGTCTTAACCCTTTCTCTATTCTATTCTATTCTATTCTATTCTATTCTATTCTATTCTATTCTATTCTATTCTATTCTATTCTATTCTATTCTATTCTATTCTATTCTATTCTACTCTATTCCATTCCATTCCATTCCATTCCATTCCATTCCATTCCATTCCATTCCATTCCATTATATGCTATTCTATTTATTTTTTTTATAAATCTAATTAATATATTTATTCTATTTCTTTATTTTTATTCTTTATTCTTTATTCTTTATTCTACTACAACATGGCTTTCTAACATCTACATCATCTACTACACAAGAACAGTGGTTTTTGCCTAATGTCCTGAGTTTTATAATCCCCTCTGCTCAACTGGCCAAAAGACACATATTTTATTTAGAGTGAAAGTTTTCCTGTTCCTGTTCTTGCCTTCAGCTAATACTTAGACTAACACCACTTCGCAGTGACCATGGTGAGCCTGTATTATGGTCCATGTATTTTTTAAGAGGCTGACAAGGAACATCTGTCCAGGCAGGAAAAAAGCTGTGGAAAAAGTTACGGGGATTAAGTTTTCTGCATTTTACATTATAATGACATTTCCAATCACTTGAGAACCGCATGATTGCCTTTCATAGCTCCTGGGAATCTTGACTCAGTGAGTGAGAAATGTACTTTTAAATAATGGCACTCGTTCTAGACTTTCTCCTTAAGAATGCATTGGACCTTAATGAATCAGCTTCTTCATGCAATCCCAATCACTGTGTAAGGCTGCCTTTTGACACTACCTGTGTGCAAATCCTTAATGCATTATTCCCAGCAAACTGAACTCTTTTGATGAAAAGTCTACAGGTTGCTGTCATTGTCAGTAGCTCTCCTGGTAGGCAAGTTCACTGCCATTTCGGCTGGGCTTTTTATTTTGTTTATTTTTCCTGTTTATTCTGGGTTTTTTGCTTTCTGATGCTATATCATTACTAACCAACAGCAACCATATTCCTCCCAACATTGAGAAAAACAGCTCTTGAAACTGGAGCAAGGAGAGGAAACATGGCACTGGTCATTCAATCTGTCCTTTCTCTTGTACTTTAAAAGCATTAATTTACATTAACATGTGAAATTCCACAGGCAGCTCTGAGCCTTATTAGCCTTATGAATCTTATGGCTGACCATGGCTCTTGCTAGAGTTTGGGCTATGCAGCTGAAACACAAAGGTGAGCCTGACTTTGTATGATATCTGGAACAAAAGGACTCCTTCCTTTCCTTCCTGTCAGGGGGAACTGCCAGGAATAAGCTACTTTGAAAATTTAGTTGTCTAGAGGCTGAAACAAGGAGATAGCATTTTTGGATAATCTAACTCCAGTTATTACATCATGCTGGTACAAGAGGGGAGCAAAAAGCAAAACAACTCATTAGCATTTAAACCAGCTATAAAATCACAGAAATGCAAGGTATAGTCTTTGAAGTTTAACAAAAAACAACCGATTCCTACTTTTATTTCCTGTTGTTACACAGAAAATGCAAGTTGTATCGTTAATCTTGTTATACAAGACTGAAGTTTTATATGAGATTGTTTATATGAGATTGTTTCCCCACTGCACATTGCTGCTCCTGCACATTTCCCATCTTCCCAAGTAGTACTGGTGCCTCTGCACTGCTAAACCCATCAGACTACTGAGAACGAGGGTCTGGAACAAGGAATGATCTACTCTAATTACTTTTAGAAGCAATTGTACTTAAGAAGCATATGTATTTATTATGAATTGTTATGTTTCCCTTTATCCATACATAATGAATTTATTACAGTTGGGCAATTTAGTACACTCTTGTTTTCAATTTAATTGGATTCCTTTTAATGCCCATATTTAACCTTCAAGCTGAAAGGTTTGATATTCCTTTGAGAGTTGTATTTTTCTTTTTCCATATTGCACATTTTATGTCTCTGTTGTGAAAGTCTTGAATGCTCCAGGTGGTTATGAGGCTAAAAACCAACTAATTTATGCATGCAATAAGATAACTTATTATAAAAGCTTGTCAAAACATAGAACTAGAGTCAATGTATTTTTGAACTTTGAAAGCTACTTTCATGTGGAAAAGAGTTTTTAAATTTTAGCTGAATACAAAGTAATTTTTTTTAAAAAAGTCTGTTTTAAAGATGGGACATTCTACTAATTCTTTTTTCTAAAAAGAAATTGGTGATATTGACTTTCTAAAGACATGACTACAGCAGTTTGAGATAAAGCCAGAAATGTTTAGACCAAAAAATTAAGGGGAAGCAGAATTCTTAACAAAACTGAACTTTTTTTTTTTTTTCCAAAAATAATTACAATCAGGTATCAAATTATGATTATTTATTATTAAAATGACTATTTTTTCTTACACCTAAATATTTTTTAATCTCTTGAAATTTAGAATTTCTAGATTTAAAAGACACTGAATGGAACAATAAATTATTCCATTGTCCATGGATGCCTCCATTATGAATATATGTCTATACTGACAATTCCAGGAACTTATTCCAAAATCCTCAACCAACATTGCTGTTGCTGCTCAAGTCATTGGGAGCTGGTTTACCAAAGTACCTTGGCAAATGTGCTTCTTGGTGCTCTTGTTAGTGCAAAACTACATTGGATATTTCTGACATCTTCAGATTTGTCTACATAATTTGGTTGATGCATTAAAAAAATCACAAACACTTAAAGAATCTGGGATAAAAATTATGTTCATCTCATCTCTTTGGTGATTCTGTCATACTTCTATAGTTGTGTTTCAATATGAATATTAAATAATTTGGCTTTATTTAAGTTTTATTAGCCTCTAGATACAAGGGGCATGATATATTAAGACAATGGTCATAAAACTGTGTCAAAAGATTCATGAGATCTTGTTGATGCTGAGTTTCTTCTCTTTTCATGATCAACAGTAGAGCATTTCAGTCAGGCAATCTACCAGCTGTTTTCATATTTTCAGCAAGAGGTTTTCACAGAGCTGAAACTTTTAAGGGTTTAGGAGGCGGCAGGCCTATTCAGCTTTGCTGATATGTCATTAAATGCAAATGTCTACATTAGTACAGCATTAAAGTTCAAAATTCAAACACATAATTCATGAAAACTGAAAGCTAAAGTTCCCACACTGATGTTAAATCAATCGTACTGCTCAGATTATGTACGTTCAATTGTATATTGAATTGCAGAAACCAGGCAGTTGAATTAATATCTGCACACTCTGGCCAACTTCAGCACAGAGCCTTAGCAGCTGAATTAACCAGCCTTAACTCTTTGAAAAGTGAGCCTGGACCAAGGGGATGAGACACGTGGAAGAAGAATGCACAGATGTGTGAGAATACAGTTCACATCTGACTTTGAGGTTCTATCTTCTCTGAAAACTCAAAGAAATGTTCCTAATACATTTCTCCACATCTTTGTCAAAAGGTTTTGTCCTCCCTTCTGCTTAGACACAAAGCAGTTCAGACAAACAAACAAATAAACAAGTTTGTAGCAACAAAGTGCCCGAGAGATGCGTTTTGAAACAGGAATTTTATTTCCTTGGTGTAGAGCTGGCAACCTGAGCCTGTCTAAGCATTTCAGTACATGACCTGTGCTAGGGCCTGAGGCCACTGGCCATGCTCCTTCAATCTAAAGGACAAACTGACTTCTGCTGCTAACTTAAATCACAACAGAAAGCAGCTAAAGAGTTAGGGTCCTGTCATCATAGGGATGATGACAATAGCAATGCTATTTTGAGTAGGCCAGTTTCCCACCCTTTCATGTCTATTTATTATTTCTGCTTTCTTTGTCTTCCAGTTCTGGAGCCTACTCTAAAATTCACACACTGTGAGTTCTAGACATAAACAAGAAAAAAATACAATAGTTTATTTCATTACCAGAAATTGGCACTTTTGGTGGGAAGACTAATAAAACTTGAGTCAACCAGAAGATTCAGTCTTTTGCTTAGATACTGTGCAAAAGTCTTCTAGGCTTTTGAATTGTACCGAGGATTTACTAGTGAGCCTATTACACACCACACACACTCGCCCTTCCCCACCCACTTACAGCCTCAAAGAATTGAGTGCCACATCAGCAAGGATATTCATAAAGCATTTAGTACTTGCAGGACTTGAGCTGTATAGGATAAGGAGGAAAAAAAGCAACAACCCAACCAAAAACAACAAAAAACCAAACCAGACAAACCTGCAGTGTAATATTACCCAAGAGATGGTGATGTCAGCCTGTTTAGCTTCTTGCACAATTTTATAAGTGAACATTTTTGTTCTTGTAAAATGGAGTGAATTGTTTTCTGGATTGCATATGGCCCATCCATTTCTTATAAAGTAAGGATTTCATTTTTTGGTCTGATTTCTGATTATTCAGGCTTTGCTTTAAGCTGCATAAATCCAAGTACTGTTCTGGTTTGATAAATTCCTATTTCACTTCACCTTCACTGGATGGAGCCTTTCTGGAAAAGTATTTTACATTATGGAACATTAAACAAATGTCAAAGTGATAACTGATACACATATCACATATTATCAAAATGAAATATCAATTTTTTATACATCCAAGTAGCTCTAGATTTTGTTTTGCAAACTGTTTCTTATTTTTAGGTGAAATCTTTCCCCCCAGATTCAAAATACCATAAATTCCTGCAGAAAAGACATGTAGCAACTCTATGTTTTTCAACTGACTGACTTAAAATAGGTTAAAACAATGAATTGTGTGAATAAGGCTGCTAGTTGACAATTTAAATGTAATATATTTAACTTGCAATTTTCTACTGAAGTTTTTAAATTTTCTGTTTGGTTACCCAAGCAAATTTAAGTATGCTACACTACTGCTATCAAAATTGTGGCCAGTGTTCATATTTCCAGTGTCAAATGAGGCCCAGTGTAGGCTGTAGCTTTCTTCTCTTGAATGTTTTGGGATTTTTAACTTAAAAGCAAATTTGTTTTGCTTTTGGCCTGTTTAGAGTTTGCTTTTCACTATTTCAAAGCCCCTTGGAAAAGCACATACGTTAGCATGGGTGTAAATATAATTTTGCACTTTCAGGTGCATTTTCCAAAGCCAATATCTGGGTATTTGCCCCAGGACTGGGATAATACTCTGCAATTTGGCTGTTAAGCTATGGTGAGGACAGTCCTTCCAGCCCTGGGTGTCCAAGGGGGAGCTGCAAGAGGTGTGACACCCTCAGTGTTGCTGGAGGCTGGCGGGGGTGGCGACCCGAAAAATGACCACAACCCCATCTCAAGATACAGGAGAGTTCACTAATGTCACAAAACCATAATCACGGAGGATAATTTTATAAAGCAATTATAATGCCCTGCACAGCTTGGATTGAGCTGTGCAGGATGTCTTGTTACTCTCTCCTTGCCCCTTTCTTCTTCAAGCCATAGTGAAGGATGTAAGAGGAAGTCAAAGTACTTAATTTCATAGAGCAGCGCACTCCTTCCTACCTCCAGCTCAAGCTCCAAAGAGTTTCAAAGAGTCAGAAAAGCAGGAAAATCAAACATCTTAAAAGAAATCACATGCTTGTTGAGTGGCCATCTTACACAGCCTGTTTACATGTGATACCCCACCAAGAAGAAACTGATATTGTTACAGAGGATGGCAAACAAAAAAATAAAACCAAAGACAACCCAAAAATAAAACCAAAATAAAACCAAAAATACCCAGCCAACTAAATAATAAAACCCCAACCAAGACAAACCCAGAGCTCAGGATTTGGAAAATACTTGAAAATTTTCTGCCTGAGGGCATGAATCTGTGCCTAATTAATGGGGAAATTCTTCCTAGGTACAAATTATCCTCTAACACTTTTGCTCTGCATTTTCTTCTATTGTCATCATTTCCATCCTATTTTGGATGCCCCCTGGGCATACAGGACAAGCAAACAGTTTAATCTAAAGTGGTAGATTACAGCATTATTTCTGTTAAAATCCTTCCAGTTTCCTAAATAATCTGTATGTTTTTCTGCACCTTGATGCATCCAAGATGGCAATTTTCACGCACAGGTTTCTGCATATCCCTGTCTCATGGAGGCCCATACAACCTCGGAGTTCTCAGGGTTATATAAAAATAGCAGCCTCACACAGATGTGGGGTATACATTTCAGGAGGTCACTTTCTGAAGACAGACAATGAATGTTGAATGAGGAATAAACAAATACTTGAGCAAAGCAGCACATTTAGGACTTCACAAAAATACGGACAGTAAAACCCCCTAAGCTCCTCCAGGAGGTATTTATAGACAATTTAGGCAGGAACACTCTTCTGGTTTGCATTCAAGTTCAACAGCAGCATTCCATAAATAGGCTATACAGACAAAAGAAAAGCATAGCTGAAGCCTAAAGATAGAAAGCTGTTCTTTCAGAGTTGCAGATTTATCATTAGCTCAGTTACAGTAAACCTTATTTGGGTGACTTGCAGTGGCAGAGAGGTGACAAAGGCAAACTCCTTGGTGTTCAGTGTCTTCAGAGCACTCATATAGGTAACACACTTCTATTCTGTACTTTCTGCCTTGTTTATTGAATTTTTAAAAACTAGATGCTGTTAAAGATACGTTTAATTCTTTTGCTAGAAAATATCATAAAAAGAAGTGCTCTGCATTAAGACACAACCAGCTCCGCATTAAGACACAAATCACACAGGCTCAACAGGGCATATCCTCCTTTCAGTTCTAGCAGCATTAATGTGGCATACAAGAGTTAATTCAATTAACTTCATATTTGTAAATAAAAGAACATGTGTTGGCCCAAATACCCATAGAACCTCTGCAGAGTAATGTCAGTGGTCTCATCAAGGCAGGTTGCATAATTATGTTGTGGTGGATTGACCTTGGGTGGCTGCCAGGTGCCCACCAAGCTGCTCTATCACTCAGCTTCCTCAGTTAGACAGAGAGGACAAAATATGACAAAAATCTTGTGGGTTGAATTAAGGATGGGGAGACCACCTGGCAATCACTGTCATGGGCACAACAGATTCTGGCAAAATTAATTTCTCCAAGCTCACCGATGAGCTCTGCTTTGGGGCTAGCACTGGGGCCTTCTTGGAGGTATCTGGAATTTTCTGACATGGGGACAGCTCCTGATATCTTCTCACAGAAACCACCCCTGCAGCTCTCCTGCTACGAAAATCTTGCCATGCAAACCTAATAAACACATGAAGATCCAGCAGGTCCCAGCTGAAAACAAATCTCCAACTTACATCAGAAATAATAATTTGAATTTCTTATGCTACCTGGATAAATGGCTAGTATGTTTAGTGGGGAGGGTTAGGGGGACCCCAGGCATTGAGTTGTGCATTTTTCAGAAGATGTCCCGGACACAAGCTTAGTGAGTGTCAGGCAGGGCCTGGAAAGGAGCAAATTGAAGTGTCAGATGGGTCTGGTGCTGGAGGTAGTTCTCTGGTGTGTGAAGGACTTGGACTTAAGTCCTTAATCTTCCACAAGCAGTCCAGTGTGACCTTAGGCAAGCCTTAGTTGTCCATCTGGAATATAGGATGCATGATGCTTCTCTGCTTGATAATGGTGCACTGAGAATTGTTGCATTAAAGGTCAGGCACGTGACACTAAGGTAAAAGGAAACCTAAATATAGAAGACTGAAAATACTGAAGATAAGGAAGAGTTTGCCTGTAGTGTATTTCCTCACAAATGCAAGAGTTAGAGCAAGATTTGATCTAAGATCTATTCTAGAAGATAGTACATAGCAATGGGGATGATTTGTGTTGCAGAAGTGATGCAGCAGATGGTGACATGAGACAAAAAGGTGTTATTATATCGGTGATTTTTCTTCAGATTCTAACTCTTTTAAAAAAAACTTTATCTATGCATATATCAGAGTGTTAGAAAAGAAATACAAAAGAATGGAGAATACTGCAAAACAAATGCATTTAACCAAATGATACCAAATAGCGAATAGAATATAGGATAACCCTATGTGTGTTTTATTAAAGCAGATTGCCAACTGAAAAATAGCCTTCATTAATAAGATATTGTCAAAAGGTCAATAAAATGTCTCCTGCTTGGGAATCCTGAGTGTGCACACTGAAACCAGTGTATCTTTGTACAAAAATCAGTGCTGAAAAACACATTAAAATCTGAGACGCGTGGAAAAGTGCCTAAACTTTAGTCCATGACATTCCTTATAGCACCTAGGTCCATTTCTCTCCGTCATACTCCATAGAGCTGTAAAACAGCTACTGCACATGTGTCTCACAAGAAAGGTTGAGAGAAGTCAAATAGCTATGGACTTTGTGGGGAAAGGCACTTTGTTCATACCAGAATAAATTTTCTTTTAGAGCCTTCCTAATTTAAGGCTTCCTACTCTTTTTTCCTGAAGGTGAAAGCTTGCCTTTCTTGGAATCAATGAGAGTCTTTCGATGAATTTTAGTGACAATGGGATTTTGGCTTCAATGTATCTGCATTATTATTCTTTGTTGCTCATTCAGATAACACTGAGCACAAACCTGGGTATCCTAAGTTCCAGAAATGAAAATCAAATTTAAAAACCCAACAGATACTGTAACCCAATCATACAGATCAGCCACTAGCCCTCGGATGGGACACAGTACCTGAGGGAAAACCAGATGCAAGTATCAGCAGCTGCCCCTGAGCTGCCCTTACTTAGGTGGGCTGGAAGGCTGAGCTGCAAACATCCTGACTCTTACTCACAGCTGCCTTCAATCCTGATACTCCCCCTTCTGCTGCAGTCTTGATCTAATTAAACTGTCATCACACAGTTAAAGTAATGCTTCCTGGGCATTTTATGGAGCTTGGATGAAGTGGAAAAGGGGAAAATGAAGGATTCATTGAGTCCATGACACAAGGAATCAACACAAGACGCGTTGGTATCTAATCCCCCCATAAAGTTAAAATAGATTTAGAATGAGATAAGGGAAGGAGGGGGAAAAAAGGGATGTTTTTCATGATGAGTTAATTGCCTGACCTGTTTTCACAGGGGGTCACGGTCAAGCTTGAAATCATAGCTTTGAACATTTTTGTGCTTAACAAGGAAGAACTGTACCAGCTCACAGAGAGAAGAACTGTGAGCTTTGGTCCCAGCAGTGCCACAGGGGCTGTTTACCTTGTGGGGCACTAGGAGTGAGAGGTTTCCTTTGAAGAGATGAGTGCACAGAGGAGCCATGGCAATGCTCTCTTCCCAGACTCTCCTGTACCTCCGCCACTACAAAGGATATACACTAAGACAGCTTGCTTCCATGATTCCAGAAGGAATCCATAAGGAAACTGAGACTTTACATCTTTTCCCCTTGACTGCATTGCTTTCCCCCCAGCTACCTGTAACTGCCTTAATTTTTTTCTGACCTTGTGCAAGGAATTTGTGTGCAAACACCTCAGAGTCAGCCAAAACCTAAACTACATGATTTCCTTTTTTCCTATCCCAGTGGCTTCTTTTATGTTTTTTAGAGTTTTTGTTTGCTTGTTTGTTTGTTTTTTGATTTGCTCTGTGTGTGTGTGGGGGTGGTGGCTTTTGTTTTTTGGTTTGGGTTTTTTTTTACGATTTCAAGGATTCAAGCTGTTTCCAGTGCTTAGTATGTAGGTTCCAAGAGCCAGTTCTCAGCACTCAATAACTCCACATCTTTTATTTTCAATTGTGGCCTCCAGTTCATTTCAGCACACCACACAGTATTTGTACTATGTGTTAGTACAGTAGGAAGGACCCAGCAGTCACATGGCAGAAAAACAAGCCTTGAAACCACATTTTCACAAAGCTTTTTTCAGGACCCCGAGGGTTTTCTAATTGTGCAGGTAGCAAATATCTGCCATTACACTGCATGCTACAGGGCTTATTTCTGCTAAAGGCCCAACATCTCCTGAAGGAAGTGGGGAGCTGATGGTGCTTAATTAAGCCTCTAGCTTGTGTTTTGCGTGTAGCAAAACTCCCTGTTGCAAAACCGGCTTTCCTCTGCTTCATCTATGGTACCAGACATAACCGGAACTGTGTGGCAGCAAAACACGTGCAGCACAGGAGAAATGGCCAGCTCCTGTGGATAAGGATAGGGCTTCACTGTGCATGTAACGTGATGTGCCCTGAATAATCCCTTGTGCATATGCCATGGATGAAGAGAAGTTTCTGAAGGATCATCACACATCTTCAGACCCTCTGTTGAACTAATGGCTGCTGCTCTGATTACTGTGGTGATACTGGGTTTTTTTTACATCTCAGAGTGTTATTAATAACTGTTTATTTTCTAGGTGGTAGCTCCATGGAGGTTTTAAACATGCAAAACACCATAGCTCAAGGGTGCTCCCTCAAGTGTCTCACCCAACACCACACTTGTGACGACTCAGGCTCTAAATGGCTGCAAATAAAAGCACCGGGAGAGAAGGAAAACGGAAAAGCAGGCCCTCTCCCATTCATGGGAACAAAGGTATTTTCTGCCAGATACTTTTGTAAGAGCCGAAGCGATCCCTCGCGGATCAAACAGAATACATCTTTAGGGAATTCTAAATGCACTCGTGTATTCGCTTTCAGCCTTGGTGTGATGGTGGCGGCCGAGCCATCACAATAAGCTACCCATTGTTAGCCACCACTCAATCATCAGAGCCACCTGAGGTGCCTGTGTGTAGCCTTTTAGTTCTCACTGCTGCGATGTCTTGTTACTTAAAAGAAAGCCACTGAAGGGAATATGACTGCCAGAAGAATAGCACACTCGTGCTTCTATTCCAATTACCACGGCACACACAAAAAAATAATATTGTATTAAGAAAAGCAAGAATTAAAAACCTAATAACATGAAGAACAAGCTGGAACATATCCAACAAAACATTTTTCTGTCAGAAGATAAGGCTTAGCTAAAACTAGAATACACTTTGGAAACGTGTCAATCCTGATAACATTTTTCTCAGAGGATGGTTAACTCTGCGATAATTGTTGGAATTGAAATAGCATGGATTTTTTTCTATGCTCTGTTCCTATTGATTTTGAAAGTTGATTCAGCCTGTGTGCATGCCTCTCGTATGAAATGCTCCTGGATTACTGTTGTTGGACATAAATACAAACGTAGCCTAGCTTCCCCATGTGCTCTTCCATTAATTATTCTGCTCCACTGCTTTGCACCTTGTATACGTATTTAGGCTGAAATAATTTAGTAACAAACAGATCACTCTGAAATTAGGGAGGAGCAAATCAAAGCAGAGCCTGCTCCCTGGAAACCGATCCAAAGATACCTTAACCTAATGGTAAGTTTTAAACTTTTGTTCTGTATTTGTTATGGGTGTGATTTTTAATTGCACCTTTTTTTCTTTTTCTGTCACTCAGAGAAACAGGAGCTGTTTGAAAAACTTGAAAAAGTATTCCTTCCTTGCTGCTTCAAATAAATGAAAGTCTAAACTTTCGGCATGGATATTCTTTATGGCAATCTTTTTTAAAAATTAAAGCTATGAAAATGATGCAGGGACAGAAAATATTTGGCTCATTCAATGTCTTTGAGTAAGATGTGGTATAGTTTTTCAGTTCACTCTGACATACACATTTTGTGGAGGAGTATGGTCTTTATTCAGCCAAAAGTCTCAAAAAAACCCAAAAAAAACCAAGCAAGCAAGAAAAAGTCATGTTTAAGACAGAAATTTACCTAAATATAAGAGCACTAATGGTTTTGGTATTACTGTAACAGGAGGGGATTTGTGTTGATGCAGCGAGATTGCTCTACAGGAAAATCTGATCCTATCTTTAATGTTCCTATTTAGTAAGCACATGAAGTAATATTCTGAATATGCATCTAATGGCTTTTATTACCTTTTAGAAACTAATTAGAAAATAAGCACTACATGGAATTAGGCAGTCATAACTAAGCTGGTGAAAGGCAGGTATGCACTAATTGTAACCAGAAAATTGATGCCCTGTCTTCCAACACTGAGATTTTTCCTTCTGTTGCGCTTTGGGCTTGTCTATTTTAGCCTGAGCAGTGCCATCTATCAGCACCAATCCTACCTTGAGTGAGGAGGCCCAACCTCCAAGCAGAAAAGCTTCCAGTTTCCAAGCCACACAGCGGCCTTGGTGCAGCACATCCCTGGGCCAATTCACAGGACTAAACGCAAGAGAGTGGAAACGGCCCTTAGCAGCAGAATTAAACATGTTCTAGCTGCTCAAGAAGCCTTGCACACTGCTTGCTATTGAGAGAAAATTGCATGCCGTCCACGGGAATCACCCCCAAATTCATCAAAGGGTAATTATTACTAAATCCTATTTATATTAATGATTATATTAATAATTACACGTTATTAATGTCTACACACTAATTGCCTGATAATTAATCGAAATAATAGATGTGAATTGTTCTATATTATTTAAATAAATTATTACATATGACTTAAAGAAGCAAATATTGAGAAAACATTTGAAAGCCCTGGACACCAGCAGCCGATGCCGTTCTCTGTGTGGCTTCAGCGGCAGGAGCTGGCTGTCCAAAGGCTGTTTTGTTGCTGGGGATTGCTGTGCATGGCTCAGTGGCACACTAACCCACGCTGCCCCGCCGCTGGGAGTGGGGAAGCCTTTCTGCCAGCCTCTGCCAGTGTGTCCACAGTGCTCCCTGTGCTCCCTCTACTGGACAATGCCTTGGAGCGCCTGGAAATCCGCACCGAGTCCAAACCTGGCCTCGCTGCCAAAAAAAGGCACACGTTAAAACACCTGCCTTTAAATTCACAGGGAAGTTTGCCGAAACATTGCTGGTGAGGAGAGAGAAAATTGCCCGCTAGCAGCAGACACACGGGTAAAGGAAACTCTTGTCGAGTTCTCAACTAGCAAAAACAAAGGGAAAAGGAGAGCCTCCGGGAACAGCTGCTGCTCAGATTCTGTTTGCACGGCTCTGGGGGTAGCTTTAAACATTCCTGCTATCTTCATTAGCAGGAGTATGCAAAGTACAGCCCACTCCTTCTTTGCAGGGGATGTAAAGGGGATGAGTTTAGGCAGAAAAGCTACCTGGGAAACTCGGAAAAAAGAGGATGGATGGGGAAGTGGAGAAGGGTCCCTCTCCTCCCTGTCAAATTCCTTCCCAAGCTGTAACTGACAACAGGACCCAGAAATTTGCTTGTGAATAGCAGAGCTGTAACCTGCCTGCTAACATTAGAGACAAGAGTAAGATGATAAAGGTGACCTAACTTAAAAGTGAATGCAGGTGTAAGACGGTAGGTAGGGAGCCACTGAAACTCTTCCCAGGTTGTTATGATAGAAACAGTGCTACTTAGAGTAAAAATAATGCTTTAAAATGTCTCATAATCTGGTGTATAGTTAGTATTTGCAGCATCCCTGCTAGATGGAAAGCTGTTAGCAGTCCAGGTCTACAGAAGAGAAAACTGAGGCAGGAATATTGAGAGGCTTGTGCTGTGATTTGTGATTTCAGACATCCTCATCTGCTGCGACCTTTCAATAAAACCAGGTGATGGCTCATTGTGTCTCTGTTTACGAGGGCTACAGTGTTTTCCAAAATGCTAAGGCCACATGGTAGTGAGTGCCCTTTGTCCAGCAGTTTAGGACATGGCATTATTACAAAGACTCACTGCCCTTTAAAACAAGGTAGCACTAAAACAATGCCAACAGTTTTAAGTGGAAGTCAAAGCCTCACAGCCTCCCTGTAACCCATGTCCCTGCTCAAGCATTGCAGTCCATCTGTTCCATCAACCACATGTTAATGGGAGAAACCAGGACACATTAAGGACAAGCTGACATTTCCAATTCAGAATTTCCTCTCTGGTGTTTAAGATGTCTTTGGTGCCCTGGTAATCTTGAAATTAGACAGGAACTATCACAAATTCTTTCCTCATTTTCCAATCAAATTTAGCCATAAATATTACAGTGTTTCATTTTGGATCTGTGAGCTGTGGTGTGTACAAAACTTAAACTGAGTGATTTTTGAGTCAAAAGCTCATCCTCAAATAGTTTCTGTGGGACAGCAGACCAGAAGACTCACAGTAATCTGTATATTCAAACCTCACTTTCAGAGGGACACAGAACCATGGGCTCACGGGGGTCCACTGAGACTTCCATAAGACCCAGTTCTGGCCCTGCAGCTGTGCTCCTTCACATCCACCCTGCTGTCTTTATAAAGTCAGAGTCAGTCCCAGACCCTATTTTAATAGTTATAGACAGAAAATACACAGAGGCTATTATTGTCTCTACTACAGCCACAAAGGAGACTCAAATAATGAAATCAAAACCACAGCCTAAAGTGAAACGGACACACTGAAGAGAACCTTCAGTGTGTAGGGGCAGAAGGGTGGGTGGAAATGGGAACAGCAAAAAAAATGCTGTGAGTCTCCACAGCAAAATGAGAGTATCACTGGGTGGCAGTGGCTACAATGGCTGATAGGTGCAAGGGGATGGAGAGAGATGTATTCTCCCAGAGCCACCATCAGATTCATCCCTCATCACCTCGTGGCTGTGCCTAGTCTGTCTGGTGGGTTTTGCAGTCTTGCTGCAGGCTTTTTTACAGGACAAAATCTGCTTCAAAAGCAGGACCCAGTCCTAAACTCTCTCAGAAGGGGTGTGGGAGGCAGATGCCCACTCTCCCTCATCACTTAAAGATGTTGCTCCTTGGGTCCCCAGGGGCACTCAAGAGGAGGCTTTCTCTAAAGGCCTCTCCCTGGAACTGATCATGATATAGAACTGTGCTCCTTCATCGCTCTTCTCCCATTTAACTGAACTTCCCTAATCTGGCCACACAAGGGAAAAAAAAAGTAATCTCTTTAATCATTGTGATGGTTGTGGCACAGTGTGATTATAAGGCAGGATATGGATGTCACAGATATTGTAGGAGACCCACATATATCTTGCGAACAAGATGACACCAATAAAATTTATAAGCATGAAAATCCTGTCTCTGAAAGCCTCACTCTCACCTTCCAATAATTCAGTGGAACTCCAGGCTGTGTGTGTAGTAGAGGTTATGGAGTAAAGGCTTTGTACCACAGGAGTGGATGAAGACAGAAGCTGTACAGGCAGTTAAATGTGCCTGGACAATCTCCTTGAGAGATCCAGTTTGCGATTTACTTGATTTACAAGAAACTGGAGACAGCCCACAGTAGTGATTTACAAGATTTTTAGAAGATTGATAAAGCTACAGTATTCTGGGCTATTGAACACAGCAGCAGTTTTTGTCCCAGACAGAGGATTACAAGTAGGTTTTAATGAGTTGTTTAAACATTTCAGTATTTTATTCTTTTTATGCACATAATCAAATGAGGAAATAAAAGACAAATACAAAGCAATCTTAAAAATAAAGAAACAATATGAAAGGGAAAGTAAATTATAGAGAAAGAAATTATACAGCAAAAAATAATGGCTAGAACAAAGTGATTCCCATACAACAGATAAATTATCTAGTGTATTTCATCTCTTTGTACTTGCAGACTATCTGTGAGTAGATCATGACTTCTTCAGAGCTAATAACACTTAGAGCTCCACTAATGAATTACTGATCACTTTCTAAGCCTCATAACTTGACCTCTTTTTTTTTTTCCCTCCTTTTTTTTCCTCTGTGCATGGAAAGTATTTGCTCTTTCAACTGCAATCCAAGAGCTCCCAAAACTCACTGCAACATGGTTTTCTGCATCTTGTAAGCATCTGTTGTAATGTCTGTGGGCACAAAGTTGCCAAAGCCTTGTCTAATGCTTCTGCATCTGAGAGCACTCTGGCTTTGGTAGCCAAATAAACATGAGTTGTAACTGGGGCTTTTCACACACGCAGGTTGTTTTTGGTGGCTCCCTCCTGAGCCGTAGCTGTGCTGACTGACAGAGTGTCAGCTCATCCCCAAATCACCTTTTAAGAGACATTTCCAGTGACACCAGTTGCCTCTTTCCACAGGCACTGTAGAAAATGAAAATTCTGCCACCTGCCAGATTTGCTTAAGAGCAGTCAAGAAGGTCCAGAAATTTTGGAGAGAAAGAGAACACAGATGAACTGCATGGCTGCCTAGCCTTTCTTTCTACAGGAAAGTATAATAATAAAGAAATTATCAAATTATCATTATCATTAACCACTTGCAAAGGAATACTTAAAAGGAGGCAGCTGAAACACAGGCATTGCATGAAAATGTTCTCCTCTATCTGGAATGATAATCAAATAAAGCTTCCCATAACTTCAGTGGAAGTGAGTTGGCAAGGCAGGCTGAGTGTGTCCCTTGGTACAGCACAAGATGCAATTACACCATGCAGTAAAACTGGTAGAGATGAAAACCAAATATTTTCCTCACCCCAATATTAACTTGAGTATGAAAAGCTGTGGTGTATTTTTGTTCTCTAGATATAATAATTTAAGAAACTACTGCAAAACATTGTCAAAAAGACTTCTTTTTCCCCCCAGCTGATCTACTACAATATTGTAGAACTCTTATTTGGTGCCTTTCTATAATGCCATGTGGATTCAGTGATTTATCTCTGTTACCTAAGAAGACAATGTTTTAGCTCCCACTATCATAGCAGTCTTGAGCTGTCTTTTTGCCTAATTGGCCACTGATCTTATAACCATTCTTTCTGCCAATCGTGCTCTGCTCCACTGATTTCAATACAGCTCTGCTAGGGCACAGAAGTATGGGTTAATAGCCCCAGCTGCAGGATTAGAGTTTATAGGGCTCTCATATGGAGGCAGTTGAAAAACACCAATTATTTTTCATAGGAATGTTTTTCATCTTAAAAAACACCAGTGAAAACAGCCTTCTTTGTTACCAATGAAAAATGAAACTGAAAACAGAAAAGACTGACCAAAGCAATAAAAAAGTGCATTCTCCCCTATCTTGTTTTTCTGTGAGATGTTTCCAAAAAACGGGGAAACAAGAATGATACCTTTCCAGTGAAAGCCCATTTCACACAGAAAGTCTTTTTTTGAGTGAAAATTTGCCAGTTAGCTTCTCTAAAGAAGGCCACAGGACAGCTGTAGGGCACAAAGGATCTGGACCATAGTTACATTCAGCAGTGCAACCAGTAATCCCTTTAGCTCTGCACTTACTAAACCACACTGCAGTGCTACAGCTATGGAAAGCCCTTGAGGAAAGCAATAGCTCCTAAAATACCTCTCATGTCATGTGAGTCTTTTTTTGGCAGCCTCTCATTAAGACCTGCTCAAGCCCTTTCTTGCTTGGGTTGCAGGTTTGGGAGAGATCATAGTCAATACTTGCTCCAATTTGATTGGAAGACTATCAGGCTCAAAGTAATTCTTTCAGTGACACTCTCAAACCTTTGAGATCAAAGGTGCTGACTGAAGTTGGTTTTCACATCGAGATTACAACATTATTTGATTTCATAGCAGTGTAGTCCCCAGAGAAGACATGAGTTGATTATGCAGTAGTTCCAGGAGTGCCTCAAATCTCCCAGGGAGAGATGAATTCCGTAAAACCAATTTTAAAGAAAGGACAATTGACCCTGGTGGCATTTTTTTGTTGGTGGTGTGTTGTTTTCTTTTTTAGGAAAACTGCAAGTCCTATTAAGAAGCTGTGCAAATAATTGAGCCTGACAGCCCATGGTTCAATAAGCTCTCTGCTGGGGGTGGTGGGAAGCCTAGAAGTCAGCTGAGGGCAAGACTGTGGATCACAGACCCCAGATTCTCATTTGAAAGGTACAATGCTAAAACAGAGGCAGCTTATGAGACTCCAGGGAATGCCCTACAGAATATTGCTGCAGGTCTACAGACAAGTTCATGCCTCTTCATACAGTGTGGGGTAGAGGTGCAAATTTATGAGTGGAGGCAGCAAAGAATGGGACTTGGAGTTGTTTAATAACTACACCACAGCTTAGAAAGCCGTGTACAAACAGTGTCAGGACAAGTTAAAGACCAGCAAAGGATGTAGTCTAGCAATGAAGGTTTCCAACTGCTGTGTGGCAAAAATTACTGATACATACTTCCTCCTGTAAGGTTTTCCTTACCAGAGGAATGAAAATAACATTTCCCCAGCCTGTTGTCGTGCCATCCTGTGGGCACAACTTTCTCTGCAGAAAAAGGTGGGTAAGACAGAAAGACCATCTAGCCCACACTAGAACTTGTTTATGAGTCTATAGATCTCTTGGGCAGGCAGTCATACTTCACATTAACAGAGGCATTGCTGTTTAGAAATCTTTATTCTATTGCATTTAGAAATCCTTGTTTAAAAGCAAGTATGTAATAAATTTCTGCATTATTTCTGAAATGGATTTGATCATATATTGTTTTCAGAACATGAAGACAGATAGACATCTGTCTTGGAGGAGTAAAATGGCAGAAACAACTTCTTGAAGTTTAAAAGTCTGGTAAAATATCTAAAGAGGAAAAAAGTACCAAATGCATTGGTTATTGTTATTCAAGGGATAAGTGTTGTGTAACTATTCACAGTAATTGATGTTAAAAAAAAAAGGAACAATTTAAAATCTTTCTTAGATGCTGGGTCTAAAATTAAGTCATCAGCAAAGACTGCATGACAGAATCCCAGGTCATTTGGGTTGTGTGTGCAAAGAAATGACCAACTTTTCCATTCCAGCTTATAAACAGGAAAGAGATCTGTTTTCTCAAAGGATGGCCACCAAAATGCTTCTTTCCCCAGGCAACACATGAGAGACCTGACATCTGAATATTAGAAAAGAAGCTAACTGAATGCTCCTCAGAACATCCACATATCCAACATCTCAGGCTTTTGTAGAAATAATTACAAAATGTGAGTTTGTGAATCACACAAATTACGCATTATACTATCTTTAAATTCTTTTTTAGAAACAAATACATTGAAAGAAAGGAAGTGAAGCCTCTGAAGGAGTATAAAAAGCATCAGGTGCTTTTGCACTTTAATGTGCTAAAAGCTTATCAAGTCTCTTTTCAAAGAACAAGATCACTTTGAGAACCTGGTCAGTGAATTATTAAAACCAAAAGGAGTTTGAGGAGCCCAGCGACCAAGGTGGCATTACTCTCAGGCACAGGAAGCCAATATTCAGCTGGACTCAGACACCTTCATTGTACCATCCAATTCTTCAGAATTAATTGTGAACATAAAAACTGGAAAACAACTATTTTTTTTCTCCAAAGACAAAATACAAAACAGATTTGAACTTTTTCTTTAGTAGCAGTTGCCAAAATATGTTGCCAACAGGACAATCCTATATGTGAGACCCAAGGCAGGAGAAGATAGCAGACAGATAGTTTCTTTGGAAAACAAGACAGTTACTTTATATTGCTGAAAAGTTTGTCTTTCGCACATAGCTTTAGAAAATTTAACAATTCCTTAATGAGAATGTACTTAAACTAGGTAAGCCTACAGACATGTGAAATCACCACTAAAGACACTGTCCCCACCATATCATTAAAGGAAAGATGTGGTCTCCAACAAACACTTTGGCTAAAGCAGCACTGGCTACACAACATTTTGGAGAAAGTACCGAGTGATGAGTCTGGGAGCACAGAGCCAAAACACAGTTGCATTTATGGCAGTCTCACAAACCACCCTTTTCATATCCAAAAGGGATTTATTTCTTTTTTGTCCATTTATTTGTTTTTAAAAACAATTGAGCCCTCTCCTGTTATTACCCAGTGTGTGGCATGTGAAACAACCATTAAATAGAGTATTTAAAAATAAGCATTTTGAACAATACATGTACTTTATTAAGCCAAAAGTGGCACTCTGTCATTGTGTTGAATGTTGTTTTAAGTCAGCAATGGGCAGCACCAAAGCACTCAGGATGTGTCTTCAGAGGCAACTAGACCAAAAAAGAATAAAGGTTTCTAGTGGTTATTTTACTTTTGCCCCACAGCCTACCACTGCTTATATTTACTGCTTATATTTACTGTCTTCAATCTTTAGATGAATTCCCTGTTTACTCTCCCTACACCAAGGCCTGCCTTTCTCCTCATAATAATTAAAAACCATGGACACATTATTTTCTAGGAAATTTTTTTTGTGGTGCTGCAGAACTCTATTGGGTTGAATATTAAGAAATTCTGATTTCCTTTCAGAAAAAAAGGATAAAATTTGACCTTGTCTGATTAAATTTTCTTCTGGTATCTCACCTCTTCCTAACCTTGTTTCTCCCTGACTGCCCACCTTCATGTGGCTTTTCCCTGGAGATGGTACTGTGGAACCAAAGCTTGGGATAGTTCACTACCTCAGAAATTTCTGCAGCCAAGTTTTGAGAAAGGCTGGTTTGGTGACATATACAGTGGAATGAGAATCACATATTACTGATGAGGATCTTTTTTATTTTTTACCTGGTGGCACCAGGAGATGTTTTCAGAGACTGACAGTGTCTGAATACTTATCTTTTACTGCAGGTATGCCTTGAAAAGTCTTGATTTTGTGTCAGCTTTGATTAAGCATGGCTTGCCTCTCTTACATGAGGCTTTGTGACAGGTTTTCTGTCTTCCCAGCATGCTTGTTGTAGGTGTTCTCAAAAGTTGGTGACTCTGATCATCTCTTTCTTTATTCTTACTGGTAGCGTGGATGAAAACACCCCTCTTTTATTTTGTAAGGCGCTAAGGAAAACATTCATATTCTGCTTAATGATTACAGGTGGAAGCATCTTATTATATCCTACAGGGAAGAAATCTCAGTTCCTTGCTTCCAACATGTTTTCTTGCTCTGTTCCCATATCACTCTTTTCTCCTGTCCAGGAAAGAGAAATGCTGAGGACAAGATGTCCAATCAGCTTGTTTATAACAGTGCCCACAAAGTTAAGCTCATCAAAGCAATTTCCCAGAAAAGTGCTAACAAAATGGAATGATGACCTACACATGGGATTCTGATAGCAACAGTCACAATTCAGTAGTTTACTGTACATTAATGTTTTCATATTTGCCTTTCCCTTCAATAAAACTTTAGGAAAGAGCATGAGTAGAAGAAGAAGCAATAAAAGTTTAGCCAGACTAGTGTAGTATCAAAGAAGCTGTATAATTCTGATAAACCTCTGTGACAGTCTCAGCAAGGAGATGCAACCCTAATGATGCCTGACAGCTTGGGCGAAGGTAATGTTATGTTGTCTCTTCAGTAAAGCCTTCCTGAGCAGCAGCTTTTCCCAGCTCCACAACACCAGAGCATGGTGGCTTGAACAAATGTGCTCCCCTTGGATCCCACGCCTTCACTCTGGCTTGCCCAGACTTCATGAAGAATGCTTGCAAGGGCGACCTCTTGGCTGCCTATGAAGTGGCCAGTGTGTGCATGAACTACAGATGTCCTGTATTCAAACACCCAGGAGGGCAATACTTGCTGGAGCTGCACACACAGTGAGCAAGAGCACTGCTCCAGCAGCTGGTCAGCTTCATCTGGCACCCTTGTTTCTCCCCATTTTTGGCAGACACTTTCCCTCCTTTCCAGACCAGGAAGTACTGGAAGGATGGTAAATAGCCCACCCTCCAAGAATTCAAACAGCTGCCAGAACTGGTCTCCAGTGATGCTTTAGAGATGTGAATTGAGCAAGGATGCAAGACCAAGAAACCCAGCCCTCCTCTCTTATATTCCAACTTCAGGTTTTTCACAGTTTAAGGAGAAGGCATCAACAGCAATCTGCTTTGTTTTACTGACTGCGTTGGAGCTCAGGTACAGACCCAGGATTTAGCCCTGGCTTTTCCATCACTGCATCAGCTGATTCAGAATACTGACTTTAGTAGCTGAAGAACACATTCATACATGTCTGACTCCCCACTACAAATCAAAAGAGCAAACTGCTTTTGCACCCTGCAAAAACACAGCCTTCACCTGATGAAGCCAATGGACAGAAAACACTGCATCAAATACATTAAGAAGGCTGACAAAAAACATTTTGTACAGACGAAATATGAGTCTAGTGGTCTGTCTTTGATTTTAACTCAAAGCATGCATTTAAACTGAAAAATCACGTTTTCCTTTGAGCTTACACCTTAATATTTCCTGCCTTACAAAAAATGAATGGAATTAATAAATATGGCAATAGGGGGAATTCAGATTTTGATGCTTTTCTCTGCAAGAAATATAGACATGTGACGAGCAAATAGAGGCACAAGTTAAACCTTGGAGAGGTGATACCAGCCTGCTTCCTGCTTCTGATAACTGGGATGCAGGAAGGAACTGCTCCTTACTCAGGTTGCACTGTTCAGGGACTTCCAGCCTGGACTCTGATTGCTTGCTGGGAATAGACTTGCCAGCATTTTGCATCACTTTGTAGTGGATGTAGACTGATGACTTTCAGGACATGATGCAAAATGCACTTGCTATTTCCTCAGGCTACTAGAGATCAGGAAAGATAGAGTGATGACTGTTGTTGGATGTGATTAGACATCTCCTGTTTATCTTTCTGGCTACTTTTTTATCTGATTATGAAGATAGCAGAAAAATTGTTAATTTAAATGTGCATCTGGAGCAGCTAGAGGCAAGGGCTTTCCCCAGTGGTGTGTCAATACAGGTAAAGAAATGAAAAATATCAGGAATATGATGCAGCACACAAAAATAAAAAAATATTTGATATCCTTCAGGTCTGATCATTCAATCCATACTTTCAGCTTTACGTACAGACACCTTTATTTGTCTGTTTAAGTCACCATTCCAGAAATTAAATGGGTGAGAGGGCTGATAATATACTTTAACTCTCTTCCTCCATGAGCTGCCCAGAGTGGCCTGGTAGCCAAATTGCTTGTAAGCTTGTGTAGCTGTGAGAGCTGTCCCAGTAGGTTGCAAGACTTTAAATTAATCTCAGTCCTGGCCAGATAACTAATGGGAAGTGATCAACCAGTTGAAGGTCTTTAATCATATGGAATACCATGAAGTTATTTACAGCTATGTGGCAATGAGCGTCCTGCCCTGGCATTTAGCTCTCCAAACATGTTCACTGTCCAAATCACCTGGCTGCAGCAGATGGGTAAAACTGCCCAGTGCCCACCAATGACTCTGAAAAGCAACCTAGTCAAAGCCATCTGCTTTTGATCATTTTGGTTTGGGCTGCCTTACTTAAGTCCTCTTGCTCCACTGCCCAGTTTCAGAATATCTGTGTGGTGGCACTTACTCCATAATAAAAAATATTTTGCTCTAACCCTCAAAACACCTCCAGGGGTGCAAGCAAGTGTACTTGCATATACAAATACATTATATGGAACTGCTCTGCAAGTGATCCATGGCAGCCTGCCTCTTACTCTTTCCTCTGCCCCCATCTTGGTAGATATTTAGCTGCTGACCATTGCCTTGAGACTTTGCTTCTGAAACAGAAACACCTTCCCTCTAATATTGCTGTTCCAGTCCCCATCCAGCATGAAACAATGCAGATACAGCAGTTCCTTAAAATATTGCTCCCTACCTCCCTAAGAGATGGATAGAAGGTTTCTTTTGTTCAGAGAGGCACTACTACTTTTTCCTTTTATCACACAACATAAGCCCTACACCAAATCTGCACAATGGTGGACACAATTTTAATAATCATGTCTCTGATTTTTCACATGCTGTCAGTCAGCTGTTCAGCAGCAGAGATTTGCACCAGGCTCAGATGTGTTGGCTCTTCCCAGTATAATTGTGGTGACTTGGCATCCTTTTCTGCTTTCTCCAAATCAGTTCCTCAGAAAACATAGAGATGACTCAATGAGAACACCAAACCACATCCTGAGACTATTTGACCTGGTAATTAGCAAGCACCTCTGTGAGGAATGATGGAAATACTTGTTTTCAAGAGCAAGGGATAAACCTCCACATTGGTTAATGAATAAAAAGGAAGTTGACAAATAAGATGCTATTAAGAAAAGGTTAAGGTAAGCTCATCCTTTGGAGAGTTGAGCTAGGAGCAAGCTTGAGATTTGAACGAAAACTGATGTGAGAAAAGAGAAAGTAATCTACAGAGAAAATTTATTTTAGTTTTAGTATTTTAAATTCGTTCCAGGTGTGGAAAAGGTCGACACTTCTTCCCAAGGGGAAAAAGGCTACATCCAGGAACAATCAATGTGGAGCAACAGAAAAATGCCTGAGGAATTTTCAGTGTAAATGTATAAAAGGCCAAATCAAAAGGAAAAACCAAACTTGTCCATGTGAGGTCATTATGAATTTTAAAATGCAAGATTGCAGAAAACATTTCATTGTAACTTAGGGAATCTTATCTTCATCTTCAAATGCCCTCCTTCCCCATCCACAAATTTCACAAAATACATGCCTGCATTTTTTGCTAAACCCTTTTAAAATGTACAGCACAGCCTCTTCCAAGTCCCACAGAAAAATTCCAAATGTTATACAGCAGCTGAATGCAGAGCTTCTATTTAAGTCTGCATTGTGGACTCCTCATCCCCCATGGGGAGTTTAATATATGGTTTCAATTCCAAACCAGCATCACTTTAGGGACATCTGCCTTTATTAATGCAGCCCAAGCGATGATACCCCTATCTATTGAAAGCAGCTTTAATAAAAAAGAGACTATTTTCAATACAAAATGAAACAATTAACTGGACACTTTTGAGAATAGGTATATTGTGGCCTCATCATAGGGTGGTGGCCCCTTGATTTTGAAACTGATAAATAGGGTGTCCTTGTATACTTTAACCATCCTCCAGGGAAAGCAGTTTGTAAAGTGTAAAATTGCTCAGGCACAAATATTTATCACAGATCCAATAAGATTTTATGTGCCTTGTAACTACAATATTACATGTTTTATGCTCCTTCAATCTTTGCTTTAGACTACATCCAGTTTCTTCAGTAGAGATAATTTCACAACCAGTGGAGATCTGTAAACAATATTTTGTTACAGCCCCATGAATACTAGCTGCCATTATTTCCCCTGTAGCTTCAGTGAATCTTTATTCTTCCTGAACACACATTGCTCATGTTCAAAAAATGCCTGATACAGAAGGCATAATTACCTTCATTTTATGGGATTTGTCAGGTTTACACAGTTTTCAGTCCATTAGAATTTTAGCCGCCATTATAATTTTAAGTACCTGGCTAGTTCATATCGTTCAGTAGGTGCTGCTTTGTAGAACAGAACATCTTGTCCTTTAAAAATATAGCACAGTGTCACAAAACCAAGGCACACATAAAGATAGGCTCCATCCTGCCCCTTTGATATAAAGGCAGTTAATGGAGGTGTTAAATATTGCAGCTTTAGGTGTGCAGCTGATTTACTCCATGCAAATCAGTGCAAATCACTCATTGTCTGGGAACCATGGTTACTTCTGTAGCTGTTGGAGTTAGGATTCACAGATCCAGACTCCAGTCCTGGCTGGGGCAGAGGAGTTTTATATTCACCATGCTGAACCTATGGGTATCTGAAAAGAGCAGTGTGGCACTAGCAACCACTACTGGAGCTCTCCTTTCTCTCTGCTGTGTCAGCATGAAGAAGGAGCTGGAAATGGGAATTAATTTGATTGCAAAATGAAGCCAGTGCACTCAGGGTAGTGGGGTAGGGGCATGGAGCAAGTCCTGAAGTAGCCGCGCTTCTGGCTGTTCAGCATGGACTAACATGGACACATTCATCACTCCAACAGGGAAACTGCTACATCCCTTCCAGCACAGTGGGTAGGGAAATGGTTGTCTGTGTTGGTGCATGAGAGAGGGCTGATGCTTGACACTGCCCAATTGCCACTTTCTTCCATGCTTTTTCCTTTGTCAAGGCTGCATTTCTCCTTTTGAATCCTTGGACCTACTATCTCTTTCTCTCATCTTACATATCATTTAGCTCATAGACTTTATCATATCTTAAAGGCAATTAGTGAAACCAGGCAAGGTCACGCAGCTGCGCTGCTCCACATGGAGCCTTGGATAAGCCAGCTGAAACCTAGACTGAGGGTTGGAGAGGCTGCTTGTTTTATCCATGCAAACTCAGTCAACATCATCTGTGCTCTGGCAATAGCTGTGTTAGCTTCCAGCCTCTGCTGCCTTCCCCACTCCCATGGCTCCTGTGCTGCTTCAGCAGCCAGCTAGACAGAACTCTCCCCCACTCTGGTTAGGAACAGAGGTATTTTCAGTTCAAACGACCTTTGTTTTATAACAAGGCAATAGCAAGTAGCATTTGCTTAGGTGAAGGTATCTTAACTGCCTCTGACAGGCTGTGCTGAGCAGATCGTAAATAGGCCTGCCACAGCCTGTAGGCAAAGGCACCATCTCTGACAAAGAGGCAGGGCACAAACCAAGCCAAGGCTGAGGCAGGTGAGGTATTACCCTGCTGCTGATGGAAGCAAAGCATGAGCAGGGCCTTGATGGGTGTACAGAGCTTTCTACAGAGCTTCAAAGCATCCCTGCTCTGGTAACGCACACGACAGCTTCGGGGTCCTGCTCCCAGCCCCATAGCAAGAGATTTTTCCTTAATGTGTGTTTGACTTTCTGAGGAGCAACTGTGGCTTTGGAACAGCTGTCAGTATGTCTGGGTAGCAGGGTGCCCTGACACAGCAATCTGCAACTTATTTAAACATCCTACAGAGACGTTCTGCATTATTATTTAAAAAGATGGCATATTCAGGGTATTTCTAAAATAATTTGGAGACATTAATTCCCTTGCAGAGCATCCATTAACTGCAGGCTATTATAATAAATAAGTGGCGTAATTATCAGACTAATTGTCCAAAAAGCTAAAACAGTCATTTTAATGAATGTTTCTGCTGCTGTCTTAGCTGTCACACTCTGTCTGGAAGCCCGGCAGCGCCACAACTCCCTGGCAGAGGAGACCCCCACAGTTCCTTTTGCTTTGGGCTTTTTCCCCAGGCCTACCTTCTCAGCACACCTTTCCCCTTTCCACCTTTCTCCATGTCTGTCCTACGTGCTTCAACAGCGCTTGTCCATCGTCAATAACTCAGCAGCAACAGCAGCTGCAGCAAGTGCATTTTTCCCATGGCCTTCTGCTTCCCACATGCCACAGTCTGTTCTCCCTGGCTCTGTCTTCCTCAGCAGAAGGAAAAGGCAGGCATTTCAAGCCAAAGAAAGCTCACGGTGTGGCTGTCCTGCAATCTGAGATGGGTAGAAAAGAACAAGCAATATTTCTCACCCTCATTTTATGGCCATAGTCACCAGTCACCAGGACCTTTAGTTGCTATCTTGGTGTATGTTACTGAAAGAACACGTATTGAATGACTCAGGGGATAATGATTTTTATCATAGAGTGATTCAGCACTACGACAAACAAAGCACTTCCATCTTCTGTGGTATTTGATTATCGGCTTCTTCCAAGTGTGCCCAACAGGGCCATATTAACTTGTAAAGGAGGGAAGAGTTGGTAAGACTTTCAAATTTTCAGGGAGTTGGACAACTCAGTGGGAGGGGAAGGGAACAGAGAGAAAAACAAAATGTAGAAGTGTCCTGCTGAAAGGCTTGGCAACCTGCCATAGCCAGAGGAAAGTAGAAGAGATGAGGAAGAGGAGCAGGCTTTAAATTGGAAGGGTCACAAAGCTGCAGCTATCCTGGATTTTTCAGAAGATGCTGTCACTTGGTAAAGAAGATTGATGTTCCTAAGGTTCTTAGACAAATGTAGTTTGAGGAGAAAGTGAGAGGTTAGACTGGATAACCTCAAGAGGTCCCTTGCACTCAGCACTTCTGTGGTTTAACGAGCTGGATCACAAAGACCTTTAGTCATACACAGGTATTTGAGTGAAGGATGAAGACAGAAGTGAGATGAGCACAGGATGGAGAACAAACAAGAAAGTGGTGGATAGTTTTTCCAAGCAAAAAATAAGGAAAAACAGAGCAGCCATGGAAACTTTTTGCAACTTTCCTCTTTCCTCCTGCTTTTAGAGGAAAATCTGGAGGCGACCTTTTATGTTATTTATTTAAAGATAGCAAAATACTCTTGAATTGTCAGCAGATGAGCAATTGTGGAGGTATTCAGCTTCCTGTCTGTTGTCAGGTGGCAAGGATTGCTCACCTTCCCCCTCCCTGCTAAAATTAGTCATGAAGCTCCTGGTGACTTCATTGAAAAGTAGTCTCAGCTTTCAATCACTTGAAAGTCTCCATCCTTCAGTACGCTGGTAAACTTAAGGTATAAGGAGGCCAAAAAATTACAGAAAGGAACTTTTTGAGTTTAGAAAGTGTGAGGTGTTTTTCAAAGGAAACACAACCGAAATAAAGATTATTTCTTTCCTGTAGGGAAAAAAGAAAATCTTAAAACTCCATCTGTCCATCCACTGCTTTTTCTTCTTGTCTTAAAAGCAGCATTCCCTGACATCAGCACACACATAGAGTGAGCACTTTATGTGAATATTGGCTCGGGATCCAAAGGATAAATCCACATGAAAATAGCAGTGTTCTGTTGGATAGGTTCTGCGGGAAATCTCGGTATCTTCCCCTTTAGTGAGAGAGGAAGAGGACACCAAAAGACTGCCCCAGCAGCCTTCATCTATGCCACCTACAGAGGTGACACCACAGTTGACAGGTCAGGGACATTTTAGCTCATTGATGCTTGTACTGGGGCAAAAGGAAATGGGACTGGAAAAGCAGATGAGATTACTGATCCATCAAATTCAATTCCCTGTAAATCTGAGGAAACTGAGCTTTGAGAGCTCCTGTGTATGACACCTTCTTCAGACCTGAAGTAGGCTAGATACACCCTACACAGACTGACTGGCATGACAGAAAATGGAGATCATATTATGGCACTAGCTTTGAAGGGAAAGAAAAATGCAGTGTTGATTTCCATTTCTCTTCATCTCTGATGTTCCAGAACATACACATTCATATAGCCAAGTCCTCCAGTGTATCACTGGGCAAAAAACCAAGACTGAGAGGTTTTGAAAAGCCTGTTTTCACAATTATGTTCCTCCCTCAACACAGACATGAAAATGGCTAAATTGAAACTGAAGACTTCAGAGGTATTCCCAGGTCTAAAGAGTAGAATATAGGTATTAAAACTAAACCCCATCATGAGTATTATTCAAATAGGCCTCCTCAAAGAAAAAAAAAACAAACCTCAAATCATATTAACCCTTAAAAGAATTTGTTTCTGTTACTCAAATAGAAGGAACATATTTGTACATTTTCTACTAAAAAAAAAGCTTTCTAAAATACAGTATAAAACTTAGGTAACACATTGAGTGTTGCCACTGGTGGTATCTGCAGCTTGTTATAGAAATCCTCACTCTGTTCTGTCTCACTAAGGTTTCTTAACATTTCCCAGTATAATAACTGGATTTCTTTAGAACCTGTTCTCCTCTACAGGACTGGATTCTGTTTATTTTTTTGAAAAAAAACATATTTTCAATGAGATAAAGGGTTTCAGCAGTGTCTTAGCAGCAACAGAGTCACTGAACTAGCGGGCAAGATCACTGCCTGCCCTGCTTGTATTTTTAGCAGGTTAGATTTGGTCTGACAGCACATAATGTTGTTGTTCCCAGCTCCTTGGCTGATTGCTTGACCTGGTTTCTAACCCAAGTAACCTTCCTGTGTCTCCCTCAAGCTGAACAGCAAGGACAGTATGCTCTGTGCCATCTATGCACACTGTGTGATCCATTTTGTCAGGCTAATAAATAAATATTTAGTGCAGAGATTTAACAAGGGACTGCTTATATTTTTTCCATATTGACCGGTTTCAAGACTACTTACTCAGAGATGTTATGAATACCACATCCATAATTTTTTGTGCCATTGGGGATAAACTATCTGCTGTCACTTTTGCTAGAGGTTTCTGATACTGGTTGATTACACTGGTGATTCATCAAGTGGTATTTGGCTGCATTTGCCAGCCATTTTGCATTGAATTTTTCATCATCTTTGTTCTTCAGAGGCAGAGACTTAAATCAATGTTCTTCCTGGATTAGATGCGTGAGCATCTTTGAACGAGCACAGCCTGTACATAAGACCCTAAGCAACCTCCTGTCTCTGCATGTTGGGAGAACAGGGAACTCTAATATTTTACCCAGACTTTGGGGATTTTCTAGCCTGGTTTTGGTATTTTTTTCTCCTTTTACCCTTTCCCCATTTTTCTGGAAGTCAGGATATTGTGGGAAAGGCTGGGGATGGAGATTGAAGCCAGGAGGACAAATAGCAGTGAGTTGGGGTAGATGAGAGGAGTGACTGGCAAGGCAGAGGATTGCTGTATCTTTCATAGATAAGGAAAATGGAAGCAGCATCAAAACTGTTAAGCTGCACATTATTCATTTTTATATGCTGCTAGTAGTTACTTTGAGCCCTTCTCATCACCTTACATATTTTTAATACCTTCTGGTAATGTGATAGCTCCTGATAACTCTGTTAACCTCTGCAGACTAGAAAAAACAATATTCAGAATATGAAACCATTGCACAATTTTCAATAGGCATTGATAAAATAAGGTGCTTACAAAAAAAATAATAAAAAGAAAGAAAGGACATTAAAATGTTTCTGTCATTTCTTCCAAAGAAAGCAGGAGTCCTTTAACAGGAGGAAGAATTTTCATTTTATAAACTGAGCCTGCAAGAACTTCACTGCAACATTACGTATTGTAAGCTCAGATCTCTCAGCCTAAACAAATAAATGGCAATATTGAATAGACCCCTCAAAGAATCATAGCTCTCAGGGAAATATCCAGTGTCCCAAATAATGAATCACAGGGAAAATATTAAAAATAAATAAGGAAAATATTGAACCTTTACTCTTCTGCTTCCTTGCTATCCCAAGAAAATGGGGAGGAAGTTATCCCTCATGCAGTTCTGAAAATTAATTTGAGGCAGAAATGGCACCCATAGTTTAATCAGCCACGTACTCCATGGAGCATTGCAGAAGTGAATGCTACAAACCCCAAGTTTTTGCTGAGATGATTCACTGCTGCATTACTGCATTTTTCTCCTGTGTATCCAACTGATTTCAGCATAAAACTGGAATATTTCAAGGATGACTCAGACCCACTACTTTAGTTTCAGGGGAGATGGCATGGAGACATCTAGGAACAGCATAAATTCACAATTTAAACTCCTCCTGTCCTTGGAGCAAACCATTGATTAAAAAATAAGGCTCTTTCTGAAGAGTTCTGATCAGAGAGTAGAGGTTAATGTCTAAAAACTATACCTTTAGAAAGCAGATTAAATGCAGCCTTTAGAAGGAAGACTGCTATCTCATCCAGACATGGTAGCAGGGCACAAACACAGCAAGATGACGACAGGAACCTAACATTTTAAGTGTCGAAATAGGGGTGATTTTGAAGCTGAAGCTGGCATTAAGAGGCTCTGGAGTTTCAGCATTTTATGATCTCCAAGAAGATGCTGAAAGGGGATTTGAGAACATGTTTCACTTCACTCCTGCCCTTCATTACATTGCATTAATTCATTCCACTAGACATTTTCAGAAGTATCAAGAAAAAGATATTTTCTATGTTGCGCGTAGAAAATAATTCTTCCCTGAGAATAGGTCAGAAAAGCCCATTTCTTATCCCCATCCCTCTCTAGTGCTCTAGTTCACAGGGCAGCAGAGCAACTTCCCTTAATTCTTGCCATCTCATGAACCTGAAGAGCAAACGATCTCGCTTGTCTTTTCTCGTAAGAATTGTTTTGAATTAAGAGTAACTAAAGGTCTTATATTTCTTAGAGGGTTTTGCCCTGTGTGGAATGAGCTATTGCAGACTGCCTGAAACAAACACTAATGTATAAATCCTAAAAACACAGGCATCAAACTGCATGAAAGCACAGGCAGCAAGAAACTGCTTTGAAGCTCCAGCAGCTTGACAGCAGAAAAAAAGTTTTTGAAGTGACATGCCTGTTCCCTGGTGTGGCTTGCAGAGAAGAGGCATTGAAGAATTCTTGGCATTAGCACCACCTGTGTGGTCTTAGTGATATGAAGAGTTTTATCCTGATTCGGGGAAGGAAGAATTAGAATAGAGCAGCACCCAGCAGGAGTAGATGCCTTTCAGTCTTGGTTGAAAAGTCAGCATAGATGTTTCAGCAGAAGTGTGACCTGCCTGTTTCACTGAACACCATTTTGCCATGTTTGGCAAAAATATATCACTTTGTCAACAGGAGATAAAAAGGGGAAGAGGAGGAATCAGCTACAGCAGGAGTCATATCAACAGCTGGCTCATGGTATCTTCAGAAGCTGCATCCTCTGGGTCATGTGGCTGAGCCCAAAAACAGAAAACACACAATGAGCTCTGCTGGGAAGCTGCACGCCTCTGCAAGAGCATGGTGAAATTAAGCAGGATGGTTATGCCCATAGAATCACTTGAGGTTTGTTGCAAAACCAGTTTATTCTCCCGACTATTCCCAGCCAGTTTCTCCCAGAGGAAAAAGCATTTAAGAGCATATTTTATGCATCAGAGCCATTATCAAGTTGCAAGGGATGCAGGATACCCTCCATAAAAATCCTGGACAGTTTGTCAAAGGCCTGAACTGGGGAGCCAGCCTCTATTTCCTTGAAGAAGGACAAAGCAGCCTTTTGTCCCCACAGTTCCCAAAGTAACATAATCAAAACCCTAGGGAAGAAATGAACTCTCATTTGCCAGTGACCTAAGACACCAGAAATTATAAACAACTCAAATCCCTCAGATAATTGTTTCTCTAACAGCAACCAACAAGTGATGAGAAACTGGTAATAAATGCATACATTTTCACTTCTACTTGGAAAATAGCTCAGCAGAGAAAGACCAACACCAACTGCCTATGTGCAACGTATGCTCTGAGCATGGCAGTGGCCTGAGAGGGTGGAGGATGGTTGGAAAAGGAATAAATATCACAGTAAGTCCTCCCCATCACTGTATCTCCTTATCAGACCTGCTGGGGTAATTTAGGGGTCTGTCTGACTTTCTGTAAGGGCCTCATGGCAGACTTCTCTGAGCTGCCAGCTTAGTCAGACTGTGCTGAAGGAAATCAATTGCAGAGCAAATGATTATTGGAAGGAACAAATATGAGCTAATGCCTTATCTGTGTGTGCTGCTGATTTCTTACTGGCTCATACACCAAATATTTTAGGCCTAGGGAAAAGGTTGTTAGAAACATCTTGATAGAGCTGAGTTTGATTTTGCTATATGCAGTGCCCTCCATGCTGGACATGTTCATTTGGAAAGGTCAAGACATCCCATAGTTAGGATTTAACATACAATGTGTACTCATCTCTAGGATGCCCTGATCAGACAGAGCAAACACAGGACACTGCACACCTGCTCTTTAAAGTAATTGATGCCTTTATATTGTAACTCAATATCTGTACCTCTGTCCTCTGGTGATTGACCAGCTTGAGACATTCCCTTCAGAGGTAAACAGCCTGAAGGCTTGGTAAAGGTCTTGTGGTCCCAAGATGTGGTCCAAAACAAGTCAGAAAATGTTTCAGCCAGCTACCAACATAACTGACATAAAATAGAGTTTCCTTTAGGGTAACAAAAATTAAACTTTAGTCTTTAATTATCCATCAGTACTATTACTTGCCCTCTTTTCCTGTAGCTCTGAAACAAATGCTATTTAATTTCATTAATACTGGAATGATGGACATTTACTACATTTACACCTACCTCCACTGCAAACAAAGGAGGGCAGAGATTTAAAAGCATTCCTGTCAGATCACTTTTGGGGTATCTTGTCACTGTTGCAACTCATAAATTTTAAAGGGGACAGTTCTCATCTCAGAAAGCCCCACAGTTTTAAAAAAAAAAAAAAAAAAAGAAGAAAAAGAAAAAACTCCAGTACTCTGAAGATGCAATTAAGAATGCAGTAACACAATTGTGTTATGTAGTTATTGCTCCAAAGTGTACACTGCTTGGATTTTGACCTTTTAAAACTCCATTAAGCTATGTAAATACAGTATCAAGGAATGTGCACTGCTCACAAGCAGTTTGTAGCGTGGCTTGGATGCCATACTGCCAGTGGGCTGACACTGATGAAGCCTCTTTATTGATCTGCACAGAACAGACCCACCGTGGAAATTGTGTTATGGCCCCCCTCCCCCTTTATTGTCATATGTCTTTGACTTCATCCTGTGGGTCAGCCACACAACAGTGCAAAACCTCTTCCCAAACAGCTAACTTAGAAACTGAATTAACACATTTGCTATTAAGGCTTAGCTTGTTCCCACAGCCAGGAGAAGGACAAAGGAACAAAGGGATGCTTATGTACATCTCCCATGACATCGCAGCTTTTCCATGTTTAAATTATCTGCCTTCTGCTCTACTGTAGCAGCTCTTTATTTTGTTTCTTCACATAAGCATTTATCTGATGCATTAGGAAGAATGAATAGTTTGGCAATCAAAGGACCAGATGTAGAAGTGGTTTTACGAAGCAGCTGAATTATTTCCTGCAGATAAATCACCTGGGCCATGACCTTTTCTACCCTCATTCACCCACCTAACTTCTATTGAAAATGCTCACTGTTCCCAAATATTTACCAGATAATTGATGACAAGGAAATAAACCAACACTTCTCCCAGATTACCATCATACCCCTGACACAACAACACAGTCTCAGAGTGATCAATTTATGTCTGCAGATTTTTAAAAGAGGAACAAAAAAATTCTCTTCAAACTTAGCAATACAGAAACACTATCAGGAAGCCAAAGGGCCCAGGCTACACAGATTTCTTCACTCACCATATGCTACAATTGCTTTCTTCACTGGTCTTTTCGATAGTATTTTAAGTTTCATCATCCTTCCTGGGACAATAAACAAGTGAGTAATCTAAGCATCAAATATAAAAAATTTGATTTCAAGACCAATAGTTCTATGGCAAAACTGGACCCAGAGGACTAAAAAATGAATCTTTAATTAAGGAAAAAAATAGAAACAAAAACCAACCCTCTCTGAAAGTCTCCTCACAAACATAATGAGGCTGACAAGTTTATTTTAACAATAAATTTTGAGCAACTTTTTTTGCTTTTTTTAGGCAACATGCTTGGATGAAGCCAGAGGGGATATGAATCATATGTAGGCAGACCCCTGTAGAAATACATTTACTGTGCAATGGATGCATAGCTGGACAAACCAAAGCTCCAACAAGAATACCCTTGCACACGGAGTGAACTCAGCCTTTTTTCAACTGTACCTGAGAATCCAGAACTAAGACGTGTGAGAGCTGAGCTGCTTTCTGTGGCCTTACATTCAGCTCAGAGCTGAACTCTGAGTGTAGGTGAAGCCTAAACAATGCTGAATAGATGCTATCAGGCCCTATCTGGCTAGGAGGAGATTGGTAAGGACACAATCTACATTCATCCAGGTTAATATATAAAGTGTGATTTTGGCTGATCTCTTTAGGGTAGCAAGCACGGTATGCAGCCTTTGCACCTGTAACAGACCCAAGAGATCCCCAGCACAACACCCCCCCCAGTCTCTTTCTCTCTCTGACAGGTAGAAAAACATTGGCAGTATCATCCTAGGGGGAACCTCTGTTGGAGCAATAAGGGAGTGGAAGAAATAAAAGCCAAATACACACAGAAAGCAGTGGCCAAAGCAAGGTGGCATCAAAAACTTGTGCATGTCAGGAATAGCACAACATGCCTGCAGTGAACACAGCTGGGAGGACACGTGAGTAGAAGGAGAGGGAAGCATTTCCAGTTTGGACGTGCCCCCAGGATTTTGAGTCATGACACATGCAGCTTGCCAGAAGTACTCCTGCAAAGGCTAAAGAAGGGGAAGGTGAATCATTTTAGACATTTTCTCACATTATTTAAGCTCACAGCTGAATTTGGTTCAAGCTCTTGTGTCTGAGAGGTAGAAGCCACGCTGCTGCTGCTGTAGCCATAAAAATCACAGAGCCCACCCAAGGTCTGTCCAAACCTAGCTCAGTCATGTGGGGGCATTTACACAAGGCTTTGCTTTCCAACACTGCCAAAATACAACCCAAGCTACATCAGAGAGGCAAGAGCTGAGAAGGGCTTTTATACAACCGTTTCTCACCTAAACCACTCAACTCTGTTAAAGCATTTTTATCAGTATTTTCCCCGTGCTGGGGGCTTTGCAGAGCTCTTTGCTGACTACAAGAACCAATGTAGTCTTAGCATGTCTTTAACACATTTCACAGTTACCCTAAACCAACAGAAGCACTTCATCCAGTCCATACAAAGCGCCCATAGCAAAGAGCTATCAGCTCTTCCTCACCCTCCCACTCGAACTGAGATGCAGCACACTCCTTTACTACAGCAGAGCAGATGACACCTAATTTTTCTAGGTATCCTTCTTCCAGCTGCACAATCCTGTAGAGTCCGCACCAGAAGCTGTCCTTGATTTAAGGACTACGTTTCTTCATCTTGCTAAAACCACTGCTTCACCTATGGTAATTTTTTCCTGCACCTCCCTAGTAATCTTTCTGGGCAAGATTCTTCACTGATGCAAACCAGTGGAGCCACATTGATTTCAGCAGGGCTCTGCTGGTTTTGTCAACTGAAGACATGTTTCCTCTGGCTACACATTGCTCAGTGGCTTTCCCCTTTTCTACTGGCAAGTTACAAAGCACTGTTTGCAATTATGCATTTCTATCACAATGTACAGATAGGAAATTAGTCTTCTGAGGCTTTCCCTCAGTCCCCCTGCACTCCCTGCTCAGTCCTTGAAAAGGCCATTTGAGCATGCAATATTAATCATCTGCTGTGCAATAATCTTGGAAAATGTAATATATTCTGGCAAATCACAGGGCCTCCAGAGGAACTGCCTGTCTCTGAACAAGCAGCTCTCATCCATTATCAGGGAGTGACGAACGCAGCTCCCCACTTATTTGCCCCATCAGCATGCAAACAGCGACTCAATTCAGTTGTGAGGAATGGGAGGAAATGATCTGTGTTAATAAATGGTGAGAGCATGAGATCGTCCGATTTCAGAAAATACGATCAAAACCACTGAACTCCCTTCGTTGTCTCATTTGATACCTTCCCCTTGCTGTTAATGCAGCACTGGGAGTAATTAAGCTTCTGGAAGAAGTTTCATAATGAAATCACATCACTCAAAACAATTAAGACAAGCATTTTGTGCACATTGTCATCTGCCTTCACTAGTGTTTAAAGGTCAAAGAAACATTTAATTAGGGAAAAAAAGAGAAGATAAAAAAATAAGTAAACTGCAGTACGCTCTGTGGCCATGTCTGAGACCAATGAGTGCAAAGGCTAAGGGTTCAAGCAAACCAACACGCAGAATCCCATCCATCTAGATGGCAAATGTGATGGAAATTACTAATCATGTTCTGATTGTGTCTGGAAACCTTAGTCAGAGGGTAGAGCCTTCATATCCTACATGCTATAGGGCAATGAGGAGATGTGCTGCCCAGGTCCCAAACTGCTTATGGTCTGATCACACCTATAGATAATAAAAAGAGAGGTCAAAGAAGATTTCAGGAGTAGTAACCAGATGAGGATTACCAAGAAATGGACCCAGATAGCCCTTAATGTAAACCACTCTTATTGAAATGACAAAGCTCTTTAAGTAGGAAAAAAGTCACCAAAATGTAAATTTCAATTGCACAAAAAATGCACCTAAAATTCTGCCAACTTCTCTGGTCCTCCCTCTCATTACATTTCTTGCTGGGAAGAGTGGTAAATTTGCAATCATGTGAAACTTGTTCTCACCAGATTTTGTTTATTTGGTGACTGGTTTCAGCATGGATAAAAGAACCAGTGGTGGAATCAAGCTTTAAAGCACTTCCTCATCTGCTTTTATCAGCATACTTTAAAAGAATGTAATTAGACTTCAGCAATAATACCCTCTTAATTATAGCTACAAGCCCCCTCAGATGGGGAGGAAAGCACATTCATCTTTACTGTTCCTGAAGTGCACTAAGTGATGGGAAATAAGTGAATTTATGGAGCTCTTACAAATAGCTGTCAGATGCACTCCTACTTATTTTTATTCAGTTGAATTTGTTTCTCTAGATGAAATTGCCAGAAATTTACTCTCAGGAGGAACAAAGTAACTTTTTCTCTCAGACAGTCAGCCTGGATGTTCGATTAGATATAGTGATCACCTGGTTTTAATGAGCCAAGGGGAGGGGGAAATCAGGCTGGTATAGGACATGGCTGGGGAAGACTATTTTCAGGTGTGTAGCAGGATGAACAAGCATCACATTAAAACATACATGTCTTTAGTGCTTTTTCTTAGGGTGCAAGGTGCTTTCAAGTCAGGAAACAGAAAACAACCTTTCCATAGCTTGGGAGTAACATGTTTTGGAGTGGATGTGATTCTGTTCACTAGTGCCAGGTAGTTTCAGAGCAGTTAAAATGCTATCACCTGCAGTCATTTTAATTTACCATTGCATTATGCTCAGATACCTTCTTGTGCTATTTGCAAAGGATCTGCTGGGTGCACAGCCTGACCAGTCCAGATGTACCATTTTAAAAGTCACCTCTCACAAGGACATCACTTCCATCTCAGCCTGCATCCCCACAATGGAGAGGAGAGGTTGGGAACAAGCCATCACCCTCAGGACTGATCTCCATTTTCAAAGACAGTGTAATCAATGCTTGTATCTGGCAATGAGAGCAGGCAGACATTTTTTTGCAGAACGCTTTTTCCTCAGCAGAGAATAACAGTTTTTAAAATCAAAACATTTCACGGGAGGATGTCAATTTTAGGAGGGTTTTTTTGTTTTTTCTTGTGTTTTTTGACAGGAAGATGTTTAAATGAACCATTTCTATTTTCTTGTTTGGTTTTGAAAAGGCATGAATGTTTCATTTCAATAATGTGAGTGCATTTTGTTTCTACTTTTCTAGTTCTATTTGTTTCAGCTTGCATGGCATAATAAAATATGTACGATAATATTGAGTTTACACACCTCCTTCATTACATGTATCCAGCATATAATTTTTTTAATAAATTATATAGTTCATCTATTATCCAAATGAAATATTTTTTTTATTATTGAATGAGATGCTTCCATGCTAATTGGGGGAACAGAGTAGAACAGATCTAGATGAATAATTTTTGAAAGTTCAGAATTCATTTTTACCAGCATTTCTGATTTGTGACCTTTCTTTGACTAGCAACCTATGAAAGCCACGACTTCTGCCAGTGGAAGGTGGACTGTCTCTCTCAGGCCTGTTTGAACCCAATAGAATGTACCACTGCCTGGATTTTTCCTGTCATGGATTGATTCCTAGGACTCCCTCAGCAGAGGATATGCCTTTCCCCTCCTCAGTGTGTAAATATGATCTATGAGATGCCAGCTGAAATTTAGAGTACATGAGCACAAACACAGAAAAGGGGTTGAACAATAATCCATCCTGTATGTTGCTGCTCCTCCTGCTGTGTCCCTGCAAATCAGAGCTGCTCTGAGGTACCTATTAAGTGGATCTTTTGTAACATGGGAAAACTTCCAGTTTGGGGGCATTGATTATTCAAAATTAATAAAGTGAAGACAAATACACTCATCGGCTGACTGTTCAGTACAAAATGTGATGAAACACAATTTCTCTCCTCCCTACTAAAATGAAGTCAGAAAAATATTTAAGATAGCATAAAATTCCACTGCTATATTAGCAGAAATGTACACAGAAGGGGAAGAGGTATAGAGCTCATGGTGTTCTGAATAAATTCTCTTAACTTTGTTAACTTCAAATTAAGGGAACATATAAACCCATGCTTTGGAAAAGATGCTTAGTTTTACTGTTTTCAGTCTTCTTCACTAACTACTGCAAAAATAAAAGATAATTTCTCAGTGATATCCTGACCCTTTTTTTATAACTGCATTTTGATTATGCACAATATTGTCCTGTAAAATTACATTTCCTAATCAATAAGAATGACTAAAATAATTTCAAAGTACCATTTAAATCCAGCCCTAATTTAATTTCACCCAGCATCTGCTTAAGCATGCCACTTAGCATGCAATTTCATTCCAAAAATTGGATCTGTCAAAATAGCATTCTGGAGGACTATGTTTACTGTATCTTAGTAATCCTGCGTCACGAGTGCTCCCTTTAGAAGTGAAAGGATTCCTTTCCCTCAGCTGCTTCCCTTGATAGCAGTCTGGTCCCGGTGAATAATTTGTTTGTTCCTTTTCACACATCAACATGAGTAATGAATTTCCAACAAGTCTCACAGACTGCTTCTAATTGCCTCGTGAATGCAATCACTGGCATGTTCTAGGATGCTGGTTTCCTCCACATGAGATCAAGAATACTCTGTGCTTTCCTCCACAATCCTCCTTTTAACTTCCTTGATCTGATTTCCAGAGTTGTCCACATATCACTAGGGATGGCAGCAGCTGGTCCTATGGTTAAAGTCTGGCCTTCCATGCCATTGTCAGCAAATCTCCACTGAGGTACCAGCCATGGTACAAATTTAACAAAAAACCATTTAACAAATCTGCTGGTGATCTGTGACTCCTGGTGTCTCAGTTGACAGGACAGGATCAGAAGTCTCCACGGTCAAAATTAGAAGTGCTCCAGCTGTTTTGCAGTGTTCTCGGTCAGTAACATATACACCAGAAGCACACACTGCTTTGTTCATGCTCTGGAGCTAATGGGAGCAGCAAAACTTATGTCAAGGTCCAAAATAAGCCCCTGGTTTTAAATAGTTTTGCACCAAGGACAGATAACCTAAGCCAGATTCTCTTTCCTTGGTGTTTCAGGGGAAGCTAATGACTCTGAGTACCTCAATTTTTGGACATCAGACTTGATGCCATCCTCAAAGTGGGTGGAACAGAGAAAGAGCAGAGCACACATCTCCAAACATTAGACCTCTTTGAGGCATTTTGTTTTGTGTTTCAACCACCACTTCTCACTTTCAAAAGACTCAGATGTTTTTTGACAAAGTCATTTTTCAGTGTAGCACTGCATTAAAAAAGCAAAAGAAAAATATGAATATCTAGGATGTTCAGAAATCTTTTATCATGTCTAATAATAAACCAAGGATTAGTTTTCTTGTCATTCAGCTAAATATTTTGAATTGCAAAAGTTTCTAGCTGAGTTTGTTTTCATGTAGCTTTAAAAGCACAACCCAGACACTTCTTTAGAATGCACAGGTGAGCAACTGACATTTTCTAACCTGATTGCAATTATTTTGGCACACATTTTATGCTGTAATTAATTATAGCATGGGTCAAAAACCAGAGACTCTAGAGAACCATCACTCCTCTAAATTCTCCACTATGCAAATGTAATTATTTTGCATTTCACTTTTTTTTTGGTTGGTTTGGTTGCTCTCTTATTTAATTAAGCAACTTGGAAGAATGGCTGAACGCAAAAAAAGTGTTTAAAAGGGATATATTATTTTCAAATCTACAGAAAACCCTGTGCAGGTGAGGTGCACAGTTTGATATGTGACAGTAATCTCATTAAAGAGGATTAGGAGTTAAGAAGCCCTCTCTTACTTTCTTTTAGGTGCAGTATCAGTGTGGGCGCTCCTCATTTGCTTATGTGCAAAGTAAAACAGGTTAGCTTTTTTTAGCTTTGCTGCTGTACCTCTTCCTGAGGTGCCCCGTTTAAAAAATGGATCCTTACATGACCCGACTTTCATTGTTGTAATTCTTAACCCTGCTTCCCTTTACCTGCTGCATCAGCTTGCTCTGGGCATTCAACAGCAGTCACATCCAAGAGTCACCTCCAGAATTTTGTGTATGGGCTATTGCTGCCTTTGTCTTTGCCAGAGGGGGTAAAAATCAATGAACCACAAACTCACACTCCCCAGGAATTCTGCACCATCCTAGGGCTATATTCCCTGCCTCATCGTGGCATAACCTTTCTTCTCTGGGCAACCTGCTCCAGTACTTCACTGTTCTTTGATTAGTACCTTTCTTCTTGGAAAGCCTGCAGAAATTGGATACAATTTTCCCCTGCTTTGGTCGGTCTTTTTTTGAACCATTTGATCTCCTGGACTGCTTCTTGAGCATTTGGTTCATAATCTTTCAGTGTCATGGTGAAAATACAAGAAATTCTTTATCCCTTGATGCACTTCTGCCACGACCAGATATCTTTTTTAGAGAGTATCTTTGCACAGCTGGAAGATGTGAGCTTTGGGCAGAATTGGGTGATCTGAGCTACATGGGATAAAGGTGAGCCTAGAAGAATATGAGTAGCACCTTTCTTCATGGGAAAATTTGCTATCAAAAAACCCCCAAATGCTGTGCAAATAAGCTCACTTCACACATGTTCGCTCACTTCACACATGTTCTCTGAGAGGCGAAAAACTCCTCATAATTGTAAATTTTATAACTTTAATGTTGTCAAAGCCAAATGACAGTTTTCATTCTGAAAATCGTTTCATGTTACATTCTATAATACTATATTTATTTTTTAATAATCTTGGAGAAACAGAAAAAAATTCCATGGTTTTGGGTTTTTTTTGGGTTTTTTTTGGTCCATTTTCTTGAGCTCAGACAAGCCTTTTAAGCATTTTCTCTCATGGAGAATTTTCAAATAGTCAGCTTTAGGTCTTAACTAAAAAAAGGTGGATGTCAAAAATCACAACCTGTAGTGCTCTCAATAAAAATAAAGTTCATTCAAGATCTGAAAATATTTAATTGCACTGCTTGGTACATTGCAAGTCTGCAGCTCTCATCTGTCAGATACTGCAAGCTTGTCATACCACAGCAAAGTATTGGTCATGAACACTTTAAAATATTTGTGCAAACCAGCTGGTTTGCATATGGGAAGTTATGTTATTATTCATCAACACTGCAATTTTACAGTTCCTGGGAAGACAGCAGTGTGCTTAAACATTTCTGGCTGCACTGGTGGAGTTTCAGATCACTTAACTGTTGGTATAATCTTTACGTAGCTTCACATAATCTGTTAGAACTAAATTATGCCATGTCTTCCTGCTCATATTATTTTACTTCTAGTAATATGTCATTCCCATTCATTTAGAATCCCTAGAGTCTGCAGCTGAGAGCTCTAATTAGGTGTGTCTACAACTCTGGAAATTAGGTCTTCCATCTTATTTTCATGTTTGGATTCAATTTACTATGTTGAAACAATTGTTTTGCTCTGGGATCTATCAATGTTTTCTCTTTCAGGGTAAGAGTAGAACTTGGACTGGTCACAAAAAGTAAATGACTGTGGGCATCTTGCATGAAACCTACAGTTTGCTTGGTGATTCTTGTGTTTTTTCAATGCACATGAGCTCACACAGAGCAATGCCATCACATATCTTTTATGGGCCTATTTTTAGACATGGTTTTGTTCAGGATGTGAAATATTTTTTGCAGGAATTTAAGAGCTCCTGCAGCACACACTCTGTAATTTCAAGGCCACCTAGGATTTCTTTTTTATCTCTCTTTTTGGCACAATGCAGACATATGTTTAGATATCATCCTGCCTGTGCTAATATGAACTAGTAACATTAAGAATTTCACTGGGTTTTTTTTTGTTTTTTTCTGGAAAAACAATACAGTGCTTTTCGAAGACACTTGGTTAATTTCCTTTTAGTTTCCCTGCCCTGTCCCCATCATGTCTGGACAGGTGAAAGCAGAGGTGAGCCTGAGGCAGCTCAAGGTTTAGAGCTCGATAAACCATCCCCAGCAGGGCTGAGCGTGGCAGGCTGGTGCTTCCCTGCACCCCAGAGTAACTTTAAATGTGGCAGTCAGGTTCATTTTTTTTTTTTCTGTACTGTCTATGGTCAGTGTCAGGGAGAGCTGTTTGTTATGGATGTGTCCAAATGAAGGATGACTCCTGCCAGGCCTTTGACAGAGGCGAAAAAAGCCTCATTTCCTGGCTAACCAGGAAAGACAGAAGTTCTGAATACATTTATTGTTAAAACATGCTGTTACTTGGGTTTCGAGCTCATTTGTGCATGAACTGTCATTTGGTTTTGTAACTGTGCAGTGACTACGGAACTGACCTAAGAATGGGTTTTCATTGAAGGTGGTACAACATGAAAACAAATAGTAATAACAGCCACTAATGCTTTGGACTGCACATTCAGTCTCCGAGTGGCCCAGAATTACACTCTTAGCCAAATGGAGAGAATGCTTTTGTTTCCAAAAGCAGCTTGCTTGGTCAGGAAGTGTGTGAAAGCCTAGGGTAAGTTATGAAAATAACTCCCAAATATATTGATTCTCCATCCCTTTCTGAGCCCCAGCACTGCCAGGTGTTGTCACATGCTGGAAAGCAGATGGGGTCAGTTCCTTTATCTTTCTGGCCTTTGCTGTTACAAGAAAAGGATGCAGCACTGAAAATGTAAATGTAATCTAATCAGGGTTGTTGGTACCCAGAGCATCGTGAGGAACAACAAAATCCCAACAGCCTAAAGTGGTCACACACAGAGCATTCAGCACCTACAACAACCTCCTTCCCAGAGCACCTCCCTTGGGAAGCATCCCTCCCTTCCTATTTCCCCACACAGAGGCCGTCTGCAGCTTGGACACTGAAAACCAATCAGCTGCAAAAAAATGCCTTGGACACTTCAAACTGGGCCCCAAAAATGGAAATATCACCTTTTGTTTGTTGCCTTCAGCTGATACAAAATAGGTGCATGCATTGGGAATCTGGCTGCTAAACTCTGATGTGAGAATCTGTACTGAGCACCTGCTTTTCCTTAAGTAGTACATCTTGACAAATTACATAATCAAGAGCATAGTGATCCAGAATGAATCTCACAAAGATTAAGTCATGTTCTAGTACATCCAGCACAGAAGTGGGGAAAAAAAGAAAGTCTTTTAAGCACAAAGACTATGGCAAACTGAAGTCCTGTACACTTGGCAATCTCAGTAATCCACAAGGAGAAGTTAAATAATGACAGAGTATACACTTGAATCCTGCAGTTTGTGGTCGTGAGGCCACATGTTGGCAATTCCTGGTATTTTCTGCTTTTAAAGAGGATGAAGATTCTCACCTCCTGCTGCCTTAGTATGGGGTGACTGCAGGCCTGCACTTAGCAGATCCAGAGAGAGAGCAGCAGGGCCTTCTGAGATTTCTGGTCCTGTAACAACTTCTAAATCATCACAGTGCTCCCCCAAACTTACTTAGCCACATTTTTCAATCATTGCAGGAGTCCAGGTGGAGCACTTTATGTGCATTTGATTAAGCAGTGAATAAAGGAAGAATATGGCTCGCTCAGTACGTACCTCAGAAGGTGTGAATGCTCGGCCTGCCTGCCAGTTAGCTGCTTGTGCATGCAGAGAGCAGCTTATATTCACTCTGAATGCTTTTGTTAGATAATATGAAAAAAACACATTGCCACATGTGTGGAAAATGCTGTTCTCAAAGACTCCTCACTTGGTCAAATCTGAGCTCATTTTCACCAGGATCCCCACAGGGCTATCTCAGGGAGGCCTGCCTCCCCTGCCAAGCTGGTTCTGCTGGCAACTGTCTCTTGTGAACTTCCTATAAAACCTCTGACAAACTGAAGATTATTCTAAACACCAGGAGAAGTGCATTCTTTCCCCCTCTAACACTGCATGTATTCACGTTTGCAGTATGAATTATATTTGCTCCATGTTTGCTCTAGCTCTGCAGAAGAGTTCCAATTCAGGCAGAAATAACAAAAGTGCTAATATGACATGTATCATTCAAACATGCTGCTGATCTTCACTCCGGGTGCCAACGCATTTAAACTGTGATTTAATACAATACATTAATTAATACAGTTGCATCTTTCTCTATCCATTGCATAGAATTGTCAAGGCAAGTGATCCAGCCAATTTGCAGTGATTAATACATCTCTCAAGCATGTTTCCCTGTCCTGAATCACAAGGATAGTACAAAACCACGCTGCTAGTGCTGCATACCTTTTACAATAACAGCTTAATTCCCCACCCTCCATGGGCCTAGGACACTGGGATGCAGATATCCCTCCAGCATCCCAAACTGGGGCCATGGTACATGGTACCACAATTCTTCTGCTCGAGGAAGGCAGCCAGATTCCGTGAGAGGATACTTCACCTCACCAACTTCACGTGAAAGATGACACATAGTCAGGTAAGCGTTCACATGCTCTCGTTGTCCAGGTTTTAGAAGAGCTGTTTCCATGGAAATAGGTTGTTTCTGTTTATTGATGCCTGTATTCTGCTGGAAACTCTTGTTTCAACATCGTTTTTTTGCTGGACGTGGATGCAGTGCACATCTTGAGGGGTCCTTGTCCTTAACTTCTAATTTTCCTCCTAACTTTATATACAAAAAGTTTAGAAGATCAACCACTAATCAACAGAAAAGATTTGCAATACATGCATGGGTTTAAAGAAAAATAGTACTAAAATATAATATAGCATTAAAAATAATAATATAGCATTAAAATATAAAGCAGCATTAAAAACATGCTGCTGATTTTAATAGTAACACATCAGCAAAGCAGATTAAACATTTTTTTTCTGTTTCTTCAGATTTTCTGTTCATTTTAAAAGTCCTCCTCAGAGAAAATAATTTTAAAGAAAAAAATAACAAGTTAATAGGAAAAAAAGCACTTTGTCAGAAATAATTCTGGAATGTCTTAGCATCCTCTCAAAAAGCTAACCATTTCTCTTGAAAAAAAAAAAAGAAAAAAGGAAAGTTTTGTTTTTTCTATTTTATTTCCCCCAAGGGGAACAATAACAATCTTTAGCAAGTTGACATAAGAGAGAGGGAAGAAATTCCATTGAAAAATATAGCAAGAAACCAGGTATTTTCAACCACATGTCTTCACTAGTAACCTAACATGTCACAGGACTGTAGCAGCAGGTCCAGGAGAGACAGAGCAGCAGAGACAGGACCAGTTATAGAACATATATCAAAGAAAAGACAGACACCAAAGAAAAGTGTATGGCTTTTTCCTTACTGTTTTGCTATCTGTCTTATGACTGCATGCAATGTCTTGATAGTGGTGAAGAAGAAATAATAATAATAATAATAATAATAATAATAATAATAATAACAACAACAACAACAACAACAACAATTTTTTCCACTATAATCTGGGGAATCTGAGAGGAAACTAGTGGGCTGGGTCTAATAATGCCTTTGGGAAAAAGACTAGTATTGTTTTCATTTTACACATTATGAAAATGATAGATGACTTGTTTAAATGATGCAATCGGGAAAATAAGTTTCCCTCTTCACTGCAGAGGTTTGGCATCAAATATCTCAAATAAGGTAGTTTTGTAATACATGAGGGAGCTGCATTTGGGGAAGAAGTATTATGTCCTTGCAGGACGGCCCCCATAGTTCTCTCTGGACCAGTTAAGTTAACAAACTAACTAAATTCATGAGTTTGGCTGCACAGAGGCACAGATATGAAATGGATCCCAAGATAAACACTGTGCTACAAACACAGGTATCCAAAACTGCAGCTCCTTAACAGGGGAGATGGCGTGCAGGTTTTGTCATGAAACAAAGGGATTTGGGGATCTAAGTGCTTCTATTCAAATAAATGTATTTGTTCCAGAGGAGCAGAGGTGGTGTGATGATACATTGTAGCAAAAAAAGTACATTGCAATTACATTGTGATGCTCCCATCACAGTCATTAAGTACTCAGATTAGCTTCTCTGTCTCTCTCAATTGCATCAATTAGAGCTCTACATTCAATTTTCTGGGGTAATTTTGTCGGTGTGGCATGATAAAATGGTGCTTTTACCTTCTATATGCTAATTTGCTTACTTGCATTTGTACTGTTCCTTTTATTAGCTATAGTCCTCCTCATTACTGTTGTCCAGACCTTGTCCATGTTATAGCCATATTCATTTGCCTCCTTCCACTGTGCAATGAGAAAGCCCTTGATATCTGATGCAGCTGAAAAATCAGGCACAATTCAGCTATGATTTCTCTTTAATCTGTACTTTCTGGCCCCATCTTTTCTTTCACTTTGTGGAGATTTCTTCAGCCACATCTGAGCATCGCCAGAATAAAAGTGGAAATGTTTTGCTGAAAGCAGCTTTTGAATACATGCTGTGAATTTATCAGCTCTCCTGTGCCAAACCTCTTGAGGTAAAACTGATCCTGCATGTGCAGGATAAACATTCCCTGTTGACATGGTAAGTTAGCAAGCCTGCTGAGTTATCCTGAGTTATTATCTTCTCTAGCACCGGAGGTGGAGATCTGAGGTAGACGCATAGCACCACATCATCAGTATTCACAAATTTGCCATTGGTCTGTGAAATAGTCTGTTATTAAAACATGAAAAGCAAAAGAAAAAATGCCTCAGAAAATCTACCTGGACAACTGTGTATGGAGAACAGAGAATGTGAAGTTTTGCATTTTTCTGTGGCAAGTAGGCAAACAGTTTTCTACATTTATAAATCAAAACAGCAATATTTGTAGCATCTGCTTGACTCTTTTAGCCATCATTATAACAAATGACCATTCAATCAATACTAAAGAGGAAGATTTGTCAGCTTGGCTGCAGAACCTCTTTCTATACCACAGATTAAAATGATTTGCTTTTCAATGACTCCTTTGTACTAAGGATTTGAGCTCTGCTAGGGAAGCTGTTTTGGGGTGTGGGGTTGCTGCAGAGCAGATGCTGGGAAGCTGAGCCCCAGCTCTGCTTTTAATTATGTGGGGACAGACTTCAGAGGTTACACAGCTCCTCCTGTCCTGGGTTGCTGCAGCTTGGCAGCATCCAGCAGCTGCATACAGGACCTGTCCTTGCCACTGCTGAAATGAAGCCACCCGTCTGATGTCTGTGACATCTCTTTATGGGAACTTGAGCCCAGTGCAACTATGGAAATGCAGCATAGACATACCCTGTGCTTAACCCAGTTGGCCACTGGATCCAAAAGGAAAAGGGAGAAAGGGGACACATTCTGAGACATGCAGCCTTTTCAAATGCTGCCATTTTCAGAATTTCATCTGTCCTTACTGCATTTTCTGTTTGTGCTCTGATGAACTTCAAGCATATTGAAGGCAGAAAAGTATTCAGCAAACTGGCTTTGTTATAGGTGGCACCGATTTCCCTCTGGGAAGCTGTCTGCAGATCATTACTTGAAGTTAATGTTATGTACCTGAACTGCAACTTGTACTTCCAAACCTTAATGAAAACACACTGCCTTCTTTCTAAAATGTGTTTCTATTTTATTCATTCATTAATATTCTCAACAACTTTTAAGGTAAGAATATAAAAGGAAAAAATGAAAATATTCTTTAACACTTCTTTGTGGTTTTTTTTCATTGTGATATTCAGATTTAGTCAACAATAGAAGATTAAAGGTGTGAATGCTGTAAAAGAACAACTTTGTGAAGATGCTTGACAGGATTTGGAAAGCAAGAGCCCTTTTTTGCCTTTCTCTGCTCTCTGATTTATCTTCAGCATTGATGTGTCAAAGTTGCCCAAGTCACCTTTTTTTTTTCATTTTTTGTAGGGCAGACTGAGAGAAGGCTGTGTACATTTTATTCTCTCCCTTAGATTAAAACCAAAGACCTACTAAGTCTTTATGGTAGTTAAGGAACATCTTGCCCTTGGTTTCAGTGAATTAATGTATCAGTGTTAGATAATCCTGCTCCTAGATGTCAGTGAAGAGGTGTAGGGGAGTTCAGCCACTGGTCTGGTCCCTTCCCTCCATGGGCTTGTCCAGCTTGTGAAGAGATAAAGAGGGATATCCTGAACCAGAAGACCTGCTTAGCCTTTGCAGACTCTGGGTCAGGTTCTTGCCAGCCCCCAACATCCCATTTGCAGTTATTCTTTCAGTTTTCCTACATGGTCACCCAGCACAAAGCAGAGTTTGTGTCTCATGCTTGGGATGACTTACTATGGGCTTCTCAGCAATCTGAACAAACTAAAAATGGACCACGTAAAATGTTTCTCTTAGCAGATATAATTTGCAGCCAGACTGACAAGATGAATCCAAAGTATAAATCAAACTTTGGAGCACAAATCTCGTTAGTTGCCATGTTAGTAAATCAGCTCACCTAAATAATCTTGAGCTTTTGACAAAGATGCAGCCTTCTGGATTGAAAATTCAGCTCCTGCTTGTGCAGTGAACTTGATCTGCTGACATTTCAAAGGATTGAGATCCTATTTCTGATGGTTCAGTTTATTCTCAACTATAAACTATTTTGAGCAGCAGTGAGCTGAATACAAACAGTTGATGTTCAGGTCTGCCTCCTCTGACTAAGTAGAGTAGGTTAGGGAAACTGCATAATTTGTACATGTTTTCCAGAAGAAAACAAGAAGTAAACATGGTAATGTGGGGAGACAACAAAGCACATATAAAGAGTGTTCCAGGGAACTGCTTTTTGTTTGTTTTAACTTTTCCATTTGGAAGGAAAATCTGATGTTTTCAATCAATACCTCCAAGCTTATTCCCAGAATAAAAAGCCTGTATTAGAGAGATGTGATTTCTGCTTTTCACTGAAGGTCTGGTATTGTTTGACAATAAATTGTGTTCTATACAGCTTCAATTACTAACCCACTCAGATCTGACAGCCCTTAATTATCTGAGACATGATCTACTAAAATCTACATCTGGAAACCATGTCAATTTTTGCATTTGGCATTGGAAAGTCTGACTTAATGTTAAACACATACTCTTAAATGCAAAGCTTTGGGAGAAATTAGTACAGCTGAATACAGTTCTGCAGATTAAATGTTAAAGTAGATTGCATAGGCCTTTCATTTAATAGTTAAAATGTTTCACCACGTTTCCATGTGCTGTATTTTCTCCATATATCTATTGGTTGATTTTGCATCTCCCATAGATCTGATGCTTGCTCTTATGGGATCCTGTCAGCACAGCTGTAATGGAGAAATACTCTCCAGGACTCAGAGCCTGCCTGTTTTGTCACTTCTGGCTAGGCAGACTTGAGTTTCTGATAGATTTGCCTCTTTTCCGAAGCTTGTCGAGTTGCTTACTCTTCAAGTAGCCATAGGGGGAAGAAAAAAATATGTTCTTTATGACTATAGCCAGGGATGTTGCAAAACTAGCACCCATTTGGTTTAGTGAATTAAGACTTGACCTCAGCAACCCCTAAGGTGCTAGCTAAACCATCAGTTAATAGATTTGCTCATCAATACATTGAAATATCTCAAAGGTGTGTGCCAAGAGGATGGTGCCAGACTCTTTCCAGTGGTGCCCAGTGACAGAGCAAGGAGTATTGGCAATAAATTAGAGCACAAGTTCCACCTCAACATGAGAATGAATTGCTTTACATTGAGGGTGGCAGAGCACTGGAATGGCTGCCCAAGAGGTCATGGAGTCTTCCTCTCTGGAAATATTTAAAACTCACCTGGATATGTTCCTGTGTCACCTGCTTTTTTCCAGTCTGTGTGCATCCTGAGTATTTTTTACTCTAAAGAGATGCTAAAATACATTCTTGGACTACTCACCAATGTCCTGGTTGGCCAAATAGGCAACTGCAGGATGTGACTTCAGACTGAAGGGGTTCATACTTAAACTGGTAAAGAACTCCAACAATTTTGGAAAATAAAAGTTTCCTCAGCCTAATTAGACTAACATTTTTAACACCTTCTCAGTTTATTTTGATAATTATAATGATAACCATGATGGTGATAATCATAATAATAATTGTAATAATAATAACAAAACCAAGAGCAATTATAATGATAATAGCTTGTTACTTTTTTACGGGCACACTTGCCATGCTGATTTAGACCATTTACTGATAAAGATAATTTCAACCCCAAGTGGCCAATAGTATCTGGCACTTGGTGCAGATACTACTGCAGTAGTAGGGAGCTGGAGAACAGCAATCATACAAATGGAAACCATCAAAGCCTGGCACTGGATGTTCTGTTCAGCCTGTTGAAACCCAGTGAGCTTTACAGCTGAAATCCTTGCAACACTGGTTAGAAAACAATGCAGAAGAGGGAAAGGACAAGGCTCTGCGTGTGATATAGTTACAGCAGACAACTTTTTTCTTGCTCACCACATTCTTACTGAAACTCCTAAAAGCGGTTAAATATTTAAACAGGAGCAGAAGAGTTGAGAAAATATTTTTCTCAGGGACCTACTTATGGCAACAAGGCGTTTCTGAAGGTAAATCTCTACAGTCCCTTCCATCGCTATGAAGATGTTGAAGGATATCATGGGAGCTGTAGGAACATCAGTATTGAAAAAGTGAACGTTCATAGTGTTTTTCTAGCTCCACAACAAATCTGCTGTGAAACAATGATTTGTTTCACTCCAATATTTCTTAAAGTTCACAGGGAAAGTTCCTCAGCCTGGCCTAATTCCTGGGTAAAAGTGCTGTTTTGGTGGGATGTAGCTCTACACCACCCTGCTCCTGACCATTCTGTGGTCCATCAGAGCAGACATTGTACTGCTTACTGCTCCACATGTCTTCCCAAATGTCTGCTCAAATGCTTTTTTTTCTTCTTTTTGATTTATACATCTGGTTTTGCACATCACATAAACTCACCAAGGTTAGAGAAGTCACGCAGAAGGACAGAACCAAGCCACAATGTTTTGCGCCACAATTCAAGCAACTTTATTGAAATGTCAGTATCTTTGGTGACTGAAAGAACACAGAGCCATGTTATTTGTAGTGTTCAAATTCTATTTTGCATTAATTCATACAGGCAGTTTTGCTAGTAGCACACAAAAAAGACAGAAATCAGTTCTGCTGAAAATGTGATTTAACTAAAAGGCAAGTGAGATATTTAAAAAAATAATTAAATATTGTGTCATCCTTATTTCCTATCAGGGAGTACTTGGCTCATGTTTTCAAACTGGTCATCATAGATGCATTTTAAGTGAAATATGTGATATTAATATAAAGCCATATGTTGGCAAGAACTAAATTTTAAGGTAAAATCTCACATATTGCAATGCAAAAGCAAAAAAAAGTTGTCAGTGTGTCTGAGAAAATATCTACCTAAGATCCAATATGTAAAGCACAGTTCTTTTGTAGCACTCAAGCACAAGTTTGATGATATTCATGTTACCCCTCAAAAAGACAAAACAGGGCTGTGTCATGCTTCATGGCAGTTAATGCATTTTAGAGGGGCCTCAAGATTTAAATATCCAAGCGTCTTCAATTAACAGTGATAGTGTTATCTTCTTTCATTTCATATACTTGTTTATGAAGGACATGATTTCAAGTAAGATTTGGCATTTCCACAGACTTTCTTGCCTTCTTCTCATTCTTGGAAAACTGCTGCTATTGAATCCGTGTCATGGCTTTTGTTTTTGTAGCAACAATTTGATATCCTCATTGTGGATTTGTGACTTCATTGCAGTCTCCAGCTAAAAGGAGAGTTGGTTGTTAAAGACCAGGTTTCTGTAACAACAGCAGACAAACAGTTGAGGGATAAAGACCTGAACTTCGTTTGGACACAAAAATCTCTATTCTTCTGAAGCTTATTTTGATGAGATATGATAATTTACTTATTAAAGAAACAAAATAGTTAATTTGTATCTCATTAATAAAGAGCAAAATCAGCTAATGATTTCACTTGAAAACATCTGTGAACCTTTTTGTGTCTGTATTTTCATGGTTCCTCCCTTGTTAACACCTTAAAACAGTAGAGGTTAGATTAATTTCTCTCTAGTCCCTAGCTAGCATCAATGAAAATATTGAAAATGTCCTATTTTGTCAGATCCTGAAGCTGTCTGGAGTTTTTTTGACTGATCTAATTCCTTTCTGATTCTTCCAATACCTTCCTGACGTGCTAGTTATTTTTCTCCTCCCCTGGTTACATGCAACAAAATTATTCCTGCTTCCCCCCAGCTCCCTGGTGAGCATAGATGTAAGGAAGTCATTGAGATTTCTGGTTCTGTATGCTTGCCCTGTCTTTTAAAGCCTACAGTGTTCACTCAGCAAGATTACTGCTATATATGACTGCAGAAACTTTTATTTGTCTTTCATTTTCACTGGTGGTTTGCTGAGGCTGGACCTTGTGTTCCCTGACTGACACGAGGTTAGTGTTTCATCTACAAGGTTATTGTCTTCATACCCACTTCTTTTCTCCAGCAATCCCTGCATTTCCCTGATCACCTGTGTTTGTTGTTTACTATTGATAGTAAAAGCTTTTCCTTCATGGTTTTTTTTGGCTCTGCTGGACACTTGAAAAGCTGCTTCTGAGGACTCAACTCTCCTTTCCTCTGCCTTATCCCTCTTTTCTCTAGAAGCTGGTTTTTACCAGTACAAACTTTTCTGCTTTTCTGCCAGTGGTTGAACTGGACACTGACTTTCCATTTTGGAGATTATCCTGCTCTTTGTTTCTGGCAAGCACAGACTGACATGTGAAAACCCCATGGAGTTATGTAAGTGTTCAGTTCTACTGGTGCCTGATCTGTAAAATATGATTCTGATTCCCTATTGCTCTTAGCTGTGTATCCATATTGAATTAAGTGGTTTCTGCAGACAAAAGTGAACAAAATATGGTGATGATTAAATAGAGAAGGCAGAGTGCTGTTTCCTGTCCTCCTGCCAGCTCTTTCCTCCCAGCCAATGGCATTTCATGCTCAAAAGTGCCAGAGGCATTGCAAAGTCCGGCAAACATCCTGGGGTTAATCACCACAGTGAGTGGACAGGACTTTCCCTGTGTGTTTTGATACAGTTCAGCTTGAACCATGTGAGATGATCTACAAGGTGTCCTGGCTGTTGCACACAACCACGAAGGAAAGCCGAGGCTTGGCTGGAGCTATGCAACACAGATAAGGAATGCTTATACCATCAAATACCAAACACTGTAGAGAGGGGATTGACAGGAAAACACTTTTTTATCAGGTGCATTTGCAAAGGTAGAAAGAAGGAAAACTATCCCATGCTTAGCATAAGATACTGGTCCCAGCCTTTTTCCTTCAAAAGCTGGACATTTAGTTCATCATTTCTGTGACAGTGTAGAGGTTAGAGCTGTCAACAGAGATACTCAGCAGAGAGTGGAGGAGAGCTCTTCCTCTGCAAACTTCCCTCATCACTTGGCAAGAGGCAGTTTGAGCTGGAGTAGCTGAGCTGCTGAATATTTCCTTCTAGCAGAAGGGAATTCAAGTCCCTGGGACTGGCTGTAGCAGGAGAGGAAGCAGACAGGGTGGCACAGCAGGCAGAGCACTCAGGTGGCAAAGGTGCAAGTATTGTCTGTCCTCATGGAAATAATTCTAAGTTTTATATGAAAGAGTTTCTTAAACAAATCCAGGACACTGTTTCCAAAAATTAGTTCTTAACAGCAAAGTTGTAAAGCTTTTCTTCTGCTTTCAGTTTTATACCTTTCTTCCTGCACTATTTAGGCAGCCTAAGTATAGCTGCCTGGGAACCCAAATTCTTCCTGGGATGAATAGGGAAAGCCATCAGAAAACAAGATCCACCTTTGCATCTGGATTTCATTCTTTGTGTTCACACATAAAAAAATCCATTACACAAGAAGAGAGAAAGATGATTGAATACTTGTGATCAGTTTAGAGGTTAAAGGACTCTTTGTTGCAGATTGTCCCTTTTTTACCCCCCTAGAAAGTATGGTAATGTTTCCAACGTCTTCATCTGTAAAAACAACAAGAAAAAATCAGCCATAGGAACTTGTAACTTGGGAGTACAGCAAATGTGCACATCCAGCTCACTCCTTATGTGACGGCTCATTTCCACAGCTTTGCCAAATGCCCACTTTTGGCTGGAAAGAGTGTTTAAAATGGTGACTCCAATTTGCAGCTGTAGGTATAAGCAAGCCATACACTAACTCTATGTGAATAATCTGACCTAGCAACTAGAATCTTCTTTAAATTAGACGGACTCAATGTTTTGCTTCTGGGCAGTTCATTTTTGATTTACTCTGAATCCACAAATTGATCTGTGAACAGCCGTTGCTTTCACAGAGGGATTTGATTTGTGGAATTATGGGCTAGATTCATCATACTGATGACAGATAGATTTTCATACTTTGGATTTTATTAATGGCATGTTCTTTGCTTGTTAACATTCAAAGCAGATCAATCACAAGGTATTCGGCTGCTATTGAGTTTCTATGGAAAAAGGACACCATATGTTGAGGCAGGAGTAGAGGTCAGTGTGTATCAGTCTCAGAGAAATACAATACCTTACTAACAGGAAATAACTGGAAATGGGTCCAAATTTCAGTCAATTCAAGAACATCACTGTTCTCTCAGAAAAATCTATGTGGACTGAAATGCATTACTTGCAATGCTTTTTTGTTCACAATGCCTTTATTGTCTCCCACCCCCATCTAAGAGAAAAATTGTAAAATTTGTGCAAATATACCTTTACCAAGCACTCCTGGTGACCAGTCCTGTGCTCAGGTTACTAACCCCCAGCGCTTTTCTCCAATTATGGACTTACACAAGTGAACTATCCAGTCTTAAAAGCCTAGTATCCTACTTATTCTCTGGAAAATTCAGCTGCCACTTCTTTGAGCATGCATCATTTAACTCATTGAACCTGTGCCACAGTAATCAGTATTATGTGGGGAAATCGTATTACCTTTCAGTAAACTTTTTATACAGCCCATTATATGCATTTTCAGTATTTCTGGAATTCAATACTGTGGTTTAAAAAGTTACATTCTCTGTAAAAATAAGTGATTGAATGACCTGCATGGAGCTCTGTTCAGCTACAGATGAGCAAAGAAGGCTGAAGTTCAGCTGGACCGCTTAGTGTAAGATCCCTGAAATAACTACAGAGTATTTTTCAATACTATTCACTTTGGGTGAACTCCCTATTATAAGATGCCAAAGCTTCTCTTCATTGACCCAGCCAGCCCTGTTTTTGGGAGCTTGTGATGAAGTGAAATGTTTACTTTGCTGTTTGCAAACTCTTCAGAGCATGGAATCAGTTTATTAACTTCAACCTCCAGCCAATTCACAAGAGCACAGAAGGCACAGGACACTGGGAGGTTGCCTTAACAAATGCAGAAGGCTGATTAATACATTGTCCTGGCTTTAATGTTAGCAAGTTTCTTAGCAACAGAATTGCTTCAGATGATCACATCCCTCATTTGGGAAGACTGGAGTATTTAGCTGTCCAAAGGACACTTAAAATAGATTATTGGTTTTTTTTCTGGAGGGTTGGGGGGAACAAGATGGCAAAAAATAAGTTGTCAAAGACTGGTCTAGTTCCTCTGCACAGTGTTCTTTTAACTGTGCCATTGATTTCCCTTTTGGCCTTTTTGAGAAACAGAGCCATCATTTTTTCCCATCAGACCTTTTGCTCCTATTGAGACTGATGTCTTTTCCTTGCTCATCGATTCCCATTGAGCCAACTGTTTTCTGTCACGTTATTTGGGAATTGCATGCATAATTTTGAAGGGAAACCTGGAAGCAAAGAATAGTCTGGCACACAGAGAAAGTGGAAATGTATAATAGGTATTTTGTGCTTGATCAGAAGCAAAGGAACAGATTTTACTCCTCAAAAGTTTTTCTGTACCTCAAAATATATACTGTAATAAATGTTATTGGATGTTATATTCTTAGACAGAGACTTGAACTACCTTAGCATGCCATAAAAAAATGATGGAATCTTTGTTTTCAAAGACGTTAGGCTGTCAATTTGAAGGCATTAGTTATGGAAAATAGAAGGGCATTGGGCCCTGTTTGAGAGTCACCTTTCCTGGAATCAGGAAAAAGCCTTGAGCTCCTTGAGCAAGGACCCTGAAAAGCTGGCTTGCTGGGATTTAGCTGTGCAGACACATACAAATGAGTGTTTGACTTTGTAAGCCTGACCATCTATCAATTGAATATCCAGACAAATAGAAATTTGAAATATTATTTAATTTAGACATATTGTATTTTAGAAGATTTCTTTCTCTTTTTGGAAAATGCAAATCAGGCTTTTCTAATGGTAAATTCCTGATCATTTTACACGGGCTGTGAAACAACATGTAGAACAAAAAATATAGGTAATTATTTTGTAAAGACATGATTGCAAACAGCAGGACAGTGTTTTCAAAACCCTCCAGTGCAGAGGCAGCTCTGATCCTTTCCAGAAATCTGATGTAAGAATTCTATTTGCCTCAGCAGGATCAGACCAGACCCTTGCTGGCTGTTTTCAAAATCTTAGCCTGGGAGCCTCTATTTCCTTTTCTCTACAGGAAAGAAAATATAAAGATGCAACAAGAAGCCAGTCACGCTTTCCACAGAAAACACAATTTTTCATGGATATATAGTAACTGTAAGGAATGCACCTTCCAGGGGTCAGGGGTTAAACTTAGAGCACTGCAACATTTCAGGCTCAGTGAACTTTTCTGAACTACCATTTATATGGTGGCATCCATAATTTCTCCAACCTTTTTTGTGCTAAACAATACCTTTACTGTTCATATTTCTCCTTAGAGATGTACATTTTTATTAAAATATGAACCTGATTTAACATATGGATTCCATAGAAGGTGCTATGTGTATTATTCTTATCTACTACTATTGACACAAAATAAATTTACACTAGCAAAGACCTCATTTGATTGGAGCCATGTGTCTGCAGCCTCAGGAGTGCATCAGGTGGCAATGAAAATGCAGATCATGACAATTCAGTTTGAGGCCATCTCCCAAGCTCGTATCAGCCTCTGCAATCTGTAGTTCTGTGGGTGTATTGCAGGATTTGGGATGTGCTGAACATGACACGTACCTTACCTCGTAAGTTCTCATTTGGCGTTTGGCCAAATGATACTGTAAGTGGAAAACACTCAATTAGATGAAGATACATCTTAATGAACTGCCTGCTGCACATCACCACTTGGAAAAATCGTATGCTAGACACTTGTTAAAAAATACAGCTTCACATATGGCAAGTTAAAAGACGGTCTTTTTTGCTCTGTAGCGAGGAAGGGCTGGGTTCTCACAGGCACTTGCTCTCTCGAGCATTAGCCACATTGCAAAGGATACATGTAAACAGTCTGAGGATGGGATAAATCCTTGGCAGTTTCCCAGGTTAGCCCTTGCCCTTCCTGTTGGTGCAGATCAGGCAAAGTGCACACCAGGCTGTGGCAGACGTGTTCTTTGCTCCCAGCCCCAAGAGGTGCAAGGAGGGGAGAGTCTCATGATTCTCCCAACCCCTTCAAAGTTCCTGAGCCCTTCCTGGAATCTGCAGAGGTGGATTGCATCACCCACCTCTCTGTAAATAGCAGTTCCTCTGTCAGTATAGTCTGCAAGCACAGTGGGGTAAACAAATGTTTTATCTTTTTATCAAGTGTCCTCTAAGTTCAAATTACGTCAGCATGTGATTCATACAAAAGCGGACAGAAGAGAGAAATCCAGTAATAGAAATCCATCCCTCCTCCTCTGCTAAGGCACAGTGACCTTTATGAATATCATGTTGTACTACCTTTATTATGTGGGAGAAAGCTGAAGTCTTTCATATCTTATTTTGGAAATGCTTAAGGAAAAGGAAGATTAAGGATAAGAAGCAGCCTCTAGAATTCACAGATCACAGGTCAGCTGTCTTCTTCCTCCTCAACAGAGATCGTGAGGACTATTGTTTTCATTCCTTGAATAGATTTGCATTCTTATTTGTTCCTTTCATTTCAAGGTATTCATTCTCCCACTGCAATCTTGGACCTTCTGCACAAAACTTCTCGTTACAGTTCAGAGGCTGCCTTGCCTGTTCCTGATCTCAAAGATCCTTCCCTGGAGGGAAAGGCAGGTCTGATTCTCCTACAAGTAAGAGGAGGAGGAAGAGTGAGGAAGAGGAAGGACACTGAAGCTTTCAAGTGAAACTACCAATAGCTCTTTCAGTGTTTTTGACATTGCTCAACTATAGCAGTAGTTGAGTCAGAGCAGAGCCTGTGCCAGGTCTGCCAGGGCAGCATATTCCTGATTTGTGGCATCCAAAAATCTCTGTGTCAATTGTGCCCTTCATGTTTCAGTGCTATCCCCCATCCATGTTTTCTCAGAAAAAAAATAGACTTTGTGGGCATTTGGTTTTTTTTTTTCCTCCAGCAGACTGAGCTGTGCATATGTTTGTTAGGTTAACTGGTACAGGCCATCAATTCTCCTCTCCAAAAGGAGGTATTAGAGTGGAGACCATTAAATAAGAGAGTTACAGTGATTGTCAGTGATTATCATCTAAGCTTCTTTAAGTGCTTTAGTTGGTTGCTCTCTTATGCTTCTGAGCACATTTTAATTCCAGTTTCTACCATTAGATTGAAAAATTCTTGCTTTAAATCTGAAGGGATCTTGGGTCTGTTCTTAGGACTTGCAACTAAGACACAGGCTCCTTTAATTTTTACTGTTTATTGGTTTGCTTGATAAGTTTTTTGCAGTGGTGGAGCAGGGCTACAGGGATATGTTCTCTGGGAAGCTGCCAGCAGCTTTCCCCCAAGTCCAACAGATCTTCTTTTCCTGACACATGAACTCTTTAAAAATTTCTCTTCCCCTTTGAAGAGAACATCTATTTGAAGAGAGAGTGAAAGAGTAGCTTTGGTTGACACCTGACATCCAGCCAGGGTGAAACCACCACTCAGCTCTAAAAGGGACAAATCAAGATTAAACTTGTTTGTTTAATTTTACATAACTTAAGTCTCTCAACGATTGATTTTGTGTATTGGTCCTACTGCCCATATCCAGAAGAGTCTTTGTGCCAACCCATTTCTTCTGGGGACAGAAGAATCCACAGCAGCAATGGATTGACAATGCCCTTATCTTGTACTGTTACAACCCACAGCTAAGCTTCCCTTTAGCACTGCCAAACTTCTGCAGACGTGAGCAGAAAATGCAGGCACACATGGGAATACGTAGATATAATATTAAGTGTCTGAATTGTAGATTATTCAAATAATTAACTCAACCAGCTACTTGGTGATCTACCTTGAATTACTAAATCTCTGGAGATGCATGCAGAATCAGATTTAAAATGACAGGTACGCCTAATTACAATAATCGCCAGCAGACCATTTTATTACAGATTTTTGTGGACTATTAAATGACTGGTTTAAGTGCTAAACTAGTTAATCAGCAGAAAAAGCCTTTGGTGAAGTTGTGTGAATGGCACTAGACTGGAAATGCTTTATGGCTTGAAGCCTGTGGCTTTGCCATTGTGACTTTCTGAGGGTATTGATAAAATTTACTCTATATAGAGTAAAAGGTAATTCAAAGCAAGGCAGAAAGGGGTTCTCTATGTATTCATGAGCCATTGGTTGCAGTGATATTCAGAGGTTCTGATAGCTGATATCTCTGAACATCTGCACAAGTAAGCTTTTGCCTATAAAGTTGCTATTCAAACAAGTTGCATAAAAGAGTAAGCCTGCTTATTCTTATTGCCATGTGGCTGTTGAGACTCAAGAGACTTCTTGTGTGGTGAAGTAGAAGAGGTGTGGTAAATTTGGGGCTTAGGAATTTCCAGAATTGCAGTTGTGGTAGAATCTTTGAGGATCTTCTGTAAAGTGCCTCACTGAAACCCCTTTCTATGGTCTGGGTGTCCAATAGATGCTCCTGGAAATCTGAGTCATGTCAGACAATGAAAGCATTGAAATTAATGTGTGCCACTAGATAAGAAACACAACATAAGCATCAATTCATTACAGAAAAAAAAAAAGTATGCCAATGATAAGAGAAAGAAGTGCACTTGCATCAGGAACGTAAGTACTTTCCACGGCATTGCTTCCTATGCATGACATTGATCCTGCACAGATTTTCTCATTAAACCACAAATTAGGAGAGTTGTACGAAAGGCCTGAAGGACCTGGGAAGAGATACTAGGCTTTCTTATTGTCTAGCACATCTCCCTCTTATCCATATGCAGATTATTTAGTAGGATTTAATAAACTCAGTGTATTTTAGTTCCCAGATTTAAATAATAGAAATAAGTATACCCTAGAACACAACAGAGATTGTAAGGGATTTCACACCCTTAACCTTGTAATCCTTGATTATTATAATGTGGATAATAAATTGGCTAATTTTGTCTACAATATGGTTTGTCAACATCTGCAGTAATAATACATTTTGAATTAGAATATTCCAATTAATTTACTCTTCATTTTTTTTATTCTCTTTTTCTTTTTCTACAGAATTGTAAAATATATTTATTTAAATATGATTTTAATAATTTCATTAAGCTCTCAGATATCCCCATGTGATTTTTTTCTTGTTTGGAAGGGGAAAAAAGGTATTTCCTACATCAGAGCTACAATGATAGGTCAAAGAGAATTCTCGTACATAACGAAACCAATGGCATGCAGAACTAGTCTGAAATGAGATAAATAATCTAGACTTTGAAGGTCAAGAGCATGCCTGTGGGAGAGAGATGTGTGCAAGGAGTACCGTTCAAGTACCATGGCTGTTCTGGAAGGTCTGGTTATGGATGTTATTCTCCAGTGAATTCCCAGAACAGGGAGCAGTGATGAGTTGTGCCTCCGCAGATGACTCTAATTAATAACTCAGTTGTGACTACAGAAGCAAGTCCAGTAGGTGGGCAGAGAGTGACAAATGCAGCCTTACAGGAACACGGCCACTCTAGGCAGACAGGAGCTGTGATATGAGCTTGGAGGAAAGGGACAGAGAGGAAACCAGTGCAAGGAATGTCTCTAGACTGCCTGTGCAAGATAATATTGCTGAGTAAAATCCCCTAAAAAAAGCTCATGGTCTAAGCTTGGCTGTGGGGATTGATCAGCCTTTTTTTTCTCCGTCAAAGAAACTGATGTATTTTAATCCTTCTTGCAAACATCTTAAAATTATTAATGTTAGCATTAGCATGTTTGACTTTCATATGTGACTTGATAGGCTTTGAAGCTCTACTATGTCCTGGTTGCAACATGAAGATGGTGGAAATGAATGAAAAAGAGAACAGAGAGGGAAATAATGTGGTTGTGATGGTGGTGATGAATTAAAAAAGAAAGACTTGGTTTGGGCAGATAGAAAACAAACTTTTATTAAACTAAAAATCCAAAAGGAAAGAGTAGAGTGTATTCATAACATGCTGGTAAGCTTTAAAGTAAATGAGCTCTCCTAGGTCTTCAGATTGTTGATTTTTTTCCCCTATTTTGAATTATATACAGCACTCCCAAGTAAAAAGTGGAAAACTCTACTTTAGAAAACATTGAAGTACTTTGATGTTACAGCCTACAATTTTTTCCTCAAAACATTTTGTCAACTTCAGCCCAAAAATTCATGAAATAACATTTTTGAGTTTTTTATCTTCTGAAAAGAATTTTCCCAGCTGTATTTTCAGACTTCGGTGATGAAGAATACATCTACATCCTTCAAGTCTCAATGCATGTTTGCAGAATTGATATCCTAAACATTATTAATGCACTGCAGTTGCAGCAAGTTTCAGGCATCCAGCACACTGTTGTATTCCAGAAAGCCCTTCTGGTTATAACAGCTTTTGGGGACAGCAATTCTCAAAGAGGCCATCCAGAACTGGTTTTCCTCTATCTCTGAGTTTCATTACATCATTTCCAGTGGAGATGTGGGTCACTGTTATATAAATTTATTTTACTGAAAACCAGCTTGTTTTGAACTGTCTTCTGCAAGGATGACAAAGAGACCACAGATTCCCCTATGGCTGCAGTACAGAAGGCAACTGGGCTAAGCAGAACAAGTCTGTGCTCTGCTTTGACCAGCTGGGCTAAGTTGCAATTATATTTGAGCACAACATGTAGGAACTATTGGAATGGAGACATCACCTGTAACATAAGGAGAGAAGATCAATGTTTGCATTCCCAGCTTTACCATGCCTGGTGAGTGTGGCCATGCAATTGCAAGCTATACACAGTGTTGAGGTAGCAGCAAACATGCAGCCACTTTGATGGACAAGACTGTTGAAACCTGACCATACTCCTGAAGCTGGCTGGAGCAGATTTAGATAGAACCAGAAAAACACTGCAGAGAATCTCACCTACTGTGTTCCATCACTGAAACAAGAGCAGTGTATCTCCATTTTGCACATCTTCATAGGAATTTGTGAAATGAGGTGAGTGCCAACACATTGTGCTTATGAACAATTGTCTTGCTGTGATTTAAAAAAAAAAATACCAAAATGCTCTTTTCTTTGCCTGCTAATTTCTTCTGGACCTGTTCATACCCTTTCATTATCCCCAAAAACACCTTTATTTGCAAAATTTTAGAATGCATGAAATGATATACACTTGATTTCTGCTATATACTCTATACCTGTATTTTATCTGCCAATTACAGCAATAGAAAATCTAGACAAGCATGAATGCAATATGATAATGTCTTTCAGCAGTAACTAATTAAACCATAAAACAAAACATGTTCTATTTAAGGGATAATGTTCATGGCACTTGAACACATCAAGCAATAAGCTGTGTTTGTAGTTGATTAAATGTCAGAGTGAATCTGAAACATCTGATAATTGCAAAAATAATTTCCTGCAATATACTAATAAGATGAAAAGATACAGTGTCACATTTTGTGAGACACAGATGAAAACACCCCAGACTTACAAAAAGAATGAAATGTTTGCTCCATAGGTCTGTTGGTGAGCTGTGTGGATGAGAACAAGCATCAACTGAGCAAGGGGTGTTATATACACCTGTGACAGCATTCTTCTGTTCCTGTACTGTGCCAGGGCCTTCACAGGGCAAAAAGCCATACTAATTTCAGCACGGGTGGCTTTGGTTTTGAGAAATAAGAGATTATATTAAACACTTCTGTCAGTTACTGAAGCAAGGGCATAAAGCACATTATGACAGTGTATGGACAGGTCAAGCTAATAGCTCTCTGCATCTTAAATTTCTTCTCATGATTATAGTCTGATAAATTAGGCTTTGAGTCTTCCCCTGTCTCAGTCTCAAGTGCTGCTGAGAAGGTTCACCACAGAAAGTTGAATTTTAATCCCAGCATAAAACAGAAAAGTCCTTATTGCATGGCATTAGTTTACAAAGGCTTGTAGGATGTTCATTCTTAAGTATAATTATTGTCAAAGATCGTGCGTAGAAAGGAGACATTTCATTTACTTTTCTTTTGCAGAGCTATAAACAGCGTAGTGATTTATTATAAACTTGCTGTCCTTGCTTGAGTCACAGATCTCAAGTTTCCGTGTATAAATATTAATGGCAGCAATCTGTTTGGTGTAACTTGTAAGCTGTTTGATCACACAGGCCCATATTTTCTGGGCCCCATCTCATTTGCTCACACTTGAGATTCCGCACCCTGTTGCGTTGCCGATACGTGTCAGACTCCTTTTAGAGGGAATGTTGTGCACTCTGGGGCTCACGATTGGCTCTCATCCTTCTCCTGTCATCACGCAACTCTATAAAGCGTCTTGAAATGGGAGAAATCTGGCTAACAACATCTCAATGCCAGATAATTATCAGATGGTAACTACCCACGCTGATTACCACTCAAATTAGAGAGGGAATTTAAAGATGAATTTGTGTGTTTATGTGGAGGTTGAGCTTGTGGATCGGATCATCTCTGCCCAGACTCTTTAGCAGTAGGAAGTGCAGGTATTATATTTCCTCTAGCAGGAATGCTAACTGAGAATTCCTAGCTGGAGCACGGAAAAAGAAAATGGGCCTCAGTCCAAACTGTTTTAAGAGGAAGGAAAAAAAACCCAGCGTGTTTCCTAACTTGGCTTTGGTTCATGTTTAACATCAAGGGAAGCTATTGCTGCTGGAGGTTCTGTACTGAAAGTTGTTGCATTCATGCAAGTTGCATTGTGTCCTTCTTGGCCAAGTGGAGCTTCATTTCTGGGCTTGTAGCTTTTCAATATACATTAGTGGAGGGAAGGTCAGGTCACAGAACCCAGCCTGGTGCTTTTTGCTCGTTTAATGGGTAAATGCTCTGACTACAGACTGGAGGAAAGAAATGGGAGATACAGTCAGAGAGCCAGCTAGGAAAAAACCCAGACAAGCCACCATTTAGCCCTTTAAGGATTTCCAGCTGCTCAGTGCTTTACTTTATAGAAGAAACATCGAAGAGCATTGACTATCTTTGTAGTTTAACTCCTCACAAGTATGGATGACTACATTTTTAAGTTATCCATCTGATATAGGGCACAGATTTTTAGCTGAGACTTCTTCTGATGTTTTACCAACCTACTGCATCTATAAAGGGAAATCAGAATATTACCGAGAAAGGTTAATTCTACGCCTCAGATTTTTAACTAGATGAGCCTGTATTCAAGCTGGATTCTTCCAATCAAAGCAACAAAGGGATCTGTGGACAGATGCAGAAGATAAGTGCCACCATGGTACATTGGCCCTATTACGAGGGATTTATTTCACAGCTTCTACTATTACAAGATCATCCAAGCCTCATTCCAAAACATACCTGCAGTAGATGTTTTCAGGCCTCAGAGGTGTTGTGGGTCCCAAGGTCATTGGAAACATCACAATTTTTATATTAGCAAAGAGAGGAATTAATCCTCATTGGCTACACAGTTCTCTTTTTCTATTGTTTAAATGATTCTCTTGCTTCTAATGTTAGTTAATCCTGTGCTCAGTCTTTCTCTTGAGTTGGTGGGTTTCTCGTGTAGAGTTGATAAGTTGTGGTCTCCTCCTGCTGGAATTAGCTGATTTCAGCACAGTTGCTGAGATGTCTTCCCTTGAGAAGCCTTTTTATCCATTAGTAGTGTACCCCCAGTTTTGTTTACCTCCTCCTAGGTCCGAGATAACACTCAGACAATAGTACCACCTTTATCTTATCTCTTATCTCAAGCTCCCATCAGATGGCCTAACCTACAGAAAGAGTTCCAAGGAATCTGTGGAGGCATATTTGGGTCAGGAGAAGGGAGGGGGAGCAAGGGAGGCAGCTTTGGTGGTCTCAGATATCTATCACATCTGTCCCACAACTCGGGGTGATCTTTGCTTGATGCAATTTGTCACAGTGGGAATTTGTGATCTTAAGAGTGTTTGAGACAGGCAATTGTGATCTCCTTACACTGGGGAGAGTGGAAAAAAACCACAAAAAAATAGTTTTGTGGTGGATCAAGATGGCTGTCTAAATAATCACAATGTTAACGATCATTTTAGTTGCAAATATGAGACTGGGGTCTCATAGGCCCAGTTTGCCTCAGTGTAGTTGAAACAAGGATGCAGTACATGTCACTGTTCTAGTGATGTTTATATCAATATTAAAGAAATCCAGCTGACACTGTGCAATTAAATACCATGATGGCAAAACTGGATCAGGACCATTTTTATTACCTTTACATGCAGTTATCTGCATGTTAAGGTAGTTAAAACCATTACATCTAATTTCAAGGTGTATGATGGTCAAGATACAGGTCAGGTTTCTCAGCTGACTTCAGATGACATTCCCATCTCTGCTAATTATAAGCTTACAACATTTCCCCTTACATAGCAGTCAAAAACTTGGAGTATTCCTTCAGTTTATGAATTTAAGATTTTTAAATTTATTTTATTAGGAACTTCTGCTGGCATAACTTAGTTTATAGTCCTATTAGCTTGGGTTGCTAAAGTGTTATACAAAATAACAGTAGCATTCAGACATATTTCTGAGGTGCAGAGCCATAAATTTTGACAGCATTTTATTTGATGAAAGTAAATAGTGTCATTTTCCACTTTATGAACTCCATTTGACATACACTCTGATCTTAAAAAATTTATTGCATTTGAGAATGGAGAAGATGGGCTGCTCAAATTCTCCATGACCAATAATTTATCAAATCTGTCTCCCATTTTTTCTACACATACAAAAGCCTGTTCTGCAAATGTCCTCCAGTGTTTTAAGCTAATGGGCTATATTTGGGGTATTCTATTATCTAAGATATGTGATAAATATTAAGAATTAAAGATGTCTCCTGAAAGGGCAACAGGATTTATTATTAATCAAAAGAATAAATCAGTTTTTCCTCTGCTATGTCAATCCTCGTCTATTTAAAGAGGTTGCCAATGTTGCAGTTCTCTCATCTTACTGTTTGTGGAGTTCCAGATGTTTCTGCTCCTGAGGGCTTTTAGAGAGTTTCAGCACTTCTACATCTAGCTCCCTGGAAAAGGGCCAGATGTTTTCTCTGGTTCAGGACTCAATGCTCCATGTTGATAACATAATAATGCTAACCTAGAACACAGCCTCATCCGCAGTTCCTACTGCTCTATGAACTAATTTTCTCCTTTTAACATGATAGCATGCAGATAGCATACGTTCCACTGTACCCATTGTAAGCAAAGGCAGCCCTCATTCCACAAATTCACTGTCTCTTGATGGGCAGAACATGAGGCTCACTAGTTACTAGGTGGGTCTTTCTTGCAAATCACACCAAAAAACTTTCAGGAGTAAGAATGATGTGGTCTGTATAAATGTGACTGCTGGGAAACACTACTGGAGGCAGTGAAAGATTTCCAGCTGGAAAGACTTAGTGCCTGTTGTTTCTGGAAAGCGAGCTGAAAATACAACTTTTCCACACAATGTGCCTCTCCCTAAGCATCTAGGTAGAGGATGCAAGACCTGATGAACCTTTTTATAGAGGCAACACCTTTGTGAAGAAACACTGCTGTATGTTGATGATACTTTTGAAAATAAACAGATGAGGGGGAGAGCTGTGAAAGTCAGATTTCTAGCTTTTTTTTTTCCTAGTACTTTTTTTTTTTTCTTTTCTTTTTCTTTCCCGAAATATAACTGTGCTCCGTGCTCCCAGCTGGTTTTTCTCCCTCAGGGGAGAAGAAGACCCTCACACTGCAACATGCTCCCCCAGCCAGGCTTAAGCTGAATTTCTCAAATAGGACAAAAACAAATTTCTCTCTTTAACACTGGTCTGTTCACAGATCAGCATTCAAAGAGATACTGTCCCATCATCCACCTTCAACACCCAGCTGAAGAAGATGCCTACTTCTTTGACACCTGAAATTCTCACTTGAGTAGATTTAGATATTCTGCTCTAGCTGAAGCCACTTATGTCACACAGGGATTTCAAGCAATCCTCATTGCTACCCATGGTTTGAAGTCTATTTACATCTGTATTGCCGAACTACAATAGCATGAGGAAGGGTAGAAAATAATAATAAGAAAACAATGAGAATATCTTAAATACAGCCTCAAGTCTGATGCAAAGACCTCACTGTGGAGATAATATACTTTTGTTACTTTGCTGTGTATTTTAGAAGAGAATAATGTCTTAATTCTGGTCCTGTAAACATTTGCCTTCGAGATGTTTAGAAGCCTTGGTCTCTGCCACAACATAATTATACAGCACAGAATAATTATTTTACAGTCAATTAAGTACACTAAATGTGCATATTTAGGAAACCTGATTTAAACGTCATCTGTACCATGCCGCATCTCTACCGTACCACAGTTCTTCCATCTGAACCAGAGACCAATTACTTTGTTAATTAAGCTCAGGGGTTCAGCCGACTTCTGAGGGAGTGCTTGAAACTTTTGTTTTGTCATGGAAATTATGCCAGCCACCATAACAGGGCTTGGCTCTTGGTTTCTGCTGATTCCATAAAGCCAAAGAGGAAATTCTTCTGTAAAGTTCTCTTTTATTAGCACTATGGCTCAAACTCCAAATAGAAACCCTGATCCCTAAAGTTTTCTTATGCAAAGAATTACATTTTTTCAGTCTATCAGTCAATAAAACCCAACATTTTTGCAGCAGATCAAATTCATGGCACGCACAGGTATTCAGTTTTTGATAATGGCTGAATGATGGTTTATGAAAGCTCTTATTAAGAAAAATAACATATTCATTTAGAAGTCATCCAGTGTTTTGGGAATTTCTCCAAATGTTATTATAATATTAGAAGGATGATTAATATTATGGCACACATAAAATTCTTTCATCTTTTCTGGGACACAAGTTCTTTTCAGTCTATGACTGACTGTGAAGAGGAAAAAGATATCACTGCAGGAAGGAGAGTGGGTTTTGCTGATTTCCCTCCAAGCATTTTGACTGCACTACTTACATAGAGAATGTCTGATTTGGTGTTAGACTAAGAAAGGGATACAACTGACTTCAAACCTAAGCAGAACAAGAACAAACCAAAAGACTGAAATACTATTAGTACTATGACTACTAGTAGTAATAGTAGTAAAATAAAAATAAAAAAAAAATAGAAAATTAGGCTGAATCTTTTCAATAAATGTCAGACATTAGTTGAACCAAATCCCAAACTGTTTTGTCACATGGAGATCTAGTTCTTCAGCACTTCCTTTAAAAATATTTAATTAAAAAAAAAAAATCTTTTAATGAAACACCCTCTTCCCCCCTTAACATTATACACTTAATATTTACTAGGTTTTTACCCTTATCGCTTACAGTAGGCAAACACAGATGTGAACAATGCAATACAAAAGGCAATCAACCACTTGGGGCTGTTATATTTAGCAAGGCAGATGCTCCCTTAGTAGCACTTGGCTCCACTTAACATTGAAAATACAGCTGTATTATGGGAAAGGAGTAGGAAAATTTGTAATATTGCAAGTCTCTTACCCTGTTCTGTGATCAATCCCAGTAAATCTCTCTCTGAAAATCTCTGTCACATTAGATATTTGTGAAAATACAGGTATCACTTTTTCAGGCATGTCAACAACAGATGACAAGGATCTTTTTTGTTTTCACTGGGATGCTCTAGGTAACCAAAGACTGGTAACTCCTTTCTAAGTATCTGGAATGTTCCCTCACTTGTTAGCTCCTCAAACAAAACATCCTTTTCTTCATTCAAGTAACAAATGGATTTAAGACATTTTCTTGAAGCAACCTGGGCTGTCCCTGTTTTTCATCAGGAGCTTAGCATCACAGTAGAATGAGTATTCAGTGTGATGAATTGGGTGTGGGGTGAAGGAAAAAGATGAATGAGCACAGACACTGTCAAGGCTTCTCTGGTAGAAAATGTTAACGATGTGCTTGGAGTTTCCTGATAAGTCTGTCATATTGCCCATTACTGGAAAAATCTTCCCTTCTGACACCATGCTGATGTGATTGTGGAGGCAGAAATGGGAAATAGTGGCACTTGTGAACTACAAATTACAGGTGGTTTTTCTGTCTGGGGTTCAGATAAAGCATTGAAACAAAAGTTTCTCCACTTTCACTCAGAAATGCAGCCACTGTACCTAGGCACCAACAAGGTGGATGGGATTGTGTGGTGATTCAGACTGATTTGCAGGAGCACAAAATCAGAGAGCTGTGCTCCTGCCTGTACAAACAGAGCTTTATTAAGCTACTGTATGAGGGAAATGACATCAGGAGCCAACTCACTGGACTTGCTGAAAACACTTTATAATTACTTGCACATTTTTTAATGTAAGTTAAATATTAAGAGAAGCTTTGAATCCAGTTGCTCAGGGCAAACATCTCCCAAAGCTGAGCAAAAAAAATCAAGGAAGGGGCCAACCCCATTTGCTGATTTAGGTGTGAAATTATTTCTACATTCTTTTAATTTTAGGCAAAAGATTAGCAATATCTGTCACAGATTGCTGAAGACTCTCCATTAACTCCAGAGGCCAAAGCACTTTTGCTTTGAGTGGATATGCTATTTCTGCTCTGTAACATTAATTCTCTACTCAAAAGCAATAAAATTCCTCTAGTTAACCTTGAAATAAAACCAGATTGATTGTTTCTGACATGTGGTATTGAAATCAACACCCTGCTGTGGAAGAGGTGTTGAAGAAGGGCCTCTATCTTAAATGAAATATTGTTTCCCTTGTGTAAGGAAGAGATTAAAATCCCAGAAATGCAAACTCTGGCAATTTGATAATCAAGAATAAGAGATAGCAGGGGCTTGACCTTTCAGCCAAGCACAACATCTTTTCTAGCAGTTGTATTTGTTGAAATGTTGCCAATTACTAAAGACTAGCCTTTGCTTTCATCCAGCTGCCTGCCTGCCATCATTCAGCAGAGGCGGTGTAAATACGGGCTGGAGAGGGAGGAGCTGAAGTGAAGATGGATGACTGCTCCAACCCCCAGTCCATGCTAGAGGAGAGTTGTTCCTGGTGTGGAGGAACCCTTTTGCCTTTGCATGAATGCAGCTCAGCTCCAGCTCTTGGGTAGAGCCAGTTTCCAGGCAGAAGTCTTGGGGCACTGATGTTACAGGATGAAAACAGGTACTGTCCACTCAGATAAAGGAATGCAGCATTCCCATTCCAGCTCAGGAGCAAGTAACAGAGGAAGAAAACCCCAGACACCCTCCTGTGTAAGTGTAGGAGCAGATCTGGAGGCCTTAGGAACTCCAGAGCATGCTATAATTTTCTCTTTCAAAGCTGTTTTGGTAGCATATGAAAATCTTTGCAACTGTGACTACATAATATTCCCTATAAAAGACTATGTCCTGGGAAAGGGGTTAGAATAGTCCACATGTGAGCTGTTCAAAGGGCATTTTTTAAGTGTAAGGCCTTAATATCAGTGTATGTTCTGTAGAGTCACTTCATCTGTTCCAACTACTAGAGCACGGCCCAAACTGCAGCAAAATGATGATTTTTCTCATGGGCACGTAAAAGAAACTCTATCAAAGAAGGACTTTGCATGTAAACATCCCAATTCCAAATCTGAACAGTTGATATTTACCCTGAAACTCACTGGATAAAACTTTGCAAAGCAAGTTACAGAAAATCAAAACTGAAATAAAACTTGGCTAGTATTTGGCAATTACAGTTTCACACAGACACAAAACATGTAAAAGATTGAGAAGTTTTCAGAATCGAGAAAAGGGAGCTGAGAAATGCTAGAAGCATGAGGATCTATGGAATTTATTTTGCTTTGCAGTAAGTATGATTTTTAACAAAAGAGTTATATGCTGTGGTGTTTTTTTCCCCACAGAACACCAGAGTCCTCCAAAGCACAGGAGGGATAATGTCTGAGGATGGATCAGGCTTGTGGAGTGAAGGAATCTGTTGTTTGTGGGTTTGCCTTCTTTGATTTGATTAAAACCTTGCCAAAAAAATTCTGGCATCTCTGTACTTTTTAAAAATTGCTCCACCAGATGGTTATTATTCAGCTTGTGGGGGAGGCACTGGGGGAGTTGTTTAGGAATCCAGAACTTTTATGTGCACATGTCACCAAATTAATAAGGACTGCTTCTCTCAAAGAAGAGCTTGATTGGTACAGTGTACGGGCTGGAAATAGCAGTGTAGCGCCGGTGTCTGCTGCAGTTACCTTGTTCTGGCTGTGTTCCATCAGGAGTGTGGGATGTGCCACACAGGCATCTGGGAAGAGGCGAGGATGTGGGACACAGAAACTGCACTAAGGATGTAGGACATAAAAACCGCACCAGTGATTCAGCTGGACCAGAACACCTGTAGGTGTTGACTGGGGACTCTTGCAGGGATCCCTGAGATTCCCTCACTTCTTGACAATCCCCTGCTACTGGATGAAAGTGAAAATGGAAATATTTCTGAACTTGCTGTGACAAAAGGAGAGCTCAAACACATTTCTGGAGTTGGGCCAAAGGTCCAACTGTTCCACCAGAGCCCAATGAGGAACATGAAAGTGCAAGTGTGTTATCCTGCAGATGGGGGATATAGCCAGGAACTGGCTTCTCTAAGCTTAGATTTTCATAGCCAGCCTTTCTGTTGAGAAATTCCCCAGTGTCAGATTTTGTATTTCTTTTTTTTTCTTTTATAACACACTCAGACATCCATTTTAGCATCTTTCTTACTCAGAATTTTTATTTTTTTTAAATTAGAGTAGGACAGGGAGAAGAAGTTAAAGATTAGAATTTTCATACTAATGTTTGAAAAGACTGAGCATCTCTGCACATAGGGGAAAATTTGCAGGTACTCTCTTGCTCTGAGACTGTTATTTAGGTGGAGTTTCTAATGAATGAGTTTCTAAGGAGCCAGACTAGTTTCTTTTAGAAGTTCAAATATTGCACGATCTGTATGTGGTCTCTAATGAAGAAAATTTTCTTAGCTAAAATAAAAGGAAAATTAATCAAGAAATAAAACCATTCTAATACAAGTGGTGAATGATATCTTGGGAATATGCAGCCTATTATTTTTAATGGCTTGTGATGATAGCAGAGTTGTTTCTTCATATTCCTGTGACAAAGACGTGATAATTCCGTACCTCTGCACATAAAAACAGTGACCAAAGAGTCATATAGATACAGAGCCACGTGCTTACATCTTTATTCGTTTCCTCAGGTAGTTGCACCAGAGCCCTGTTTTAGCTTGGCTCAGTGAACAGGAGCCAGCAGGTGTTGAGTTTGACAGATTTGTTTCCAGCCAGGCTTTGTCTGTTTTGGAGTCACGCACTGTCTTTTTTCTGGGTCCAATTCTGAGCCACTGAAGCCAGGAGTCATACCTTGTCTTTAATCATGGCTCAGGCAGAATCTGTAGGATGTTGTGTCAGAAAGGGATCTAGGTACTCCAGTAAACATTAACAATTATTATTAAAGATAGTTGATTTCTGTAGACAAGGACTATATTCTGCAAAGAAGCTGGTCCCAATTGTGGGTGCTGAGTGCTTCTGCACTTGCACCTTCAGTTTAACCTTGCACAATGAATTTGAATAAATGTGTGTGTGTGTGACCTTTCAAAGTGCTCATCACTGTCATGAGTCTGCTGGCACCGATGTCAGGAACAGACTCCCTCTGGAATTCAAATAGCTGATACAGGCCAATGCTAAGTGCTTCTGAAAATCCCAGCCTTACAACCCTTTTATTTGCATGAATCCACCTCCTCAGAAAATGGAAAACTAAACAGGAATTTTAAAGGCATAATGCTACTGTCATCACAAATCTTGCACACTCACCTAACATCTTTCAGCCTAAAGAGTATAAATGTAGCCAGGCTATACATGGAGTGCTTGGATATCCTGATTAACAAGTGAATGCATCAGGGCATTCTGCTTGGCAGGAATGTGTTAGCATCTCTGACATGCATCAGTTGCTGAGTTACTGGACAGAGTCTGCAGCTGAGCCTTTGAGCAAGAAAATTAAGATGAATCCCCATTCTTTGCTATTATCTCATGAGAAGTTTAATATTCACACAAAGAAGCTAGGGTGTCACTTTTTGAACTCTTATCTGGCAGATCCCAAATCACTGTTTACCTACTTTTGCAGAATAAAGGCATAAAGTGAGCCTGCCAGGATAGGTAGGACAGGTAGTTATGGATTTTAGGCACTGGTAAGCATTCATCCCCAAATCTCATAGGGTGCACACTTTACACTCTGAACAGTGGAAGAGAATTGAGATTTCATAAGCATGGAAGGATAGAGAACTGTTATCATTATGCCCTCATAAACTTTTATTCTACAGCAGTAGACAATTGACCAATGCAGACAGGAATGAAACCACACGCTAAAGGAGCAAGTACCACAGGAGCACTGACTCTGTAAGAACATGTGATTCCTCCATATTATGTGGCACAGACATTGCCCTTTATCTGTTGTACAGTGCATTGCATAGGCTCCTGAACTGAAGCTGCACCTGGGAAAAAAGGCTGTCAAATAACAGTTATCCATCAGTGGAAAAGGAGAGAAGGTTGCCCGTGGATAGCTGCAGGTGTTTATCTAAAATTGGAGGAGAAGCAGAAGGAAAAAATAAGGAAAGGAGAGAGATTCATATGCTGTGACCTACCAGAGTAGAGAGGCAAGCAAAAAGTTACCTAAAATGTGGAAAAGGGAAATACATTTGGTGAGTGGAAAATAGCTGCCAGCTGCAGACTTTCAGAGCAAGTTTTAAATATTGCTGAGAGTACATTGCTCAGAAGTTAACTGAATCTTCTGGGCATAAAATTTCATTTAGTACATTGCATTAAAGTGCTGCAGCTTTCTGCAAGAGTGGCAAAGTTTCTTATGCAGGCTTGTGTGTTACATCCCTTGTGATATCTGGCAAATTTGTACATAAAGGAATCTGACATGAGTCTCCCAGGTTATTCCTCCTTCCAGTGAGACAACCACATGTGCATAATCCATGGCTAAACTTTATATTCTCTTGGCTTTTATTTCTTTTTTACTTTCCTTATTAGATCAGGAGCAAATTTAGAAATAGCTAGGAAGTAATGTTTTTCCTCTGCAAAAGTCTCAACCAAAAGCAATTTATTTTATTTTCATAGCCAATTGCAACTGATATATATGAGTCTTTTGCCATAAACCTGATGTGCTTTGATTAAAAATATAATTAGTGCAAGTTTCCATTTAATTTAAAAGCTATTTTAAATAGGAAAAAGTTTTCTCGCAGAATTTCTCATCCAAATTGAACAAAAAATAGGTTCTTACTATAATACAGATTTGCAACAGCACTTGTCACCCTGATGGACTGCAGAATTAGATCTTACTGGGAAGTAGCTTGGAAAATATTTGACAGCATACCAAAGGCAATGGATGGTCATAAATATAATCTTTCAAGTGATATAAAAGAAGATATTTAAATATAAGGATATTACTTTCGTTGGAACCTCAGCCTTGGCACAGGCCCATATCTTACCTGAAGGTGGTTTCTAATTGTTTAACATGCCACAATTCTTTTTCTGAGTAGTCAGCAAGTAGGTGCAAAGACAAGCATTATACAAGGGCTATTTCCCTGTCATTCAGAAACGTTCCAAGTCTTGTTAACTTTCCCTTTAAATGTATGTCAAAGAGTTAAATATAAATGAAATGTCTTTCAGAAAGTCAGAATGGATAAAAAATCAAGACCTGTTTGGATCTGAATTTTAAATGCATGATAAAGCACTGATGGATGCTTTATTAGGCTTTTGGAGATTTTTTTACTTTTTTTTTTTTATGTAACTGAGAAAATCTGACAAGAATTTTAGCTGGGAAGTTTTCAGAGGCCTGTTAATTTACTGCTCTGTTTATCCGTGCCTTCTGTGTGCAGCTGCAGAGCATTATTGTGTAAAATGTATTAAAATGAGGCACTGATTCAGTTAGAGAAACTCTGCAGGAACTGATGAAAGCAATCTCTTGAAAAACCATGGAAATATGCTTCTCCAGAGCTCTTAAAAGGGACATTTTGACAATGCATCAAACAATTTGGAAACGCAAATGAAAACCCACAAAGCTGCTGGTTGGTTCTGCCTAGGTTGTTATACCTCTGTAATGTCATAACATCATAACTCAATACTCTCATCTCATTCAGAATCCATTCACATGTTTTTAACCTGAGGTCTGAGTTAAATCCACACCAAAGTTCACAGCAATATGAGAAATACAAACACTAATTTAAGACGCAGCAGATATGGAAATGTGTGTATGCAGTGAGTATGCCTATTGAGTTTGACAATATTATCCTTGCACCATAGGAAACCTGGCACCTTTGATCCTAACAGTGTCACAGGGAATTGGACATTCAAATAACTCCTGAGAACCAAAACAACACGGTGCTAAGGTATTTAGGCAGCTAATGGTGCAACCCACACTGCCCGGTAGGATTTCTAAGCTTGGAAATGTAGTTAGTTTCAGCTGGTTTAAAAAAATACCCAAACACTGCAATTCAGTAAGTCACATACCTTCTAGCAGCAATAACATTGTTTCCTTATGAATGCTTCCTAATTAAAAGTGTCCCGTTTAAATAAGTGTCATATGATTTGTGTAGTAACATGTTGCACATCTGCTCATTGCAGGTTCGTTTGGATTAAGGGAATATGAGACGCTGTGCAATGCTTTCATTATATTTTCTCATTGTTTTGTGATCTGAAAAAGGTGCAAAACATTTGAAAAGATGATAATCTAGGTGTCTAGTCTTCATAGTGTGTAGTAGAGCACTGTAATAGTGCTTTAGCTGAGCACACATGATCATTCCTGAGGAAGGAGCAGAGAGGGACAGCACTGCAGCGAGCAGCTGTCCATCTTTTGCAAGCAAGCACCCCATGTCCAGTGCATTTTGGTGCATGTGTATTAAATATTGTTGGATGTTTGGTGTTTTAGAGAGAACTCACATGGATCTTATATGTTATCCTGACCACAATCAAAATCTGAACAAATGCCAGAGTGCTCTCTTCTCTCCTCTTCCTTCCTCAGCAAATACCATAAATGTGATGGTTGCCTGAACAGGCACTCTGCCATCTCTGAAGTTCCAAGGAAGGAGAATTCCCCTTGGCTTCGTGTATCCTGATGCCTCTCTTCAAGCCTGTACTCAAAGCTTCCTACTCTCTGAAGGGTTAAAGTCCCTTACACTTTTGACTTAACTTCACATAGGCACAAAAGTTTTACTTGTCAATATAAATAACTCAACCCTCTTAAAATCCTGTTAAATTCTTTTCCTCAACAATTTCCTGTGACATTGAATTCCATGGACTGATAATGTGCTACTTTAAAACACTTTCCCTTCTGTTCATTTCACATTTACTGCCTGTCAATTTAATCAAGTTGTCTCCTGTAATTGAATTACGGAGCTGGGACTGGCTGTGGAGGAGTACCAGATCTCTTCCCCCTAAACTATTCATTATTTTGTGTGGTCATTCTTAAACTCATCTTTTCTAAACTAAATAGCCTTGGTTGTTTTAATTGTTCTCAATATTTAATCTCTCACTCTCTTATCCCTTATACACACAAAACTTTACCATCTGTGGCACACAGGAGTATGGATTTGAGACAGACTATCCTGTGCACAGTATTAAGGGGGGAGGGAAGTATCACCAAATCATAAAATCCTAGCATGTTCCAATAATTTCTTTTAGCAATCCTTGCAATTTGTATAATTTTGCCCAATCACTTCCTTGTTCTGAAATCTCAGCAGCACGCCAGCCTGCTAACGATAAGTGCTAGATCTGTTCCTGAAATACTCTAGGTAATTTAGATCTCTAGGTAATTTAGATCCCAGCAGTGTGTGAAAAATAATTAAGCTTTTTCTTGTACTCCATATCACTTCACATTTATCTAATTTAAATTGTAGCTGCTATCCAACTGCATTGCTAATAGATTTATTCAGTCCTGTTTGAGTTTAGATACCAGCTATCCTAGTTGGTCTTGTTATGTTAACACTGAATTTACAGGGCCTTTATTTAGTCCCCAGAGGCAGGGCTAAAGGGATGATGGGGTTAGGTTCAGATACTAAAAGGTGAGGTGTTAGATAATTATTTGACCTGTAATTTGCCTCATATAGAACATCTGAGATATGTGCAATCCTTACTTGTCACACAAGTGTTACTATCAGTGTACCCAGGGAAGAATGTGTGAAGTTTTACCGTTTGTATGGGGTTTTTTTTCAACTTTTCCAATTTATTTATTATCTTTTGCTAGAAGAACAGCGTCAGGACAGTTCTTAGGTCTCCATGAACTGTTTGACCTAACTTTGGAATCATGTCTTCTTTCACACTCACTTATCAAAACTTCTAGTGAGATTTCTTTGAAGCTATAAAAAAAGTTGTGTTTGGGTTAGAGGAAAAGGGGATGAGAGTGACATAGAGATAATGCACAGACAGGCAGTGTATGCTTCATTTATGTATTAACTGAGTGAAATATGGATATTTTAACAAAGCTTATTTTCAGATTTTGAATTCATTGGAGTTTTAATCTAAAACATCCACTGATAGGTGCATATTAATTTAAAGTATATGTAATGGTCAAATGAAGTAAAGTGCTGTAAAACTACCTCAGTGTTTTTTACATTGTTACCATAGCATCTGACAAATTATGGCATAGCAGCACTGGCAGCTGGTGCTAGCTTTGAGAATACTTCTAAATTCTTTAACAAGAAACGTCTGGATTTTATATTAACAGACTTTCAAGCCATTCTTATTAGCACCCACCTACCTTTTTCGCTTGTGTTCAGCAGATTTTTGCATAGACCTGACAGGATTTTGTAGTAAAAAAAAAGAGAAGCACCAAAGATATAGCCAGTTTTCAATACAGGGTCATTGGCACTGCTGCATGGACTGCATGAAATACATATTCACCAGGCTGTCCAAAGTGCAGCAAGAACCCTAATACGATGCATAATTGTATTAAGTTCAATTGTATTAGGTTCAAGCATAATAAATGCTTGGTTTAATTGCCTGAGGTACTTATTAGCATCTTATTCGCTGTTAATGAACTAAAGTGCCTTCCAATGCTAATAGTTTGATTACTGATCTAGTAAGACAAACTGGCAAATTTTTTTTGTGGTTAGCAGTATTTACTAAGCATTTGATGCAGATTAGGTTGAATGAGGTGACTTTGACATTGTTACCTTCAGAGCATCTCAGGTTTTTAAAGAAATGGTCATTGGAAAGAAATGATCTGCTGAAATGGATTGATATGAACTGTAGGTCCTTGAGAAGCCTTGCAGTTCCTAAAGTTACATGTCTTTCTTCAACTCACCTTCCCTTGAAAGCAAAACAGTCGGGGTTTTGTCTTGTTTTATCCAGAAAATCTAAACCATGTAGGCATATTATATACTGTCTGAACCTGCAGAAAATCTGAAGTGGCCAAAATGGGCTGCTGGCCAATGCTTCAGTCAGTCAGATTGTACAGACAGGACAACAGGGCAGAGCTAGACAGTGTGTGGTGCCAGTATTTTTCAGGAATAAGACTGCCATAATCTGTCATGGATAACAGTGTGGTGATTGAGCTGCTTGTGCTTAGCTGCCCATTCCTTTTGCTCTGTCCCAAGAGACCATCAGAAGAGGAAGCTCTTGGCTGGGAAGCTGCTGAAACAGGAATAGTTGAGCCAAGACTGCAAGTACAGGAATAGAGAGCCTGGATGTAAAAATGAGCAGGAAACTTTTATTGTCCTATTTTGACTCTAGCTGCTGTAAACTAAGAGAAATTCAACAGTCCTGGTCCAGTGATTAAAGCAAGACCATCTGGATAGAGACTGACTCCCAAACACCAGTGCCAGCTCACACATCTTTAGTAAATATTTGTGAATAGATTGCCCAACTCATCCAAGATCTGTATTGGAAACATTCACTCTTCTGGAACTATAGGAACTGCTGAGCTGAAGCAATTTACTCCTGAATTTTTTTGTGTCAATTTTTCCCTCAATCCTCCTTCTGGTGGACTTTTGAGAGTTGAGTGCTTTTTCTTTTGTTTTTTGGTTTTTTTTTAGATCAGAAATTACCGAAGAATTGCCTTTTCTCATGAAATTCCTTGGAACTTGTAGGAATACCACCATTAAACATTTTCATGCCAACAGGTTGGAAAAAGAAACCTGTAAACCTCACCCTGTGAAGGAACAACAGTTCATTTATTTTGTGAAGAACCTGACTGGAAAGGGAATGCTTGATAAGAAAACTGTATTAACTACAAAAAAACCTATTAACTACAGGCAGCTAGGGGAGTTCCATGGATATCTTCAAATGGTACTTCCCACCTGCCTTACACAAAATGGCATGGTCTGCCTCTGCAGGGAAATGTCTCCATGGTCTAAAGAAGTAGCCTGGTTGACAAAATCCTGCATGGGGCTGCTAGAATAACTATTTTAGGATGAGAATGACCACTGAAATATTCAGTATAAAAATGTGGTATCACAGCCTCTTTCTGAAAACCACCCTTAGCAGGGCTTAAAGCACAGTCCTTACACTGTGACTAAGGCAACAAAGATCTATAATGTCTTAATCCACAAAGACTACATTGAACAGGGTGATGGAACTTGAAGGAGATGCTGAATCTCCTGTCTGCAGGACAGAGGAGACTTCCTTCATGAACCACACAACCTAAGCCAACTTCACCAGGACCAGCCTAGTTTTGACATATGTTACCTGTTCACACACCAACACCACACATCAGGGAGGCCTCCAAGACTAACCTAAATTATGTGCAACATGGAGAGTAATCCTCAGAAATCCAAACCAGTCAACTTCTTTTCATTTTCACACATAACTTCACTTTCCATATCTGACAGTGAGGGCACAGCTGCCTCACACAGAGGATTTTGCAGTATGTTAGTCTTGCAGTGAGACACCTTGAAAAGTATATTTTAAGCATCTATTTCAATATGCTCCTGCTCAGATTATATAAATGACACCTTTATCACCTGGAGTCTTTCCCTGAAGTCCACCACAAATGCAATGTGAGTTCTGATCTCCTTCAAGAGCCCTCCAGCCCCCAGTGAGGATCTTTACTAAATACTAGAGCAGCACTCTGATGGACAAACACATATAAACAGATTCATAACACATGGACATCATGTGTAAGCACTGCCCACACATCTCCACTCTTACAATGCCTTGTCCTCCACGGGATCATTTATAGACATGGAGCTTACATATCCCATGTGAAATATACTTTAGCAAGCACATCAAACATCCACAAGGAAACTGTGTGTGTGAAACCAGCCAATCAACAAACACCATAATGAGTGAATAATTGATGGAAAACAGGCACACTCAAAGATCTAGGAAAGAATATTTCTTACAAACCCTTAATTTAATTTTTTCCTATTCAGTTCTTATCTTCAAGGGAAGCCTGAGAAATGCTTCAAAATGAGTACCTGGGAACTAAAACTCATAATACTATCGGAAATAAAGATTTTTTTAGAGAAACACTACTTTTATAGCACGTTTCATAGCACATCTTTTTTCTGTGACTGCTAATTCTTGCAAGTTTAATTTATGATCAGTAACCTCTCTCCTTTTCTCACAGGAGATACATATCATCTGTTTTGCTGAAGGTGTTTCTGAGATACCTGCTACATGCTCAAATGATCTAACTGATTAAATTCAAAGTGGTTGTTCTCAGCCCCCATGAAACTCCAAAGACCTCTGCTTTTCTTTCAAGCTTGAGGAAGAGCCTGTATACTTGAAAGCTTGTCTGTTTTGACTATATCAGTAATTAAAAAAAAAAACAAAACACCAAAAAACAAACCCTCTTCTGGTTCAAATCTTGCATGGCTTAGGAATAGTCTTTTAGAATCAATTATACAAGATGCAATTTAACACATGCAAGTTACAGAATCACAGAATACTTAAGGTTGTGAGGGACCTCTGAAGATTATCTAATCCAAACCCCCATCTTTTAAATGCTCAAATGTATGCAAAAAGTATTGTGCAAACGTTACACGGTGTTTATCTGTCACACGATTCAAACAGATTTTAATCATCAGAAATTAGACTTCTTTCCTTTGCAAATATTTCTGAACATGAAAGCAATTCATAAAATTGGATAAAGCTGCCTGTGGCCCATGCTTTTAAATAGAGTGAAAAAATACATTGTTTTTCCAGTGGTTGCACTTATTTTCTTGGTTCTGATCCATCTTTCTCTTTTTTTCTGTGGTTTGTTTAGTGACCGAGAAAAAGGCCAAAATGGTCCACTTGATGTCGTTGTAGGGAGTTGGGTAAATTATATTTTGATTTTTCATGTATTCACTGGCAGATGTGCTCAACATTTATCTGAAGCAGCTGTGGGTACAAAGGTGGGTCTATCTGTTAGTTACTGTTTGCTTGAGGATATTGGTGGTGGCCTTGGTGGTAGCACTGGTTCCGGGCTTTGAGATTTGGGGCTTGGCAGACAAGTGTCTTCTTGTCTCTGGGGAATAGAGAATGTGTGGGAATAGGCTCCATAGTGGGAATGCCCTGTCTTGTGCCTTCATAAAAATGCTTTTCCTGCCCGCGTTTCCCTCTGTAGAGCTATTTGTTCGAATGATTTGTTGGTACTTAAAGAGCAGGCCAGTGTATAATGCTGTCTAATGTCATCAATTTTCTACATTTCAAACACACTTGGATAAACCTTTCAGGGAATAAATATAACACCAAAGCCCAGCAGTTGCAGCTTAAATCACTTGTACACAATGTAGTCTATTTTTTTCTTAATGTATCTGCACTTGCTGTGGGGGAATTGGGCTAAATTTGCAACAGAGAAAGTACGCTGCACTACATTTACAGGTTTCACAGCCTTGGGCATAGGAGAATTGGAACTGAAGTACTTTTCCCCCTTCCCATCTCCTGCATGGACTGGTCGTCTGGAAGAAAAAAGAATATCATTAATTCAGACAGTGATGAGTGCTGTTAGTTGGCACATCCAAGTCCAGAATATCAAAAAGATGAGCAACATATAAATCCTCCCGCCCTTAAATATGGTAAAACTTAAAACATCCCTGAACTGTGCACTGTACCAGCTGATGGCTGGGATGAATCAGAGCAACCATATGGCAGGGAGGGAGTTGAATGATGAAGCAGGAGGCTTAATTTTCTTCTTAATTTAAGACGGAATGTCAAATAGTCACCAAAATATATAAATAAATAAATAAATAGACAAATTGATACTGGAAACTGTCTGAGTTCAAGAGAACAGTGTTTTGAGTTGGCTACATACACAGGCATATCACACAAACACACCCAGTGTTTTTTGAATGCTGTGCTCATCTGCTCTTTTGAGCAGCCTGTCGAACACATTGGGTATATAAATATCCTACTCTGTGAAACAGTCTGTCTGCTGCTTATGATTCCAGCAATGGTAACACGTGCTGGTTTGTTGTGGCAGGGTCACCTCAGGTACAGTGGTAAAGTGAGGGGATTTTGTGGCACATTTGGGATTTTTGTGCACAGGGAGGAATTGCTGATGTTACTTCACTGAGACACCAAAATAGAATGTTATTGTGCCCCTTAGTTTAGACACAGCCTTTCTTAATTTAAGATTACAGTGTCCCTTTCAGAGTACTTTACTGATATAGCAATTTCTGGGCTGCTCTGTGGTCAGATATATATTAAAAATGTTAGGTATGGCCTGTGACATTTTGTTGGCAAATAAGAGTCAGACATTTCCAGCACGTGAGAGTAAGCAGGAAGAAGAGATTAGTCTTTTGAGGGTTTAGAGCTACCTGATTTGAACTTTAAAAGAGTCCTGTCCATTCAATATCTGTTTCAAGAAACAGCACTGGATTTATCTATAATTTCATGAGGATCTCTAGTCCTTCCTTTTAGCTATTTCACTTTATAGAAAAAGCCTAGATGTACCTTTTTGCAATTTCTCTGAGTCCTTTTAATATACCTTGTGCAGCACTGAATCAATCACACTGATGCTGCTGACAGAGAGTGGGGTGGCTTATTTCACTTATTTCCACAATCAGGGAACATACTCCCTGAGCCTGCAGAGCATCTCCAAAAGCACTCCTCTTCCTGCTGGTCTCACAAGACATGATGAGGAAGAGCACACTTCACACTTTCTCATTGAAACTAGGAAGACCATGTTTGTGTGATGTAAAAATATTTCCAGACATCCATAACATTGATAATTACTCAGATAACTACTTCTTCTCTCAAACCAAAAGCAAAATCATAGTGTTTGGGTTTTTTTTTTTCCCCCAAAGCTGTTGTATAAGCCATAAATTCTGTATTAGAAGTATACTCAAAGAAAACTAGATTTCAGATATGTTTTAATTGTCAAAATGTCCCCTGTTAACATGTGCTTATGTATACTATGGACCACTTGAGCTGCAGGAAACAATATATGGGAATTAATCTGGGGGCTTTGTAGCATTTTGAGAAACTCCTGTGATCCAAAGACTCATCTTTTAATTTCTGCACAGCATGTGCATGGCGTCTGCTACCATAAAGAGGTCAAATTAAGTCAGTAACTGTGTGGGGGAGACTTGCTGACAACAGCAGTCACGAAACAACTTCCCCTGTTCTTGGTCCATTGCCCTCACAGAACTAGCCCGTACAAAGAAGAGGCAGACTGGTTTGTTCTTCTCTCAGAGAGCCATTGAACATGAAACGAACTCCTAGTGCCATGCAAAAGTCACAGACAGCACAACTGTTATTAGAGGATAATGGTCTTTTTGTAGTCAGCAATGGGCTCAGCGCTGTTTCTGCTGACTGCGAGCCCCGCAGTGGAAGGCATGGTAAGCCTATAGCGCTATCCATAGCCTGCAAACAGAGGAATGAACCTCTGACCCTCCCTCCCTTTGCTGCTGCAGAAAAGCCACCTTTCTCATGGAAATGTGCCTCTTTTGTTTCCTGGTGTCAGCAGCAATGATGTCATATATTCAACCATCTCTTATTTTCCAAAGTGTATAAAGCACTCGTGAATGAAAGATTTGGAAAGAAAATCACGACAGCCAGTCAGAATTAGAGTCCAGCATTACTAAATATCGTTTGTCTTGCTCACACCATCTTCAAATGCATCCCTTCAGGTAACTGTTAAAATGTGTGAAAGTAGAAAAATTGCCACCTCCACAGCATTGGGATCTTGAAAATTATTTTCTTTTTTATCTTTCATTTTTTGGGTGTGTGATTCGATATTAACTGAATTTTCTCAACCGAGATATAATGTACTGCTTGTCAATATCAGTTAAGATCATGTGGTTTCAATAGGAGAGACTCATTGCAAGCATTTTCTTCTGGCACCCGGCTGTATTTTTTGATTTATTGAGACAGGATTGCTTGCCAGTTACCACTGTAAGACCATATTAAAAAAAAAATTAAAAAAGAATGAAAAAATTACAAGAAACTGGAAAGCAAAACCTGTGGTGTTCAACTAAATAACCTTTCTTTCTTTTAAAGGAAAAAATAATCTGGGAAATTCAGGAAATATACAAAAGTATTTTGGAAAGAAATTTAGTCTTATATTGAAGCTGAATGGCTAATTAATCATTGGTTAAAATTTTACTGTGGTAGGTTCACTTTGTTGTCTTGTTCTTCAAGAGGGAATAAGAGTCTGAAAGTTGAGCAAGAAGAAGAAAATGGTAACATTTCTGTAACATTTCTGTAATACAACAGGGGATTTTACAAAGCATTCCCTTGTTCTATATGCCAGGATCCAGCCAGAATTAGCATGTTCTAAAAATAATAAGAAAATCTGTTAATTATTTATGTCTGCTTACTTGACTATTCATTAGGATGTGTTTGTTGTCACTGCAAAGACAAAACTCAAAAAATCGCTGCTACCAAACCTGTTCAGGTATTTCAGTTTGTTACAGCAAAAAATGGACCAGAGTAGGCACAAGCTGTAGGGGAACATCTTTTTCAGCATGCAGAGGAGAGTATGGAAAACAAATAGAGGGCAGCCAAAGATGTAATAAACAGAATTTATGAACCAATACATGTACATCAGTTGTATTTGTTAGGGCTCTGAGCCTTCAAAGATTTATACCAGGGGACTACTTGGAGTACATAAAGTCTTTTAGTATCACTGCCTGTGTTATCTCTGGGTGTTGAATTTGGATGTTTAGGTGTCAGTTGTAGAAATGAAAGAACTTATCAGTGTTCCAATACGTAACAAACAATTTTATTATTTTTTTGTTAAAAGAGTGCCTCCTGTCAACTTCTTAAAGGTAGGTCAGGTCCTCAGCTGGCACAAAACAGTACAGCTCAACTGAGGTCAATGGGTCTTTCAGTGTATACAGAGTGAGTTTTTACTCCTCAATGAAGGCCTTCAAGGCAATGGAGAATACAGCAGCTGAAATTCCTGTGCCAGGAAATACCAATCTCCATGGGGAAAAAGTAAGAAACTCAGTAATCTGGAGAGGACTAAACCAGAAGGGAATAATAATATGTGGAAAGCGAAGATGAGTTTGTTCGAATAGGTCACCTACCTTGTCACAACTAAACCTGGTCATGAAATCAGTACTTATCTGTGTGAGTTCCCCAAAGATTCACACAAAGAAATATACCAGGTAGCCCCCTAAAACATGAGAGGAGAATCAGATGCCTGTGAAGTGTGTACAGGATCCCACAGACTGCAGAAGATGCAGATGATGAATATTAAACTTTTATTGCCCAACAGAGCTGTACACCCATCATCAGGCTGTCTGCTTTTCAGAAAGATGCTGCTCTACATTAAAGGACATTTTCTATTTCTTTTTTTTTTTTTTTTTTTTTTGATTGTTGTTCTGGTTTTGTTTTGGGGTTTTTTTCACTTTATGCAGGAGAGCCTATAAGACTCTTTTGACCAGATAAAAGAAACTGAAAACAGATGTGACCTTCTCTTTTAATTGGTTGGGGCAGTTGTCCTGGGTAGCTAATGCTGAGTGATGTACAGCAGCTGGGCAATGGGCTCAGGCTTTCTGAGCAGGGATGTTCTCTTTTTCACATTAAACAATCACTGCATAATACCATGAAAATGAAAGTTTAAGAGTTTATGAAGTGCACTAGCTTGCATGATTTCATGTAATGATTCATTCAGGAAGTGGAGCAGTTTGTAAAGTGTAATGTTTAATCTGTTGATTACTAGAAAATATTCAGTTAGATTACAGAAAATATTAATGAATTAATGCTCTTTTAAAAATCTTGCTTAATGTTTACTCTTCAAGCAGTGACATTTTGAATGTTTTAAATGATGCTGAGCTTTAGACTTTGGGTTATGTTGCTCAATTGCATTTTTTTATCCACTCCAATGGACCCACTTGGAGAACAGGGTCTTAATGGAGGGCAAGTGGCAGTTTGAGCTCTAGATCCAATTCAAGTTCACCTAGTTGTTGAAAATAACAATTAAAAACCAAAAACAAAGCAAATCCCACCTCATGCAACATGCCTTTTCCTTCCAATCTGACTATCCATTTGTCACCATTTCTGATGATCAGTATCCAAAAAAATCATGGTAGAAAACAATCAAGACACCCTTGCAGATGCTGAAATGCTCACCTGAAAATGAAATCTGTTCCATTTATCCAGCCATGATCACTGGTGACAAAAGAAATGGTGTCCTCTTAGATCTTAACTTTCTGATAAAGATATATATCATCTGGGGATGACCATGAGTTACAATAAGGAGTTTGTCACTGGAAGGAGTGAATTCAAAAACTTCTGGTGTCTTCTGACCAAATGGACAATGCCTGTTTTATATTATTGTGACTGTGCTTCGTTGATGTCAGAAATCCTTTAATTATCATATTCAGTTAAAATGAAAGACTGAGCAATAACTACAGCTCAGAACCCAGAGGTTGGAAATCAGAGTAGATGGAGGAAAGGCTGTCAGCAGGATCTCTAAAATGCTAAGTTTTAAGGGCTGAATGCTGCAAAGGCTACACCTACAAAGTTAGATCTCAGTAAGGTCCAGTACCAAAATAAGCAAACAGCACCTGCCCTTTGTCTTGTAGTTCACTAGAATCTATTTTTCCTCATTTTTGTGTTGTAATTTTAATTCAATTGTATGTAGTTGTCTCAAAACCATGTGTATTTTGTTACATATCCTCTGTTATCTAAAGCTATAGCATAGGGGAAACAAAGGGAAAATAAATGACACCTTACAGCTTCCCGAGAAAACAGTCGGTGTTTTTACAAGAAGGAAAGGGAAGAGAGAGTCATAAAACAGAAAAAAAGATTTTTATGATGGGCTTTAAAATAAGAAACATAAAAGTGATGATGGTAGCAAAGAAGTCAAAAAAGTTGAACCTGAAAGAGAAAACAATATTTAGGAATGACAACACAGAAGAAAATATGCCAAGGTCATATGAAAAGGATAAACAGAGAAAGACAAGGAGACAGGAAGAGTTTGTTTGAGCACAGGAATTTCTATCACAATTCAGGCAGATATGCAAAGAATAAGGAAGAAATGCAAGAACAAAACAAATAAATACAGTAACTAGAAAAGCACAGATGTGCACAGTTGTTTTATCTCTGCTGAAACTACAAAGCAAAAAGAAGGCTTTTGAAGAAAAGCTTTTTTAAAAAAGAGCAACAGAAACCTGCCTGGTTTTTCATCTGACTTGCAGAAAGTTTAAAAAGGGTAGTAAAATAAACTGTGAATGTGTTTCTGACCGATCTTGGTCTCTGGCAAAAATGTATGCTGGCTTTTGCTTGAAAATGTTGTCTGGTTAAATCCTTATGCAGTAATAATTTACTGTACATGAGCATGGAAGACTGAAAATCCTGATATATAAATGAAAGCTTGGTATTGTTTATCAGTTTCTTTAGCAAACCAGAAATATATCATGTTATACTCAATACAATCTAGGATGCTACATAAATCTCTATGTACTTCTAGAGTAAAGGAATTAGGTTCCAAAACTTCAGGGATATGCTGCCATGTATTTGGAGCTTGTGATCACATTATAAGGATGCAATTTCCAGGCTACTTCTTATATTATGACACAAAGACCAAGCTTTTCTCTTTTCTTTAAGAGTGCAATTTACGCCAATCCCCCAAATGACTTTGAACAATTGCCTTTGAATAATCTCTAATGTAGTGCCTAGCACAATGCTGACTTTACATCTATTGGAATAACACAAGGAATACATAATAGGCTTTCTAAGTGAAATGATAGCTTCAGTCATCTGGAAATTGTTCTAAGGTTTATATTTGCACTTTTGATTTTCCTAAAGTATTCCTATCAAGCATTCAGTGCAAAACTTCAGAGTACAAAAATAACCTTGTGCACTTACTTGTCTGTGTGACATGTCCAGAAACTTGTACTTTTTTGTTTGTTTTATTTTGTTTTGTTTTGTTTGTGGAGTGGTTTTTGTTTTGTTTTTTTTTTTCCAAAGGGAAAACATTTTGAGTCCTGTAGCAGTGACAGCATCTCTGCTACTGCATAGCCCATCTCTTTAGCACTTCATATGAAAAGTTTCATCCAAGTCTCTGGGTGCTGTGTCATATCCTAAAACATCACTCAGCAGCCACTGCTTCTATCTGAAAAATTTCCTAGACTTCTTGCAGCAAAGACTTTCCCTTCAGATATTGAGTTCCCATTTAAACAATGCATAATGCTTATTTCTGTTTCAGCAGGATCATTTCAATTTGGGCAAAATCCAAATGGTCTGGGCAAAACCCTATGCATGGGCCCTAAATTATTAATTATCTTCTGTCCAAGCAGTTCAGATCTTCCCTCTTCAAAAACTGTTGGTGACATCATTGTTTTCTACTGAACAGTCTAAAGTCCATGTAGACAGGCATGACAGGCCCTCATCCCAGGCAGGAGTAGAAAACAGCAGTAGTTGCAGTAGAGCTATGATGGTTGTGTTTATTGAACAAAGCAATCTGCAGCTGAGAATTTTCAAAATTCCAAAATTTCATTGTTTCTCAGCTTAGTGGCAAAGTTCACACTGATGTTTCTTCTACTGGACTGTTGTCCCTTGAGAATGCTTCTGGAGTGCTGAACTTATGACTGTCTGCTTCAGTCTTCAGTTGACCTGATTAATACACCCACACCTATTTTAAAAAAGATTACTTTGTAAAGGATGGGTAGGCATTGGCAACCTAGCCTCAGACATGCAATCCATGTGCTTCTGTTGTCAGGACAGTTTTTCCCCTTTCAACACACCTCTCTGGAAGTCAGATGTGGATCACCTTTGCTGGGCTACACTGTACGGTATCAAATATGAATTTCCTATACTCTTTCTCTTTGAATCAGCAGTCCTAACAATGAAGTTACCCAGAGCACCCAAGGGGACAGGCAGGGATAAAAAGCCTCATTGAGAAGGAGCTATCAATTAGCAGACACACATTTACTATTCAAGCTGCATTATAAAGTAATTAAATGTAAGCAGTCCTTCATTCAAAGCCTCAGGGGCAAGTAAATAAACTTAGTAGAAGCCATGGCATGGGCAGTCAACAGCAGCAAAAGACTTACAGAAAATAAACTCTTTCATATTAGGCTTGGGGAGAGGGCATTGCAGTGGACTCTGAGTGCAGAAACTTTGCTCTAGACTTTGGATGCTCTTGCTCATGGCATCGTGCAGTTGAGTTTTGTTCTTAACAAAGATCTGGGGTTATAAAACCACACTGAAACCTCTGCAAGCTGACAAGACTTATTCTCTGGGCACAGGGTGAATTTTTCAAGGCATTACAAGTAAATTATTAGTTTACATGTTCCAATGAATTAAACTAGACTACTTAAAAGACGGGGAAGTTTCATGGTGTGGGCATGCATAATTAGAGCAGCCATGCAAGATAATTTCTCTTTGCTGATGCCAGTGGAAGACAGGGAAATAAACCATGGTGTCTTTACCAAAGTGATTTGGTTTCATCTGGGCCAAAGGTATTCAAGTGCTCTTGTTGAAATGACAGTGGTATTACATTATATTCCAAAGGGACAAGTTAAAATTTCATTTGTGCCAAGAAAATGCACTGCCAAGTCTTGGTGTGTTTGAGCTTTCTCACATTTAACACTGAATTTGCGGGGCTTGTTCATTGTGCATGACAACTAAGGAGACTCATGTGTTGCTTCACTTATTCTAGAGCACATTATACAAGTTGGAGCTCTAACAACTACTGTCTCAAATCAGAATCTTTCAAGCCCTTAATGCAGGAATTATTTTACACTTAACCCTTACAGTGAAAGCTAGTGCAAAAATATTTTTCATGCAATAATCACTCTTGGGTATATCTAAAGAAACTTGTGGAGTTCACTCCTATACTGCTCTGGTCAGCAACCTCTGCCAATGCTGTTTGATACTTTGGCTCCCCACATGAGATTTGAACCTTCAAAACTCTTAATGGAATTGATCCCAGATTATTTTTCTTATCTTCATATTATATACACAACCTAAGACGTCCTCTAGGCTCCCTTTGTTGTCAAGGAAGTTTAGTAGGTGCCTCTCTTCTGAGATTAATTTATGCATTTCTCTAAGTCTGACTGTGAGTGAATCCATTTTGTTTCAACCTGGACAACTTATTTTTGAGCAAGCAGACACTGGGTTAGAGGAAACATTCTCCATCTGCCTTGTGCACTGCATTGGAAGAAGCTGAAAGCCTTTCTTATTCTTCCTGAAGTATTTCCCTTGTTCAGAGTCCTGCTTCTATAAAGAAGGCAAATCTCCAGGAGAAGCACCTGTATTCACACTTAGGTTTCACTCCAGCTGCTGGGAGAGCATTGCAGGATCCTTATGCAACATAAACACATCTGACAATTTTGGGTCATGGGTCCTATATTTTCTTCAGCACAGTTATACGTACATAATCTTATTGTGTTCTTTATTCTCCCTTTTCTCCTGATTCCAGAAGTTTATTCATGCTGAAAATATTTGGTTTAGGATCTTTCCCTATTTTCCCTATTTTCCATTTGTATACATACTGGAAAATTGCCATATCTTCAAAATTTTCAGATTTACGATTAGTTTAGCTTTTTTCTGATTTTTTTTTTTTTTTTTTTTTTAATGTAGGTTCGTGTCCTTCTACAGTACATTTTATTTCTATGAAGTCTGATTTCAGGCATATTTTCACCCTCCTCCATATTCTACAGAAGCAACAACCTTTGCTTTTTTCAAGATGTGTTTTCAGCTCTGTCTCAAGATTGGATGCTACTTTTCTTTGTGATCAATGCAGGAAGGAAAGAATCTCTCATGCTCTTTACTTTTTACTCAGGACTGGCTGAATTTTTAAGGCTTCTCATGCCCTCTCAGTTTTGCTTTCAGCATGTGATTTGTGATCTGCTAATCTACTGGGCACTGAGCTTTGTTTCCAACATGCTGAGACAGACCTATCTCTTTCTGCAGACTGATACCCCTTTACTTTTTTCTTCTAAGCTTCATAGACGTCTAGGACGTCTAGTAATATTTTCTATATGACTCCTCAGAAGTCCTTGGGAAACTAATGTAAATTATGAGTGCTGCAAACTCTCCCTCTATATAGTAACATGCCTTGTGTAAATGTAAAGTCTCTGGACTTTCGTAAAGACTTTGGTTTCATGTACAAAACTTATCTCTCAAAGCTGGTATTCTTTCTGGCCATGCAGGAAATTTTGGGACCCACATCTGATAAACAGAATTGTTCTTTCTTACCTCAGCTAGGCTGTTAAACAATTCCAGTGTAACTATCTTAATAATGCTAAAATATAAAAATCCTCTTTTCTCTCAAACATCAATAAATTTTCATACTCGAACAACCACTGGATTTCTACAGCTGCACAGGGGCTTCTCCTCACCTCCTTCTCCCTGATGGTTCTCATTCTCGTGATTAGGCAGTATTTTGTGGCAAGCTTTAGGGTTTCATCACACAATAAAAACGAGTCTTCATCAGAGCAGCAAATTCACTAATATAAAAACCAACCAAAAAGAAATGTAAAGGGTAAGAATGTGACTCTGTCTCCTAGTTACTCTAATTAAATCTGGTGCTGTTGTTAGTGGATTCTGAGAATAAATTTCCTGGCAAGAAGAAAGAGGAAGATATTGTGGGAGGCCTATCCATGTAACTTACTAACACACCACAAGGCTTTTGACTGTCATACGTGAATTTGGGTTAAAAACCTCTAGGTCGTTCTAACTTCCCAGAGCCCCTTTGTACAGCAGCCCCCAGCACTGTGTCCAGCAGCCACATGGCATTACAACAAAATCAGGGAGCTCACAAAGCTAAAGCAAAGAAAATCCTACTTCGGTGTCACTTGGCAGAGGTGATTACCAGAAGTTACTGATACTTTTTGGCTCAATCCTTCTGCTGTCATCAATGTCCATACGGAAAAAAAAACAGTAAAAAAACTCCAAAGCACACAGTGTTAAGTCTGGCATTCCAAAACAATATCATTGAAAAGCTGATGGAAATTACAATCTTAACATTGCAGCCATAACTCTGCACATACCTCTACCTTAAACAGAAATCATAGGCATTATTAAAGCTCAGGTATAAATATAAAACTCCCTGTGGTTTTTATAACATTTTTTTAGGATTCAAACAATTGTTTCTTTTAATCTGAAATCCTCCAGGTCTGTGATGCCTTAAAATGCTTAATATATTTGACATGACACATTATTCTATGTCACTCTCTGTTGCACAGGCTGCTTCTTCAACTGGTATGACAAATTGTCACAGGAGGAGAAGCATCAAGAGGAAAGGAAATATGCATTTTAATTTCACCAGGGTAGTCAGGATGTGAAGGAAAGATAGGTGCATTGTATGTGTGACAGTCTGCAAAAGTAAAGTACTTTTGCTAGATAGGGAAATGGACAATTTGGGGGTGGTTTTTCCACTGTCTGTTACATCTGGGTCTTAACTATACAGGACCAGAATATCTAAAATTAATATTCTCCCCAATAAGGTCCCAAGTTTTTAAGTCCACTTAGTGCAAATAAGTGGAAAATTTTAAGAGGCAAACTCCCTGCAAATGTAGACATGCAGAATGCCTTTGAAAGTAGAGCATATTTTCTTTTTGTTTGGTGTTTTTTTCTTTTTTCTTTTTCTTTTTTTTTTTTCAATCAAAATCATGCATACATAGTAGGACAAAGCAGGTAGGTGGGGTGACAGGGGTGCCTTGTAACAAAGTATAAATCAGGAGTCCAGTGTGTCTGGATGGGCTGTGGTATCTCTTTCATGAAATCACTGTCAACAGGGTGGCATACAGGGAGTGTGAAACAGGACAGCAGGTTTTGTTCTGTGATTTGCCTCAGTGATACTATGACAATATTGGCTGCATTCCCCCAGGGCACAAATAAAGCAGCAATTCGGGAAGCCTGATGTTAGTTCACAGAAATTTGATGATACCCACCGAATTTCCTACTGCTGTGATAATGCAGCTCCAGCCAACTGCTGAATTTCCTTCTTGTAAGTCCTTTCCAAAGTATAGGGGAAAAAAGTCCAGTGAGCAAAGTTCAAACCAGACCAGTCTCTTCCATTCTTCAACCTGTAAGGTATCCAGCTGGGCTGTGGAGGTGAGACTGAAGAAATTATGATTTGTCCTAAGTTTAGTATTCCCTTATCTACCACTTTTAAACCCCCCTTTTGTGATTTTATGCTTCCAAGAGCTTTCAAAGGCAGGTATAGACTGGAGCAAGGGTGGTGCTGCCTCTATTAGAGAGAGCATTTGGATAAGTTCTGCCATATCACTCAGCAGTACACCTCATACCTCTTGCCAGGAGTTTGGGGGAAACTTAGGAAGAAATCAGATAGTTATTTCCTGCTTAAGTACTTCTAGCCCCACACTTTGACCAGGTGTATTCAGAGGCACTATGAACATATGACTATGATCTACAACTGAATGGGTTAAGCTTGAGACATGTAAGTGATAAAGATGAAAAGGAGCACTCATATAGTCTGAATAGAGCTGGATTTATCTTTCTGATCTCTGGACACATTGGTACATTTTTTCTCTCTTTTTTAAATCCAGTTGTTTTTTTCATCACTTTACCATATATATTTTCATGATTGACTCAAAGCTTTCAAGAATGATGGTGACTTAGAAGAAGAGTTCTTAAATAATACAAACTCATGAATTTTGGATATGGAACTTTTAGATATTTCTAAATTACATAGCTAGGTTTTATTTTCAGCTGCAATTTTTGGTCATTTGGAAGAAGAAGTATAGGCACATGGGCTAGTATTGCTAACATCCCATCAACCTGCCAGATCAGCAGAGCTCTGGCTTGACTCTGGTCATGCAGAAATGTCAGTCAAATGGTAACTGCATTATGATCCATAAATCTGACTTTTGGGATTTACTGTGAAGGTAGTACTCTCGCACAGCAAATCAGATATTTCACAAAGCGCTGAACTCGAAAGGATAAAACACAAGAACATAATTCTAGCCAGAAAACACTGGAAGAATATGTGTGTCTGATCTACAACTTTACTAAATTCTAGGATGGCTATCAGTGTGCACTGCAAATGCAGCAATTCTGTTATCTTTGTAAATGCAGAGGAATATCCCAGGCAAGTTACTGAAAGAGAGGGATTATGAAATTGTTGTGCTTTTTAGCAGGTCTGAGTGCAGGACTGTGTTTGCAGATGGCAGGATCACTGTTCAGAGTGGGCTGTTACCAACCATATGTCTAAAAAGAGCCCTAAATCCCTTATCAGGCCTTACATTATTCACTAATTCTGCTCTAAAATTTATATTTTCTCTTTGTGAAGAGCATATACTCAATATATGCACATTGGTTACCTTTTCTCTGTGGTATAGCAAAGTAATATCCAGCTTTGTAAAAACAATGATTTATGAAAGTTAATGAATGCTACTTCAGCTGTAAAGTAAAATTTTTGCAGCAAGAATGATATCTTTTCAAGCTTGTTCTTAAATCTGGGATAAAAGCCCCTATTCTCACTTGAAATGGGTATACAAAATTCCCAGGCAAAATGAAAACAATCAGAAGTCAAAAGAAATGGGCTATTTTTGAATGATGGAACTAAAACCAGAACAAGTATGCCAGTGTCAGACTTCATTGTGATAAATAGAAAATATAATTTGACAAGGGAGTGGCCCATCATATTGCTTTATTAGTTATTTTTGTGGGCTTTTTTTTAATTTGGAAAGTCAGCTTTCCATTTTTAACATTCAGAAAGCTATTTCTGAGACAGCACAGTAATATCATAAAGATTGTTTTGTAGGCCTACTCTCACCAAAATATATAGCCAGAAAGAGCTACTTCATACTGCTGGGTCAAACACTGTTTGCAAAATTCTCTCCATCTGTCAAATGAAAACAGCTCAGAATGAAATAGATTAGAATGTAAATAATTTTAAATATGCACATGCATACATTCTTCCATACTCCTGTAACTGTGCTGATTATCCAGAGGAAATCTTGTGTTGTAAAATGATTTTTTTATCAAGTTAATATCTCATGTTTTCCAGGTGGGGGATTGTGAGATGGACTTTGATTTAATTATAGAATGACAGATGTGCAGAAGACAGTCCCTAGATTAGATGGGGAGACCAAGAGTTGATTGTGTTTCAAATCAACTTAGATTGTCATGTGACAATAGTGCACCCTGTCTTGACAAACTCAAAAACAAGGTGGGCATCATACAGCTGGGCATTTTGCCCTGAAGTCATTAGCAACTCACTCAAAAGACTCCAAACTAATCCAATTGAACTCCTTAATTTAAATATAAACTCTGTATTCTGAATACAGCCACTTCATCTGAAGTGAAAATGTGAAAATGTGAAGTAACTGAAGTTAAAATGTGAAGTAACTGAAGTTAAAATGTGAAGTAACAGATGGTTAAAATCCAGGAAAATTTATTACCATAAATCCAGAATAATCCTAAATATCTTTTCTCATACTTTGCACAAGTGTCCTTATTCATTTTCAGCATGATTGGTACAATTTTCAGTCTAAGAGTTTCCAATACAAATGGAAGAAAATTATTGGGTAAAGTTAAAATAGTCTTTAATGACCATGAAAGCAGCCTACAACTGCACTGTGGAAGAACAATTTGCTATTTCTTCAAAATACATACCAGTCTGTCTATCTGTCAACTGCCTTAACATAGAGTATATATAAATTTGTGTATTAAAAAGAAGTACCTAAGAGTTTGCTTCTGACAGGTGCTGAATGCCTGACAGAAGAAGCTCAGAAACTGTCAGGATCTTACTCAAAATAGATGATTTTCACAGACAGCAGAATAACTGTGAAAGAACATTCCTAACCTCAAATAAATACGAGTTTACCAACTTCACTCTCTGATCTGAATTGAAACAACACAGCATTGTTTATACATAAGAGATGCCCTATAGTTTTTCTAATTTTTTTGTATTTAATCTCTGAATTTATGGACAAAATATTGTTAAAGGTTAAGCGAAATGGTTGTTTGTTTGGTTTTCTTGTATGTGCCATTTCCCATAACTGAAACCAGGGGAACTGAAATATTCTCATGAAGTGCTTATTAATTTGCATCTTATCCCAGACTTAGGATTTGACTGAGATGCAATGAGAGCATTTCTTTTTACGTCAAAGTGGTTCAGAGGAAGTCTCTGGCTAACCAGGTATGGAAGTATCTCCAAACTTCTGCTGACCCTTTGTAGTCTGAACTAGAAACAGACATTAAGTTGTGAAACAGATATTAAGATATTAAACATTACAGATACCAATACAGACCCCTGAAGGACAGCCTTCATTACTGATCTACTGTTCTCTGGAAACTGAGGTGTTGACTGCTCTCCAGATGCAAACATCGATCCAATTCCTTATCCATCACAGAGCCCACCCATCAAAAACATATATCTACAATTTAGAAAGGAGGATGTCATGGAGGACAGTATCAAAGGCCTTGCAGAAGTCCAGAGGGATGACATCTATAATTCTTCCTTTGTCCACAGATGGAGTCACACCATCACAGAAGGCCATGGGGTTGGTCAGGCAGGACTTGCCCTTGGTGAAGCCATGCTGGCTCATGTCTCAAATCCCCTCCCCATCCTCCATGTGCCTTAGCACAGCTTCCAGGAGGATCTGTTCTGTTTAATTTTTTTTAAAGTTGCCTTTGCAGTCATTTCACATGTTTACCAAGTCAGTTCTGAAATTCAAAATAGTTTGGTGTGTGCATGTATACTTGTTTTTTGTTTGACTATTTTTGCAAACTGTTGGAAATAAACTTTAGATTGCACTGACATATCATGCAATTTATGCAGAGGAAAGTATTCAAACATTCCTGCTTTTCTTCAGATGAGATATGTGTTTATTACAAAATCTTGAACTGTCTGAGTGTGAGACAAGGCAAAAAAGAAAATTCACGTAGCTTAACACATTCTACACTAGATCTTAGTGCTTAAATTTATGGAGATTAGGATATAAACACAGATAAATGTAACGAGATACATCATTGCTGAAGGCTACCAACATTTCTGCATACATGAGAAAATTAACTTGCACCACAATAACTTTGTTGGGGAGCTACGCCCAAGTAACTCCCTGCATATTTGATTCTGAAATAAAAGTGACTTTATTCTAGAATGATTATTCCCTCCTGGAAGCAGAGTAATTATTCTGGAATAAAATTGCTTTTATTCTGGAGCTGAATGTCTTCACTGGGGAGTTATTCCAGAATAGCTAAATTATACCAAAATAGCAATAATGGAAGTTATTACAGAACAGCTCTGCTGGTTAATTTCCCCCGTGTAGAGCAGACCAAAGGTTGAGTTACACCAGAATGTATTGTACATAATTATGTGAGTGATTGCTGTAGAGTAAGACAGATTTTAAAGGGAATTACTCTCTTTTAAGACAACTCCTCATATTCTTCCTCCATCTCCCTCTTCCCCCCTGCCCCAAATAAAATCCCAGTTAATTAAGCCCTGCAGCTAAGAAAGTTCCAAATGAAAAAAAAAGAAAAGAAAAAAAAAAAGAGTAAATTCCAGGGCAGGACAGTAAATATTTGTAGCCAATCCCATCCAAACTAGAAGAAACATCTATGGTAGGCACTGCACTGTTTACTGTCTCATACGTGTGTCATTCATACTGGGTTGTCCTCCTTTCCATTCACAGTGACAGCTACCGTCATCCAGAAACAAAACCCTCTTGTTTTCACTAAGCTGTGGCTGTTTCAATGGATTTCACTTTGTGTCCTGGAAAGTGCCAAACCCCAGAGTACACAGTGTGAATCTGCCTTTTTGAAGCGAATCTTGCACTTGGTGCCTCAATCTTAGCTAATGAGAAATGGGGGAGGGAGGAAAGATGGAGCTTCTAGCACTTAAAAACAGGTACTTCAATGTAATATAGTCGAATAAACTAAAGGTCTGTAGATATGGTAAACCTCACCTTTATTGGGAGGCAACAGGATAATGATAAACTTGTGGGTTTTATCAAGCCTCTACCTCCAGTCAAGCTTTTCTTTGTCTTTTATTCCTGGGACTGGATAGTTGGGTGAAGTCCAGGATTTGGACTTCATTAAAAGCAAGGCTGTTCCACACAATTAGGGCTGTGCACTGGTTCTTAAAGTAAGACACATCCACTTACACTCTGTTCTCCTATGGTGTACACTGGATGTAGATCAGACCCCCCCTGACTCCTCAGGGGTGTTATATGAGCAGCACTGTCAGGGGCACAGTCCTGCTCTGTGGAGGTCTGGCACGGCCCTGTAAGCCTCTGAAAAGTTTATATTATCTACACAGAAAAACCAGTCAGAGTAAAGGTCTATGAGGGGAGAGGTGAAGGGGAGCTTGGTGGTGTCTGAGCGTATCACAGTGCGAAAAGAATCCTGCTTTAGCAGGCTGCTCCTGGGTCTAAGTGTTTTGACTGGTGTGTCTAAGTGTCTCCCCTGCCCGTATTCTGACATGGAAGCTCCACTTCCCATGCCAAGTAGTCTAATGCTTGCAGACTACCCGGCCTTAAGCCTTTATTTTATGTGCTGGCAACCTGCTTGCAGTATGTTAATGTTTTGTTGACACCAAGTCTTTGCTGGCTCTCATTATTTTTAGCAGGATGAAATCTCACTTGTGAGAGATAGACAGTGCATAACCACAAACACCATGCATGTTTTATTTGAGAAGTCACATTCTCATCTGATCCCAGCTGTTTTTCAAATGATTGGCTTAATCCTGCAAGACCCAAGACTCCAGGACTTTCGTGATGTCCCCACTCAGTTGTACGTTTAAAATATGGACCCTGGAAAGAGCTTTGTAGCTTGGAGGCCTCTGATTTTCAGTGGTGAATTGAGTGCCCCTGTGTGCTGCATTCTAAACTTCAGAATAGCTAAGAAACAGAGTAGAAAAAGCTAGTTATGTTCATCAGCTACAGTTCTCAAGAGCTTGTTTTGCCCTGTAAAGAGGTTATATGGCTTTCTAGCTTTCAGATGCCCGACTTCAACTCTGTAGCCTGTCAGCCTGTGAAAACAAGACTTGGGTGATGGTGCTGTCAGTCTGTATCTATTTGTCTGTTGTCCTCTGATAGCTTTTGTACACGTTGATTGATGTCAGTGAAGTGTGACTGAGGAAGCCAAAGTCTTACAAATGCACAACAGCACCCAGGATGGGTTGGTCTGTCAATTTATGGTGCCATTAAAAAAAAGCATGCTAAGTTTTACTTGCTGTATTCAGGAAATTTTCAAAGGCTTGTGATCAAATGAATCAAGTGAGACCTTCAAGAAAGGAATCACATTATTTGATGCAAAGGGAAGTGGTTCAATGTCCTGGGTTGCAGTATATTCTATCACCATCCTCATGTACTGTTGAAACCAGGTGAGGCAGTGCTCCCTGCCTTCCCCCCCCCCCCCCGGGCTACCTTCTGTTAATGGGCCCATCAATGCCCTGCCCCATGACTCATAGATAACTTCCCCCTGTATTGTCCCCTGTTAATGGGCCCACCACTGCCTTGCTGCATGACTCAGAGATAACTTCCTCCTGGACTGTTTTCTGTTAATGGCTCATCAAGGCCTTATCTCATGACTCACCATCCCATTGTGAGATGCTCCTCCCCGAGGGAGGAGCCAAGCATTCCATACTGGATATAAGCTGAGAATTCGAACACCACAGCAGCCCTTACCTACGGGACTTCCAGAGGACAGGAGCTACTGCTGGACTTTCAGCTGAAGACCAGACCCCCTTTCTTCCAGAGGATCACGCTTCAACAAGACCACCTCATCTGGACGACTACCATCACCCTAACAGGGTTCCAGGCTGTATTCTGACTCTGTCAGTGTTTTTGATATTATTGCATTTATTCTTTTTATCATTTTCCTATTAAATTATAATTCTGACTTGCGATCTCTCACTGGTTTGATTTCAAACTAGTACATATTTTGGCGCCCAACGTGGGGCATTAACCTGAGAGAAAGTCAGAATTGCAATTTCATATTAACAGAAACCTATCCACCATGGTGGTTGGCTTGTCTATATGGGTACTGTATCTTGCTCTCTATATTTTCCCTCACATGGGGAACTACTTGCCTGTTGTATTGCTCCTGTTGAGACCAGGGAATGGTATGAGAATTGCTTTATTGGTTTATTATGCTTATGGCATGATAACCTGTGAGGCAATGAATACCATTCGGAATATATACTCAATTTTGTTTGCTTGTCCTAGTCTGGGCTGCTACATCTGGGACCTTCTCAACAATCGCACCCTGCCCTTGGTGGGAAGAGTGGAGAGTGGTTTCTTCCAGCCTTTCAGGTCAGGCACAGCAGTTTTTAAAAATATTGAGTTCTCTCTGGATGCCAAGGACAGCCTAGTCTTGCTGTTTTGTTTTCTCTGCATGGCCTGCACCATGTACACCATGCTTAGAAACAAAGCACTGTTTGGTGTGGTACAGCGTCTTCTTGAGGAGGAAGAGAAAAGAACCAAAAGCAGAGCAACAGCATCCATGACCACACAGACTGCCACAGAGGAGAAAGGAACCAAGAGCAAAGCCACAGCGTCCGTGTCTACGCAGACTGCCACAGAGGAGAAAGAAACCAAGAGCAAAGCAACAGCATCCGTGTCCACTCAGACTGCCACAGAGGAGAAAGGAACCAAGAGCAAAACAACAGCGTCCATGTCTACGCAGACTACCACAGAGGAGAAAGGAACCAAAAGGGCCATGAGCACCTCCACACAAACAGTCACCGAACCAGAGCAGCCTAAACCGGTAGAAGTTGCCCCCATTCAGAAAAAGAAATCAAAAAGCAAATCAGTCCGCATAGTGACTGATGAGGGTGAGGCAGGACCTTCACACGCAGCGGAGGAGACAGAACCAGAGATTATCACTCGCTCTCTATCCCTAGGTGAGCTGCGTGACCTGCGGAGGGAATTCACCCGCCAGACGAACGAGTCCATCCTAACCTGGCTGCTCCGCATCTGGGACGCTGCAGCAAACGACACCATCCTGGATGGAAGTGAGGCCAGGCAACTGGGATCGCTGTCCCGGGATGTGGTCATTGACCAGGGGATTGGGAGAACCCAAGAAACTCTCAGCCTCTGGAGGCGACTGCTGACAAGTGTAAGGGACAGATACCTCTGCAAAGAAGACCTCCAGGTGCACCAGGGAAAATGGAGCACAATGGAACAGGGTATCCGATGCCTGAGGGAGTTGGCTGTGCTGGAGATCATTTTTGCAGAAGATGAGAGATTTCCTAAGAGCCCAGATGGTGTCCAGTGCACGTCACAGATGTGGCTGAGATTTGCACGGCTTGGACCAGAGATGTACTCCCGTTACCTGGCAACACTGCAATGGAGGGAAGGTGAGGACAGGGTGGGTGTCCTGGCCAATAAACTAAGAATCTACGAGGACACTGTCACTGCCCCGTTTCGCACCCATGTCTCATCTGTGGAAACAAGGCTGGCTGAGCAAGTCCGGAGCTTGATTGAAGAGGGCCATCAGAAACTAAAAAAGGAACTTAAGGAAGAAATTTACCACGTCTCCCCAGAACCAACAAGAGTCTCTGCTATTAGGAGTAGGCATTCCCCAGCCAGGGAGAAAGGATACACTCCACGAGGTAACCTCTGGTTTTTTCTCCAGGAGCATGGAGAAGACATGAGGAAGTGGGATGGAAAACCCACCTCCTCCTTAGCAGCCCGGGTACGTGAACTAAAAAGAGGGACAACTACCACAAGGAGCTCATCTAGAGCCAGCGCCGCTCCGGTCTCTCGTGGCCAGAACATCAGAAGGTATAGAAATGATGATATGAGTGATCCTCTTGAAGGGACATCAAGAGCATATTCACCGGAGGAGAGCAACGTGCACCATGACCAGGATTAGAGGGTCCCTGCCTCTAGCCAGGTAGAGGAGAGGGACAACCGGATCTATTGGACAGTGTGGATCCGATGGCCTGGCACATCTGACCCACAAAGATATACGGCTTTGGTTGATACCGGCGCTCAATGCACTCTAATGCCATCAAGGTATGTGGGAGCGGAACCCATTTCTATTTCTGGGGTGACAGGGGGATCCCAGGAGCTCACGGTACTGGAAGCTGAAGTGAGTTTAACTGGGAATGAGTGGCAGAAACACCCCATCGTGACTGGTCCAGAGGCCCCATGCATCCTCGGCATAGATTACCTCAGGAACGGGTACTTCAAAGACCCAAAAGGTTATCGCTGGGCTTTTGGGATAGCTGCTCTAGAGACAGAAGGCATCAGACAACTGAGTACCTTGCCTGGTCTCTCAGACAACCCTTCTGCTGTGGGACTACTGAGAGTTGAAGAACAACAGGTACCAATTGCCAGAGCAACAGTGCACCGTCGGCAATACCGCACCGACAGAGACTCTGTGGTCCCCATCCATACGATGATTCGTGAGCTGGAGAGCCAAGGGGTGGTCAGCAAGGCTCGTTCACCCTTTAACAGCCCCATATGGCCAGTGCGTAAATCCAGTGGAGAATGGAGACTGACGGTGGATTACCGTGGACTGAATGAAGTCACGCCACCACTGAGTGCAGCCGTACCAGACATGCTGGAGCTTCAGTATGAGCTGGAATCCAAGGCAGCAAAGTGGTACGCGACCATTGATATTGCAAATGCGTTTTTCTCCATTCCTCTGGCAGCAGAGTGCAGGCCTCAGTTTGCCTTCACCTGGAGGGGTGTGCAGTATACCTGGAACCGATTGCCCCAGGGGTGGAAGCACAGTCCTACTATCTGCCATGGACTGATCCAGACTGTGCTAGAAAAGGGTGAGGCTCCAGAACACCTGCAGTACATTGATGACATCATTGTGTGGGGGAACACGGCAGCAGAAGTATTTGAGAAGGGACAGAAGATCATCCAGATTCTCCTGAAGGCTGGTTTTGCCATCAAGAGGAGCAAAGTCAAGGGACCTGCCCGAGAGATCCAGTTCCTGGGGGTAAAGTGGCAAGATGGACGGCGTCAGATTCCCACTGAAGTCATCAATAAGATCACTGCGATGTCTCCACCGACCAACAAGAAGGAAACACAAGCTTTCCTAGGTGCCATAAGCTTTTGGAGAATGCACATTCCTGAATATAGCCAGATTGTGAGCCCTCTCTACCTGGTTACCCGCAAGAAGAACAATTTCCATTGGGGCCCTGAACAGCAACAAGCTTTCGCCCAGATCAAGCAGGAAATCGCTCATGCGGTAGCCCTTGGTCCAGTCAGAACAGGGCCAGAAGTGAAAAACGTGCTCTACTCTACAGCCGGGAACAATGGTCTGTCCTGGAGCCTTTGGCAGAAGGTGCCTGGTGAGACTCGGGGTCGACCACTGGGATTCTGGAGCCGAAGCTACAGAGGATCCGAGGCCAACTACACCCCAACAGAGAAGGAAATTTTGGCCGCCTATGAAGGAGTCCAAGCTGCCTCAGAGGTCATTGGTACTGAAGCGCAGCTGCTTCTGGCACCCCGACTGCCGGTGCTGGGGTGGATGTTCAAGGGAAAGATTCCTTCCACGCATCATGCCACCGATGCTACTTGGAGCAAATGGATTGCCCTCATTACACAGCGTGCCCGTATTGGAAACCTGAACCGCCCTGGGATTCTGGAAATTATAACAAACTGGCCTGAAGGTGAGACTTTTGGATTATCTTCTGAAGAAGAGGAGCAAGTGACACGTGCTGAGGAAGCCCCACCATATAATGAGCTACCGGAGAGTGAAAGACGATATGCCCTCTTCACCGATGGTTCCTGCCGAATTGTAAGCACTAACCGGAAATGGAAAGCTGCTGTATGGAGCCCCACACGACGAGTTGCACAAGCTACCGAGGGAGAGGGTGGATCGAGTCAGGTCGCAGAACTTAAAGCTGTCCAGCTGGCTTTAGATATTGCTGAAAGAGAGAAGTGGCCGAGGCTCTATCTCTACACTGACTCCTGGATGGTAGCTAATGCTCTGTGGGGATGGCTGGATCGCTGGAGAAAAGCCAACTGGCAGCGCAGAGGGAAACCCATCTGGGCCGCTGAGATTTGGCAGGACATCGCCGCTCGGGTGGAGAAGCTGATCGTGAAGGTTCGACACGTGGATGCTCATGTACCCAAAAGTCGGGCTAATGAAGAGCACCGTAACAATGAGCAGGTGGATCGAGCTGCCAAGGTGAAAATATCACAGGTGGATCTGGACTGGCAGCACAAGGGAGAATTATTTTTAGCTCGTTGGGCCCATGATGCCTCTGGTCATCAGGGACGAGATGCAACGTACCGATGGGCTCGTGAGCGAGGGGTGGACCTTACTATGGACAGCATCTCACAGGTTATCCACAACTGCGAGACCTGCGCTGCAATCAAACAGGCCAAGCGGGTGAAGCCTCTGTGGTACGGTGGAAGATGGTCCAAGTACAGGTATGGGGAAGCCTGGCAAATTGACTACATCACCCTTCCCCAAACCCGCCAAGGCAAGCGCTACGTGTTGACCATGGTGGAAGCAACCACTGGATGGCTGGAGACATACCCTGTGCCTCATGCTACTGCCCGGAACACCATCTTGGGCCTGGAAAAGCAAGTCCTTTGGAGACATGGCACCCCTGAGAGAATCGAGTCAGACAACGGGACGCATTTCAAGAACAGCCTCGTAAGTACTTGGGCCAGAGAACATGGAATTGAATGGATCTATCATATCCCTTATCATGCACCAGCTGCTGGGAAAGTTGAACGGTGCAATGGACTACTCAAGACTACCCTAAAAGCACTTGGTGGAGGAACCTTCAAAAATTGGGAAGTGAACTTAGCAAAGGCCACCTGGATGGTTAACACCAGAGGATCCATCAATCGAGCTGGTCCTGCCCAGTCTGAACCCTTGCACACGGTGGATGGAGATAAAGTCCCTGTGGTACACATGAGAGGTATGTTAGGAAAGACTGTTTGGATTAATCCCACCTCAGGCAAGAGCAAACCTATCCGTGGGATTGTCTTCGCTCAAGGACCTGGTTGCACTTGGTGGGTAATGCGGAAAGATGGGGAAACCCGATGTGTGCCACAAGGAGACCTCATTTTAAGTGAGAACTGTGTGTAAGGTTCCATTGTATATATATATATATATGTGTGTGTGTGTGTGTGGAGTTTAAGGAAGGTACTGATTTGGAATTATGTAGATGGTAATAGAATAAGGGGTGGATTATGTCCTGGGTTGCAGTATATTCTATCACCATCCTCATGTACTGTTGAAACCAGGTGAGGCAGTGCTCCCTGCCTTCCCCCCCCCCCCCCCCGGGCTACCTTCTGTTAATGGGCCCATCAATGCCCTGCCCCATGACTCATAGATAACTTCCCCCTGTATTGTCCCCTGTTAATGGGCCCACCACTGCCTTGCTGCATGACTCAGAGATAACTTCCTCCTGGACTGTTTTCTGTTAATGGCTCATCAAGGCCTTATCTCATGACTCACCATCCCATTGTGAGATGCTCCTCCCCGAGGGAGGAGCCAAGCATTCCATACTGGATATAAGCTGAGAATTCGAACACCACAGCAGCCCTTACCTACGGGACTTCCAGAGGACAGGAGCTACTGCTGGACTTTCAGCTGAAGACCAGACCCCCTTTCTTCCAGAGGATCACGCTTCAACAAGACCACCTCATCTGGACGACTACCATCACCCTAACAGGGTTCCAGGCTGTATTCTGACTCTGTCAGTGTTTTTGATATTATTGCATTTATTCTTTTTATCATTTTCCTATTAAATTATAATTCTGACTTGCGATCTCTCACTGGTTTGATTTCAAACTAGTACATTCAATTATTCTAAATGGGAGGCCATTGATCCCTTTGGAAGTCCTGCCCATTTAGAAACCTGATAAATGCACAAATCTGCTCCATAGTTTATGCTGAATTTCACTTGAAGTGTTGTCCTCTTTATATTTGTCTCAACAGCTCTCAGTTTAAAATGTTGTATGTGCACATTCCTTTCCCGATTCCTCCTCTCAGAAATTCAGGCAAATTGCACATGGGTGTTACCAGCAATGTTCTAACATAACATTTATCAAAAATAGATTACCTGTGTTACAACTTTTTCTATTATTTCTCACATAATTACTCATCAGTGTGATGCAAACAGAGGGCACTACTGTCAAAAATGTCCACTGTTTGGCTCTCCCAGTAATCTGAGCCCAGGAAATTTCAAGATAGCTTTATTTTCTAGACAAAGACTGTATTTCATCATCAGAATACTGATTCTTCATTTTTGACACGATTGTATTCCTAGTCTTGTCTTAAGAGGTTGTAAATTTAGGGTGGTAACAGCTTGCATTTGTCTTAGTTTAGGTAAATTAGGTAAATCTGTGAGAGAACCTCTAAATGGGGTTCTCTCAGAAACATAAAATTCAAACAGCCCCTCCCCACAACTGGTCTGGGAAAATGAGGTCTTTTTGGAGAGAAGTGGAAAAACCTGTTTATTTAATAGAAATTGAATAATATTAAACAATAAAACCTCTTGCTGTTCGATGGGATGGCAAGTCTAGGAAGAAAAGTCTTTTTTCATGTGGTGTAGCTCGGCTCGCTCAGGTTTTTATCAGTCCTTTCGGCGCTGGAAAAGTGCCGAGGCCCAGGCCCCGGTGGGCCACAGGCCTGAGCTCCCGGGGTTTGGCCGGGTGGTTTTAGTCTAGAGCAGGTTTGAACAGATCCAAGAAAAAAGGAAAAAAAAAGGTCCAGGGAACTCCTCTGCCTCAGCTAGCTAAAACTAAAAGCTAGAGAGAAGCTCTGTCCCGCTGTCTGTCCGTGCTGCAGACACCACAGTCCAGGAGCGGGATGTGGGGGAGTGATGTTTTATATCAACACAAACTGTGGCTTCTTCTTCCTCCCTTTTGCTCTCAGAGCCAGTCCTAAAGGTGCAGAACTTAATATGTAACATAAACCAGGCAATTTGGGATACCAGTATCATAAAGTCACCACAGGACAAAACTACTTCAGCTTATTAAGTGTCCTTGCTATATATACACACAATACTTTTGGGTGTTGAGGCAGAGGTAATAGGTAGGCTCTCATATCACTGCAATCATACATTAAGTGATCACCAGATTAAAAGCTGACCCACTAGGAAGTCATAACAGAGTAACAAGCCAGATGAAATGTCTCCCAGCTCATGACCTTGCTTAAGCAGCCTTTGCAAGAGAAAGGGTATTCCTGGAACTCTCACAGTGGTTCTTCAGCCTCTACTCCTCATTGCCCTTGTGGTGTCAGACACTTTTTCTACTGCATTTTTTTGCTTTTAAATTACAAACTTTTTAATGCTTAAGAAACACTGTTTTATGAAATAATTAATTATTAAATTTTAAATCAATTAAATAATAGATATACTGTCTGCATTTCGACTCCTTGTTACTGGAAAACTCAGGTGAACATTTTCTGTTTCATTTATAGTGTCTCTTCTGAGAAACTCCGAGTCTGTGATGCCCTAGCCTTTCTTTGACAAAATGTCATGCATGCCTTTGTTTAACATGGTCTTACATCTCTAGTTTTACCTTATACCATTCTCAGTGATTGAGGGTCTGAACAGCCACTTCTCTGTACTGTCACAGAAGGGGTAACAAAGAGAAAATTCTGAATGTGGTCTGCTGGTTTAAGCTAAGTGATGTCTATGTACAAAGTATAGTCTAGTGGTGGTATAGCCAGGCTGAAAAAAATTATTGTTTCACTAGCTGGCACCTAGTTTTGAGTTCCTTTAAGCTCTGGGGTAACACTGAAGTTTCTTTACCCTTTTATACCTATGTAACATGCTGATACCAAATGAAGATAACTTGAATTATCATCATACACCTAAAAATCCCATTGACAACTGACCCAGAAGTTCTCAAAAGACTCAAAAGGCTCTCAAGACTCTCAAATACTTTGACTACTCAGTCTGCTATGACCTTTTACTAGCAAAACATTATTATTATTGTTCATACTTTTACTGTCTGGACTATGCCTTTGCAAAAAACACGCAATAGTCAGGAAAGCAAGGCAAAAGGCTTCCTGCTAGGCATTCTTCTCCAACTATTACCCTCCTATCCATAAGCCACAGGTCTGAGGAATTTTGGGCTCTGCCCTTTAATAGCTTCTGAGTTAACAAAAACAGATTTAAGTAGGACACCTCTCTTCCCAGGACAGATTTTGACGGATACTTGCACATTAAATGTCAAACAGAAGAGAAATTTTCTTGCTGGGGTCATTTGATATTGTACTGTATTGTGCAGTGCAACTGCTTATCTCGGGTTGCAGAGGTTATTTGCTGCAGGGAAGGCTGAGAATGTCATTAGAGCACCGTGCCCTGAGATAACCTGCAGCATATCATTAAACCATCTAATGACTCTATGGCCCATTGACCTCCATCACTCATTTGCTAACAATGTTTGTTATTTACAGGCACTAGGGAAATTACTGTTGAGTTATTACTCAACCTTCCCTTGCTGCTGCCATCACAATACCTGGTGATATCCAACAGGAAAATGTAGAAAGGCACTAAATTTACTGGAAAGATATGATCTGGTGTGCATATGAATTAAGTCTGTAGATGCATTTATTGAGTCCCCCCTGTTGTCATCACCCCCGTCCTACCAAATCTGGTATATCAATCTTATCACTAAAATAATATTTTTCACTAAACCATGCCTTGCCATCCATCTTTGGGTTCCACTGGCTGAAATTTTCTCTTAAAAGCATGTTATGCAACAATCTGGAATGCAGATAAATCCAGTGATGGAAGAAGCTGAATACATAGATAATTGGTACTTGTACTGAAAATGTCACTTAGCCCCCAGATTCTTAAAGTAAAGCAATTGGGACTCTTAAATTACTATCTTTTTCTGCAGATGTGAAGTATTTGTAACCCCTCATATTACAACATTTCTTCCATTAAGCAGGGTATTTTCAAAGACACTTAAGGTTATTAAACAGCTAAACCTTACTGGAACTGAAAGGTACTGCCTTGGATTTTTGTTTGGTTGTGAGATTTTAGAAGAAAAATGAAGATAAGGTAGTTGTTTATTTAAATTATTTTGCAGTTAATACGTAATAAACAAAACTGGTGGTGTTTTCAGAAAATATTAAGTTTCCTGAGTGGTTAAAAGTCTATTCAGCAAGTTAAATTAACCTGCTGTTTTTCCCAAGTATGAGCAAGTGAACTTTCTTTTGCAGTAAATGAGGGCTAATGAAGAATGTGAAATACAGACGGAATAATATTCCAATCACGTGCTTGCTTGCAACCTCACAGAGAGGGGTATAGCTTTCACGGCCTTCAGTGAATTATGACAGTACAGAACAAGGCATTGTGTACTGCTAGAATTAATTAGCATTACTGGCTCCATTTGAGGGTGACCAGATGTCCACAGCCAAAGCAGGACACCTATCTCTGGTTGCCAGGATTTCAAAAGGACAACAACGTGCAAATCAAGCCAAATTATGTTTGTACTGCAAAAATTACTTCAGCTTTTGGGATTTTCCTTTGCAAAAGGGAGTAATAACATTAACAAGTCGTGTTTGTGCTTGAGAGAGTCAGATTCTGTTATCATACCTACTGCAGTTATCCTTTTTAAAGCAGGAGTGAGTTTGCAGGGTTCTTCAAAGTCTCACTCATTATCGCTTCTTCAATTTCACTTTTTCACAATCTGTATAATAGGGTTAATAAATAATAATATTGTAAGTGTAACAGTGTGAAATACAAAGGAATATATCTGGGCTACAGATCCAGCAAGAATAAATAATCATACCAGCTAAGGATATTCAGGGCATCAGCTCAAATCAGTCTATAGAGTACCACAGTTTAAGGAGAGTATTACCGAGGCATGGTATTAAGTGACCAAATAGCATATTACAAAGCTGAATAAAGGTGCAGCCAAAGAGAAGGTCAGTTTTTGCCATCTAATAATACAAAACTTATCATAATCCAGGGTACACCAGCAGCTGGGAAAAGCTTAGCATGATGATAGACAAATGAATTACCACAGCTTAATGACATCAGCAGAGCTACAGGAACTGACTGGAGCAGTGTTCTTTGCCACCAGCAAATGCTAAAATGCATTAAACTAATGCATTAATCTAAACCACAATGAACTTGCTACACTGCAGTAATTCCATTCAATTTTGTGCCACAACCCCTCCAACTTTTCACTAGGTTTTATTTAAGCCAATGCAGATTTAGTCACTGACTTCAGAACTCCAGATCCCCAGCACTGGGATTCAGTGGAGACACTCAATTCAGTGTTGCCTTTGTCAGATTCCAGAATGAAGACCATCACATTCAAACCCGTCTTGAAGAAATACTGACCCAACACCAGTCTGTTCACTCTCTTTCACTCTGGTCAGTCATTTAGTAGAAAAGCTCTCCGTGGGTGTCTCTATTTTACTGATGATCTTCTTCAGGATGTACCATGATGTGCAATTACCAAGTTCCTTTGGAATGTTTTTTGCAGTGAAACTTCCCCCATAGCCCTCCATAAAGTAAAGGTACCTTTCTTAAGTTATGAAATATTCTGATAATCAGTCCCTACTAGTTTTGAGTACTAGCCTGAGAAGAGGACCCAACAGAGATATTTTAGGACTCGCAAGTTTATCAGGAAGATTTCAAAAGGCACAGAATCATGGTCCCTGTTAGGTCATTTAAAGGGTTAAGTTTTTTCCCTGTATAAAATGTTCCTTTTAATCTGGGACAGTCTTGCTTCATCTCTCAGCTACAGGAGTTCATTAAGACTCCTCCTGATCTGTTAATAAGCCACCTATTCAGATCTCTTTATGCTTCCAAGTGTGAAACTGCAAACTCATTTTGAATGGAACACTGGCTACTTTCTCTGTTATCTTTTACATCTGCGATCAGTGAAATCCTATCAAGAGTGGACATGTAATTAACATGAAGAATAATGGAGTAAATGACTTTCATCCAAGCAGAAGCCTTGTGAAGCAGTAAGATGGTAATGGCACAGACCTTCCCTGCAAGGGGCCAGCACTAGAATTTCTTTGTAAACAGGTGCTTGGTGTAGCACCTTAAAAATAAAAAGGAAAAGATGTGATAAGGGACCGTCTTCTGGGAAGGAAAGTGAGGCATACTTTTGTTGCAAGTGGATCTAACTCAGCTAGTGAGCAAGACAGGAAGAGGGCTTCTTGGGAAGGAGAGCTCATATGGTACAAAAAAGGAGCTATGTCAAAGCAAATGATCCTAGGCTCCTTCTGTCTTCAGAAAGTGGACAGCCATGATGAAGAAACAGCACTAGGGAAATAGGACAGCACAGTATAGATGTAACAGATGGATTTCAGATCAACCACATATAGAAACACTTCTTTGGGCTCTGTGCCTGTTTGTTTTTAACTATCAGATGTCCTCTGAGGGTCAATTTATAAATCTGTAGAATCTGCAAGATATGGGAGGTGAAAAAGGTGTGCTTAAATTACTAGACCATCAGGGCAGGATAGCCCTAGACCTTACTTGTGGTTCAATACTGCAATATAATCTTATCTCTACCAGGAAATTATTGGGTGGAGTGGTCATAAAGGATGTGGAAGGAAAAGATTGCACTCTGGTGTTCTCAAATCAAAGCAAGGCATGGGACTGGCTTCCCAGAATTTGAACACATCAGCCTGGTAAGCTTGTAGGTAGGAAAGACTTACCGAAAACTTTATGTCAGAAATCTCCTATTTAATAACTATCTGTAGACTGTGACAAAACTACTTCTTGTCTCAGCTTAGCCAAGGAGGCTAAGTGGGAGGCTGACCAGTCAGGAGCGCAGGGAGGGGTCCAAATCAAAACCACAGCAACATGACAACAAATGATCATCTTTTAGCTGAGATTTTATCTGTTTTGGATGTCAGCTCCTCTGGATCCCATCATTAAATGCACAACAATCTGCTTTTCAACAATAGACTTAATAATTGGAGAGTGCTGATGTTAGCTGTGCTGGATACCAGACTTGTCTTCAGTTTCTTTCAGTACTTTACTGTTTTCTTGGTAGTCCACAGAGGTGATAATTGTGTGTAGAGTGGGTTTGCTGAGGGTTTTATTTAAAAAAAAACTTAGTAGTTATTGCCTATTTCTGTCACAGCTTTTACGGTGTTTCAGTAATCTTGACAATTTTTATTTTCAAATTGACAGTTCTGATAATGATGCACTACTTAGGAAATCTGTAAATCTTCTGCTGAATAAATCCTCTGTATATTTTTGTTTAATGTATTTGGCAGCATTTTAATGGCTTTAAAATTACATTTGTTGTTCGTGATACTGTGTGACAAGGGGTAGATTTCAACCACTCCTTTCCCAGGAAACATAGCCTTATTACTTGATGCAGAAATACTGCTTTTACATATAGGCTACTTATCACAATTTGAACTTGCCCTCTGACAGTGATTCACATAAACCTTGTGTGCTCTGTGGCCAAACTGGGAATCTCAGCAAGCACTGAGTATTATCAGATTCTCATGTTTCAAAGGAAAATATATGGATTATGATTAAATTAAAGCTGCTGTTCCTGTTTCCTGCTGTATCACCTTAATATTGCCCAGCACAGGAGCATCTCCCACTGTGACCCCCATGGAGCCTCTCTGTCTGACCATATCTACTCTTCACATGCATCTGACTGCAGCAGGGGAGGAGGGAAATGGGAGGAGAAGGACAGGACACCCAGCATCTCTCTGCTCTTAGGCATGCCAAGGCAAGATTTTTTTGATGAGTCCTAATCATTCTGATTTGTTATTCAGATCTGGTTTTGTGTCTGAAAGCATATCTTAACCTGCTCAAGCAGGCTCACAAAGCAAGCCAACATCACAGGCAGATGTCATGGGAAAGGTGACAATATTGCCAGCCATAGGATTGCGCAGGAGCCCATTCCATCAAATTCTCATTCAGGTCCCTTAAAAATCATTCTCCATCTTTATGTAATACCCTTCTTCATACTGAGAGACTGCTGTGAGAGGCTTTGAAGACAGTAGGGGTCCAGGGATTGCCCACAGGATTTTTGATTAGCTTCCATAAGTTAATCATGAATCATGATTGCTTCAACCCACACTTACCTATTCCTGTCAGAGCTACTCTTAGCAGCAGTTTTGTGCTTTTCTAGCTTCCCACAGAACTGAACTGTCATCAGGGAGACATACAGTCCTTAACAGACCCTCCTATCAAATGAGTGACCCTAATTTCAGTACCAAAGCAGATGCATTCACTACACAGTTTCTTTGTAAGTTGTGTTCCATTGGAATGCTGGCCTGTTGGGTAATTAACCAGCATGGACCAGTCAACATATATTAAATGGACTTCCATGCATTTGTCTGTCTTCTCCCTCCTCGTTGCCTGTACATCCAAGGGGTGCTGCTTGTGTATAACTGTGGATGCTACTAACGTGTGGTGGCACATCACACACAGGACACAACTTCCTCTCTAATCTCTACCTATGGTTGCCCCATCACTCCCCACTGGCCTCAGGCCACCAAGGGAAGGATGCTCCATCCAGATTCCTGTCATTTTTGTTCACCGCAAAAAAAAACCCAACAAAAACCCAACCCAAACCAAAAAAACCTCACCAAAACCCCAGAACAAGTAAATGAAACATTTTCATTCCAAAGTGTTCCAGAAAGGGCATGGGAAGTGGCAACGCTGCAATTCAGTCAGAAGGTTTTATTTTACCTTTGATGCTTTTCTCTTGTGATTTAGAACTGTCTGTCCTCAGTATTCCTTTATTTAGTGTGGTGCAAGGGCAAGAACCCAGACAAAATCCATTTTTCTCTCCTTCTTTTATTCCTCCTGGTGAAACTTGCGGAACCATTCTTGCTTTGTTTCTTTTTTTTCAAAAAGAGAAAAATAATGAAAGTGGCAAGAAAAGCCCTTCACCCTCTAATTTGAGAAAAACAGGTGTTGGCCTGTTTTTACTTCAGTGAGGTAAAGTGCTGTTACTGCTGAACAGAGTGACTTTTTCTCTAAAATAGAACTCTCTGATGTGGACATTATACCAGCATAACTAAAATAGAATCAGATTTGTTTTCTCCTCACTCGCAGTAGCTACAACTGCCAACTTTTTTGTGCAAACAAGCCATCTTAGTGTCATACCTGGATCGTGGTTTTGCAGAACCCTTTGAGACAGCTGTCCTTGCCCATTAGTTTCAAAGCATTTCTGTGGTTGCCTAGATAAACATACAGTGGGGTGACAAATGTAGTCTAATCTGGCTATAATGCCCCACTGCCACTAAAGACAGGAAGTTACACAGTGTGGAAAATCTCTGGCTTGCAAATACTCTACCAGAGACCCTAGTGAATATGAAGTTATGTGGTTAATTTTAATTAATGGCTAGAGATATTTCTGTTCATGGTGCCAGAAAAGCTTATGGAAGTATTGGCTTGGATGTTCCCATTTTTATCTGTTCTTTCAGAGCATTATTTGCTCTTTTTTCTAGGTCAAATTATAATAACTTAACAAGGGGTTGTTAATGTGAAATAAGGTATTGTACCATAGAAGCACAGAAACATTGTAGAATCATCATAGAATCATCTTAGATTCACAGAATGGATTAGGTTGGAAGGGGCCTTAAAGATCATTTAGTTTCAACCCCACTGTTGTGGCAGGGACACCTCTCACTAGACCATTTTACTATATCATATTTTCACTAGATATGCATCCCCATTCTGCTTTTTCCAGGGACTGGGGCTTGTCATGAACTGCCTAGTTTCAGTGTATTTCTGGTCTCTTTTTTTTTTTTGTCTAAAGCTCATTTAGTCTTTTTTTAAAAAAAAAAAACAACCTGTTAATATTTCAGAATTCACACTATCAATCCCAGTTTCCCAGACAAAAGTTGGCAGAGGATATAGTATAAACCATATCAAATCTCAAATAGAAGCATCATGCATGGTAAAATTTGCTAGAATACAATCATCATTAAATCATCCATGAAAATATACTGGTTTTTTTTAAAGAAATGATAACTTTGATGTTATTAATTTTGACTTGAGAGACACTAATTAGAATTTGTTCTCTTTGTCAGTATGACTGATACTCTATCATCTTGGCTGAAAATCTTCTGTTGGAAACAGTACAAAATATTTTGAAGAAATAATAATAATAAGTGAAATAGGGGGTGAGTAATATCAACTGTGCTAAGTTTAGTGATATAATTTATCTCTCCTATCAACAGCTACTCATACAAGTCATGCCTAAGGAGGTCATAATCGTGTGATCTGTTCCACTGAACACAAATCTTTAACTTTCTGCTGCTACCTGTGAACTCCTTCGCCCTGTATTTAAAATAGTGCTGTGAGCACTTGTTCTTTTCTAGAGCAGACTATGAGGATTGAAGAGATCCATATTTCTTGCAAACAGCTACCCATTGTTGGAGGTTACTTTAATTCCTCGTATCCTGGTATGGATGGAAAGAGAAGTTTATTCTTGGCAGGACTCTGCACATATTCTAATTTTTCCACTTTCCCAAGACAGGCTTTTGTCTCTGTGTCTAGAAATGAGAATAGTCTCAAAATTGAGACAGGCCATTATGTAATGAGATCAGAAGGAAACTCTTTCCCCTGTGCTTGTAAGCTTCAATTCTGTCTCTCACAAGTTATTTTTAAGGTGTGTATCCTCATGGCCCAAGGCAATCCATAAATTGTACATTACTAAAAGCCTTGAAATGGCTTGCGATAACAGACTTTCCTGTAACAAGAACAGACTGAAAAATGATTTCCAAGAACTTTTATAAGTTCCTGTATTATTATTTAATTATTCCATTTCATCTATAATGGCACAACCATAAGACAGGAGTTCAATTGTAACGGTTTGGCACCTTCAAGCAGGCCTTTCCATCTGTATGGAGAACTGTGTTCTTTTTGCTTAACATGATTTTTCTAAAATGTTAGACCTTATCCAAACTATTCCTTTATCCTGTTCATTTTATAACCTGTGGACAAAGCAACCCACCATGCCTCAGCAGGCTGAATTACCTCTGTAATTTTCAAAATTCCTTGCACAAGTGTCCAAAGAGTATCTAGCTGAGGCAAAACACCAGTTTTTAGATGTTAAAACTTAGACAACATGAGACCTATCCTAAAGGAATACAAATTGCATTAAGTAGCTCTCAAACTATTTTTAAACTCTTATTATTAAATGGTATTATTTACTTTTGTAAAGTAAGCTTCCTTGTCAGTGTTTAAGAAAAGTCTGGATTTGTACAAGAGTGTCTTCAAACATATGAGGTATTTTTCTAAAACTGGTGGGATCTTTGAAAAAGCTCTTGTTTGCCTTCCTAATTCTCCCTTTGCTGCTATATGAGTGGTGAAAAATGTGCTCACTCTAACTTGGACAGAGATAGTCCAAACTAATTCTATGCTTTCTTTCCAAGCAGTCTGATCCAAAAATCCATTGAGGTCATTGATGTTTAAATTGGTTTTGGCCTCCAATGGAAACATATAAGAGCTCATTTTGTAGCTTCAGGCCTTGTGCTAGTACCAGGCATAAGTGCTATTTATCCTTTCCATGCATAGAAATCCAGCTAAAAGAGGCAGCCAATTATTTTGGTCCAATTTTTCATGGTCGTCATGAAAATGAAAGAAGGGAACAAAATCCACTTATTAAAACTGGCCCATCTCCATTTTATTCAAATGGGTCACAGTTCATTTCATACATTCCTAAAAAAGAAAAAAAATACACTTCTGTTGGGAGAATAAGCAGGAATAAGATTTATCATTATCTACAATGATGAACTTGTGGATGGACACCAGTTTTCAATACACTTTTAGGATATTTTTCTTCTAAAATATTAATAAGTATGTTAAAATTGAACTTGTTCTGTTTTATCCTCTTCCTGGACTACCACAGCACATTCAAGATGACTAAACCATTCCTAATTCACACATCCAACTGGAATATTAGGTGACAAAACATAAAATAAGTTGAAAGATTAAAAAATTGTGCTTCCTCCTCCTCTAAGATTAGCCATTTGAGAAAAGGCTTATTAAATAAAAACCAATTAGTGACACAGTAAAACATTCCAAATAAAATCCCTAACTGTTACCAAGCTGAATGTTCAGACCTTGTTACAGATGAATAGACATACTGCTTTGGCATGGGTTTCAAAATGTAATTATAGATGTCAATCAGGGAGTCTTTATGTTTAATACTTAAATTTTTCACTGTCTCACTCTATCTCTCTCTCTATATATATTATTTTTTTTAAATCTCCAGTGATCTTATTAAGTAATGGGTTTAAGTTTTTGAACCCATCACTGATCATAATGGCCTCTGCTTTTCATCCAAGCAGATCTCTTGCAACCTCTACCTAGATGCTGAAGAAACTGATGCTTCTTTACACTGACTTTTCTATGGTTCTTGCATAGCTGGGTGTCTTGACTTACTTTATCTTTTGCCCTAAACCCTCCATTTCCCCTTTCTAGTGAGAGCTGTATGTTGTTTATTCCATAGAATAAATATCAGATGTCTGAAACGCAAAACTTTATAAAACATTATTTGAAAACTATAGCCTTGTAAGTACATTTGTACATGTCTTTAGCTAGTGTGCTGCCATACCTTTGAGACAAATTCTTTTCTTTCTTGTATCTGATTTTAAGCTGAATTTGTTTTACAAGATAAACTGACAATAAGAACTACATTTTTGTGGCAGAGTTGGGGGTTTCCAGTGCAAGGTGCTGTACTTAGGTCAGGGCAACCCCTGGTTTCAACGCAGGCTGGGGATGAACAAATGGAGAGCAGCCCAGAAGGACTTGGGGCTGCTGGTGGATGAGAAGCCAGACATGAGCTGGCAATGGGCATTCATAGACCAGAAAGACAAACATATGCAAAGCACCATGGTCAGCAGGGCAAGGGAGGGGATTCTGTCCCTCTGCTCTGCTCTGCTCTGCTCTGCTGAGACCCCACCTGCAGGGCTGCATCAGCTCTGGGGTCCCAGCACAGGAAGGACATGGAGCTGTGGGAGTGAGTCCAGAGGAGAGACACCAAGATGACCAGAGGAATAGAACACCTCTCCTATGAGGAAAGGTTAAGAACTGTGATTGTTCAGGACGGAGAAGAGATGGTGTCTGGGTGATCTAATTATGGCCTTCCAGCACCTGAAGGGAACCTACAAGAAAGAAGAGGAGTGACTCTGAGGGCATGCAGTGACAGGACAAGGGGAAATGGCTTTAAACTGAAAGAGAGTAGCTTTAGACTAGATGTTGGGAAGAAATTCCTTTCCAGGCAAAGAAATAGATTGCCCAGTTAAATTGTGGATGTCCCATCTCTGTAAGTGTTCAATGCCAATTTGGATGAGGCTCTGAGAAACCTGGACTGCTGAAAGTTGTCCTTGCCCATGGCAGAGCTGTTGGAACTAGATGATCTTTAAGGTCCCTTCCAAGCCAAACCGTTCTACGATTCTATGAAATTTTTCCTTGTTCTTAATTAGAACAAACAGTTAAAGACCGAGTCCAAAGGTGTGTGGTAATGAGGAAATTCACCAGTTTGCACCATATTCAGATCTTATACTCTGAATATAGGATGCAAAACTTTCTATCAAGAAGAGAAATTAAAGTGGGATATATTTGAAGGTATCACAATAGTAGGAGAAAAATTTTCCCTGAAGTATTATCTTCTTAGCACTTTTCTTTAAATCATCGCAATTTATATGTGAGAGATGGAACTGTGACTTTTATAAAGCTTTGAAAAGTGCTTCAAGTGTTCTCTTACAAATATTTTTGTTTATTTTTAATTTCACTTCATAAATCGACAACGTTTTCTAGAACTGTCAAAAGCCATTTAGGCAGGATATTATTTTAGTGCTCTGTTTCTAAACTCAGCTATATGTCAGAGACTGTTCAGACCTTCGCAATGCTGACTGTAATTGCCATGATGACATTTGTGGCTATGTCCCTTGAAATAGGGTGGCTTCCAAAAGAGGAGCAATGATTCTCTCCTGACACAGGAAGCCACAAGCAAATATTGCCATGATATACACCCATTATTGCTGACTATTTGTGTCAGTGTTCTCTCCCTCCATGACACTGCTATCTGTACAACAAATTTCCCTCCTTCAATCACAAAAATATGCTCTTGTGAAATGTTATAGCTGGATATTTGTCTAGAATTGTCAGAGTTTAAATCTGCTTAGATTTAACATGGTTAGAGCCACAACAGCAACCTCAAAGTATCAAAATAGATATCATATATGGGTTGCATTTTTGTTACTCTTGGACACAGATGCAAGGATCTTGGTGAAGGGCTACAACTAGATTGGGTTGTTCAGGTGCCTTTCAGCCCCCTGCTCATCTTTCAGTAGTAAGATAGAAAACTGGTAAGCTGGTAAACATGTCCACAGCATTAAGGAACTGAAAATTATTTCATACATGTTCTCATTCAACCTTTGAACTGAAGTGAAACCTTTCAATGCTTTCCATCTAGGCCCCAGTAAAAGAGGCATGCACACTTCTCTCTCCTCTGAGACTAGAAGATTAGATTTGCTCTCTCTTTTTTTCTTCTGGTGAAAAGTATCTGGTTTTGCAGCTCAATTCTGTCCTCCATCTAAAATATCTATTTGGGATCTTTTGGTTTTTTAAATGATAACAGTTTGTCCAGAGCTTGTTGTTAGGTTAGTTTTATTTTTAGTTTTGTTTTTTTTTTTTATACGTGTGTGTGATTAATCCTAGTTTTGGTGTGCCACGGAGGCAGGCTGCCTTCTCTTGCCCTAGGTGATAATACACAGCCTACTTCTTTTCTTATGTTCTCTCCACACACAAATACCAACAGAGCTAAGCCATTGTAAACAAGAGTGTAGGAGCAGCAGCCTTGAATAACCGCTGAAGAGGAAAGATTTACTGCTGAATAGATGTGCTGGCTGCCAGCACTGAGACTCATTTTTCAGCTGTTCTTCAGGCTGTTAAATTATCAACAGGTGTTCCTAATAGGGGAAGTGGTACGTTGTTGATGCCGCAGTGCTGATTCATTCCCACCCTGGGTGCACCAACACGTGTTCAGAGGGAGGTATTGTGGCAGCAAAGTTGTGGCAGGCAACCTGCAATGTCTCTTCTTCCAGACACCATGGCTATCTCTCTGAATTTGCTTCTCCCAGAGGTCCCACTTTCACGGTTCTGTGCATGTATTGGCATCAAAGTAAGGTACTGGTAGAAGCCAATCACTGAGAGGCTGGTTAGTTGTCCTGGAGTTAGTCTAAAAATTTCAGGGGAAGAAAAGGAGGCCAAATTCTTGAGGATTAGACATACAGATTGGCATAACTCCAAGCTTAAGTTTAGACTTAAGTCTCGGTTAATAGTCTTTCTCTTACTTATAAGTCTAGTCTTAGTTATCACTTAAAGCAGGGAACTGAACCTAAGTTTCCAGTTTTACAGAGAAGTGTCTGTTTTTAAGGTCATTAAGTTTCTTTCACATATAACATTGAAGGCTCTATTAAATGTCTGATGAGACAAGCAAACTCCAAATGTGGATGTCATAGAATCATCGAACAGTTTTGGTTGAAAAGGACCTTAAAAATCATCCAGTTCAATTTGCTTGATGTGGGCAGGTACGCCTCCCACTAGACAGGTTGCTTAATCCCCCATCCCCTTGAACATTGACAGGGATGAGGCATCCACAGCTTCTCTGGGCAATCGGGTCCAGTGTCTCACCACCCTAACAGTAAAGAATTTCTTCCATATATCTAACCTGTATTTCCCTTCTTTCAATTTGAAATATGCTTTGTTAAGCAAGATTATTACTTTCAGGATAGCCTTGGGCCATACACACATCAAAGAAAAAGAAACTGTCCAAACGTGCTTGTTGCTAACACAAGCCAGTATCCAAATATGCTAAACTCTTTTGTGAACATGTGAAACAGTTGTCTGAATCAAAAAAGGCAATTGGACTACAAAACAGGCTCCTACAGATGCTATCTTTCTATGTAATAAATCAAGTAGCACTACCTTATCTAATGGTCCCTTCTTGCTTTAAGAAACAGATCTGTGATTGTGTTGTACTTGAGGAAAACCATGGCATCACCCCATTATACTTGTGCTTTAGATGACAGAAGATTATAGACTGGCTGCCTGCATGTCCAAAATCCAAGATATCAATATGAGAAATTAGTCTCATATGTAAGGTACATGTGAATGTGTGAAAGGTGAGAAGGTTACTGTGCTTCAAAAACATGATTTTTAAGAAAGGCCACTGGTGGCAGGGAAGCAGTGGCAGTGTGGGCACTGTCTTGTAGAGCTGATTCTGATGATCGGTCCATTCAGGCCTGTATGTGCCCTCAGCAAAACCAGCAGCTTTTACTTTATATTTCACAGGGAGATAAGGCTAATGAACAGAAGGTCAGACCTATATCCCTTCTCAAACACTTGGTTGTTGATATGGTATAAAACCCTGAGCGTTTCCCATACCCATATCTTTGCTTCTGAATTACTGATTCTAACAACACGTTGTAGCAAGGAGTTTCATAAGGGAATGTGTAGGATGGGAAAGCTTTTCTCATGATCAGCTTTCAATTTTCCATATTTAGATTTCAAGTCTTTTTTGCGAAGATATTCCTCCCTTTACAGCCCATTTGGACACTGTGGGTACCTTTTCCATAGCAGATTCTGCATTTTTACTTTCTAACATGAAGTTTGACTCTTCTTAAAGAGACAATTCTTTACACTTAGTTAATTCCCGGGGCAATTTCTACCTTTGGCATATAGTTCTTTGTGAAGAACCACCTCTGGAGTAACATTTTTAGTGTAGGTTTTCTTAATTATCTTTAAATTTTTGTAGCTTATCTTGGGTTGGGGGAACAATCTAGCTATTTTTTAATTTTTTTTTTTTTTAAATTAAATAGCAGATTTAAAGCCTGGTAAAAATAATAATTATTACTACCACATATCTTATTTGTCAACATTGAATTTCCCTTCCCATTGAAGTTCATTGTTTTTCAGTTTGTTTATGTGTCTTGAAAACTTTGATAAGGTCTGATACAGGCAAGGGTAGGTGAACCTTTTTTCATGTGATGGTTTATTCCTTTTTTCAAATTTTACAAGTTTTAGTTCTTCTCTAAGGTGAGAAGAACTATGGTTATCAATAGTTTGGTCTCTTCACTAATGAGGAAGACTATATCTTGCTTCTTTGGAATTACAGCAAAGATTAGGCAAAGAATGAATTTTACATGAAATTCTAAACAAATGCATGAACATGTTTATATGATGAAGCTAATATAAAATTGGATGTAGCATTAAGCATCAATATCTTTTTAGCCAGAAAAAAAAAAAATTGTTTTGCATTTTCTTCAAATGTTCTTTGTATTCAACTGCATTGAAAGCTCTAATGTCAAAATGGGGCGAAATGATAATTTTATTTTAATTTAATGTATCACTTACAGTAACTGTATTCAGATCTCAGAAGTCACAGTATCTATTATACATTAATCATCACCACATTCCTATGGCATAGTTTCAGTAAAAGCAGTTTCTATGCTGTTGGTGAGGGCATTTCCACAACTCAGCTTACTTATTCTAAATCAAAACTTACTTATTAATTTCCTGGATTTATATTGTGCAAGTTGAAATAATTACAGAAAATCTCTGCTGTTTGGTTGGTCTCTTCCTTATATTGTGTCAATACACTTTTAACCTTCCTGTCAGTTTCAGGAATTTTAGCTGTAAAAAATGCATTTTCAGGGGTCAGATGTCTACTTCAGTGACAATCCATATGTTTTCAAGGTGGTTGCACAGCTGATGTAAGGAGGATTGTCACTTTCTGGACATTTGTTAACAGCCTTCCACTTTCAATAACGTATTTGCTCCATGGGAGCTGTTGAGAGATTTCTGGACTGAAAAGGCTTCAGGTGCCTACATGGCCATTTCACAGCACTTTCAGAGTCACTGCTACTCTGTGAGGCCTCCAAAACCTGAGACTGCGGTGGCATGCAGCAAGCAGTTCTTTAAAATGCCTGTGATGTACAGAACACTGTATGGCAGTGGTGCCATAAAACGACACAGCAACTACAGCTGCCAATACTCAGCCTTGTGCGACTTTGCCACATTTTAGTGCCTCCAGCCAACACTTTTGACAGCAGTTTGTCTCAACCTGATGTTTTTATTACATTTCCCTTATATTTAAGTCACAGCTTAAATGATTAATTAAATTGGGGAGGAATTAATTCTGTGGCACATTTCTATTTATTTATTTATTTATTTTAAAAGTCTTAGCTATTCCCAGAAAAACTGCAGGTTTTGCCTCTGAAGAGAACTTTCAGCATGGGTGGCTGGTCTCAGAGAGATGCGTTTCAGGCAAATTTTGTGTCCAAGTTTAAAGTGTCTGACAAATCTGCCTTGGAGTGAGCTTAATAGAGGTTTCCTTGTGTGCTGCACTGTAACCACCCAAGGACTCTTTCTGTTCTGGGCACTCACAGGGGCAGTGCTCCAGGAGCAGCCAAAGGAGGGGTGGGCATATGAAAATTCTGCATCTGCCCTCCAAGTGGCCCAAAAGAGGCACTTTGACATGCAGGGCTGAACAAAGCTACTCCTCCACAGGGCTGCCAGAGAATGCTGTGGCAACTGACATGGAAACCAGAGAGATTTTAATCTGTACTTTGCTGATTTGATTGTGGAGAGGGACAACTGGGAGATGCAGAAATAGGGTAATAGGTTGTATCCCTCTCTTTTAATGGCTGCAGTGATGAGCTGCAAGGCTAGATGAAGAATTGCATAATTGCATTCAGCATTTCTAATTAAAATTTACCCAGACTATTTCCCTCCCAGTAACTTCAACTGCAGCTGCTTTCTAATCCCTTTTCTCTCCCTCCAAAGCTTACTGAGGCTCAGGACAGGCAAAATCTGCTCCTTGCCTAGTAACAGAACAGAAGTCCAAAATCCTAAAGGCAGGGATTTCTGACAGGTGGTGGAAGTGCACACCACACACCAGTACACTGCTGACCCTGTCAGCATCAAAGATACTGCTTTTGGTATGTTCACACCATTACCTATTAGCAAGGTGTCAAAAAGTCAGAGATGTCTAAAACATGCTGGACACATATTTTTGCCTGGCTGCTGTATCTGAACTGATAGTATCAAAGGCACTTGATGATTAGGCAGAGGGACACATAATGGCTATAACTACTTGAAATTCTTTAAAATAGATGAACTGTAAATAGACAGCATATGCAGAACTCATAATGAGACTTATGTAGAATAAGGAATCTGTGTACGTGTGTTTGGAATGTTATGGCCACTTTGCTGGTGTCTGCCACGTGGGAGTAGCATATGAATTCAAGATTTTCTATCTCACCACTTCATCACATATTTTCTTAGCGAGTTTCTATGTGTAAGTACATTTATGCATCTGTATCTCTCCCTGTGTATCTCTATCTGCAATGAACATCTGAATAAAAGAAGCATTCCTATTTTTCTAGGTTTTGAGGGAACTGTCCCAGCTATCCTGCCTATCAGGAAAGAGTGAAATGATAATATACAAAACAATGCCCCTATCAGCTGCATTCTATTTAGATGCTGTGAATAAATCCATCCACATTCCCCCTCTTCCCTGTCTACCAGGCTATCAGTTAGCTGATGACTAGTTAAACATTGGCTAATTTAATTTAAAAATAATTTCCCCTTAAACCTCGCATGATATCTATGATTCCAACCCCAAAGATTCCTGTATTCTGTCACTACCAATCAAGCTCACTGAGCAAATCATAGTTTTATTGCTTCCAAAACTGACAGTAAGATCTATGTGCATCAGAGAGAAAGGTTAAACACTTTTTCCATTTTATTATTCTTTTCAGATACAATGAAGCATCATGAAAAATCCTCAGTACTGTCATGCTAAATTAACATATATTTTTAAAGGAAAAGCAGAAGATATTTGAGTAATATCCAACACAGTATTTTCATTTTGTCCTTAATTGTAACAGACAGTTGCTACTTTTTGTTTCACTTTTCAGGATGTTGTCTTTGGTTTGGGGATGCACTGGAAGTATAATGTTACCAGGTCTGGAAAAGAAAAGGAATGAAGAACCTTACAGTCTGGGAATTCACCTGTCCAGTTCAAAACACTTTTTTTAAATTTCTTGCATGAAATAAGTAGAGGATATCAAAAGAAATGAAAGTTTCTTTCAGCTATTAATATGAGAAGGTAGGCATGAACAGTATTAACACAGTGTACAGAAATACTTTATTTAAATTCAATAATTACTCATAGATGTTTAATACCTTGTTTTAAATTCTAAGAAGTCAATAGGTTGCTTATAATTGTGTGTAACATTTCCCACTGACATTTTCGTAAACATATATTTCACATGCTGCTCTTGTTGGTAGCATACCCTAAAATATCTGCTAACCAACTATTAACCCTTCAAAATAATTTATGATTTTCTTTGGAACATGTAGTGAAAGCAAAGACAGTACAGTTGCCATGTGAAAATATATATCAGCTAAAAATTCCAGTGACCTGTGGTGGCAGGTATTTAGTGTCAGTTCTTTCATCCATTTTGAACATGTTCTTTTGTCTCTGTTTTCAGTACTAAGGAGTCTAAAGGCAACCTGTGTCAAGTACTGTCCTGCTTAAAGATACAAAGGAGGACATTTTCTGAGAACATTACTGTTTTTTCTGTAAAACGAAAGTTATTAACTGATCCATTATTGTAAAACAGAATCACTGAATGGTTGGGGCTGAAAGGAACCACCAGAGGTCATCTTGGTCCAGCCCTCCTGCCTAAGCAGGTTACTCAGGATCTTTTCTAGACAGGAACATCTCTAAAGAGGGACACTCCAGAGGGCTTCTCTGGGATACCTGTGCCATTGCTGTCACAACCACAGTGAAAAGAGTTTTCTTTTGTTCAGAGGATAAAAAAACCGCCCTGTTTCAGTTTGTGTCTACTGCTTCTGGTCCTGTCACTGAGTACCACTGAAAAGAGTCTGGTTCCATCTTACTTGCACCATTCCTTCAGATATTTGTGCATATTGTTATTTATTAGGTTGCCATGAAAATGAAACACAGTATTTTGGCTTTTTAGTGGTGATTTCAACTTGAAACAGATAAATTTAAAAAGATGCCTATCAGTGGCCTTTGTCAGTAGCATGGCCTTCAGCAATGACATCTGAATGCCAAGCCTGACTTAACTTTTACAGAGAATTTATTTATCTCTTTATGCCTTCTATTTTCTTTTATTCTCACTGCTGCCATTTGTTACTTCTGTAGAATCTGGCCTACGGCTTTTATCTCTCTTTCTGCCCTCAGCCTGGTGGCACATTGGATGTTCTTTTCTTTGAAACTTTTCCCTGTAGTACAGCTTCTCTATTATCCTCATTTTAGTCTAACCCATCCTACACTTGGCTGTGTTTCTCACAACGTCCTGATTTTCTTGCCCACTGAAGTTTGCAGGATGCAATCTGGGACTCCTGGCAGAGCTACTCAGGGAGCAGCACTCAGCACCCAGCTAAGGCAAGACCTAAGTTTGTTTTAGATTTTGTTTCAGCCTTTTAGAGAATGAGTCTGTGATATACTAAACATTTCTGCTACTGGTCTCTTCACAAACTGAGCCCGTGTCCTCGTTACGGTTGGCTGAGCCTGTGAAGGGTGAAAGAGTTTCACCCTGGCAGCACCAGTGATGAATTTTACAAGGAAAAATCACCTGTTCTGCTCTTTCTTCTTCCTCTGCTTTCCATTAAAAGGTTTAATCTCTTTCGTCCTTGTTTCCGAAGCTTCTGCTTCAGTTTGTCCTGTCCTCTGAATTGCTTCTCTCATTTAACTATAATTTGTGGGGCAGACTCAGATGCCACAAATCCACTCCATACCTTTGTTTCTATCTCTGTGCTACTTTGGTAAGGACAGAGTACTGCAAAATAATAAGAACAAGGTTTAAAACTCACTAACATTCCAATTATTTTTCCATAAGTTTGTTGGTTTGTTTTTTTTTTATTTGGTTGTTTTTTTAAATTTTTTTTCCTATTCCAACAATCAATTGCTTGTTATTTTAGGGTGTTCCCTTTCTGTTTTGGCTGCATTATATGAAGCCAGAAGCTAAGGATCTCTAATACTTGTTTGGAACTGTGAGTTCTATTATAATATGTAAATATTTAAACATTGAGATATTTTGCATAGCTCTGAGAAAATATTTTAATATTCAACATGTCCTAATTCCTCCAAAGTAGGAAAAGTATATTATGTTGCTTTTTCAGATGTACATTCCTTAGTGGGTGTAAGTGACCTCAGAAAAAGGCAGATGTATAGCCAGTGCATTATTCCTTTTAGGCCCTGGGTAGACAGTGCAGACTGTGTGGAAAGTGATGGATGATGGAAAAGGAGTGCTGATTCATAGGAAGGGTGGGAAACCATAGCAATTCAACTAAAGCCAGATGATGTTGGGAAAAACAGTTTTCGAATCGGGTCTGGACATGCTTATTGTAAAGAGGCATTTTTGAGTGGAAAAACAACCCTCTGCTGTTAACTCAGGAAGTGGAGAAAAGAAAAAAATGAAAAAAAAAAAAGAAGATTTTCATTTTAATTTACCCTGTAACATATTTGTCTTTGGTTCATTCATTTCTTGGGTTTTGTTTTGGGGTTTTTTAAAGTTTATAACATGATTTTCATTCTTTCTTCTCATATTTATTCCCCTCAGCCCAACAGAGTTAATGGAGATTCTTAGTATTTCCAGTTTCATTTCAATGGGTAGGCTCAGTGGAACAAAGGATTATTCAAAATAATCAGGATGGACAGATTCTGCCCTGGCACTTTTCAAAGGATTCTTTCTCAGGATTAAAGAAAGAGAAATATTTTGGCTGACTGTCTTCTTTAACTTCTGCCTACTTTGTATTCTTTGATATTTGGGAATTACCCAAATGCTGTCCAGTTCTCTAAGGGGCTGCCTGAATAGGAAATGTCTCCTACATAAAGCAGTGTGGCTTGATGGGAAGAATTGCTGCTTGGTGTGTTGATGTGCCTTCTGCTGATGTAGTGGGGTTCAATACTTTACAACTGTCACTTTGAAAATTTTCTGTGGACTACTAATAAAAATGGGGATTAGGGAATACTGCTGATCCCACTCCAAAACAAATATTCCTACAGGGAGAACTAACATGAAGTTTGTTTGTATCTGCTTGGAATTTAAAGAAGGTGCACTGCAAATAAAATGGCAGTGGATTTGCTACTAGAGGGTATTTTCAATTCTGTTTTGCCTCAGCCCTACAGGTAGTGGTACAAGATTTGCAGCTGTTCCAAATCTTTCAAATACTGATGCTAACTAGACTGACCTCCGTGACATGCAGTGAGAATGCTTTTCATCACACAAGCCAGAGTAATTTCCATTTCTGCATTTTAATTCTTCCCTTTTCACTTTGAAATTCTCTCCCTTCTATCAGAAGTAAATATTAGTTCTATAGGGTTAAGATAGTCAAATACATGCATATAAATGGCTTGGCTTCTATGAAATTTTATGAATCTCTTCTAGTTCTGTACATTTTGTTCAAAAATATTGATAAAATTAGGCTCAGAGTTTACTGGCAGTCATTGCTTCTGTAGCCAAAGATGTGGAAGAGTTAAATTTGCAAGCATAATTTCTTTATCCAAGATACAGTGGGTAAGACCTGCAGGTGCACGCCAACCTCAAAAATTAGGACTTACCACTGACTTTCTAAATGAATTTACTGTCCAACATCTCAGACACAAACAGTTAGACCTGGGTTTTCAAAGGGTTTCAATAGTATTTCAGAGTAGTCCAGTAAAGTAACATTGGCATTTCTGAGACTGCTTGTCCAGAAAAGTGTGTTTTTTAAAAAAGTGTGTTTTTTAAAATCTAACTTCCACATAATTTTTGCAGGAACATTAGATTTATTCTCCTTTTTCTTTTTCCTCCCATACATAGTAACATACTTGCATTTATATATTAACATATTTGCTGTTGCTCCCGAGCCAGGGAAGCTTTGTTGTGTGCTGCTTTTAAAAAATATTGTTGCTTCGAGATCTATAATATGGCTTTCAATCTGGCTTACTTGTTGTACTTCCAAGTAAGAAAGAGTTCTTTATATTCCCTTGGGAAACTGCTTAATTGGGATGTATTAGAAAATGTATTGTGTAATAATAGCTGTTTACAGAATATGAAATACTCAGAAGGATTAACCAAACCTACCACAGTCCCAATAGAAATAATATCAAATATCTTCAGCTCAAGGACATATGTCAGGCTAGGGGTTTCTGGTTTGTCTTTTGGTTTTTTTAAATAGTGAGGACGTTCTTCTTTTGTTGTGTTTTTTGTGTTTGTTTGTTTGTTTGTTTGTTTTCTTTTGAAGGAATAATCTTCTTCCTTTCTACTGTATAAAACGTCCTCCAGATAGGCAGAACTGTACATAAATTATTCTGCCAGGTAACTAAAGGGTATCTCGGAAATTGCACTGTCATCTGAAATGTTCACGGAGTAATGGGTAGCCATTTTCTCAGAGAAAAAGGTCATAAAGAGATGAACAAATGATAATTAATAACAATTACTGTGTCAGACCTCTCTTGGGATTTTTTACATTATGATCAAGGGCTAAAAGGATCTGCTAGGGAGGAAAAATTTGTGGTTGGAATCCATAAACCCCACAGGTATTGCTTCCAAGAGGGTGGATTTCATTCCCTTCTGAGGCCCAAAGCATTTGACATTGTTTTACATTGTCAGTAATGAAATATTTACCAACTATTTAGATACCCCATGTGCAAAGCTATTTTCTGATTTAGACATCTCCCTTCAGTCTTCCTTGGTCAAATGCACCAAACATGGTAAAGAGTAGCTTTCCAACACAGAGCTTTTGAAACACAGGCATTTAAATATCACCTCTGCTGGCCTTGTCAGTGAGCTTGCATTTTAAGGAGGGAGATTTCCATGTGCATCCTTCTGAGCTCCATTTGCCCTTCCTAGAAAGCAGGAAAGAAGCCTCCAGAGTTCTGCTGATCAAGACAGAGGGAAGGGGAGCTGGGCAGTGCAGAGATGATGGGAAGAGTGGTGAAGAAAAGGTGCCCTGGCAGAGGAAGAAGCACAGATTCATTGTTTTTAGTGCTTCCTGGCACCTGGTACCTGCCCAGACTGATGCTGTGGCTGCAGAGGAAGAGTGGAAGCGTGGGCAGCTGGGACAGAGCAGACAGCGGGGTCAGTGGACAACTGTGGTGGAAATCTTGCTGCATTCTGTTCCCACCCCGTCTGATAATGAATGCCAAGCATGTGTGTTAACATTGCTGAGCTAATTATCTCTTGGCACTATGATAGCAACAGTTTCCAACCTCATGCTGAACTGTGAGGGCTTGCCACAGCCATGAAATTGTATCAGACAAAGAGAAATTCAAATTTCCAGGAAAATCAAGTGTGCATACAAAAGTAAATCCCAGCAGGGCTGAGCAAAGCACTGGGCTTCTCTACAGCTAGCCAGGGGTACAAAACTGTGTACATCACTTTGATTTATTCAAATCTAAAATGCACAACAGAAAGCAGAACAATGTTGGAAGTTATAGCTGAAGAATATCCATGCCTGGAGAAGCTGCATAAATTAAATACTCTGTCTGGTGTTCCTCTTCAAAGTACTCGAGTGCCATGAGACAAGAATTCACATTCCTGGAAAACTGTGAGATGGGAGAGAGCCCTTGATGTTGAAGTGCAGCCACTGCACAGTAATATCTGCCAAGCTCTTGGTGAAGAAGACTTCTTTATCTTTTCAGAAAACAGCATTCTTGTGTATCATCCCTTGAGAAAGCACTAGATGGACTTAAATTTTGAAAATTACCTGACCTTAACGCAGCCATTTCCTGAAAGAGGAGCGAACTCAAGAAGAGAAATTCTGTCTTTCCAGCAGCATTTTAGTTCAGCAAATCTTTGGAAATGTACAGTAAACATGGAGAACCTTTCACTTATAAGAGCTTCCCACTGGGTATTATGGATTTCAGTCTAAAGCTAACAGCTTTTGAAGATCCTCCTCCTACACTCTGTTCTTGTTTGGCAGCTTCTGCTCTAGTCATATGGAACAAGGGATGGTATTTCAAAATGTTGTGGTTAGCTTGTACAACTCTATTGTCCATCTTCTGCACGAATGTTGCAGCAACATTACATATGGCTGCTGTCTAGGGGGCTCTTAGGAATTCAGAGTCAAAAAGATTCTGCCTTAGGGTATGAGGTAAAGTTAGAATAATGAAATCTTGAAACAATTTAACCAAAGAATTTTTGGCAGATCCATACAGTCTTTTGCTTGATCTGCAGCTTTGGTAAGAGAAGATAAAAAAATAGGAGGATACAGGAGGATAAATAATAATTTAGAAGCAATTGTAAATGCCATTATTTATATTAGTAGCTCTACTTTACTTTAAAATTTGTGTTCAGTTCTAAGTACTTAATCATAAAAAGGATAATGCAGAATTAATTGAGGTTCAACAAGAATGAATAAGGGTATGGGAAAATGCTCGTTCAAAGGGTGGTTGAATAAATTTAAACTTACAGAGAAGGTGTGTGACTGGTGCAATTCAAAATAATGCTGAAACTGCCATTGATCTTAATTGAACAAAATTAATGACCAAACCAATCAAATGTGACACAATAAAATCATAGAAAATAAGAAAAGGATATCATAAAGGTGGATCCTGCAACTGCTGTGCAGAGGAGCAATTAGGAACTCTAGATAGGAGCAAATAAGCTTGAACCCTCTGATGAAATGAATGTTTCTGCGTAACATGCACATTAGATTATGCTTCTCACAACTCTCAGAAGCTTGAAGGTCTTCAGCCTTTTCAGGAACTAGGAGAAGAATGGCCTCCTTATTAAAAAGCAAAGAACCTGATCTGCAGTGGCACTTCCAATGCAGCATCAGATTGTAAAGATTCAGGCCTCTTCCAAACACTCAGACCCTGAGGTATTTGACATCTTCTTCCTGGCAGACGATGATAAACCTTATAAACGTTCAAATTGTATCTTTTTCTTTGTGGCTTCTTACATGCAAGGTGACAGTCCCTCTCAGAGGAACAGGAGTTTGTGCTGGATGTTTTGGATCTGCCAGGAAGCTCTTGAGTTTCTACAGACTGGCAGAGGAAAACTCCCCTGTCCCATCCTGCAACTCTTTCTTTACAGGGTTGATTGGTGTTTTTGCTCTTTGTGCAGTCACATGGTGCCATTCTCAAAAGCTCCCTGTTAAAGCCAAACAACACAAGCTCCCATTTGTGTTTCCAATTACACATGTGCTTTAAATCACCACTGGCAGTCACAGAGCTGACCCCTGTCTGCACCTTTCAGACACGGGTGAGGCATTGTTTGATGTCAGCTTTGCAGGCTCCTGCTCAGTAATGCACAGGGGCTCCCACTGCCCACAGCCATGATTGGAGACAAATGCCTATTTCCTACCCAGTGATCCTAAGACAACCTACAGTAGCAGGTATGTTTTAACCAGATTTTTTTCCAGGGGGTTTGGTGCTTTTTTGACTCTTGTGTTGACACAAACGCGATTTTTAATTATGAAATTTTTGCCTTTAACAAGTAGGATGTAGAAAAGGAGACAGAAACAGTCAAAATGAGGATGGAGTTAAAATTAGGGTAAAGATGATTGTTTTGAAAGCATTATCTGGAAGAAAAGGAACTGTGAGGAATAAAGAATATTACTCAATATGCATAACATTGTGTCCCATGTCAGGTTGGGCAGCTTCCAGAAATCCCTCCCAAACTAACTTTTTAATTGAAAATGTGTTCCATCATATCATATAGTTGTTGCATGGGCTTTATGGCAGCATGGATAAGCATGGATTGTACCTAGACAAGAGGACAAGGATTTCTTTTGCACAGTGTCTTTACATTCCCCCATATTTAACAAATTCAAATTTTTTTCAACTTAACCTTACTCATGAATTCTGTGAGTCTTCCCAGAATTACATGAGCAGTATCATATTACTGACGTGAAGGAGCTCCAGTTTTGAGCTGAATGTCTGTTGCCCCATTTTCAGCATTTCTGAAAATAAATTATATTAATAATTTTTGGGGAGCTAAGGCTTGGTATCAGGTGTGGTAAGTTATAATCACTCAGCATATTTTGATCATAATGAGAAAATTCAGTGCTCCTCCTGTCATTGCTGCAAAGGATCAATTGTTCTGACAGATGTACACACTTAGAAAGTAGGAGGAATGAAAATGTTACTAACATTAATTAGTGATGACTGCATTTCACCATAGGTGGATCTAAAACAAGCAGATTCCTGATTTGCTTATGCTGGACTGTCTTTTGCCTTAAAAAAAAATAAAAAAAAATTCTTTTTTAGCCTCATGAAACACAGGATGATGCATTTGATTTATTATAGCAGGGCCTTTAGTTTGTGACTGCTACTTGTAAGCAGAAACATTGTTTTGCTTTGGTTTTCTGTTTTAAACAATATTCTGTGTTAGGATCAGGTGATTGATGTGATTCCAGTTTAGTTTAACTTGTCAGATTGTGTAATGTAACCATAGGATCCGTGTAGGAGATGCATGACTGGCTCTGGCTGACTCAGAAACTGATTGTGCCAAGGGAATTTTATAATTGTCTACTAGAAGAAAGTGAAATTTCAAAAACACTACCCAAATTTTAGCTTGGCTCTTAAGCAAACACGTTTTACCTCTAAGTCAGTTACATGAATACACTCATTTCATTCCACATCTACTATAATTGTTTAGGGACATCCACAAAGATACCAAATCTGTTTTGCTGTTATTTCACACTAAAAATACCAAGTCTTCTGACAGTGAATTTCAAAGGTTAGGAAAAAAAATTTACAGCATTTCTTTCAGCATTTTCTACCCCTAGTCTGGGGTATGTGAGCAATAAGGCCTTTTGATTTTATCATTTATAGAGTTGGCTCAGTCCTCTATGTAACTTCCGAGTTCATCTCTAAATTAAACAGTTGCAGTCTTTTCCCTCACAATGATCTATTGAGCATCTCTCACTTTGTCGATGGTTTTCTTCTTTATTATTTTTTTTTCCCCTGCACTGTGGCAGGATGTGTCCCGTTTCTTTCCCCCGCTGCAGTCTGCTTTGTCTGCAGTCAATGGAGTGAAGTGTAGGGTTTTTCTGCCACCATTAGGGTGGGAGGCGTACCTGCAGCCGCTCAGAAGCAAGGCTGGAGGGGGACTTGAAAAAGCAGAAGGACTGAAGAAGCATTGTCTTTTGTCTGAATAGCTTTCAAAATTTTGGTACCAAAATAAAAGATGCTACAGCCCTTTGCTCTTGCCCTGCAGTGCAGGACCAGGACAAAAAGGCATCGTTGCAGGTAAAATAGCAGCGGGTATGGTGAGTGAAAATTAAGATACCCATTTAAAATGAGTGAAAAAAATTCCAAAGAGCACTGTTTGCTCCTATCTGAAACTAGAAAGTAGCACGAGGGCAGATTATCAGCTGAAATTCCTGATAAAGAAAACACTTTGCTGGTACTACTTAGGAAGCACAGTACAGCTAATGTAAGTGTAATATCATGTCTAATCCCTGAACACAGGCTGAGTTTCCCATCCTTGTAAATTACCTGCCAGAAATGGCCTGTGTTGCTCTCAGATGACTGAGTTCACGGTTGGTTCTAACATGTCAGTAAGGCTTGCTGGAAACTGAGTGACTCTTTTTCCTTTTCACACCCAAAACCTGTGACATAATGAAACTATGAGACATATTTCCAGGGTTCTGCCTTCACCACAGACCAAATCAGCACTCTTCAGAGTAAACCAACGCCTTCACATCTAGCCTTGATTTTTATTATTTTGAGAGGATTAAAAAAAAATTTACCTTTTCTTTTATAGAGATTTTAACTAAACATAGGGAGAAATGTCATCTTGTGGGAATTGATTTTTAAACTCTGTGCTATATTTGTTTTCATTGCAATGAGGAATTTGTTTTGATTTTTTTCCTCTCAGGCTTTAAATGCTAGGAGCATTTTCCCAGAAATCGGTATAGATGGGCCTCAAGATTCTGAGATTTGTGGTTATTAAAATATGAAGTACTCAAACACTGTCAAATTTAAACTTTCAGGAAGGTATGCCTAAGAACACAGCCCAAGAGAAGCTTGAGATGAAGTGTTCTCTCAGCTCTGTGTCCTGTTTTTTTCAAGAGCAAGAAGAAATAGTCCATGAAAGAACACTGAGGTAAAGAATTAGAATTAGGGTTGAGACATATGTCAGGCATATTTCTCCCACTGCTACTCTTGAACAGGACTTGTAGCTCTCCTATAATCTCCCTCCCTGGTGGTAGAAGATCAGGCAGAGAAACCTATGTCCTACTCAGCTGCTTATTGACTCTCAACAAGTCACCTAACAGCTTTGTCATAGTTTTCCCACCTGGAAAATGGCAGTGGTGATGTTTTGCCTCTGAAAAAACATTCTGGGGTCTGCAGTTAAAGGAAAAAACCTATGGTTACTTATGGCTGGAGCATTTTCCTTTGTTTCACTGGCCACCTCTAAGAGTCTCTTGTCTGCATACTTCTACATATAGGTCCTTGTCCAGAAGTGCTAAGATTTTATGACAGGAATAACTTTGGAAAATGTTACTTTGTAAGAGCTGTTTCCTTTCCCAAGTTTAACAATAATTGACCATTCCTTTCAACCACTGTGATGACTACCCTTCGTAGAAAATGCATAGTGAAACTAGGCCTACATGAAAACATAAAGATTATGGAAAATGTCTTTAAGATAATGGCAGGAAGCTGATTCCAGTGAGGAATTTCTATAGTACTGCTTTATTCACTGAAATGAATCAAAATCTCAGAATAGTGATTCTTTCAGCAAAAAGCAAAATAGCAGACATGATCAATTCCCTCTTGTGTTTTGGTTTGGTTTTGATTGATTTTGTGCATTTGTTTGAGGTTTTTTTTTTTGGTTTGTGTGTTTGTTTTTCTTTTCATTTTTGGTACTGAATTGTAAGGACAATATGGGAATACAGGCAAATCCTTATCATTTCCAGTAGTTTTGCACCTGCCAGCTGAACTGTATAGTCCCTTCCAACCCAAAGCATTCTTTGGTTGCCAAATTTGGCACCTGAAGCAATGCATGTAAAGAGGACATGGATCCTCAGGAGGCCTAGCTGTTTTCAGGGGGTTTCCCAGAGTGTATAAAGGAAGCTTTCATGTAAGTTAATGTAAGTTTTCATGTAAAGATTTGTCATTGATTCAGAAGACAACTCTTCCTTTTCTTCAATGGGATGACAAGGCAAGAGCACCTTGAAGCATGTAGAATTATTGGACTAGAAGTGGTTTAAAACTGCACAGTGAAAACATTTTCTTGAAACAGTTATGAATTTGGGTTGTTCTTGTTCTGATGCTGAAGCTCTATCAGCTTATTAGGTGTTAGTGAAATTACAAGTAGTATTAATATGGAAGTGAGATGAACAGACAAGAACTAATATTTCATGATGATTTTATATCAGTGCAATAAATACTGCTATATATATGTGTGTGTATATATATATATATATATGTATATAGTGGTACACATATGACAATATAGTGTTTTCATTTCATATGAAGCTGAAAAGGTACCAGAGAGTGTCTCTGAGGGGATATAACCATTTTCAAAAATGATACCTTTAAAATGTGTGTATATTCTTTGCCATGGACAGGATGTTGTGAATAAAGAAGGGATAACAAGCTGTTAGACTAACTCTGTGAAACTGGGTCTTTGATCCCAGTAATAAAGGACACCAATTTTATCTCTTCATTCTCTTCACATCGCCCTTTGATCTTTTTAATAGTTTTTATAGGGTTAGTCAGAAACATTTAAGAAAATAATCCTTGTGAATGTGGCCCTTCCAAAGAAGATGGTTAACAGTTTGTGTTACAGGCTGCTTGTCTGCCACACTAGTCAGGAGAGATGCTCTGTTTTTGTAGCTCTCTCTTACGCCTGTTTCTGCTGTGTCCACAACAGGTTACAGCTGTAACATGGAGAAGCTTATATGGTGATCAGAACCCTGAAGTAGAAGATTTAATGAATTGAAGATTTTTACGAAACTCTTTTCCTCTAGAAGGACAATTTTTATTAAAAACCCTATTCTAGCTCTCCCAACAGGTAAGTAGCATAACAGAGAAGCTGTTATTGACAAGGATAAAAAAAGAAAGATGAAAGCACCTGGCTGTCTCATCATAATTACTTCTCCAGAAAACAGTAATAGACTACAGTATATAGAGTCTGCTTTCAGTTTTCTTTCTTAGAGATATTATTAGAATATTATATATTCTGCTGTAATTGCTATCCAGTTTTTAGGAACTGTTTCCCTAAGAGGGAAGCATTGGGCTTGGGACAGAATTTACCTTGTACGAAACTTATCTTAAGACTTTCTGTGTTGCAGCTGTATTAAAAAGTTGCTTAGAGTATACATGAATATCAGGATTTGAAAAATGCCAGTAAAATATTTCTTCTTGTGACTAAATGAAAAAATTCAGGATTGGTTTATTACTGAAGGAGAAACTCCACCATGAATGTGGGGTGGAGCCTCAATTCAAGAAAAGAAATTTGAGATGTTTCAAAATAAAATCTGATTTCTCTGATTCAGAGGAAGTCGTTCAATCAAAAACTCATTTACTTTACCTCATGTGAACTACATGACTCCAGATAGATTGATGAATCCAGATAGATTCTTGTCCTTTTGAGCTAGCAATGTCAGTAGCATGTCTCAATGAACTTTAGGATCACACTGTCACAGCTTCAAATTTTGCACAAAACACGTATGGAGTGAAAAAGCAAATGAAAAAGTGAGAAAATGGGAATGCTTGTTTTTGTTTTTTTACATCCTCATGGATTTTCACTTTTGAGCAACTATTCAAAAATCATCAGACAATATCGTGAACATTGCTTTGCCTCTCAAGTAACTACAAAGTCTATCATCAAGCACATGTGCAGAGTTTGGGCTGAATATCGTGAATAACATAACTTCATGTAATTTCTGATTCTGTAAACACTCACTGCATGGAGGGACTTGTCTAGTTTTTGGGTTTAAAGGGAGATAGCCTACCAAACTACACAGATCACACTCTCCAGACCACATTAAAAGTTTATTTATGTCATTCATAAACTGCAGCCATCTATCTGAAAGAATGATGGATTCCTAGGGGCCAAATTCAATACTCTGAATTGAAGAAACTCAGAGGTAGTAATGGCATTACATCAAAGTGAATTTTTCCACATTTATCTAAATATAGCTAATTGAAAAAGTTGTGTATGGAGGCAGGTAAAGCTTTGGTTTACTAACAGGGAGGAGGAGGGCATTAGGTTTGTTTTCCCCTATCAGTATCTGAGGTGTTCAGAAAGTGAAAAATTACTTCCAGGGAAAAATTGCATCACAAAATGCATCTCAAATTTGCATGAAAAACAAATGCATATTTAAATTGAAGAAAGTTTTCAAACAATTTCTGTTTACATCTTACTGCCTTTTCACTCTTCAACAGAAAATAAAAATCCATGGGCAAATTCCAGGAGACTGAATGTTGACCCTCATGGCCTTCTTTGCCTTTTTCCGCCTTTTTCCGCCTTTTTCCACCTTCTCCTGGAAACTGTGGAGAAAGATAGAGCATGATGCACAGACTTTCCAGGAGTCTGTCTGTAGATAAGAAAATAGAAACAATCAAGCTTGCAGATAGCAACCTGCCGTTTCCAATACCCTTGGGAAAAAAACCAAACAACTTTTTCCAGCACAACTGCAGTTTTCCAGTGAGAACATTTTAGGCTTGTTAGGTGGGAACTTTTAATTTTGAACTGCACATAAACAGAAACATCAGAGGAACTGTAATGTCTATCCTCAACAACCAGGGAAATTTAAGGGAAAAAACCTAACCCAAGACAAAACAGAAAAAAACTTACAGAAAAAAAAAAATCAAAAATGGAGAAAGCCTCCCAAACAAAAGTCCCAATTACTAAAGAGAGTTTTGCTTCCCTAAATGTTCTTCCCACATTCTTGCAGCCACATTCCACTTATATAAGGCACCATATTTCATTGTAAGTTCCAAATTGTTCAAGGAGAGGAATCTCAGTAGGTAAGGGCAGAGGAAAAGAGAAACAGCTGCCTGTATTCTCCTTCCCTTATAAATAAACAAACTCTCACAGTATTGCTAAACAATAGCTGTCTCTATAGGTGGCCTAATTCTACCCTCTTAAAGGTCATGTGAATTTTGGAAAATGCAGCTTTTGCGGTGTTACTTTGGCTTTGGAACTGGTGGCAAAGCTTTTTTCCCTAAGTAGTTGCATGTCAAAAAGTCTCAGAATAAAAAATATATAAGAGATTTTAATGGAGGACTTTTTTTTTTAAAAAAGGAATGCCTATTTTGCAGAACCAGTTTCAGAGATGATGAATCTATTCTGTACAAACCACTAAATAATGGAGCAGAAGACCTGCCTTTTGTAAAGAAATTAGAAAGGGAGCCTAAAGGTGAGGTAGCAGGAAGCTCGATATATTGTGTTTCATTTTCTCACTGTGCTGTTTCAAATTTCCATTGCAGTAGGTGCAGCTGAAGTGGAAAACTAAGTTAGAAGAAAAGAAGAGAAAATAAATGTCATCCATTTTGAGGAGATGCATCATAAACTCCAGGAGAAAAATGGAAATAACCAAAAGCAAGTGCTTGACTATGTTCACAATAGAGAGATGATTTTTTATATAGAGTATATGATAAAAATCAGCAATGCTTTAAACCATGAGAAAACAATCATGCTCTTCTCAGTATAACTAGTTTACCTACCATAAATCTGGATAAAATAACACTTGATTGAATAAATATGGAAAATATTGAGATAAGAACTATTCAGAGCAGAAGAATAGACAAAAATTGGAAAAGGACTTCCAATGGTGCTGCTTAGGTGAAGAAGTTTGCTTTTTTCAAAGCAACACTTTTCCTTCTAATTGCAGTGAGCAATGCATGTGACTTGCTGGGATCATGCTTGCCAGCCTTCTACAGGAGATATTCCTACTGAACTCCTATTTGAACTCTTAATTTGAAAGGGGTAGAAAAGGGAAAGACAAGTGACCATGGCTACTAATGAAGCACCTTTCAAGATTCCCAAATTCTCTGTGGAGGTTAAACACTATTGAATTTATGTACTTCTGCAGTCAGTGATCCCAGGCAAGAAATTTTAACTATTTGTGCCACCTGAAATGAAGTCACCATGATGCCTTCAAAGGCTCTTTGTAACCTGATTTCTGTTGGCCAGTATAAACTTTGTAGAACAAAAGATTAGCGAAGATGTTTGGTTCCCTAATTTTATAGTCTCACTATTTGCTGCTTAAGGTATACATTTATTGTCTTAAAGGGTTCTGTAAACCACTAAGTAGATAACATTAGGAGTATTTTTCCATGATGAAAAAATTCTGGATGAACAGTATGGCATCTGGAACACAGAATGGGTGGATTAACCTGTGTTCAGAAGAGTGGTAAGTATGGGGTCATCATCTCATCCTTTGTGTAATCAACAGAGAAAGCACTAAAGACAGAGGTTGATTCATTCCCTCTCAACAGGGATGGGATGAATCACCATCTGGAGGGTTAAGGTCTTATTCTGTCTGTAAAGAAAGTCTAATGTTAAGGTTCAGGGAGTTAAATCACAACCTATCCAGATTATTTTAAATAACATAATAAATCTCTTTTATTTGTTCCTCAAAACATAGATTGAAATGACCTCGGTACTGTGGTGACTGTGGTAAAAAGTAAACCTCAACATTTTGGTGAGCGCTCTTTTGTAACTTTCACAGTCCGTGCAGGAGACCTTCCCCAACACGTGTACATTCATTGCCTCCACAGGAGTTTCATCTGTTAAGCTTTGGAATGACTGTAGGTGCCAGCAGTCCCAGTCTGCTGATGATTCAGAGTCCTTCTGGCAACAATTGCCCAGCCACAGCTTGTTAGACAGAGCATCACTGCTCAATGACTTGCATGCCACATGTGTGGTATGTGCTAGAATCTGCAGCAACGTTTGCAAGGTGGAAGCTGCTCAGAGCCAAGCTCCTCATCCTTGCTTGCAGAATTGATAATGTCATTCAGTGGCACCAGCTGGTGTTCTGGAATGGGATTACAGATTGCAAGTGAATTCCTGCAAGGTGAGAAAGAGTTCTTGTAAGAGCTCCCATTCTTTTCCCAGTTTGGTCTAGATCTGTTAAGTGTGATATCTTTTCAGGAGTTCTAGAGATGCCACCTTTTTCTTGTCTTTAAAGCTGGCATTTGTATCCCAAAAAGTTATGGTGGTTTTATAGCATGCATGTTTTATACATTTATCCTGAAGAGAGGAGCTATTCAGGAATTTTAGTGAATTACTTATCCAGGTACTATGATCGTGTTGGGCAAATACAATCCAGCTGAAGCCATAACAGAAACAAAGGTAGTTGTGCCTTCTGCAGTGATTATGACTTTTCTGTAGCCATTATAGAAGTATGGAAGGCAAACCCAGTAAAATGTCCTTTTCATGAGATAATTTAGCAAGATAACTTTCCTCACAGTGGTCCTGATGAAACATCAGTCAGGTAATTTGAATGTGACCAAATGCCTTCTCAACAGCATTTATTTTTTGGACTAGAGTCATTAATCAATAATACAGAACATGTGTCTCAGTATGGTAAAATTCCATCTTACACTTTACCTAAAACTTCAATGTTTGAGTTTTCTTATAATGCTTTATCTGATGGTGCCATACACTATGAATGTGGCTGTGAGGTTGGGTGGGTCTTCTCTGGTCTCCAGCTTTCTGCTTTAAGCAATAGTTAGTATATTTCCAAGTAACTTCTCATCTTCTGTGAAAACAAATTCTTTGGTATTATATTTACAACGTCTTCCTTTCTGAGAAGAAAAACACACAAAAGATAAAAAGATATTTCCATTTAGTCATCTGAACATGAAATTTCCAGTGAAGAGTCTAGCCATCAGAACCACATTCTGTAAAAACTATACACATACTTACCCCCTATTCTCTCTGCACTGAAGTATAAATAGCAATAACCAATCAATCCAGCTGCCCACCTATTCTACAGCATTTCCAACAAAGTGTCTCCTCAGTCTTTAACATTAAGAATCTTCATGACTTTAAGTTGTATGGCTTCATTGTACTGCTCTTAACTCAGAGGAGTGCTCTGTTACTTAGGTTAGATGGTTCCTCACAATTCCCTGTTTAAAATGTTTCCAAAGGAGCTTGAAGACCCAAGGTAGAAATTATTTCCAAGCTTCTCTAAGAAAACTCTTCATATATGACATTACAATTGGATTATAATGAATTGTGCTTCAGAACTGCAGTCTGATTGCAAATCTGAGATACACTAGGAGATATATTCTATACATTAATATCCCAAGATTAGATTGGCCTTAGATTATTTCAAAGTTGCATGAATTATATTTTTTGGGGTTGCTTATTTGGCAGAGTGCTTCTCAGCTTTTCTCCTGCTGCTTAATGTCAGGGATGGTATACTTATGCTTTGAACTCTCAGCGGAATTGCAGATATCATGAAAATCACAGAACTTTCAAAGAATTGTGCATGTGGGAACAGAAATTCACCTAGTACTCCATTACTGAGTTTTCACTTTGGTAAGACCCTTGGAGCAACTCCTTCAGCAAAATGTTTGTTGACTATAAAAGAGGACCAACACCTAAAGACTAAGTGGACCTGATTCAAATCTTGACTCAGATGACTGTCTTTTCTCACAGACAAGTGAGTGTTCATCGAATTAAATGGAGATACAACAATTGAAAATGTTAAAAGAACAAAATAATCTGGGACCCATTGTTTCATTTCTTTATATGTTGTTCTTTCTTCTCTGGATACGTAAGTCTGCCTGGGTTAGTCACTTTTTGGATTACTGTTTTTTCTTTAGAATCATGGTTGAGATAATTTACCCCAAGATCTTCATGATCCCATGTGTTTTAATTGATCCTGAGTTGTTTCTGTCAAGATCCAATAATGAGACACAAATACCATCTTATGCTTGTAGACAGGAAAAAAATCCATTTAGATTAAACATATTGGTTTGGTTTTGGAAACGCTTTGTGGTGAATATGAGCACTGCAAGTCATCACCTACCGTCAGCAAATTAAGAATTTGCTTGGGCAAGTTTGCTAAATTGATCAGTAACTCTACGGTTTATCTTCCTGTGACTTCATGAACTCTTGTTTCCTTTCAGGAATCTTTGTTTTTAGTTCTTTTATACTAATAAGACTTGAGGTAAGCATTATGTCAATGTGATTGTTCACCCTTTAAGGCACCCCATGATTATAAATGTAAGTTTAACAGTGCAGTTAACCGAACTAAGCAGAACGTGGAATTTACTGGATCAAAATAATTTTTAACTGGAGTGCTCCAAAATAAAAAAAATCAGCTTCATCTCCATGGAATTTTTACCATCTCTGTCTTCTTGGCACTGCTAATAGCCTTTTAGTTGATCAGGTGTTCACCTCAGTTCTGTTTGAGTGAGTAATTAGTTAATTGTGCATTCCTTAAGGCAGATAGGCTTTCTCATCTTCAGCAGAAGCTGGCTTGAAGATAAATGAAAACAGCTTTACTGTTGATAGGGGTAAGCCAGGCAAGTTCCCAGTATGTAGGATGTTAGTGGGCTAAGTGCCTCAGAACCCAGGATCTCCCAGCATTTTCTATACTTTATTGCTCTAATATTTTGCCAGCAGACTCTGTGGAGCTGCACACCTTTAGTGGATCTGGATTCTGCATCTTAGACTGCCTGTCCTGTTATTTTCACAAGAGTTTCTGTTGCTCAGGGGGAAATGATTCAATGTTCCATTCACTTCTGCTATACCGTGAGGATTTTAGCAAAGCAGGAGTGGAAAAAGTTTTGAGTTGCAAAAAGATGTAAAAAATACGAGAGAAACCAATGTTTCTAAGCAATCCATTCCAGGAACACATAAAGCAGTTTGTCTAGTGTCCTAGATAGATATTGTATCTTTAAATAATGAATAAAGCAGTACTTAAGTCCCATTTTCCAGAGTGAATAGAGAACTTTCCTTGATAATTCCTTGAATTCCTTGATAAAGATGCTTTTGAGGAAGTGGCATCTGAAAAGACAGTTCAGAAAACCAATGACCATTTTCCCTACAGAGAAGAATAATATGTGGAGGGTCTTCTTATTTTTTTTTTCTTATTTATTTCTTTTCCTTTACCATTTTAATGAATGTCAAAGAGTAGATCTTAAAACGCCCAGAAGATGGGATCAGTGCTTTACAACCTGCCACATACACTTATCAATGGCTGAGTGTTTTAGAAATCCATTTGCTCAGGACACAGGGTTCAAGAGGTTTCTGCACTATTCTCATTTTTGTACTGGGAAGAATTAGCAGTTGAGTGACTATAGACATCTTGTCACTTCTCAATGCACTCACAATATGCCCATTAATACTAATGGGAATCTCCCCCATGCATAAGAGACGGAGGGTCTTCTCTATATCTTCAAACAAGCACTTCCTTGGTCATTCACTATCCTGTTCCACTGCAACAGGAAGTTTCTATTCAGTAAATGCATACCTCAGTGATAGTTTTGAAAGGATTTATCTGATTACTGAAAGGGCGAGATGGAAGAAAAAACAAAAAAGAAGGGAGAAATATATATTGGCAAAGAAGGAAAGGGGCAAATAAAATCAGGATGCGGTTTTGTTTTTTAGCAAACTATTTCTTATGACCCACTATTCTTACCATTTTCCACTAAACTCAGAAAGTTTACAGCAACCAACCTTCTTGCAACAGTTTTATCAAAAAGAGAAAGCATGCTTCCAACTGTAATGTCTGATGGACAGCAGCATCCCTCAAACAGCTCAGCCTTACATTTTGTGGGGGAAGAGTAAAAGGAAGACAGGGAGTTAAACTGGAATTTTATTTCACAACAGTGTTTCCCCAAATCCATACAGCTATAGCTTATGCACTCAGTAAAACACCTCCTAAAATAGAAATGCATCTACAATAATGGTTTGAAATTTACTCCTGCTGGAAATGTTCAATTTATGGTCAATATTTTTCCCTAAACCTGGAAAGTGGTAGCATAATTTAGATGAATCTGGGGAAAACCTCAGCAGCAAAAGGGTCCACTTACTCACTCAGCAGACTTTTGGGACTTTGCCTCTACATGCTGAAGGTCCACATTTTCTCTTCACCAGGACGTGGAGTGCTTTAGAGCCCAATGACTAGGCTAGGTAGAGACAGCCTTTTCAAGAACAGACCTGTCCATCTCTTTAGGGCCTGATGTGATCAGTCTGTCTCTGCATCTTATGCCATGGCACTGAAGATACCCTGTCTGGGGCAGATAATTTCATAGCCCTGCTGCTCAGTGCTGTCTCTGGTGACCATCACCAGTCTGGCCACGTAAGGCTGGGATTCTGTGAGGTTGTTTCTGATTCCCTGTGACTAGTATTTATTTATGCTTAAATATATGCCATTATTCCTTCGTGGTACTTTATCTGTGCTTTGCATAAGGACATATCACAAGATGTGAGATGTCTGCAAGATGTGAGACTAAGGAAGTCTATATGTGCTCCTCTTTAACAGATCCCTTAGTTTCACATGGGAAGACTCAAGGGGGAGTTTGAAAATGTGGTCTTTGAATAATATTTCTGAGCTTCCTGTGGTCATAGAACTACAGAAAATGATTTTTGTGATATCCTGTTGGATATCACGGTAGAAATGCCAGGAACCAAGGAATGGTGCCCGACCTGCTGTTCCTCTCCCCAAAAACCTGTGTATTGCTCAGGAAAAGGGCTTTCTGCTTCACCATGTTGTCAGATCCAGCCTTCCCCTTGTCCCAACAGTGGGGAGGCAAGAGTGACCATCTTCATCCTCCACTGTGTTGAAAAACAGTAGTGCAGACAAGGCTCAGTGCCTAGAAATTAATAATGTCTTATAAGAAAAAGTGGATAGCAGCTTGGGCAGGTGGAATAGGATCTTGCTGTATCTCAGACTTCTCTCTCCAAATGCTGAGCATTTGGATAGTAGGAAGAGAGACCTGAGAGACCTCATTAGATGAAACCAAACCAAAAATTCCCATGGAGAATTTTTTCATACTATGTTCCTCAGGAGGACGTGATGGGCTGCAGATTAAAGCCAGGGAGGAAATGGCAGACCCACCTAAAAGCTCAGAGGGGACAAAACCTCCCTGGAGGTGTTGAACTGCTGGACTGCTGACTGCTGTAGGATGGGTTTTTTCCTGTCTCCCTGTTGCAGCTGTGCCCTATTCCATAAGTAATTAATAATAATTTAGACAAGAGAGTCACAGTGATTAGAATGCCTGGTATGTTCATCTGGGTGAAGGACAGTGTCAACTTTTACCTCTGCCTGATTCATTACAGGGATCTCAGTGTGGATTTCCTACATTCCTTGATAGTTATTTTTCTACTCATTTTGCTTGATAGTTTTGAACAAAAGTAACTGCTTTCTTCCTTGGTATAAAATCTGGAAGTCTTGCTTCCCAGGCAGATATTCATGCTCATGAAAAAAATAGAGAATATGGTGTTAAGTATTATTACTCAAAATCCAGTTTATATATCTATAAAAATATAAACTTTCTCATACAATGTCTGAACTTACAAGCTTAAAGGGGATTTTTAACTTCATTTTTATCTGCTTGCACATAACTTGAAAGATAAACATTACAAATGAAAAGTTGTATTAAATTAAATTGGATGGTCAAATTAAACAGAAGAAAGTTTTCTCAAAAAATGAGTTCTGGTCTAGAAGAAAATACTAGATAAACACTAAGAACAGTGATCCAAACCCTCTGAAACAAAAGTGAAAGCTGGTGTGTATAAATGTTTTATGGAAGGGTCTGAGTGTGTGTTTTCTCAAAGATGATCAGTTCCTTGGAACAGTAGGTAGTGTTTGGTAAAATGCTTATGGAGCATATAGAATCTGAGCAGTTCCCTAATAATCCTGCTGCAGATGACATCTTTATCTATACTTCTGTGGGACTCAATGGTCACTGGTATTGCTCTACTCTTCTGTGATGTTTATGAGCATTTTATTAATATTTTAGTTGCAGTTAATGGATGTACCACCAATTTTCCTCACATGTTAATAAGCATTTGCTAAATTTTTAATTTCTGTGGCTGCAAACTGATAAATTGTTTCTAATAAAACCCTTCAAAACCATCCATTTTTATCTTTCACAAGCTTCAAATATATTTTTAGACACAGTAAGGGAAAAGAACTTCGCAAAATTTCTGTATTTTTCCAGTGGAGTATTTTCATGTTGTACATCTTTTACAGCTCTCCTTTTAGGGGTGAAAAAATAACTTTTGTTTATAGAACTCCCATAGGAATTTTTTTGCTGGCTTAGATTGATAGTCCATGTAGCCCAGAGATGATCTTTAAAGTGGACACTTGAGCCTGGCTGCTATTGATGTGGGCGCAAGTAAATTCACTTTCACAGATGAGGTTTTCTGGAGACATTTCATCTCTCAGACTCAGCACTTTTTGTTCTCCTTGTTTGCCTCTCTCTGCCATACCAGATGCTCCACTGGTGGCTGCACACCCCCATGTATTAGCTGATTTTATGTTGTAAACTCTAAGTTGCAAGGAAAGAAGGAAGGATGGCACTGTCATCCAATTTAGAGAGCTCAGAAATGTTTTCTGGAAGTCTCCTCAGAGCACCTTGAGGAATACTTACCAGGAAATTCAGGCTTGGGAAGTTGCCATGATAGATGCCTTCATTGTCTAAAACACATGGTAAACTTTCTGCTGATCTAAGAGAATTCACTTTAGGAGTGGAAACTTTTACTTCCTTTGCAAGAACAAATCTAGGAGAAAATGTCCACAATGTTCTGTGAAGGGCTGACAAAGAAGGAAAAAACTGTGGATTGTTTGCTAAACTAAATATTTTTTTATCATATTGCTCTGAGATGAGGGGAATAAAGGTCAGTGTACACTTGGCTTTAATTTTGCTCTTGTCTTGAGTTAGTCTAGAAAAGATTCTGTGAAGTGTTAGGAGAAAAACCTCTAAGGCTAACCTCTGCTGAAAGATACTGCTGTTCTTATTGGTCGAATGTGTTTCAAATTACTTTTGTTTCAAAGTATTGATGCTTGTATATTTAATGCTACTTAAAAATATCTATGCTTTGTCTGTGCCAGACAAACTAGACTTTTTCTGTTCATACTGAATTGGAACATCACAATGTAAAATTGGTAGTGATTACTCACATATGGGACCACAGCAGAAAGTCTATAGTAGAAATAGTTTTAACTTTAACTTAGCTGCATTGATAAAATGTATGACTGATGAAAAAAATCTGTCTGAGAATTAAATTACATCCAATAATTTCACTGTGGTTATTTTTACCTGTTCAACTTTCTACTCCTCATCTCTCCATTTTCAATGCTAATGTTCCATTCACAAGCAGGCTGAAGATAACCTAAAAGAAGAATCTTGCGACTGAACCACCTTTGCAGTTTACTGTGGCCTTACTCTCTATGTGGCAAAGAGCCCTTCCACACAATTGTATAGAATCCAGCAATTCTGAAGAGGTTTGTAAAATACTTGCTGTGATTTTAAAAAGTTTTAATGGCTGAAGGGGCTTTGTTCTGCTTTGGCTATATACTACTACTTAAGGAAGGAAAAGAGTCCAAAACCACACAGGGTAATGTTTTCCTCCAGGAATTTCAACTCAGTGCTAAAAGTAGCTTCTCAGGAGTAACTCAGCCTTGAGCATTAACTAGTCAGATCCTGGAGAAAAATCCACTGTTAGTGTTGCCCCGCTCTTCTAAATGTTTTGTCTGAGCTCAAAAATTCAGTTCAGCAAGCCTGCCGAAAAATCAAAACTTGACTGCATGCTACAAATTGGAATCAAGAAATTTTTTCGTAATATTTGCCGCTGATAGCTCCTGTAACAACCACAAATGGAAATCTCCCATATAAATAAAGGAATTGAAATATATTCAGTGAATGCTAACTGGCCAGATAACCTGTATTTGAAGTATGTGGGACAAACATGCCTCAAATGTCTGTGCATATGCACAAACCTGTGTGCACACACAGTTAATGGGTTTTCTTTTCTTTCCTGGAACAAAGCTCTTTCAGCACATTGAGTTCCCTCTGTCAAAGTGAATTTTCAAGTACTAGTGGTTTAGATAGCACTGACCATATCAAATAATGTTGTTTGATCCTGTCCATTCTGAAATCTTTAACATCTAACAACAAAGTCAGCTTTGTTTCTTCCTGTGTGCATCCTCCGTATGTGTCCACCCTTGTAATGAACTTTGGCTGAGCTTCAGCACTTCAAATCAAGTTAAATAAAAAGAAAACAAAAAGCGTGCAAAGACAGGCAAATCTGGTGAAGGATCTGGAGAGCAATCTTTTGAGGAGCAGAAAAGGCAGCTGGGATTGTTTAGCCTGGAAGAAAGGAGGTTCAGAGGAGACCTTATCACTCTCTATGACTACCTGAAAGAAGGTTGTAGCAAGGTCAGGACTGGTCCCTTCTCCTGGGTAACAAGCAATATGACAAGAGGAAAAGCCTCAAGTTGTATCAGGGGAGGCTTAAATTGGATATCAAGGAAAATTTCTTCACCAAAAAAGTTAGGAAGCATTAGAATGGAATGGACTGTCCAGAAAAGTGGTTGAGTCACCACCCTGAAGAGGTGTGGCACTTAGGGACACAGTTTTGTGGTGAGCTTGGCAGTGTTAGGTTGGACTCTGTCATCTTGAAGGCCTTTTCCAACCTAAGTGATTCTATGATGCTGTGATTCTTTTCAAACCACAAATGAGTGGTTTAAGAGACAAAGCTACATCAGATCTGCGCTACAGAAGATTCAGTTCCTCACTTTTACAGGTTACATCAAGCTGCCTTTACCTTCATCCCTTGTTCCATTGTCTCGCAGGCATGGCAGAAGGCATACTAATTTTGCTCTTGTAGCAACCAGTAGTTATAAACCCTTACTTCTGCTGAGACTCTTGGGTTTGGCCCAGTTGAGCCAAACTCACTTTGGGAGGACTCAAACTGGTAAGTTTGCAACAGAGATTGTTTGGAATAATATTAATGGAACCATTAAGATAACTCAGAGGGTTCAACTTTTACAGGAAAAATAGAGCATTTTGGTGGAATACTTTCATGATCTCCATGGAATTTTTCCTCAGGAACTGCAGCGGGTGGTTTCTGATATTGCTGCTGCTGAAGGCATACACTACACATAACTGAAGGTAGCAAGACAAGCTTTTGAATGGTGAGTTTCCATTACAGACCTTCAAGTTGCTCTTTGGAAGAGCTAAGCTGCGTATCATATCTCTTGCTGCTGTTGCACATGATCCCTACTATGGCATAAGTACCACTATAGAGGCCAGAATATTCAGGCACTCCAAGTGCATAAGCCCAGCTTTCCACAAGGTTAGCTGCTGATCACTGCTAGGAAAAAAAATCAGGTGACTAAAAATCACGTCCCAAATGAAAATCGTTTTTTTAATGGAACACAAAGACACCCAGTGCCTGCACTGCTAGTTCCTGCGGCCCTTTGGTCATGACAAGAGTGCATGAATCATTTACTCAGATTTTAATGGGGCCAGCACTTAGAGCAGCATCTGGTAGATTCCTATTTTATCTATTTTTCTATCTTTTTAACCTGCTGATATTTCAATCAGATGGTCAGACATGGGAGAAAAATGGATTCCCTTCCCGATCAAGACACATTGCTTTAAATAATCTAGTAGTTTATAGTAGCATCTTTTCCATGTGCCAGAGATGCTTATTAATTTGTTTCAGTTGGGCTCCTTCCTCTGTTCCTGCTTCCTTCTTATCCATGGGAAAAGTGACTATCTTCTTGTCACTTCTGCAATATTAATGTTTGCATTACTTGAAGAAAAAGAAATCAATGTTTTCCTGGTCTTCCTTCTCTGCTGGAAATAAAAAAAAAAATCTTATTTCTTTTTATTTTGTCCCTTATATTTCTTTTCATGGCATATTTCAAGAACATATTTTTCATTTGAGAAATGGAGATGTTTGAAATCCTGAGGTGAAACTCTGTCATAGCCTAACAAGTTGATTCTGGTATCACGTTGAAATCTATAGACACAAATGTGTAAAAGTCAAGCTCCTTTCATAGGAATCCTAATTTGTATTTTAACACATTCTGTGACACATTAATAGCTCAAATTGTACCTGCCAGGTAATAGAGCATCTTTTAGTGAATTCTTAATTCATTACCTATATGAAAAAATATATTGTTCTGTATTTATATTAAATTTTTTTTGCAGTTAATTTTTTTTTTCCAAAAGATTTATTTGATCTGTAGGCTATATTCTGCCTTTCAGTCATGTACCCTGCAAAATGATAAATAGCATTTAAGATTCAGGCAGAACCTTATGAGTGGAAGAATAAATGTTTTTATTGAAACATATGGGCAAACAGGATCTCCTTGAGTATGTAGCAGCAACAGTTTGGCTTTCTGGTACCTCAATACCCATGCTGGGAGACAAATTCTGTTGTCTGAGCTATCTCTGCTATGAATCTATTTTCCTTGGTTTTGACCCAAGGAAGGATATTTGGGAATCTGATAAAAAAATAAAAGGAAAAGTGAAAGGAACTTGCAGAAAAAAAGTGTGTGATTTTGTATGATGGGATTTGGTTTTATTCTGGATTTGCTTTACCAAAAGGACTGAAAACATCAAGGGGTTTTCTCCCTGCAAGAAAGTACAGCCCAAATTCTCACAAAAGCTTTGAACTGGTGTCCACATAAACATCTGTTCCAATATAAAGTCTGAATTTTCAGCTAGTAAAGATTGAGACCAGCCAACTATTGTACCACTCTTAAATGACCTGCATCTTAAGAAGAGCATGGGGTAAATATGAGCAAATTGTGATGATGGCTTGCTTTCTTCTGAGCGCTGTCTGCTGAGCTGCTCACCCACCTTGTGAAGATTAGTCTATGACTTTCTGCTAAGCTCTGAAAGTACACAACAGGCCTTAAATCTAGGGTGAACTAGAGGTCCTCTCTCCCCTCTGACACACACAGAGGCTATGAGAGAACATTTGACAATCTAGTTTCACCACAGCTAATCACTTCTCTCTGCAGGGAAAGTCAGGCAAGTTTCTGTAGCTGTAAGTCAGCGTCGACACCAGCCATCTGGCTCCTCAATCTTTTCTAGTTTAATGGCACTTGCCTTCCATTAATTGTTCCAAGGCCGTTTCTATTTTCCATTAGCCCCTGCTCTTAAGCAGATGGCTTGAAACAAATATGTTCAACAATATAAGTAAATTTACAGGCAAGCAAGGGCTGTAGAGATGGCTGAAACTACCAAAGAAGATGGTTGACTTCATTCTGATGTGGACATTTATATACCTCTTCCTTTGGACAGGACAGTTTTTCTTGATCTCTTTAGGCTCCCTGTGGCTGTGCTATACCTCCCTGTCATGAGGTCTCCACTTGTGTGCTAGTCTGAATTCTGCCCTTGTTTTTGAATATTATCAGAATCAAATGAATTCCTTACTCAGTGCCTGAACTTGCTTAATTTTTACAGAAAACTCAAGTACTCCTTTCCAAGTAATGATGTCTATATAAGTAGCAATAATAGGAAGTGTTCACCTTTAAATGTATTATAATTTTCAGAGAGCAGACAACAGGGAAATGTTTTCATTTGTATTTTTTGTTTCCTGCTACAATTATCACTTTTTACCAGCTTTATAAACCAGTGCTTTATAAACCACTAGTGCTTTTGCTACAGTGCTCCTTCATAAACCAAAATGCAGATCAGCTGAAAACATGACATGGTTAAGCTGAAGGTAACAAAATTCTTGATGCAGTAGCAGATGGCTAATCAGGCAATATCACTGCAGGAGCAAATTATGTGCCACTGGCATCAGCACCTGTAGCTTTGTACCCAGGCTTTGGATAAGAAATGCCACGCAGTATGGCTTTAAGTTTATGTTCTGACTGTAATCACAAGACAGACATCTGCAATTACAGGTTCTGCTTTGAAAGTACAATTCAATACTCAGGTAAAAAGGTTCGGGTGCAAATTTTGCCAGTATAGGTGTGATTTCTTTTTTCTTTTATTTTTGGAAGCAGACTGGACTGTAGGGCTGGTATGGGGAAGGGAGCAAGAAGATTTTTGTGAATATGTCTATCATGGTAGTTCATGATTCAAAGAGAACTGTACTTGTCTGCAATGGCTCTGAGAGTATCTATATGGCCATGACTCTACACCTAGGGATGAGCATGGACTTTCTAAAAATGAGAGTGGCTCACAATAGAAGGCCCATTTAGGCCAGTGTTCGCCTCTTCATCCTGGGTGCTGCTGATCAGCAGCAGATATTTACATTGGAATATGAAAAGCAAGAGGAAAAGATATATTCTTGCAGGGGTCAGAGGAAAATCTACTCTACTTCTGATGTTTACTTGCACTGCACTTTCCTGTGTTGCATGAATATAATAGTTATTTTTGCTCATTACTATTTCCATTTCTTTGTCTTCCAAGTTTTTCTTGTATGTTGTATTTAACACAACAGGAAATACACATCAGGATATGATGAAAATATAATTGTCTTTTGGAAGAGCTCTGTATCCTATTTCTTCATCTAGGTGTGCTGTTGTTTCTTTCTCCTCTGTTGCTAGTTCATCTGGGATACAGGAATATGCATTGACTTATTTTCAACAGAGAAGAGACAAATTAATTTTCTGCTACAGAAATCCAAATTATTGATGCAGAAAAGTCATTTAAATACTGTCCCCATCTCAACTGTGGGGGAGGATTGGTTACTGCAAACACAAATATGTCAATTTTACTCTCCTCATTAAAAATCCTGTTCTTTAGAACACATGTGGGTAAACAGAAGATAGTTTTCCCAAAGGAAAGAAATCAAAATGTGGGCCAGATCAAATTTGTGCATATAGAATCATAAAATGGGTTGGTATAGAAGTGACAGTGGAATATCATCTATTTCTGTACCCCCTGCCAGGAACACATTCCACTACACCAGCTTGTAGCCCTATCCACCCTGGCCTTGCACTTGGCTTTGTTGAACTTCATGAGGTTCATATGGGCCCAACTCAAGCCTTTTAAAGTCCCTCTGAATGCCCCTTGCCTGTATTGAGTCAACTCCACCACAGCTTGTTGTCACCTGCAAACTTGCCAAGGACGTCCTCAGTCTCGTTTTCCGTGTTGGAGATGACCATATTGAACAGCACTGGTCCCAGTATGGACCCTTGAGGAGCACTGCCTATATCTGGTTTCTACCACTACACTGAGCAGTTGACTTTAACTCCTGGGGTGCAGCGTTCCAGCTAAGTTCTTATCCATCTAACAGTCCATCCATCAAGCCATATCTCTCCATTTCAGAGGTAAGATTGTTGTGGATTGCCATGTCGAAGGCCTTACAGAAGTCCAGGTAGATGGCATTCATAGCTCCTCCCCTGCCCACTGATGCTGTCATTCCATTGTCAGGCACAATTTGCCCTTTGTGAGGCCCTGCTGGCTTTCTCTAATCATCTTCCTGTCTTCTGTGTTTCAACTCATCTACCAGGAGGATCTGTTCCATGGTCTTACTAAATGCAGAGGGGAGGCTGACAGGGTGGTAGTTCTTTTTCACTTTTTTTAAAAAAATGAGTGTGAGTTTTTTTGCTTCTCCATTCACCAGGGACTTTGCCTGACTGCTGTGACTTTTTAAAAATGAGGGAGAGTGTTTTGGCAACTGTATAATTCTATTCCCTCAGGGCCCTGGCACCCAGGATCCCATGAACTTCAGGTTCATGAACTCAGGTGGCCTCAGACTGATATTCTCCTATGAGGGGAGACAATGGGGTCAACCATTCCTCTTCATAGCCAGGGTGAAAGAGAAAAATTATATTACTTGGACAAGCAGTATTTAATTTTGATACTCTCTGCAAGGTCCTTTTCTGCTCATTACATGCAAATCAGAGCATCCCTTTTTTATCCTCTTCCTGGGAGACTCACTTTCTGTGTGTCTTGCAAGGTTGTACTGTAAAAACTGCAGAGCATGATGATACAAAGACACAATCATGATGGCATTAAGAAGGACTTGAAGAGGCAAGATTGAAAATTTGTGGATCAAGATGAGAAACCTGAAGCTTTTTTCAATTTTAATTTCAATGGGACACAGAAAACTCTTCTTGGAGTCATTTTCATGCCTACTTAGAGGACCACTTGTAACTATTGTTCAGTTTATCCAAAACTGGGTTGGAAAACACACTCCAGTTAGATGGGTCTGGGAATACAAAAATAATAAAAAAAGAGTACTTATATATTCTGCATGTATGTATGTATGTACCCACCCACAGACAAGGTTGTTATGGATGTGGTCTCATCTTCATGTGTCATTGCATTGAAGTTTCATCATCAGAATCTCAGAAAACCACCAGTCAACCAAGGCAGTGCCCACTCCAGCTCTGATCTGCTATAACTGCTGATACCCACAGTGATTTTTTGCATGTACTTGAAGTCTTGCAGTACGTGTGACATAGTTTGTGTTGGTGGGCACTCTGCTGCTGATCTGCCTGGTCTGCCTAGGGACTGGTGAACTGGGCTTATAATGAACATATTTCTTCCTTCAGGAAGGATGAAGATGTCTGTGGTGGCCAATCTGTATTTCTACAGTGACTGAGATGCATCTCATTAAACCATTCTGAGGGATGAGAGATTGCTCATCTTAAAAGGAAGTGATTCATGATGCTTTAGAAGCAACTTCTACTCAAATTCCATGCATTTTCAGAAAACTGACACCCTCCTCATCACATAGAGGTGTGAAAGTATGGGTGCATGCTGATATCACAGCTCCTTCAAGAGCAAGAGCAACAGGTGATTGCTCATCCTCTTTGAAGGATCTCCATCCTTGTTCTCTTAGCAGGACACACCTGGTGCTTCCACAAAGGGTTTTCATATAGAAAGTATTCTCAATAAATCTTCCATTCCTCTTGGTAACAGCAAGGTCCTAGTTTAAATGCTGCTCTAGTTTTGGGCTTTGCTGTTTCAAAAATGGACAGGATGTGACAGAGGATGACAGGTGCATAAATACCTGATGGAGAAGGCTAAGGAAGATTGAGCAAGAGACTTCTTAGAGGTATCCAGTGACAGGGAAATAGGCAAAAACTGAAATACAAAAAATTCTGTATATTCTGTATCTATAAATTCTGTTATCCTAAGGATGACTGAACATGGGTACAAGCTGTGTAGAGAGATAGTGAGGTCTCCATCCTCAGAGATCTTAAAAAAGGTAGTGGATGGAATCTTAGGCAACTTTCTTTAGCTGACCCTGCTTTGTGTAGGGGAGGATGACCTCAGAGGTCCCTTCCCACCTCAGTTATACTTTGATTCTGCAAATCACTCCTTTTTACAAATGCAGGTGATATGGGCATCTTAATTTTCTCTGCCTGTCCTATATATATTTCTGTTTTTATTAGATTTGAGTGTCCATGCAGGTATGGCAGATGGATATGTCTGTTCTGGTGAATTTTCTGATTCTTTGTACCAACAAGTTACTTTTGATGGTCCTTGTGACCATAAAAGTGTTGTTTGAGATTCTGAAATACATAACATGAAATGAGTGCATTTAGTTGCCTATTTCATCACAAGGCCATTGCAAAGTAGGAAAAAATATCTTGTGTTTGGTAAATTAGAAATTGTTAAAAGGGTGAACAGGGTAGCCATGCCCTGTGCTTGCTCTTTCTTTGTGGGAAATGCTGATTGAAAGTTATAAATGTAATATGTAGCTGGAGGAAACTCTTTGTGAGTACTGACATTTCTCTCTTCCATGAGTCAGTGTACACTGTCCTCGTGCTCAGCAGGAACAAATATCAGCCTCCACAGTCTCAAATGAAATGTAATTCCAGGTTGGCTGCTTGTAATAATTCCCCTCCAGATGACAGCCCTTAGGACAGAGAATAACATCAATACATGGAAGAATGGAAACTTTTGTCATCTTCAGATCCGAAGGTGTTGAATCAGTTGGTGTCAGTCCAGCCAGATGACCAGAATGGTGTGTGTTTATCTGAGATGGTTTCCAGCTTCAGCTGGTGCTACAGGAACAGTTTGGAAACAGTGTTTACCTGTCATTTGCATTTCAAGTTAAGAAAGCACCATGCTGGCTGGAAGCCAGCACACTTGTGAGGTTCTAAGGGCATGGGAAAGGAGGGCTCCAGTTAATTCCAGGATGGAACTGGAACATGTGAGGAACATGGGATAACTATATTTCCACTCCTCTCCTTTGCTCTATTTAATGAGTTTGCTGGGCTCAGCATTATTTTACAAGTACTGCTAAGGGTGCCTTTTATCTGACATTGTCTTTAGCATGGGAGTGGAGGTAAACTGAGGTCTGTGCCATTTGATCTGTATGACACTGCTCACTGCCAGAGACAGCTACCTTCCAAAGAGAGTCTGTGAAGTACTTACATCTCTTTCTTGACTTGCATGTTCTGTTATAAATACCCTGTACTCATGGTTTCATGAAAAATGATACAAAAATCCTTTAGCAAATGCAAACTAAAATTGTTAGCTCACAGTTTCCCCATTAGAGAAATTAATCTGTAATATCAGATTGACAGTAAGTGAAATTAATTTGTTGGATGTGTAAACTCAGACCAAAAGTCTGTTTAGATCAATTGAAAGATTTCTATCGATTTCATTACACTTTGGTTCACACCCTTTAAACTGTAGCACACTGATCTAAACATCAGGGCATTCAGGTGTTTATCTAGTGGAAGTAAAAGAAGACAGACCACATAGTGTCATTATACACATAGTTAGCTGCTGCTGGTCTCAAAAAGAGCTGATCTGCATTTGCTCAAGATTTTGTATGTAAAAGAGAAAATACATCCCCCAGAAGCTGCTGGCCTGAAAAATGTTAATGAAAAATTATATCCTCTAATGAATGAAAAATAATGAAAATGTAATGAAGTTTACATATATACTGCATGGTAAACAACCTCCTCCAAATTATTTTGGTGGGCCTAACTGCATAAAAAGAGAAAGTAAGATGTTCTTGCTAACACCCACATCTTCGTACGCAAAAGACAAAACTGAGATAAGGTGGAAGACTGTGAATCCTGTACTTTAGTTTAGAAGAAGGGAAGGAAAGGACAAGAGGTTATGCATCCCAATGGTCTCAAACAAAGGTAAACTCACTGTGATATATAAGATTCTTAAAACTCAGTCATGATACACAGGAGTTTGAGCAGGTCCAAAGAAACCAATTTCAAAATCTTTATCATAGGCAATAAGATTAATAGGGGAAATGACTTCTATGAATTGCAAAAGTTTGTTTTCCTCTGAAATTATCAGCAGTTGGATTTTTATGGCTAAGCATTATATTTGGCACCCATTGAAAACTCATTAATAGAAAGACGGTTCGAAGAAGATAAACCTTTTCACAAATCCAAGTGAAACCTGCAGGAAAAAGAGCCTAAATACTGAGTAAATATTTTACTGGATATTAAAAAATATTCCTGTTTTCAGAAAATTAATTTTTTATTTCCAAAATATTTGAATTTGACACTCTTGAACTGCAACTTTTCAAACTTTTGCTTTTAAAATATTGTTCATTATTAAAAATTATCTATGTATCAAAACCAAACAAAGTCCAGATAGTAAGTAACCCATAAACATGGATAATAACACCCAGGGTGAGGGTGAAGGGGAGAGAGACGGCACAAATTTTACCATATCAGATATTATCAAGTACAAAAGCCCTGCAAAGAAAATACTCTGGGCTAATAGAAAGTCCTTTGAAGTCAGTGGGAGTCTTTTCATTTACTTCAAAGGGCTTTAGATCAGTCCTTATTACAACAGTATAAATAATGCAGTATGAGCACAGAGAATTGGGACTTTGCACATGGGTGTTATGAAATCTGGAATATTGACTCATTCTACATAAAATTGGTCATAATAACAATGGTTTGGAAAAAAGAAATCAGATACAATTAATCTAAGTAACAAAATTATTAAAGTTGTTAACTTTAGTGCTAATAATCTTGATTAGGCTGTTAACTTTGCTGGTAGCAGTTTAGTAGACAGAGAAAATATTTCATTTTTGACTACTCATAGTTTCCATTCTACTGCACATATTCTTGGAGAAAAAAAAATATAAAAAAAAGAAAAAAATTGGCAGTTTAGGCCAGATTTTTAAATGCTTTTTTTTCTTATGCATTCTACTTGTAGATTGGTTTAGCCCTGACTCTCAGATTATGTAGTGGGACATTTGTGCAAAAAATTGATCCTTTACATAGGAATGAATTGTAGTGTCATACCATAGAACTGAGCACTTTGTCTATTCTTTTACACTGGTCTTTTTGATGAAATCTTTCAAATATATGTGTTTTCAATCATTACTTCATATTTCTCTTCTGCGCTTCTCCTATGTTTAATAGTAACTTAGTTTGCTTTTGGCTTTGTTTTCACTATTGCATTTCAGTGCTGGGCTATTTTGCCTTCGTATCAACACAAATTCCATCACCTCACAAAGGAGCTGTGATTAAATAATAACTGAGAGTCTCATGAAGTATTCATTAGTTCTGTGTATGTCAGAGTCACACTGTGGTACTCCCACAGATGATAATTTGAGAGGTATGGAAGGGGTATAACCTGCACATCACTATCAAATTTAGCAAGTGCAGAGAGCAGAATTACAGTTCCTTGATACCTAAACTGTGCCCTGATTCAGCAAAGCATTTGAACCCATGTTTAATCTTGTATGTACACCTTGATTCTCTTGAAGCACTGCACAATGCAGATTTAAATTCTCTGATGAATATGGAATAAATATATGCTTTAAAACAAAGCATGAGTCTTAAGTTCATTTATTAAATCAGTTTTCCATGGTGAGCTTGGAAAAGCCTTTCTCCAATTTTCTTCCTAGAAGCCCCTTTTTTGAGTTGCATTTTTTTTGGGTTTTGGGGGGTTTTGGTTTATTTGTCCATTTGTGTGTTTAGCATTCTTACTTTTAATATCAGAATATAAATTATAATAGATATTAATGCTGTCAAGTCGATTTGTACATGTCTCAAAGGTTTGGTAAAGAAAATCTGACCTTTATTCTAAATTATGCAGGGAGAGTGTCTCAGCTTAGACTGCAATAAAGTTTTCAACCCCTTATGACTCCTTTTATTGCCTTTCAAACTCCTTTAGGAATCAAGTCCAGGTGTTTCACAAACCTTTCCTCACTCCAGATGCCTCACTAGAAATCAGTTTGACTCTCTGCTGAGAATGTTTTTGACCAGTGTCCCTTAGCATATCCCACTTTGTCTGGATGGACTTTGATTTCCCCTGAATTTACACATTTCCCAGGGGAAGCGTATCCTCCCTCGCAGTGAGCTTCAGCACATTTCCATGGCCACTGGCCTGAGGCAGATGGTGAAAACCAGGAGCCACACTTGCCAGTGGTACTTCATGAGCCAGTGCTGACTTGCTAGAGAGAGGACACAAAGTAACACATATTTTACATCCCAGTTGACAATTCTGTTGCTGCTCCGTCAAATAAGTAACTGGATCCACATTTATCAATGGGTAATTTAATTTCACTGGGCACGTTACTGCTTGAAATGCCAGAGCTGGGTTGTGTTGGAAAGCACCTGGATGGATACAGCCCTAATTTAGAGCCCCACTGAACACAGACATGTGAATTTGCCTTAGATTTGTTTTGAATGTTTGTTATTAAGGATAATAAATGTATCTTTACCTTTTTCCTCTGAGAAAGACCGAGCTTATTTGAAGCTTATTTCTATTATGAAGTAGATGTGATTGAATAACTTGTATACTCTTACTTTAAAAAATACTCACATCTTCTCCTCCTTTACAGAAGAAAATGGCCCCTACCCTCCTCCAAATAAAACCAGAAAACTCCTGATTTCCCACTGTAAATAAATGATAATTTCAGTGAATTCTGATAAATTGTAAATTTAAAGAAATAATGCTCATCTAAATGCCTCTTCTGTTTTTCTGATTGCCTTTTCCTAATTCTCTTTTTTTTTTTCTTCATCTGATTGTTTTTATTATTTTCCCTCTGGTCTTGTATCTTTTTGAACAAACACATTCTGTCCTCTTTCCTTCTCTTTTCCTACTCATCCCCTCCTTTCTTTAACTTCCCTGATTTTACCTCTCTTTCCTTCCACCTCATCTCTAACTCCACAATCTCATTTCAGTAATGGCTGGTATTGCTGCTTTCACTCTCTGCCCACGTATCACAATGGAATCAATTCATCAGGTTTCCTGATTGAAGACTCTTCCATCTCTACAAAAACTTTGGCTTGAAAGTGATACTATGCTGTATCAGCTGTAGTTGTCAAATCCTGGCACCATGACAACTGGTAGCACATTGGTTTTATTCTTAATTTCTGTTCACAGAAAGGAATCTTCATTGAAAATACTGTGTGTAGGTTTCAGGAAAAAAAAAAAAAATCTCTGTAATTGTTCCTGCAAAAACCTTAAGTGCAGCTTATCATTCACGTGATATGTTCAGGAAAGAATAGATTAAGTACTTCAATATGTAAGCATATGTAAATATGGGGGCATTTTACAGAAGATGACTCCCATGCTTCCTGTTTTTGGATAGTAATGCCCAGGAATTCAAATACTCTATGCCAATTTTCAGCATGTAGTGGGTTTTTATGGTGGCAGTGGGTTTGTTGTTTTTTTTTTAATCCTGTCACCAGATTACAAAACAGACTCTATTGATTATAAAAGAAATCTTCCACTAGTCACATGAATCCAGGGGTTCAGGGTAAATAGTCAAGGATAAACACCTTGATAAAATGAGGAGTTATCATGACTGTTAATTTTTTTCCCAGAATGAATTCTGAAGCTGTGAGTGGCAAATTAAGAAATAACAAAGAAATTATAAAGCAACACATTTAAAGATTTCACACTTTTGTTAGTAGAGCTTAACAGCATTAACACCTATGTCAGCAAAGGTCTGTGTCCTACAGCAGTTTAGTCACATCTGTCACAATGAAAATCTCATCTTGTGTTTCACATGTGATTTCTGTGTTCCACAAGATGATTGCATAGATCAGACAAACTTCCCATAAAAACCAAGATCCTGCTACTCCTTTCAGCTGATCCACTGCTCCTTTTCTGTTCATCAGAGAATGGACAGGAGAATACATATTTATTGGGTCCCATTACCATTAACCTCTGTAGCCCCTTTACACCTGGTAACCACTACACTTTGGAAGAGGGAGGGGTTTTCTGTGCAACACATGGTTTAGAGCTCTTTCTTTCCATGTTGATTTTTTTCCTGATATCTCCTGCTTCAACAAGGGTAACTCAGTTTTGAGCAAGAAACCTGTGTCTGACAGTACTGGCACAGGTGCTATTTTAAACTCCCTTTATTCTTCAAAACATGTAGAGGTTAATTAGCCTTTACAGCTGAATAAAACTGGATATGTTAGGAGAGGGCCATGATCAAACAGCTTGTGAAGAAATTTATGACTGACAGGACAATATTCCATGACAACATTTATTCTTACACATCTAGTTGCCCTCCTGACACCATGTTTAGAACTCAGGTTAAACATTGCATATCTCATTAGGAACTGGATGCTGGGCATGCTCTGCAAGAACATTGAAGTTTAGGATCTAATAAACTCCATTTTCCCTCACTTTTACTTCAACAAAAGATTCTCCCATTTTGTTCTTGCACCAACTCAAGTTTCTAGATCTGCAAATATTGTACTACTGTACTATTAGTACAATTATAGTAGAACTAGAACTAGAGAACTAGAACTAGAGTTCTACTATCTGTGCTTTGTTAGCCTGGCAAAGTGTGACAGAAATGAGTCTCTGAAAAGTGCTTGAGGTAAAATCCGAGCACACTTGATAATAATGATAATAATGACAATAATGATAATAATAATAAAAATAACCAATTAATATGATATAACTTTTATTCATCCCTTCCTCTAGTGAGAAAAAATAATATTTGATTGCCTTATATCTTCTCAGACAGGGTATTCTCCCTCTCTACATCAGTGGAAGGGAACAATCTCCAAAGAACAAAGTGCTTAGGGGATCAATATCCTAAATAAAAATAATGTATTTATTCTATAAGGGTTATTATAGAATTAATATGTGTTCTGGACGTCTTAGGATACAAGAATCTCCTTGCTGTGGCGCTCTTTCTGAGAGGGTAAGTAAGAACACTGTGGCAAAACAGCTTAAATTGAAACCTGGGAAATATTATTGCCTGTAGCTTTTTTGGGGGAGGCGATCTTTGAGCTCTCCAAAATGATGGAGTGTAACTGTATGGACAGAAATATATACAGGGATATGGAACATGGAAAGCATTCATAAACACAGCGGTAGTAGTTGTGCTCACAGGTCCAATCTAGTGCCATTTTCTGTCACCAGCAAAGCATATACGACACTTTCCTGCTCTTGGACCACATGCACAGCAGGTATTTTACTGACATAGTTTATCTGTCTGTCTAGAAAGATCTTCATGGTTCTTTCTTCCAAGCCTTTCATTCCATCTATCCTTGAACTCCTGACAACCTCCTCCAGAAACAATGTCCTTTGGAAGGATGTTGAGCAAGTTATTCTACCACCCATTGCCTGAAGAACCACTTCCTTTAACTTGTGGCTTTGCTGTCCTCATTTGGTACTCTTAATGCCTACACTGGAACAGAGTGAATAATCCCTCTCTATCCTCTGTATGCTATTCACAGTTTTGTATCCAACATATCTTCAGCTGTCTCTTGCCCAGGGTGGAGAAATTTAGTCTACTCAGTTGGTCATTCCTTGCTTGAGAGCTGATCCAGAGTTTCAATATTCCTAGCTACCTCTCTTAGGCTTTGTCCAATTTCCAAATTTTTTACAAGGGTGTGAGAACTGTGGCTACATATGGTGACATAATTATCTTTCCTGGTTCCATAAACAATTGTCAAGAGGACTATAATAATTTAAGTATTTCTGAAAATTCACAGAATTTTCACTTCAGAGCAAACTCCCAGTTCTTCCACAAAAAACATCAGATGTCTGGCATTGTGTCTATTGTGACCCATTTAGATGAAAGTTGCAATCAAAGCTCCATCCTTGGAAGAAGTCTGGGAGATGTGTATTGATGGCAATGAAAAATGGAACGATAAATGTCCTCAGAGAACAGTCCATTTTAGATGTTGCTGCATCATAAAGCACAGTCTTGTACTTATAACTCACTCTAGAAGTATTTCTTTAATATCTGTGTGATCTGAACCTGTTTGGAGCAGCCATGTAGCTCCTAACTGACTTCCAGTTCAATTTTTCATCTCTTTTCTTCAGATCTCCAAAGCAAGCATATTAATTAATAACTCCTAGGAAATAAACTGGAGACTACAATGTCCATGAACATTACTAACGTGACAATATCTTTCAGTGGCAGCTGATCATGGACCAAATTTGTATCCATATCCTAACAGAAAAGGATTTTGTAAGCTATTAATATTTCTCTCTCTCTCCAATTATCTTTCCAATACACCTTTCCCTAGAGCATAAATTTTTGCCAGGTCATTGTTACTGTTCTGCAGAGACTAGTACAGAAAAAAGATTGTACTTTGTATGCTGGTAATTGGATAGCACAAGAATTCACAGTGATTTGTGTCATAATCTTTCTAATTTACACCTCCTACCAGCCTCTGATTGCTTGTAAAATCTCCAGTCATATTTTTCAGCCACTTTAAATATCTTTAATTTCAGCCTGCAGACACAAAGGTGGCATATCTATAATAGAAGTTCCAGACTTTTAATGAAAATGCTTTTTGACATAAAGACAATGTGTTATTTTGGGTAAGTAGCAGGCATATGAAGATCAAAAATTTTGGATAGGGTCAGAAATGCACAAAGCATATATGTGTAATGTAATTTTTCCTAACTTAGACTTCAGTCAGTTTATTTGCATACTAAGTGCCTTGAAGATGAAACACCTTTGGACTTTGATTTGCTGTTGGGTTGAAAGATGCAATCACACTTTGTTACCATGTAGAAACTCATTATATGGTGGAAGATACTTACAAAACTAGAACCCCAAAATGAAAAAGTGGATATGGAAGTGATGCTGATTTTTTTCTAACTTTTTTTTGTAAGTAGAAATGCTATTTTTAGTTTAATGAGTTAAATATCTTCTTAGTAGCTGTGTGGAGTTTGGGGTTTGTGCTGAAAATTGAGCCCTGGTCTCCTAGGGATGGCTAAGCATTTGGGAAATACTGAAGGACTTTGTTATATATTGCTTGCATGCAAAGCTTTTGCTTTACCTATAAAAGTATATTTATCTCAATCCACAAGTTTTCTCAGTTTTGCCCTTCTGATCCTTTCCCCCACCACACGTGGTAAGGAATGAAGTAGCAGCTGTGTGATGATTAGCTGCCAGATGACACCTTCTTATTCCTTACCTTTTTGAAGAGGGAAAGGAGTTAGCACTTTCTTTACATTTTGATTCCTATTAGGAGTATTTTATTAATCCATCTATTTTTAGCCACAGTCCAACAAAATATGATGCAGTCGTTCTCCAGTGATAGGAATTTTCTGCATTTTTTTCTGCACTTCAGCAGTAAAGTGAACTTGACACAAATGTTCCTTCCCCTAATGCTTGATTTTCCTCATAAGAGAACTGGAAGATGATCCTTGTGACCTTTCTGAACAGAAGAAACATTAAATAACATCAAGTGGCTATTTGCAGTCTGACAATTTTATTAACGTTATCTCTCTGTCTCCTGCAATCTTCAAATCAAATTGGCCTCTATGGGGCACTGCTAGAATTTCTATTTGAAATCAGAGTTTGGAAGAGGTCAGGCAGACATCTACCAAGACATAAAGCAGACAGAAAGATAGAAACAAGTAACCTAAAACAATTCACCTTATTGAGATGGTTTGACTTTTGGTCACATCTGAATAGTTCTGTTGGCAATGGAAAATAATTGTTCCCATGAAATATTTTTCAATGGAGGGGAAATAACTACTTATTTTATTTTGATGAAACAATGTTTTTTAAGAAAATTATCGGACTGTGACTTGTGACTAGAGACTTGGGCTTGGCCCTTCCCTCAGCCTTTAACTGGCCCTAGATAAGTCTGTCCTATGAAGCTCAGTTTTTCTCCCTGTAGAAATAATTTCTTACCTTCAAATGCATTTTGAGGATTGGTGTTTTCATATGTGAAATATTATTGGGTCCTCTGTAATGGTGACTGTATATTCAAATGTCCCTCCTGACAGCCTTGGCACTTTCAAAGCACAAAGGGGTTCCAAGATCCTCTGTTCTGGTGTGCTGGAACTCAGTAACTTGGAGAAGAATTTCCCTATTCCACAAGAGTACAAGGATGCCTTTACAGTGCCCTCCTCAGAAACTCATCCTGAGATAAATCTGATTGTTTACTCATGAGGAAAAATATTTTGCTCTCTTCCTTATATTAGTGGTCCTACAAAAACATTTCATCTGAGAGGCCAGGCATTAACATTTAAATGACTGTGAAGCAATGGAATATGGTTTTGCAGGGAAGGTGGGTTTACTAAGCCTCCGCTCCATGCAGCACATCTCAGCACATCTGGCACAGCTGTCCAAGGAAGCAGGCTAGGTTGACTCCAGAGCTGATAATGCAGTGACTCAAAACCTCCCTGACAGCCTCCCTGACAAAATTTATTCTGCAGTGGTGTAGTGGGCCAGTCTGGAGCCATTGGACCCAGTGTGGATGCTAGTGGAGGTGCTTTTCCTACCCCAAGCTGTCATGGGGATGAAGAGACATGAAACTCCAGAAGGATGCTCTAAGCTACTGAAACAGATGAGAAGGGGATGAATGAGGGAAGTTTCTTCTGTTTAAGTTGCTTGGGCTTATCTTTAACAGACTGAATTACTTTTACTGTTGTTGTATGGAGTGGCAATACATGAAAACAAATGGTTATCAGCTTCCTCTAGTCCCATTGCTCATGTGTGTTTTTATGTGCTAGGAACGTGCTTATATGTGTTATTTGTTTTGTGTCATGCTGGAACGTTACAATTATCTGAAATGTGATAGTTTCTCAAATATAGAGCAATGACACCCAATAAAACAATTAAGTTGCAACTTATGAATGCAGTTGTGCTGGTAATTGCTGATTTAACTACTCAAATTTGCCTAATTTTACAATGATTTGCAAGAAATTCCTTAATAATGTAATTAAAATGTGCCAAATTGATGAAGATGATCTTTATAACCTGGAGATATTTGCTTGTAGAAAACTATTTTGCTGTTGTTTCTCTTATCTCTGACCATTTCTTTCCAACATGAAAGATATCAGGGTGAAATCTGCCATACATTGTGTATCTGAGCTTGATTTTTTTGCAATAAATTTATCTGCAGTTTACTTAGCAGAAACAACGGATCCTTTCCTGGGTATTAAACAGATTCTTATTCAGGAATAAGTTTAGCCTAGCAGTTATCCACGTTCCATGTTGTGCTAAGGAGATAAATGGGAAGGCCACACTGGTGAAAACTGGTATGTAGAAGACTGAGGTTCTTTGCCCCAGTCTTGACTGGCAGCCAGGCTTCCCACATCTCTGAGTTCCTGAGCTCCTAGGTGGGGGCTGGGGGACAGAAGTGTCTCCCACTGTACGCAAAAAGCAGGTTTGAGGCCACCTGATGAACCTGAATAGTCACAAGTCTACAGGGTCTGATGGACACACCTGACAACTGGGCCAGTGAGAACCTAATGAAATTCAACTAGTCCAAATGTGCAACACCTGGGCTTTTATCTTCTAACTGGTATCTTATTGGAGGGTTTTAAATTTTTTTTTTTTTCTTTTCCTCCTAGATGGGCTTCTATCGCCCTGGAGAATTTGGTCTGTAAAATGCCAAGCTGTATGCATTTAACTTATTTTCTTGGTTTAAATTGAGGGAACTCCGAACCTGTGATAACCCAGCAGACAAAAATCTGGCCCTTTATATCCTCTTTATTTCTGCAGAGTTCTGCCAGAGATACATGCCTTGAAACCTTTGCAATAAAGAAGTACAAGGTGAGAAAGGGCTGCCACACTTTGCTGAACAAAGATGATTTCCTGAGTATGTGTCACAGTGGTTTGAAAGCATGAGACTCTAAAGCAGTTCCTTTGATAGCTCAATCAGCAAGAGTCACATTTTTTGCCTAGGGAAACTGAGATGCAGCAACCATGGCTCCAGATTTTATGAGGAGTAATCCTGAAACACATTACTCAGGGAATCCTGGAAGTGAAAGGAGCCAGTATTGACATCAGTATTTACTTATCAAGAAATAGCTCATGCCCATCCTTTAGTGGTATTGACACTGTAGCTGGATTTTAGGACAGGTAATAACCTTTTCTAGTCACAGCTTCAGGTACAGTAGCTTTACTGCAGATTCATGTGTCTGGAGATGGTCTGGAATGTAAAACAGCAGGAAACTTATAACTGACACAAGGTGTGCTGACAAAAATTGTCTTGGAGGCTCTGCACCTTCTTTCATTAGGCAAATGTTGTTCTCCAAAAGCTAGTGTGGCCTTAATAAACTGCTAAGCCCATTTAGCACCATTTTTAAGGAGTTTAACCAATTTTTAGCCTCTAACAGAGGTGCCTTTGTCCTAGTGCTTCTTCTCACAGTCACATAGCATTGCGTTTTGGACAAAAAAGGCTGCTACAGAATATTTTATTTACTTTTCTGTACCTATTTCTTTTCCATTTCCAGCAAAGTCTCTTTGTGTGTAAATTACTTTTAAAACAGCTTACAGCACACCTGCTCTGTGGAGTTATTCCCATCCCTTGCTGTGAAGGGCATTGAGTTGCCTGAAGCCAGAGCACAGTCCATGAGCTCAGCAAAGACAAAGAAAAATAGAAAAAAAGGACGAATTATAACCAGTGACTAATGTTTCTCTCCTTTCCCCCCTGCATTTTACCCATTATCTACGAGCTCTGTTTTCTCTTAATTTGTTTTCTACATGCAGTTCTCTCAGTTGTGCATCTGCCTGGTTCACTTTTGCTGAGGTTGCATTCACAAAATCTCACGCTGCAGTTTTCTTCTTCCGTGCACTAGGTTCTGTTTCTCTGAACGTCTTTGGCAGACTTCTGCTACCATTACAAAATATTTATTGGTTTTTCCTTTAATGACTATGGGCCTATCTGCTGTGTTAGGTGAATGGTTTGCTTCTGTTTTACATGGACCATCTCTTGCCTTTTGCTTTCTGAGACTGGCAGTAAGCAGCTGTTAACACACAGCTGACCAGGGCAGTGAGACAGAGGACAAGGTACTCTGGACAGCCAGGGGCCAAAGCTGCACTCAGCTCTGACAGACAGCAATAGCTTATGCAGCCTGGGTGTGAGGGACTGAAACCCAGGTTTCTGAATGGGCAGTCCCAATGCTATTTGTTGCCTTTTCAGCATTCTCACCACCCTCAACAGGCTCTAAACCACCACAGCGTGGCACACACTGAGAAGGGTTTACAGGGGAAATCTCTATCACCCAGATCAGCCGCCAGGCTCCTTAAGGAGACTTGAATTAATGCATTTGATATCTGCACTTTTTAACTTCAATAGATAAGAGACCAAGAGCTTTGGACCTTTAGAGGAAAAAGGACAACTATTTCCTTTGGATTACATTAAAAAGAGACGGGGACACTATTTTTTCTCTTTCTTTTTTTTTTTTTTTTTCCTTTCAAAAGGGATATAACATTTCAGGAAATTCAGTCATAAAAGACAAAAATGAACTCACAGAAGAGCTATGTCTGGAATTTGTAAAGTACAAAGGAAAAGGCAATTAGCTACCCAAATCCTATTGAAAGTCAATAGCCTCAAGCCACTTTGAAAATCCCAGCACATAAAACTCACTAAAAGCACACTCTGCAGTAAATGTGAGTGAAGTAAGGGAGCAAAGAAAAGAACAGAAGATATCTATTAGGCAAAAATAGGTGTGGAAGTACATGCTGTAGATACAGCTGTGATGGAAGCTGCACATGCACTCAGGTTTTTCTTCACTATCTCATAACACATATATTGCTCCCATTGCAAATGAATTTATCACTCTTCTTTCTTCTGTAAGTTGCCTGTAAGTCTGCTCCAGTCACTAGGAGTGTGTGCCTATGGGCAGCTTGCAAGCTATTCCAATGATAGTTAGTGGAAACACTGGAAAAAAACTGTTTTGTAAGGAAACAACACTCCTGAAAAGGAGTGGTTGTACAGCTGGACTGTAACAAAGCACAGAAATTTGTCTTCATGATGGTTTTTCTCAGAAATATGCGTGTTCCAGCACCCAGATGGTGGTTTTGGGTTTTGTTGTCTTTTTTAATGGAGTCTATCTCCTCCTGTGCTTTTAAATGTAGCAATGTCTGCCACTACTTTTATCCATCCATGATGCCAGAAGAGTTCCCTTGTTCCCTCAGTTCAAAATAGTGGATTTGCCTGTGGTAGATGGCAGCTGATATGATTTTGAGGAATGCAGGTTTTGACAGCAGATCCTAAATCCTCCATAATCCCTACTAGAAGCACACGTGACTTTCAGTGGAGCTGAGCACACAGGCTTTATTGCTGAATGATGTGCAACCCTCTATTAATTAAATAAGCAAACATCCACAATCACTTGCCAACACATCATGTTATCACGAGGGGTGTAGGATGTCACTTTTGTGCAGACCATCTGGAAATGTGAGCCGCTGCTTCAGCAGTTATCAAAATCTTTTTCTCATGAATTTTAATTTCACTAATAAGTGTTACTGAGTAATCACTAAGAAAGGTTTTGGTGTGATTTGTCGGCTGATTCCTTCAGAGTGGGACACAATCATTTCCTAATAGGATGCCTTTCCACTAAATAAATAGCAGTTCAGTCATAAATCAGCAGAATAGCAGTGCAGAAAATGCTTGAATTAAGATACAGTCATAAAACCAAATCCCAGTATAAAAATGAGTGGTTATTTCAGACTTTTAAAAGGTACATTCACCTGATATTTGAGGGGAGGGGAGTTTTATTATGGGTCACAGCGAAAAGTGTGCATCTAAATCTTTTTTCACTGACTTCAGTGATTTGCCTCCTGCCTTTCCTCTTTAGTTGATTTCCTTCCATGGCTGTTCAGTGAAGACACATTGCATTTCAACTAATCTGCTTTCTATAAGACTAGGTAGGTATGATTTTGTAATTAACCAGAATGTAATAAAACCTGGCTTATCATTTGTCATGATTAGTTTAATATTCTATTAAATGAATTTTAAAATGCTGCCAGAAAGCAGAATGCACATCCAAGGAATAGTAGAGATGCCTGTTAGTAAGATCTGGAATAATAACTTTGCCTGGTGTTGATGGACCATTTTGGATGTTATTATACTCCACATGTGGCATCCAGGAACCATTTCACTGACCTTAGCACTTGCTCTTTATTCATGCACCCTGTCTCAGCACTACAGCAATGGCTGTTTCCTTCCTTAATCTTAATGGAAGGCCTTATCCAAGACTTGCTGAGGCCAATGAAAAGGCTCTCATTTATATTCCTGCGTTTTGGACCAGGTCCACAACTTACAGCCGGCAAGATAACAAGCATTCCTAGATTACTGAACCATCATTTTGACAATTATGATAACGTTTTTGTTATTTTCAAAGCAAGTGACTTTCATGAATTATGACAGTGATTACAGTATTCAGCTCCTAGCTGGGAAATTCTTCTTGCAATGGAAAAATGTTTGAGCATATCTGATAAGCAACAAAAGAGCATCCTGATACACAGCCGGTTTGGTTTTCACAGATCTGTTGAGGAGCTTTGTCACCTGTAGGAGTGTTTAAAGATGTGGTGCTAATTCTTAGCAGTGGTAAACACCTGCAGGATGGTGCTTCCCCCATCACTAAAGAATCCACTGAGCTGTGCAATCTTATTAAATCATGGCATGGTTAGGGTTGGAAGAGACTTTAAAGATCATCTAGCTCCAATCCATTATCAAGGGCAGAGACATGAGTAGCAATAATGGATCATAAAAAGAGGACCCTTGGTTTAGAACCAAAGCATGACTGTCAACTGCTTGATATCAGTGTTACCATTTTTGGCGGCTTTGCAAACAATAATACCGTGTTTACTGATCATTTATTGCAGGAAGAACAAAGAAATATGAGGCTGTGTCCTGACAGGACACAAACCTTACTGTCGCTGTTGGACGCGATGTAGAAGTGTGGATTCACAGCACACACTAGAACGAGTTGCTAGGAAAAGGGTCTTTATTCTTTGAACTTTTTAGCTTTTATAGGGTCTTACGCTACAGGTTTAACATGACTGGTCAAGGGAACACCACTCCTGGGACAAGAGGAAAACACACTATCCACAGCTATACAAAACTGCTTGGAGAAAGTAAAATGGTTTACAAATGTTGTCCTTGAGCAAGAGATCTCCCAAGAAACTTTCTCCTGGGAACAGATCGGCCACTGACAGGCTGCAACTTTCTCAGGCTCAGAGAAAATCAAGTCTACACCTTACAGTTCACCACACATTATTTTTCTCAATTCATCCCATGGTATTTTGAAGGAGCAGAGGTCCTTTCCTCAACTTTGGGCTCCCAGATGTTTAAAGACCAAAGTATTATCACAGTGTAGAGGAGAGTTTCATATTAAAAAGGATTTGGGGACTCCTGGCATTTATCCCATGTATAGTGATGAAGCTTTGTTTTTCAATATGATCTGAGACATTCTAAGACATTAGGAATTACCATTTTGTAGTTTTCACTGATTTTAACAGTGGCATTTCCATTTTATTATTTTTGATACTTGAGATAGATTTACACTATACATATAATAATAATATAAATTATTATAAAAATTATAACATTCATAAATTAATTTATGCATTTATACTGTAGCAATACATGGCATCCTCTTGTACTAAATACTGGACTGATACCATTAAGAAGATTGGTTTCTTCCTGAGGCCTCCACTCTTCAGATAAGCTAGTTGATGTCAGAACCTCAGCAATTCTGTGCCATCCTCATCAGAAAGGACACTAAGGTTTTCTTGTTTCTTTAAATCTTATATTTTTTGTATTTATAAAAAAATAAGTCCCAATTAGCTAGATTGGTATTTCATTCAAAATGTTAACCTGGCAAGAACCATTTTTCCTTGAATATTTCACAATATATTCTGGGCTTCTTCTGGCCTAACAGATACTGAGATATGAACAATATAATTTGTTGGAAAAATGAAAATTGATATTCAAAAATGGTATTTCAGTTTGATTTTATGGCTGTGAGGCAGAGATTTGTTTCCTTATTTTCCCATAGCTCGATTTCATGACATCAAAGGTCATGTTAGAGAAAGTGTCTAGAAATAGATGGGCAGTAATGGTTCAAATGTTTAAGGAGAGAAGTGAATGCTGACAATGAATACTTCATGACAGATAGGAAGGACCTTGTGTTCACAGGAGTCAAAGTGAGGAGTATTAGAATTAGTTTTCAAAATTTTATTAAGCTTAACTTTCTCAAATTTCAGCTTATGAAGACAATTTTTTCCTGCAGTGGCTTTGTGTTTCCAAAATGGCTTATTTTTAGCTGAAGCAATCAACACTTGTGGCTCTGCTGACACATTTTGTGATGAGGAACAGAGGTTTGTTGACAGAAAAATCTTGCAGCACGGTTGTCTCCACAAACTCTGAGAATATGGAGATTTCTGGAATGAGAGAATCAGACAGGGCCATCTTGGAGCTGCAGGTTGTGGAGCATGTGGAGCTTCCCAGGAAGGAAGCCATCCAGCCTCCTGCTTAGCTGTTTCTCACAAGGAATGTCACCCAACATTCCCAGCTGCAAGCTCTGTCTCACAGATGGTGCCACCCCCATACCACAGAGTGTCCCAGGAGTGTGACAATAACTCTGCTGCATTGGCTGCTGTGGATCACCTGGTGCTGCCACTTTGCTCAGTATCGGAGCTACCTTCCATATGGCGCCATGGAATAATCCCTTACCTAACAAATACCAAGTCCAGCCTGAATGGACCAGAATAAGATCTACCTGGGTCACTTTCACACAACTTACTGCTACACAGTTTTCCATGCACCACTTATTCTCTGAATTTCCTCATGGAGCAGGCAGAATAGCATGACAGAGATCAGGGTGAAGCTGAAGCCGTAGCTGTTGAACATCTCTCAAAACTTCCAGCCTGGATGCACCCATTTCACCAGCCGCTTGTTTTGGCTAGCTGTACAGTAGCCAGGGTTATCCAACATTCCCACTGTCTGGTCACTTGAAGCTCTGCACTTGACAGAGAAGTAAACAGGGCAGTGTTTGCTCAAAATTACAAGAACAACTGTATTTTCCACAGACCAAATTATAATGGCAGTTGTGCTGGGAGATTACACTGTTAGCATCCTGTCAGTCAAAGTAAAACACCTTTTTGTCAGGCTTCACAGACTGAAAGAGAATTGTGGCCTCACCTCTCCCAACTGGCAAATGTAAAACTGAAGCAGCCTTGGCATGTTACGTATGTGGGAGATTGAACCATGATAAAGGAGGAGGACAGTTTCCAGCTTGGCAAACCCTGGAGGCATGCATCTGTTCTCAGCCTGAGCCATCCAGTACCATCTCAAGCTCTGAATACTCCTTCTCCCCTGGCACCACAGGAGAAGCTCATTATGCAGTACTATCCCTTTCCTCAACATGTCCCCCAAGGTATGGAATGAAATGGCCAAGTTACTTTCATTGCAGAGGTAATTATCTGCATTTCATCCAGCAATGAGGCTTTAAAAGAAATACAAATGGAGCAGATTTGGTCTATTGAGCAGAAAAGGAAAAATGATGAAATGTAACAGCTCAATTTTTTTTGATACCCTGCTTCTGTTCCTCCATCTCAGTTTAATTCCAGACTCAGTATTCCAATATAAACAGCTCTGTGGCTTTTGCTACAAACCAAGCCCTTACTGGGGTACTCAACAGCCTGGAGCTAAGGGTCTGAGGCTTTTCTAAGATCCTACAGCTGATGTAGGTCATGGCATAAGGGTTGTTACATAACTTCACAAGTGCTGGCCCTCATTAACACAATTATTGTTGCACTCAAGTCTGCAGCAAAGGCATAATTAGAGTCTAGATTTTAGGTATGGGTTCATAACTGTCATTGCTGATTGCTCTGTGTGCATATTCTGCCTCTTGTGCTCTGCCTTCTCCATGCATCACTCTTCAGTGGGAAATGTTTCCACTTGCATGAGCAACTGACATTCAGGCACAGCTACATCACTTCCTGGGGATAATTTTAACTCTGTTGTAAAGACCAGACTTAATCTCTGTGCAAACTGTAGTTCTCCAGGTGTAGATGGCAGGTGATTTGGAAATATATTTTGCATTTTTCACCCTGGTTTAGCACTGGTCAGGCCCAGAGATGCCTCCATGTGCAGACTGTGAGAACATCAAGTGGACAGGGCTTTTACAACCTGTCAACCACAGGAGACACACTACAGACAGAGTTTCCTTCACAACAGCCATGTACCAAGAAGATGCAGACAACCCTCTTCCATTTCCCATCCACAGTGTCATGCTTTTTAAGCAGAAAAACTAGAAGATTGTATAATTTTTATGCCCTGTATTTATTTTAAAACGATCTTCTTTTCCAGAGCAGGTGAAAAAATGCCAGTTCAGAAAGCTGTCTTTGTAGTCATAAATCGTTCCTTTGAGCATTTAAGGAAAGATCTGCTTATCAAAGTTGAAATAAAAGTTTAGTAGCAAGTGACATTTAACTTTAAAATTATATTTTATAATTAAATTTTATTTTGGCTCTGCTGCGTGCCAGAAAGCATGAAGGAATGTTTCTTATGCTCTCAACAGAACTTCCCTGAGGATGATTGTTCTGTGCTGGTGGGAGTGAGGGTGAGAGAGAGACAAACAATGCAATCTCAAACAGGCCAGGCAATGGGTGATTGACAGCAGCCCTGTGGAGAAGGACTTAGAGATATTGGTGGCTAAAAAAAAAAATTAGGACGTGCTGGCACTATGCACTCACAGCCCCGAAAGCCAAATGTTTTCTGTGACTATCAGGTCGACAGAGGTGATTCCCTCCCTTGACTCTGCTCTCCTGGGACCCCAGCTGGAGTACTGTGGGTTCCAGCACAGGAAAGTCATGGACCTATTAGAGCAGGTCCCAAGAAGGCCATGATCATGATCAGGGGCCTGCAGCACCTCACCCATGAGGACACTCTGAGGGTTAGGATTGTTTAGCCTGGAGAAGAAAAGGCTCTGTGAAGCCTTACCTCAGGCTTTCTGTACCTACTGGGGGGCTACAAGAAAAGTGGGGAGGATTTCCTAGGGGTTGTAGCAATAGGATGAGGGGTAACACTTTAAACCAAAATGGCATAGGTTTAGGTTAGACATAAGGAAAAAAATTCTTGACTATGAAACTAGTGAGACACTGGAACACAGTGTCTCCACAGCAGAGAAATTGTGGAAGACCCATTCCTGGCAGTGTTCATGGTCTTGTTGGATGGGGCTTTGAGAAATCCTCTCTAATGTCCCTGTCCATGACCATGAGTGTATGAACCAGGTGGTCTTTGAAGGTGCCTTCTAACCCAAACCACTCGCTGTGATGGTTCGATGATGATGATGATAATGATTCTTCCTGGATCTCAGTAAGAAAGGTCCAACAGCAGTTGGCTTAATAAAACAGCTGTTTTAATAAAATAGGTAGATAGATAGATAGATAGATAGATAGATAGATAGATAGATAGATAGACAGACATATAGACAGATAGATGAGTGTATATAACAAGAAAACTTTACATCCTTTCAGATGCTGGGAACTCTGCTTTTGTGCAACATTGGGCAGACCCTGAATGGATTTTTCCACATTGCAATTGCAGAGCAGATCTTTTTGGTTCCTAGAGAGAGTGGGTTTTTCTTTGTTGTCCATCAAGGAGTTGTATAAAAATTCTTACAAGAAAACAACTTTATTTCTAAAGGATGTTCAAATGAGAGATTCTTGCTATGCTTTGGAATAAAGAGCCACTCATATCAGGAGAATTAGTAGCAAGTGTATAACTCCCTCAAAGAACCAGGTGATGAGAAATATAGCACTGAAGAAATTTTCCTGATGGAGGAGTCTTAGCACTTTAGTATTGAGCTAGAGTGCTGAAGTTTTGCTCAGCTGCAGTACTTCTTCGTGCCCTGTTTTCCTGACTGCTTTCCAGTGTAGATTCATGTTTCATTGAGTAAAGAATGTCATGAAGTGCACTCCCCAAATCATTATCCAACCAGGCTACCCAGTGTCAGATATGCACATAACTACATGCTAAAAATTATCACCTTAAAGCTAATCTGTACTGATATCTGTGCATATATATTGCCCTGAATAAGGACACAAAGGACAAATCCATCTCTGAGTGGTGATGCTGGAAATTGTCAGTGACCACAGTGGGAAACAAGAGCAGTTGGCCAACACAAAGAAATAAGGAATAGGTAAATCCAAGGGAATAAACCAAAAAATTATAGAAAAATTTAAAACTTACTGGGGAGAAAAAGGATAAACACCAAGTCCCCCATCAGTAATAATTAGTGAAATTTTGACATTTTAATAGAGTCACTATAGGTAAAATATTTAATGCATTTAAATGTATTTTACACTGAGCAAAGTTTTAATTTGATCTGTTGTTCTTATTTGTACTCCTTTTTCCTACGTAATATTTCACAAACAAAATTCACAGTTTGTATTTCAAACTGAGTGTACTTCTCCTTTTGGAAAGAAAGAGAAGAAGTCAGGTCAGATGGCTAGTAACCCCAGTTACTAGGGTTCAACCTTTTTTTTTTTCAGAGATGTGGAAAACCACACACACAAACAACAGGAGGAGAGAAAGACTAAAGAGTGCTCTTCACATGCAAGTCTAATTTGCAAAATCATAGTGAGTTATCTGACAGACACAAGTACAAAATCTAGGGGCCATTGGTGTTAAAAAGGCACTAAATAAACAAATTATTTAATCTGCACACCTTTTCTAATATATCTTTCTGAAAATATGATTTCGGAATTTATAATCGCATCTATGAAGACAGAAAGTGCTAAAGAAAATGTAACTCTCACTGACACATGTCACAGGGCTGGCTGTGATAATTTTAAACCACAACAGTGTAGGATGTAGTCATGGAATAAAAATACAAATCTGCTTAGATGCATGCAACAGCTTTGTCTACTTGATATCCAGTCTGAGAAATTAGTGTTCATTCAGCAAACTGGTTTTGTTCCAGCAGTGGGAGTTTTCAATTATTAGAGCTAGATCAGATCCAGGGATAATTTAGTATCAGCACATTTCTGATTGAAGGCTTTGTGCCACAAAGCATCTGACAAGGCTAAGACATTCTTTTCTTACGCTGTTTCCTCACAATTGATTTCACTCCCTGCTTTGCATTTTCACATAATTAATATTTTATCTTTGCTAATTTAATGCCATTCTTTCTTCTGCTTATGTGTAATTTCTTTCCTCTTGGCAAAAATAATAAAAAAAAATCCTCACTGGTATAATTCACATACAAGAAGACTGATATTGAAAAGGAGGATGGCAGAAAGAGCGAATCTTTTCTTACAATTTGTGATTCTTCTCAAACAGCTCACATTTCAATAACATCTATTTTAAGTGTCACCAATCTTCCTAATCCTCTGACTGTAGTTAAAATCTTCATGAGCTCAAAGACACAAACAAAGTATCTAAGCCAGCAAAAGAAAGGCATTCACAACTAAGATCAGTTAATATTTCTTATATTTCCACTTCTCTGTCAGAGTGTGGGGTTGTAATTACTGAGCCTTGTTGGCAGCACAGACCGAGCGAAAGTGACGTGTTCCTTAACAAGAGCTGCACCAGAACTGAGCCTCCAAACTCATAGTTTGGTCCCTGCTAGTTTGGTCCCTGATAGTTGCTTAAAGAACTGTGATCCTTTTAAAAGGCTTGTGCTGTTGCTTCCAGTCCTACTGACTGACAAGAAGACATCCTGCCCAAACTTGCCAAGTGCATTTACTAAAGAAGCAAAAATAATGACAAGAGAAGCAAGGAGCATGCCAATCAATCGTCAACCCAATTTTGGTAGTTGCCTGTTTTCACACTGTTAGATTAGGGCAGCATTTAGCAAGGGTCTTGCTCATAGGAGACATGGAAATGCAGACTTGCCCTGTGCTCTGAGCTGCTCCCCATTATCCTACATAGCCAGAGCAAGGACAAGCTGGACCGTGGTGGGGGCCTGTGTTTGCCCACCTTTGACCACACTTGATTTTCCAGCTGCTCTCCTGGCAGCACAGCCCAATCTTCTGTGGAGTTCTGCAGCAAGAGCAGCTATCAAACAGACTTTAAAAACAGCAGCATTTTACTATGCTGCCAACCTCTATCAGGGTTATAACTCTGCCACAGAGAGATAGTGGAGGTTAATGGCTAATTGCAGAAAATTTTTAATATAAATGTGTGCATATCTGCGCATGAACATGTGTACACACATATTTTCTAGCAGTTTTCTAGCTGCTGTTCTCTTTTCTTTAATTTCCCCTTAACCCCTTTCATGCAGAAATAACTATGAAGGAGAGGGGCTGAGAGCTAGGTGTTTAACCTTGGGAGCACCTGAGAGGAAGGAGGTGAATGCTGAAGGGAAGAATGTAATGGAGAATGCACAGAGGGAAGTAAGATACTTAGGCAAGCAAATGATTCAATCATTGACTGGAACAACCAGATCTCTGCTGGAGATTAATATGAATGAGATGCTATGCTTCATTGACTGTTTACCTAATTTCTTTAAACATCAGTCTTGCTTTTATGTTGCACTTGCCTAACTTAGCTGCAACTTGGTATTTAAACTATAAAGTCATTATTAGCTGAATGGTGATTGAAAAGCAGCAGGAAGATACTCTGATTATGCCTTAATTATTGCCCTGCACCTGATCTTCACAGAGAACATGTATAGTCCCACCCTCCCCTGTTGCTCTCAGCATCTCATATCTGAGTCATAACTAATGTTATTGCATGTGTCTAAGAAAAGAGCTAAATGTGTTTCCACTGATTTCCAGAATAAGCTGTAAGCCTACAAAGCTTTGTTTGCTTTCCCCTCCTTTCTGGTCCTAGGCATCAAAAGGAGATATTTGGTTAATGGCTAATTAAACACTTCCATTGAGTAAGCCAGAGCTTTGTAAATCCACATCTTCTTCCCTGCATACTGTTTGGAATCAGCTGAAAGTTTTGAATTTGCATTTTGCCAAGTTGCCAAGTTTGCATTTACACAACTGGAAACTTTGAAGTAAACTGAGATAAAGCAAGCCAGCAGCTTCTTAAACCAAGGGGTATGAAACAGAAAAAAATCCTCAACTATCCTTTCAGGTAGAGACTTGAAGATACATCTTTGATAATGACGTGCCATGCTGGTTTATTAGCTCTTATAAAAATTTAAAATGTAAATCCTAATGAAGGCAGAAAGAGCTACAGAAAGTAGAAGGTGTTAGTGTTTTTTTATTAAATGAATATGCCATCTGCCTTTCTTATCTCCCAATGAATTTAACATTACCATCTTTGTAATTAGCACTGACAAATAGCACAGTCCCAGGAAACCAGACAGCAAGACATAGTGGATTAGTTTTGTCACCCTTGCTGAGCTAGCATGGGGCCACAACTTGGGCCATGTGGCTTTCTGGCAGGGGTATTTTTAACCAATTTCAGTTCCTACCCATGGAAATACACAAATATGGAGACCACAGTCATAGAATCATAGAATCATTAAGGCTGAAAAAGACCTCTAAGGTCACAGAGTCCAACTGTTAAGCCAACACTGCATTGCTGTCCTGGTTTCAGCCAGGGTAGAGGTAATTCCTTCTCAGGAGCTGTTGCAGAGCTGTGTTTTAGATTCAGAATGAGAATGGTGTTGATGGCACACTGATGGCTTGGGTTTTTGCTAAGTCATGTTTATCCTAAGTCAAGGACTTTTTTTCCCCCTTGTCTCATGCTCTGCCAGTGAAAAGGTTTGCAAAAGAAACTGGGATGGAGCACAGCTGGGACTGGTGATCCAGACTGACCAAAGGGATATTCCACACCATGGAATGTCATACCCAGTACATAAACTGGAGGAGTAACCCAGGAGGAAGGGCTGATCTAAGCTGGGGAAGGGCGGTCTGGCATCAGTCAGTCAGTGGTGAGCAGTTGCACTGTGCATCTCTTGTTTTCCCCTTTTACTACCATTATTATTTACAATTATTATCATCCTTTACTTTATTTTCAACTATTAAATTGTTCTTATCTCAGCCTACAAGTTTTACTTTGATTCTGCTCCCAGTTTCACTAGAGCAGGAGCAGAAGAGAGTGCAGGCAGTGCTTAATTTCCAGCTGAGCTTAAACACGGCACCGCTCATGTCTCCAAGTGCCCCATTTATGTGTCTTTTAAATATTTCCAGTGATAGTGACTCAGCCATTTCCCAAGCAGACTATTTCAGTGCCTGATAACTTTTTTTGTGAAGAAATTTTTCATTGTACAAAGTCTAAACATCCCTTGCTGCAACCTGGGCCCATTTCTTCCTTCCTATCACGTGTTTCCAGGGAAAAGAGAATGATGTCCAGCTCTTCAGAACCTCCCTTTAGATAGCTATAGAGAGCAATAAGGTCTCCCCTGAGCCCACTACCCTTTTGACTAACCCACCCCAGTTCTTTCATCTGCTTTTCATAATACCTGTGCTCCAGACACTTCACTTGCTTTGTTGCTCTTCTTTGAACATGCTCCACTCCTCAATGTCTTCCTTGTAATCCCTGTCACCCAGGTGTATGCACATTACCAAAAAAACCTGGGAACATCTTCCTAAACCTGTAGTTACACCACACTCATGCCAGCATTTAAATCCCTGGCAGGGGAAATCTGTGACTGTATAGGGAGTGGGACCTTTTCCAGCTCCTTTATTTCTTCCCTACACTCTCAGCAAGGAGCAGAACAGATGAAGAGTAAATGCCCCTTTCATGAGACCCTCATAAATGTAATGATACCTCATAAATAGTCATGATACCCTTGTAAAAATTCACCAGTGGGAAATATTTGGCCTGAAAATTGGAAGGGGAAGATAGTTGTCTTTTAAAAGACAAGCTTGTCTACTTTGTTGAGAGTTCTCATCAACTCTTCCTTTGCAAAGGAAAATGCTGGAAGATTAATTGTTAATTTCAGCCCCTTCTACAGTGAGCCATTAGAGAGGCACTGATATGTTAAGAGTGGACAATTTTTTGTGTTTGCAGACTGGAACAAATGGAATTAGCATTGTACCTCTGCTTCTTAAAGAAGAGAGGAAATGCCAAGCTATTTCTCTACGTTACAGAGAAATTCACCTTGCTGCAATTTTGCTGATCTGCCCAGGAGGGAGACACAATTTACCTCTGGAGGCAGCCAACAAAGCTTCCCTTGTTGCTTTCATCCCTAGGAGATACCACTTGGGCTACTTGCAAATATTTAGAGATTCTGTGGTGGAAAAAGAAAACAACCCACAAAGCTGCCCAGAAAATTGCAGAATACATGTTTATACATAGATACATAGATATATGTAATAAATTATTTGTGTTTTGTAGCTTCAGTCCTGCTGCTCCATACAGATTTCAAACTTATGACAGGTACACATTAAAAACTGTAGGGCAGTTTGACTTTCTGAAAAATCTATTTCTAAATCAGATAAATACTGAAAACATGATTTTTCCTTATTTAACCTATAAGAAAAGAGAAAATATTGATATGTGTTCACTGAGTCAAAAAAAAAAAAAGAGGATAGCTAAAAAGGGCAATTAAATTTCATATAGAAAATTAATAGTTCAAAGATGATTTGCAATTTTGGAAGTTTTTAGTTTATAAAAGGTTATTTAAAAATGGCTCATTTTGTTCTAATGGGCAAAACCCACTCCCCCTTTTTATTTTTAAATACCTTTCTTTTGTTAGGCTGTCTTTCTCCAGGAAAAGGAATGAAAAGCTGAGATAAAATGAGGTATTCCAATTTATTTTTTAAGCAAAAACATTCAAAAAGGGCAAAAGAGGATTGTTGAAATGATTTCATTTTGAATGCTGTGGCAAATCAATGGCATTCAAAGAACACTAATTCTTTTGCAAAGAAGGCAATTGGAAGAAATATCATTGTCATGGGACTCTTTTCTTTTTTTGATCAAAATTCCCAAAAAAACAAACCACACAAATTTCCACCTGCTCTACTAAGATATTTTTCAACTTCATTCAAGGGCCAGTGGCCTGTCATAGTGGCAGAATAAGACTGACACAGTTTTATCTGTCAACTTAGCTCCTTGTGTGACCCAACTGATCAGTTTACGTGATTACCTGGCAACCATGTCACCTCACTGGAACAGACTAAGTTCCAGTACTAAGAGCCTCAGCCAAAAGCAGGCTTCTCACTGGCTATGCCAAGCTTTGACACAATTCTCTGTGCAGAAAAGGAGCATCTTCCCAACAGTTAATTCAGTGAAACTTCCAGTCAAGCACTTGAACACTTGCAAAGAGCAGAGATTAGAAAAGAAAAGAAAATCAAACAAACACTTCAAGTCTGGCTATGAGAGGAGCTTTTACTAAGTCAGTGTAAGCTTGGAAAGAGTCATGAAGCAAGAGCATTGTAAAGCACGGACAGATATGACTAGGTGAGTTGTAAGATTAAAGGATGCTACAGAGCTGGTCTAGCCTTTCCAAAAGATCTCCTGAATCTTTTCCTGAGGGGTCAACCACTTTTCATTGTTTGCTTTTTTTTTTCTGCACAGATAAACAGATAATTAGGTCAGTAGGGGAATCTTATCTGCAGAGCTCTGTGCTGGCATGAAAGGGACAGGCAAGGTTTAACTCGTAATCATTTTCTGTTCCCTGCTGTGAAAAGGAGCCAAAATCCTTTTGCCTTCTAAAGCCTGGACCCTCAGAGTCCAAGGAGAAAACATAACTTTCTGCTCTGCCTGACTAGGTGTTGCTATACAAGCATGGGTCTCTTCTCTCTCAAAAATATAGCCACGTTTAAGTCCAGCTGTTTTTCCTCAAAGCTAACTGCTTTCTTTGTCTCTCACTGATGAAATGAAGGAACTCACACTTTTAATAACTTGCTAGATCATTTCATTCTGGGGAAAATCAATGAAGCAGCACTTCTTAGAGGTATTAGGATTTCTTAGAAGTTAAGGAAGCTCTGATTTATCCAAAGATGGAGAAAGAATCAGTGTGTTCTCCTGACCCTTTCCTCACTATCTGTCACAACAGGAGATCTGGCTTGCTCCACAATCATCAGCTGGAATTTAGGAACCATCTCAGAAATGACCCTCAAAACAAGTGGGACTTCCAGTGGTTCCATTGGACACCACTTTGACTTGCAAATGAGTTTATCTGCAACAAAATTTGCTGTTTCAGAATTGCAAATGCACTAGAATATTCATCAAAGATGGAGACAGGATATTTCACAGTTTGCATCAAAAATCCTCAGTGTTCCACAAATTTTATCCACACAGAGGAATATGCCATATGATAGGGGCATCCAGTCAAAATTGTTTTATTTTCTGAAATCTGTGATTTGAAAGAAAGTGTTTATGAATATGTTAAAGACTAAGGTTTATTTGCAGACATTATTCAGTGAATAATTTTGAGTACCTTTGAGAAAATTGTCTTCATGTTGTGAACACTTCACTAATGGAAGACAGCCAACATTTATAAATTAATTATAAATTATTTACTCAGCTTTAGTCACAGTCTTCCTGTGGAGGAAGAGGAAAATACTCTTTGAAGTTTTGTTTGATTTCTCATCTTTTACAGTATTAGTGTTTTATTGCAGAGGTGGTTGTGCAATGATCATGGGACTGCTTAAGTTCTATTTCTTTGGAGGATTCTTTTAGACAGCCTTTGGGCAAACCAGTTAAGGTCAACCCCATGCAAGACCTCCTACCAAAATATTGGCTGGGCTGTATGAACCCCCTTCATCTCCCATCACTGAATTAGGGCTTCTGAATGGAGGACCTAAGATCCCTGCTCCATGCACATTTTTATGAAGAAAATGAGGTATTTCCTGAAGGGTGCTTCATTATTAAAACAGACATATATATGCTGAGGAAAAAAACCCACCAAACAACAACAGAAACAGCAAAACTAATTAGCCTGTTTTGTGGCAGGATAGGAATGCTCATATTTATGCAAGGAACATAACTGTACATGGCTACCTACTCATTAGAGGATATGAAACTTCCATTGACAGAAAGATTGTAATTATGGTATAATCACCTTTGGCCTGGAAACAATTTTCTGCAGGGAGGCAGCTTACTGGTTTTTTGCCTTCTTCTGGGAATGTTATTTAAAACATTAAAATTAAAAAAAAAAAATCAGAAAAAAGTTTTGCAAAGATGTGCACTAGTTTTTGCATATGCTAAGAAGGAAGAAGATACCCCATTTTTTCCTCTACCTCCACGTCATGTCATAGCTGTGCAAAAGGGATGATAAAGTGCCTGATCTCCCAGCCTCAGTAACAAACCACCAGCCACAGGAGTGAAGGTACAGTCTCAGGGGCTCTGGATTAGTGTCACAATTTACCTGGTAAAAAGTGAGTGCCCTGAAGAGTACAGAAGAGGATGAGTTTCTAGGAGGTTTTCCCTTCAGCTGAAGGCAGAATTTTTCTGCCTTGACTCTCTGCTCTGTAGAGCATCCTGCCTAATACCTTTCAAGCTGTGTGCCAACTCTCTGGCCTTTTGATTCAATGTCAGTCCCAAGGGGTGCAAATGCTTTTGTAAAGTGCCTTTCAACTCACAGGAAGCTGAGCGGATGATGTGAGCTTTTGAAAAAGTCTGGAGGTCTGGCCATGAATACTTATGTCTGTCTAATTTAGGGAACTCAGTGCACCAGATTTTGTAGGTAAGCTGATTTGTTTCTTGTCTAGAAACAGGTGCTTGGTTAGAACAAAACCACTGACACAAAATGACTCATTTTTTAGTACTGTGAGCACTGTGACAACACCACTTGCCTGTGTGCTACTAATATAGATTGAAAATCAATAGGAATAAAAGCCTAAATTCAACTAAATCTAGATGGGATGCCTTGAAACATTAGGGGAGAGTGTGAGCTTCTCAGCTCTTATTCTTAAACCTTAAATACAAATCAGAATGTTTCAAGCTTATTTTTCTCCCAGTGTATATTTACATATTTATAAGTGTTTCCACATTGTTGTATATACAACATTCTGCAGCAGTAATTTCCTCTGTGACATTACTAAACAAAGAAAGGCTGAGCAACCGTGTATATGGATACAGAGACACACACACATATATATCTGTAAAGATACAGAAGTATTACAGTACCCAAAGATTTAGAGTGTATTTACACAGATATTTACTTAAGTAACTGAAACTACCACAGAAAACCGGGTAGCAGGAATTTAGTCTGCCCCAGAGGAGCTCAAAACTGCTTTGCTGCTCTTGAGAGCTTGCAACTTCCCATTTTCAGTGGTGCTGTGGTGTTTTGACATGTCACACAAGGCCAATCTTCCAGCCAGAACAAGGAGGGACAATTCCCTGTGACCCTACCCATTTCCTAATCTCCCTAGTCCCAAGAACAGTTTGCTAATTCCTGGCCAACTGTGTGGAAAGCTAACAGCCCTTCTGCACCCTGTACCTAACAAGAAATTCAGAAAGGTGAGGTTTAGGTGCAGTGGTTCTAGGTCATGTCCTCAGCTCACACACGTGATTTTGGAATGTGTTGTTATGAACACACAGAAGAAAGAATAACAAGGAAAATGGGAGAGACCATTTGGGGCAATGTAAATCACTGATGCTTGTGCCTTAGTCTAGTGAAACATCATAGAGCAATGTTCCACTAGCAAATACATGGGATTCAAATATCTCTTATGTTTAATTTTGCATCTTCTGGGGTGAAGGGCACACTAATCTGCATGAAGCATTCTTCACCTGATTAATTTCATAGATTGCATCAAGTAAATGTAGATTTATTTTCCAATTTATATGTAAATTTTAAAGAAAGTTGTGTTGTTTATGAGCTTGGAGACACGGGGTACCATTTTGTCAGTATCTGTAAGTCACTGCCTTGTTTTTCATACTTCAGTAAAGCGTTCTGGCATAGCTTCTACATTGTTCCCTTGCACTGTTCTACAGTTCCCTTGCAACTGAACAGAGAAATGTTTAAAGAAATACAGAATGTTGGTAAACTCAATGCCAAAAAAGCAGAGCTTTCAGATTTGCTTATTTCTCTGTGAAAACATACCTCATTTTTACATTTTGGTTTTGACATGTAGGACAACATAAAAGCTTTTGGAAGCTCAGAGTTCAAAGGAAAAGTAAAAAACAAAACAAAAGCAAAATGTTTTTAAGTCATCTAAACACTTTTTGAGCACCATTAAATCCCACAGGTTGAGGTAAGATAAATAACTAAAAACCATCTTTATAGTAGTGACCTGCAATGTTTCTTAGGGGCTTCTGAGTGGAAGGAACTTGTCTTTTTCTCTCATATTGCAGCTATTTGATGCTAGGAAGCACTGAAAATGATAGCAAGCTCTTCAGATACCAAAAGAAGAATGCAAAAGCCCTGCGTTACTTTTTCCTTAGAACTATAAATGAATTATTCTTTTTACTAGACCTACCAAGTTCAAAAGCACAGCTCTGAATGCTTTATTACTTTCTATCAACTGCTGTTTACATACAAAATGTAGAGTAAGAAATCCCATGGTTCCCAAAACCAGTGATTTGTCCTGCTCCCACACTATCCTTTGGCAATTTTGCACATCGAAAATGCTTAGTGGGAGGTCCACAATGCATTATGACATAGGTTTATATGTTTAACTCTTTTTATCTAAGCTGCCCATCCCTAAAATTTCCTTGTTGTTGTGTCCCTCTTCTCTCTTTGTTTTTATAACATTTTAATTTTTTTTTCCCTCCCCCTCAGTTAGGCTTGAATGATATAGTATGTTTCATTATTATTGCATTTAAGCTCAAAAAGTTTATAAATGTACACAGGAACAAAATTGACTAAGAAAAATGTAGTTACTATGGGAACATACATTGCAATTTAATTTGCTGTAACATCTAAAAAACCTCTAGGAAATGCAAGGAGACATCCTTTAACGTCAGAATTGCTTGAGTTGGTCTTTACTTCTCTTTTTGGAGTCGGATTCTGAATCAGTAAATCCTTCTCCCAGTTTCACCAAGAATACTCAATGAGGAACTTGGTAAAATCTGTCACAAGTGGTTTGGTTTGGGTGGGGGTATGTTGTTTTTCCTGATCCACACCATCTCACATGTTTTGCAAATCAGAAGTTAAGTGAAGAACTTTTTAGGTTTGAATTTGAATTGGACTAATTCTGGCATTCTTTCTCTGGTTAGAAAATCAGGAGTAACTAAAAAAAATTCAGAAGCTCATTGAAAAATTATAGTCAGGAGAATCAGTGCAATTCAAGAAAAATACCTCACTAGAACACTAATTCATAATAGATAGTCTCCACCACAGGAAGACAGAGATCTGCAAAATACATTAAAGCAACCAGTAAGAAGGACTCCACAGTTCACCAGAAGTGGAATCCAGTATCTGGGTGTGGGTTTTTTCTCTTTCTTTGGTTGGTTTTTTTTTTTCCTGAACTGCTTAGCTACTTCTGATCAATCTCTTTCTTGGATACATCTTGAAAGTTCACTGTCACCTAAATTTACCAGATTAAGTTTCTCTCTTCACCCTTATGCCTGAAAGAGGCCATGGAAGAAAAATGAGGGATTATAATTTAGGAGAAGGGGATTATTTTACACAGAGCTATGCTCTCTAAATTCACTGAGGTGTAATTTTAACAAAGGGTGGGTACATTCAAAAGCCACCAAGACTTTGAAATATGAATGCTTGTTCAGTGTTACAAACAGAGTCATAAGTATAACTTATTTTAAAGGGACTTTTCTTTGCTAAATAAACAAATGGAAAACAACCCACACTCCTCACATATCTTGTATTGCTGAGGTTTGCAGTCTTTCAAAGAGAAAAAAGATACTTGTTTTTGAAATTCCTTAACCAACATTCCTTCAGATTTCTTTCTTCACAAAAAGAGAAGAAGAAATTTTCCTTCCAATTTGAGATAAAAATTAGAGATTAATTATGAGAATTAATTATGATTAATTGATTAATGAGAAGACTTAATTACAAAGGATTTGCAAATTGACTTGTCAGAATATTTGAAATATCTAAATTTCTATCCCCTTTTAGGCATAAGGATGATTCTACTTCATAGAAGAAGATTTGATTCATTGTGGCTTTTAATTTTTTTGTTTTGTACTCTGAAAAGCAATGACCATTTAAGAATTAAAAAATATTTACATAAAATCCTAACTCTATGATTACAATCATTGGGAGAAGTATTTGACTTTCCGAGATTATTAGGAGAGCCACATTCTCAAGGTTTTGAAAATTGATTTAATTCCTGAATGATACATGTCTACTTTTTCTGACAGTCTTGGTTTCATGGAGTAAATATAGTCACAGTTTTGCTGCTGAAGCCAGTGTTAACTGCAGTTTCAAAAGAAATGAATGGCCATGAAGATTTTCCTTTGCTTCACAGAGTCCTTTTCCAGTAAAGTGTTCTGTACGTACATGGTCTTTGTCTTTATATAGCTAAATCTTGAAATGCAGACCCTCAGCAAAAGATAAATGTGCGCAGGTCCTCTGGCAGTCTGGAGGGAAGAATTCAAAATCCCACCACTAGGGTGTATCCCAGATGGCCTTTTTCTCTCTTCAGAGCTCGGTCCTAGCTAAACACAACACAATTCTGTCCCTTGAACAGCGTGCTCCTGGGCTCGGTCTGTCTGCTAGGGCACTTGGAGCTGTCTTCAGTCTGCTGCAACCCCACTTCTGTCATTTCATTTTGTCAGCCCAAAATTTCTTGCTGAACTGAGGTTTTCTTCTGCTTCCATTTCCTAAAGGCTTCACAAGGTGCTTGTTCTTCGAGAGCGAGGAAACATAGTTTTGGGAGAAAATCAAGGAGGAAAAGCCGCACAAGGCCGCACAAGGAGGAAAAGTTTCCAGCACTGACTGCTCATCAGAGGAGGCCTGCCTTTCCCAGCAGCCAGGTCCTGCCACAAGGAGGAAAATCTCCAGCATGCTTGGACTTACATAATAGGGAAAACAGCTCCAAGTCATTTCCCCCTCTGCCCTCCCAGCTACTGCTGTATGAATCCATTGTCTCGACCACCTCCCTAGGCACTGGCCCAGGCTCCCAGTGGTGTTTCCATCTGCAGACTGCATCGATTCTCTGTTACTGGTAGGTTCAGACACGCACATTAACTTACAGACACCAGACAGGATGAATATCAATGTGTATGTGAGTGGCAATTTTCATCTGCAGGATATTTAGAGCATTCCTGATCTGCCCAAGCAGGAAGATGGTCCGGCTTTCCTCTCCAATTACCAGATTACCAAATATAATAATAAAAAGAGAAAAAGCCCTGAAAATATGTTCTTTTTCCTGTGGATGCCACTAGAAACTGATGGAAGTTTTTGTATAGCTGCACAGTTATACAATACCTGACCACAGTAACAGAAAACACAGTGTTTCGGGCAAAATACGATGAAATTGCAGCACCAGAAAGAAAATATTCCCCAATTTTTTGTTAGTACCTTTCTCCATTTCAGCTGTAATGTATATAGTCTAAAAAAAGCTGTCATCTGTTGACCTAAGGGAAATATATGCATGTCTTACATCATCTTTTGGATCAAATCACACTTTTCTTCTCTTACTCCTCCAGGCCTGCATTTTTAGAAGGACTGAAGGACAAAGAGGTTAAGATAACATCTCTACTCCTGTGATGTTACTCGTCCCTAACCTTGACTGTGCATCAATGAAGGCAAGATAAAAACTTCATAGCATGAAAGGAGTAAGGAGAAATCTGCTACCCCTTTGCTCAGACTGAAACACAAAAATTCAGCTGTGGCACAGACATGCTGAGTGTGCTATATCCAGGACAAATAACAGTACACCATCATATATTTCCTGAATCTTCACTGTAAAATTGTGCTGCTGCAAATTTATGGGACACAAGGTTTCTTAATCCCTCCAGCAGGAGCTGATGGAACATGCATGGAACCTGAATTGTGATTGTCATAGCCCAGTCTGGTCCCAAACTCTACCTGCAGCGTCTGCACAGCATTCTTGGCCTTCACATAAACCAGGCAGTAGATATGCAGCCATGGACTTTAATATAGATAACCTTAGTTGCTTCTGTGTTATTCCCAAGGTTCCTCTGGATTTATGAGGCTGATTGCCTACCCTTCCCAGAGAAAAACAATAATTAATCTCTTCCTCTCATATTCTCCTTGCACTGATTTATTCAAATCAGGCTTGGAATATCATCAAAAGACAAAGCAAAATGAAACAATGAACAAGAAACCAAAGAAGTTAAGATATGTAAACTGTTGTTTTGCAAACTGTTGGGGTTCTGTAAGGCTAGACAGGTGACTAAATCAATGACAGAAGAGGTCAGCTTTCTCTCTAACTTATTTCAAGTTTGCTAGTAAGCTCAATAGTAAGCAGTCACAAACAGAAGGTTAGGAAATACTTTCATCTTTAGACAGAGAATAATTCAGTCATCACACACTTCAACTCAATTAATTCTAAATCTCTCATACATCTACTCTCCTGCTTGTGCTCTTTGGTGTAATGCAACTCTTCTATGCCTTGCTTGAGCAATTAATTGAAGGACCCAAGCCTCAACCTCTGCTCATTTCTCCCATCACCCCATTTAGGACATGGGCTTTCCTGGGTTTGTGCCTCAGTATGGGCATGCTTTCCTTTAATGTTTGAGCTTAATAAAAATTGTGATGGTCCTTCAAAGCAATACCCTGAGTATTTTTAGAAGAAAGTTTTTTGTCCCAAAGTGGTCTGGGACCCAAATTTACCAACTGAACAAATGTGAACAAGTATTCTCATTTTCATTTTCATTGTTGCCTCAGTTTCCTCATTTTGAAAAGGCTTGAAAAGGCTTTGAAAAAACAAGAAAATGGTGCCACAAAATATTTAACTGTACGAAGTGACATGTTATCATACATTAATTTAAAAGCAGGTTGTGTATTTTTATCTCGATTTAGTTTAATATACTGTGTTATTTTCTGCACACAATACTAATTCCCTGTCTTGTAGAGGTTCTGTGTAGCTCAGCATATACTGGTGAGCTTCTGTCCCTTGCTAAGGTGGTATTGATGACTCTTGACAATCCTTTGACATTATTTCAGCCTATCTAGATACTATATGAGTTGTTTCAGTCTTCTTATTCTCTATCAGCATGAAGATATCTATCTGGGCTGCTTCCCCTCTCAGACCTATGAAAGCAATCCTTACTCAATACATCATTAAGATGTGCTGCATATGTAAAAAAAGACAACCAAATCCCTCCTTGCCCTGCCAAACCTACAGCCATTTCTAATGTTTGTCTCAATAATCTTTCACTGCTACATTTTTGCAGAAGAGTATAGAATGTTTATTCTTATCAAGACTGTAAGAGCTGGTATCTGTTTGTGTCTGGAGAAGCATTTTTTCTGGGCCTGTGCCAAGATATCTTCAACAGCAGTGAAAAATATTACCATCACACTTGCGTGATTGTGGTCCATTATAATGGAATTAACATAAGCCATGTAGAAAAGAATTTCAAAGCACTACATTTTTGTACAATAATCTGATTTGGAGCTATCACTAGCTGAGGAAAGACTACATGAGGATTAACATGACACCCTGTGTTAATACACACTCTCATGGTCTGACCGGGAACAGTTAGATAAATGCATTTGTCTCAACCAATTCCTACAGATCTGAGGGAAGCCAAGAAAGCAAGACTGAGCTCAGGGGAACACAGTGCTTTGTGACTGAAGTCAGCAAAAGTTAATCTGTTATCTTATATCTGATGACAATTTGATGGAATGGTATAGAATATTTTTTTGAAGATGAGGTCATGAGATGTTTCAAGGAACCACGTTTGTTGCAAGCTTTCAGTCTTCGTGGTTTCTTTGATGCTAGATTTGGATTTCACAGCCTGTTAGAATGTAAAATATCATTTTCCCTGTCTTCTTTAGCTCATTCATGTACCACATCTAGAGTGTATAAAGGCAATCTGATACAGAGTCTACAAACCTCATGCTCAGCATGACAACTAACAACTTCAGAGCATGCAGGAAGCCAGGGCACAACGTGGTCTAGCTACATAAAACAGCACAGAGACACTTTCTGCAGTATAGAAAATATGCCCAAGAATCACGGCCCAGGAAAATCAAAATAATTGGGAGATAGTAAGAAGGTCAAGATTTAAAAAAAAACAGGAACAATACTTCTATAACTACTGATTTGTTTGCCTCTAATACTCACCAATTCCCTCCATACACCACCTAGTGACCGGCAACAAAATCCAGATTTTTCTGTAGCTGTCAGTAGTTGTCCCCTCATCCACCTCGTGCTTGGGCCTCTTGGGCTCTGTCTGCATGCAGAATTTAGGCCTCCCACAGGGTGATGCTGCACTGGAGAATATTATCTGGACCATACCTGGAGCCATACCAAAAGAGACCATGAAATTAAAGAGGGTAGGATCCTACCTGTTCTGCATTTGATTCAAAGTCTTTTACTTAAATTGCAAAAAAAATTCCTGGAACAAGGACTGAATCTAGGCTTCATCTCTCCTAGGTTAACATTCTTACCTGGTGTTCCTGCTTGCTTATCTTTTCTCATCTGTTCATCAAAATTATAGCCATGCAGGAAAAAGATTTCTCAAAAGTAAAAATGGTATTTGGGCCATTGTGGTTGACAGATACTTTGAAGGCAAGGAAATTCTATCAAAAACTTTTTGTGGCCCAGAAAACACTCATATGATAAGAACAGCAGAACTGGAATCTCTTCATTGATGTATTGTGGTGTAACACCTGCCATGTCAATGGGTGGCAAGACCAATCATTTTTCAGACACTCAATGAAGAAGAGAGCACCGAGAGTCAGAGTCACTTGAAGTGACAGACTTCAACACACTCCTGATTTAATGCAAACAGGTTCCCTGTTCCTGGCTGTCATCAATGCTTGTGGGAACAGGCTGGTGTTATAGACATAGCACATAAAATCATGTGACTTGCCACAGTGACTAGAAAGATAACACATCATCAGCATATCAGAGAAATTCATCAACTCACAGGATCGAAGGCACTTTGTTTACATTCAGGGTAACTCAGTACTGAGTCACCGTGAGCGTGGTGAATGAGGGTGAACATGAGCAGCACCAGGAGTTGATGGATTTTTCTCAACAGGCAAAATATCTGTTGCACATTGACAATGAGGAGAAATGAGATAATGAGCAGAGATGCAATTTAAATTGAAAATAAATTTTTTATCAAGCCTAAGAAGTCTTGGTAAGAATTATACTCGTGATTTCAAAATAGCAAATGGTCAATTTAGTATTCTTTTGCTGTGTACAAGTAGCTCTGATACTGGCTGAGTGGTTAGTTCTTCCTTTTAGAGCTGAAGGAGAGATTTTCAAAAGAACACTTTTACATGTGCCTTAGAAAACAGACAGATGTAAAAAAGTTTTTGTCAGCTACACTTGGAAGAAACTGCTTTGAAAAAAAATTGACCTGTGATGTTTTTCAGGACTTTTCTATGTCCTATCAGATGACAGGGTGACATGTTCATGTTGTATGTTTATATCATCATGGGAAAAAAGGCTGCAAAAAATGTCACTTTGGGGCAGCCTCAGAGTTAGCCAGGCTTGCCTTTTCCTTATTTGGGGAGAGCTGCCTCCTGATGCTCCAAGCAGGACATTCCACTAGACTTTTTTCCTCTTATTCTCTCAGACAAAATTCTTCTAAACAGAAAAATAAGCACCTTATACTTTAAAATGACAAAAGAGACATTGGTTAAAACATTTTTTCTACTTTATTTTTACAGGAACAATTCAGCAAAACAGAAATTTTTTGGAAATTTTTCAGTATTGCCAAGTAGATCTTTGGGGTTTTAAAAAAAATAATTTAAAAAAATAAAACAAGCTTCAGCTGAAAAACCAAATGCAGACCTAGTGTTTAAGTGTTCTGCTGAATGAAAGTCAAGAAGGTGTAATGCTGAAAGTCATACACCAAGGGGCAATACTGTAGCTGGGTGAGGAACCAGACACCTCCTTGCTGTCTGAATGTATGAACTTGCATAAAAACTTGCCTAAAACACACTCTTTTGTCAAGTGCCCCAGCAGTCAGAGGGACAGTCAGGCTACATTGTGGCTGTACAGAAAGCCTGGACACAGCAGTCATCAAGACAGCAAGAAGCCAGAAGACAGCAAGGATGCCCACAGCAATGGAACAGAGACAAGAAGCAACACTCATATTCCTTTTCAGTTTTTACCTTGAGCTCTTCACAGAAATTCCTGCTTCAGAGCTTAATTGCTGCCAGGACAGTTGGATTAGGGATATAAGTAACTGGGGCAGTATGGAGCACATAGCAGTGGCTCCCCAGGGTGCAGCTGGTACCCTGTACTCCAGGGGCTGTGTGGTGCTCAGTGAGGAAGAGTTTCAGGCTGGCTGCATCAGGAGGAAATAAATGTATCCACACACATTCACATGTAGAAACCTGGACATCTATTTTCACCAGTCTGGCAATTAGGCAACGAGGTGAATGCTCTGGGTATTTTTCTGGTGTTATCAAGGGTAAGTCAGGTGATGTCCCACAGTTTGATATATTCAAAATTCTTTAAGCTTTGGAAATTGAACCCAGATATGGCTCTTCTCTTTGGAGTGCTCTGTTCCAGTTCTTGTTTTCATCAGCTGTGCATCAACTACCTCTTCCTTTGCAATTTTATTAGATGCTAGCGTCTATATTCAGATAGCCCTGGGACATGAAGTGTTTATGCATTTTTAACTGGGGAGAGCTTCCCAATTTAGTGTCTAATGTAGACAGGATTGGAAGTAGGGTTAGAGGAAATGTGGCTTCTTGGAGTTTCCCAGAGCTGCCACGGTGATGCAGAGGGTACCTACCCTCCTTGGTGCTGGCTTAAGACAGTGTCAGTGGCTCACATTTCCCCAGGAGCTGTCACCTCTAGAGCTGCAGCTAAAGTTTAGGAGTTAGCACACAAAATGTGTACCCAGTCTGCTTGTGATAGAGACCGGGACAGAAACCAGAGTAAGACAACCTTGTAGAACTCTTATGCAACAGATGAGAATTACTAATTTATTCTGCTGTACATAGTGGCTGCAGCTACACTGAAAAGAAGTTGATGGCTTGCAAGGCAAACATACCTAGTGTCCATGTAATCTTTGTATGCAGTCTTGAGTCAGTTCAAGCTGAGGGTGTTCTTCTGGCAAATCGCACTTGGTTCCCTTCAGGGCTTCCCAGCTGCTCAGATGTTGGGATATTCATCATTGCTGGACTAAACACAGAGCCCCAGTATTAAGCAAAAAAGGAGGTAAATGTGGTTTTGAAAACACACACAGCTTCCCCCTCAGTAACACCAACTCCATTTTTGGACAGGGCGTTTGAATCCTGACCTGTCTCCCAGGACTGTGCAGTACAGGGATTAGATCTCCAGAGAAGTTAGTTCTGATCTAAGCTCTCATCCTGACTTCAAAGCAGCTCTGCTGCTCTCTGCTACCTGGCATGTGCACTTGAATGAGCAGATTTTGAGATTCAGTAACCTGTCTTCATGGTTCAGGATATAACCATTTCCATATAACCAGGTACACAGTTTTGGTAGGAATCTGACCATTCAGCTGGTCAAGTGAGCAAGAGGATGGACCACTGTAAAAGAGAGAAAAAAAAGGAGGAAAGTTTGCTCACAGTAAAACACAGGTGGGGATACGTCTGGGAATTGGATGTTTTGTCTCCTCCCTGGATAAGGCTACCATTCTCTCCTGGAACACGCAATGATTTTTGTTGTCAAACAGTCTTCAACAAGTGATCATGGAGTTGGTAAGTTCTATTAAGAGTTCTCACATTTTTATTTCCAAAAACTGCAGTTTCAAAAAAATGATTGTTTCTTTCAGGTGCCAGAGTACATCAAATCCCACCCCTAGGATCATTAGCTTACATTGGCAGGATGGAGAGATTGGCACAAGGCATGATTAGAAATTATGTTAAAGATTTTTGGCATGCCATTCCTTCACATTCTACTTGCAATTAATTATGTCCAAGGCTACCCGATGTGATGTTGAGGACACTTTAGAAGGGTAGCATCAGCTTTTCTCTTGACATATTTGCATTAAATTCCCTTTTTAAAACAGGAAGAGAGAGGATTGTATGGGCCAAAAATGATGCAAATTGTCTTTTTCAGAATGTAATGCTCCCAAGTGTGTAGTCAAACAGAGAACAGTTACCATGGTAACACAGTTCAGCTTCTGTTTCCCCAACTGGATGATGCAATACTGATTAGTTATGCTCATGTTGGGATGGTTTATTTGATGGATTTATGTAAAAAACAGCTTTTCATGGACACCTGTATAGGCTTGGTCTATTACTAAGTACATCAAAAGGCACTTGAATAAGGTCAGAGCAAAATTTTGTTGTCAGTTTTTGAAAATACTCCCAGTATTTTTCTATATTAATTCACAAGTAGCAATTGATCCCAAAATAGAAGCTTCAAGTGAGAGTCTTAAAATTATTTCCTACCGTTACTCAACATCTTACACATTAATGTAATTTTTTTTTATTTTTTACTTTTTATTTTTTAACTTCAATCAGAATTTGGGCCATTCCTAAAAGCATGCCAGAATGATCCAGGGAAACACCTCTGTAGGTGGTGAAAGTTTGCTCTGGACTCATCCCAAGGACCACTTTTAGCTGCGTGTGACCTCATGCTGGAGAACCAAAGTCAGCAATCTTGAGTTTACTTCTACACTTCAAGTTGCTCTATACCAGTGCCTGGGTCTAAGGGCAAGGCAGATTCCAGCAGTCCCCACATGACCAATGAGTCCCAAATACATTTAAAGACATTTGAGAGGGGTGTCTTTGCACGAATCCCAACAAAAGACATCTAAGCACTTCAGAAAATCCCACCTGGCACATACTGCTTAGTTTCAGGAACACAAAGGGGATAATTTCAGGTATCTCGTGCTCTTCTCAATAATGAAGTCTATGGCCATCAATCCACCACCTTCACAGCAACTCATCCTCCATTTCACTCGCTACTACTGCATTATCTTACATTCCTTTACTCAGTTCTCCCTTACTTGCTTGATGTCAACATCTCAATCACCTAATAACTCAGGTTGGAAAGGGCTCTCTGGAGACCTTGGGTTCAAATTTTGTCAAAGCACAGCTCCATAAAATGAAATTTTGCAGAGTCTAACTGTCTCTGGCAGAGAGAGTTTCAAAATTATGCAAGGGTGGAGACTCCACAGCTTGCTCCAGTTCTCAGCTGCTCCCACTGCAAGGTCCCTTTTTTGTTGCATCTATTATTTATTAGCCTGTGCTGCAGTCTGTAAAGCACTGTTTCTTATCGTTTTGCTCCATACCTCCAAAAAGTGTTTGGCTTCAAATTCTGTGTAAAGTGAAAAAGGAATGTTCATCTGACCAGACCTTTCCTCCCACGTGTCTTCACTATGATGTTTTTGCAGACATTTTGAGAATTAAGGTGACTACATGGTATTGTTAACATTCAAGGTATTGGTGACACTTCAGAAAGACAGTCTTCTGCCTTAGCAGCAAATCTAAACTTTTTTTACCACTTTTATCACATGGAGAACTTTTATTTCTTTATGGGATCACAATTTACTAAAAAGAACTTCTTGAAGTTTTCTGTTCCACAGTAAATATATTCTTAAATGTAAATATATGCATAATATAACCATTCATGCTGACACAAGTGGGTTTTTCAAGGTATCCCATTAAATCTAAGCATGTGTTTAACTTTTATCTGACTAGAAGCAGCCTGAATTTAGATTCTTTTTTTTTTCTTGGCTAATTACTACTTGCAATTCAGTTCATAACTATCAAATGGAAATCTTTCAGAAGTGTTCTGGTTTTGCCTAGGTAGAATATCCTGCACCACACACTGCCTCTCTGCCTTTCTGAAAAACTCGTGTCATAAATGTGTATGAACAAGAAAGCACAACTAAGTTTTATGGCCTTATACTTCATGTTTTTGTGCTTTTCCCCTTCCTAATGCTCAAAGCAATTTAAAAACAGTCTTCAGTATGATCTTGGTGTTGGGAAAGGAGGAATAGTCGCATGAGTTTAAGAGAGAAGTTTTCATCAAATACCCCCAGCAAAATTGCTAATTTGAAATGTGCTTATGATGATGAGAAAATTGGGGTGTTTTTTTCACTCCTTGTGTTTTCCAGGAAGCTGTTTGCATACTGAATGTACAGTGAGGTCAGGCATGGCAGCTGTGAATGACAGGCTTTAGAGGTGCAGCACAAAATGTGTCAAGGCAAAGGTGAGTGATCTTGGGATCAGTCCGTGCTTTGAAAATTCAGCAAACAGCTGAACTTCACATTCTGAGGGGCTTCCTACTTTATTCCCCTCTGCTAACAGTGGCCATCTGGAGAGACTACATGTAAAGCCCACTGGGAAAAGAGTCTCTCACACTGCAATCATCAGAACAAACTATTTTTTCATCTGCTATACTAGAGTGAATGAAAAGGTACTGCAGAACTGGCTCTTTCAATTTACACATAGGGAAAATAATCTAGCTCACATCAAAGTGGTTATCAATATGAAATTTATGGGCCATTGAATCAGTCTGTGTTTCCACTCACACAATTTCATATGTGAGTCTCTCTGTAGGGATTGCACTAGACCTGAACTTCATCTGGAGTGAGCTGGGATAACCAGACTGAAGGACACGTGATGTGCAGACAGCTGAAAGTCTGGCATGTTCTGCATAGATGTAAGGAAAGAAAGATCCTCTTTCCAAATGGGAAATCCAGCAAAGTAAGGTGTAACCACCAGGCTGACTAAAATATTAAGTCTTAGAAAAGTACAAGAAATTTGGAGTCCCAAATCCAGTAAAAAGTTTCCCTCTGTCTGAAAACATAATTTCCCTTTAAAGAAAAGTTTCCCTTAGTGTACAAAGAAGCTTCTTTTTGTTTCCTAGTGGGGTGGTATTCAAGGTTTTAAGTTAAAACATTTTCAATCCTGACCTCTAATGCTGCCCAGGCTCCTTTGGGAAGTACTTGTCTTTTCTTTTAGAGTCTATATACTGTTCTTAAACTAAAAAGTTGTGGATATAGTCACAGTGTTGTCTGGGCCAATTTGGTTCTCAGTTTTTTTCTGAGTGGAAGCCCCAATGAAACAAGGCAAGGTCCCTGTCCTGCATAGGCACTCTCATTTTCCCCCAGTGTGTTTTGGGTTTGATTCGAAAACTTTTTATCGACATCACATCTGTGCAGGATCTGTACACTGAGAATGGTCCCAGAAACTGCACCAACTGCTCCTCTTTCTCCTAAGTGTCCGTGGCAGCACAGATTTGTCAGTGCCTTATCTGAAGTGCTGTGATCAAGGCATCAATTCATGTAATCTAGAGCTACAACACCATTACCTTATCTTTGGAAGATGCATATTCCCATGAGAATCCCTTGTTTTGTACTGTTAATTATTGTTAACAGTGATCTGCAGATGACTCCCCCTTTACACAATTTCTCTCTTTGTATCCCTTTTTTTGGAAGCTGCCAGAAGCATTTGGTTTAGGATTGATACATACTCCAATAGTGATCAAACACAGCTTTGATTTTCTTTTGTTTCCTTCTTCTCTCTATCACTGGTTCAGTTACATTTCAGGAATGATGAAAAAGGCCGGCTGGGAACTAATTATAAAAAAAGCAAATTGGAAGAAATACAATTTGTACCATTGTCCTTTATCTTTCAAGCAGCTAAAATGATCACTAATATTTCATAAATGAAAGGGAAAAATTAAGATGCAACTGTTAGAATTGGGCTATATTATAAATAATGGTTACTAGGGAGATTTCAAGAGAGCTTAATTTGGGAGCATAAGAGAGTTTGAGAGGAACTGAGCTATGTACTCCTAAATCCCCCCATGATAAATATTGAAAAATATTCCCTTAAGTCATTAGATCACTTTAAAAAGTACAGTAGAAACATAGAGGTCAGTATCTTGCTGAACCACAGATCTGACCTGGTTCCTAAGTGACCAGGGCTTGCAAACTCTGGCCTTTCCATTTTAGCACAATGCAACAGGCTACAGATTCATCTGCCTCTTCTCTTATACAGTTACTTTCCCAGGATATATTCTTTTTCTGAATGAGCATAATTTCTGGAGACTTTTCTGTTTCTCTGTAAATTTCTAAGCAGTTGTTCTTCTTGCTTCCTTGTCTTCCACCCCAGGTCCTGCCACTTCTTCCTAACTTTCCCTCATCCCTTCAGGGCTGCCTTAATGCCCTCCTCACATTCTGTTTTGGTCCTGATTCTTGTTCCAGCTGTACCAGCAGGTAGTCTTACATAAGAGGTACAGAGAAATTAATTCATTTGAGACTTGCTTTGAGGTCTTTTCCCCCAGTGCTGGAGTGGTTCAAATGGTGAGACACTATTTCAGCTAAGAACCAGTACCATTACAAAACAGAGTTCCTACAGATTTTGGCTCTTATGAGGCATCATTATTGATTTCTCTGTTGCTTCATGTTGATTCATCTCAACTGAAATGTGTATTTTTGATATGAAGTAATTCACTGGTGCCTCCATTTTAGATCCATAATTTGAGAAAATGGCCTGAAGTAATGAAAGGCACTTTTGAAAACTGAGGCTGCTTTCAGTCTAAGCAGGCTTGGAGAATATTTCTTTGTCACGTGGCAGTCACTGTCAGTTCATCACAGGGAAAACTTTCTTCCCCCTGATGACAGCAAAGCTATACCACAGTCCATGCCTCCAGTGTCCCACCCCATGTCTCTAGTCTGTGCTAGTGCTGATCAAAGACCTCTGAGTCCTGAGAGTGGCCAGAAGAGATATTCTAGGGAGGAATATCAGAAGTTAAACAAGCAGCAACATTTCTGTCATGTGCTTCCCAGCCTCCATCTTCCTGAGATGGATGTTGTTTTCACATCTAAGAAAGCCTCACAATGTAGTTCTCTTCACTAACTTTTCCTGCGTCCACTTGAATCCACTAAACTATTTACAGCCAAGCTTTGGCCAGGAGTGCCATACACAAGAACTACATCTTGTTTTTAATCCATCTCCTGCTATTTTCACCTGACAGTCCTCATTTGTCTCATAAGAGAATGAGAGAAATGAGAATGCTCATAAGAGCAGTCATTTCCCTCTCTGCTCACACCAGGGGCACTTAAGGAACATCCAGGAGCACAAAGCACAAACATTTTAATGACTCATAAGTTAAGAAAAGTTAGAATACTTTCAAACAAGAAAACAAAGTTTCCTCACAGTTCCACACACATTTTAAATGAGCAGTAGTGATGGTGAAGGAACAGTCTCTTGTGCTGAAGAGGAGTCATTATCCTGCACATCTAGGAGATGGCTGCACTTAGCCTTGAATGAGGCTCTCTGGAAGGAGCTATGGATGGTGAACATTACCAAAGCCCCTGCATACTGTTTGTGAGTTTGCATGTACATTAAAAAGTGATAAGCTGGCCACCTACTGTTCATATTTTCGTATCAGATGGTTTTGTCTCACATCAAGAGAAACTAAATGGTTTTAGTTTAAAACAGATGGCAAACTGTTGGCAGGAGCTTTCAGAGGCATCAACAATTGTAAAGTAAAGTAGGACTCATAGGACAGATGAGAAATTAAATACCCAGTGCTAGAAAGTGACCTGAAATTAAATCCAAGGTATAGGCCATCACACAGCAGGATGTTGAAAACTTTCCTACAGATCTGCGTTCTGCAACTAGCTCCTGTCTCTTTCAAGGACAGAGCAAAAGTCCCAGTTTGAAAAAAGATTGCCTTTTGGAGAAATGAAAATTCACATCCAAGCCTGGATGAGGTTATTTGCATGTTTGTCACAGACTGTTTCAAACAGAGTTCCCATCTCTCCTGAGTCAGGTGAGAAAAGCTTCCTGGTATGACAGAACAGCTGGAACAAAACACCATAAAAGCAATTTGTAGTAACAAGAAATGGTCTGCCAGTCTATCAAACAGGAGGGTAGGAAAGATACTTCTGACAAACACACACATCTAGGTTATGACCTGCAGGTCACCCACCTGAAATCCTGAGTTAGCATCTGGCTTAGGAAGCTGCTGTTGGAATGCACTGGCAGGTCAGTAGGAATAAACATGCTGAGGGGTTACCACCACTGGCAAGATTGAAAGTCTTGCATTTCACCTTGCCTCAGTGCAGTGTCCTCCTGAGCATGGGGGCTGTTCTCCCTCTGGTGCAGGAGCTGCTGCTGGGATGAAGAGCATTCCCCCATGATAGTGAGCCTGCCTACAGGCTACCCCTGCTGCAGGAGATGAATCTGAAAGCTGCCACATAAATATTCCATTAGAAATGGAAGCACAGGCCAAAGGATGCTTAATTCAGTCTTGAGCCAGTCAGCCAGACATGCAGAGTGACAGCTGTTATGTAGCTCCCAGCTGAGGCTGGCCCCACAAGCTTTTGTCACAGCACAGAGCACTCTTTCTATGTGCCAGCTAAGACATCCCCTACCATTATTTTCACTGCCAATAAACCACCATCCCTAAAAACCTTTGTAGCATCCCTATTCATCCCTTCAGGACACTGAACTTTTGATCATCCTGACCTCTGGTTCTCATCCTTTTCAGAGTTCTGAATAACTGCAAGACTATACTAATTTTGAGGAAATCCAAAATAAGTCCTTTATTCTGTCTATAGGCACTGACAAGTTAAAAATTGCTTTGTGTCACATAAAGGTTGTTTAACACTTTCAAGAATTCCCAGGACTTCAAGGCTTCTCTTATTCAGGGAGATAGAAGTTTTCTTCTGCATAGATGTATTTTAATTATCACCTAGCTAGTAAAAGAGAGAAGGAAAAAGACAGTCTTTCCTGAAAAGGGTAGATGTGCATTCAGTTTCTCCCACGATCAGTCAGTCTCTTTTCCTCACACTTTCTCATAACTCTCTTGTGAGCCAAAAGTCTTCTGCAGATGAGCTTAAGCTGAACCAAATGCTTTTCAACCAGGCATGTTTTTCTTAAGCTGTTTGTCTCTCCACACATAGCTCTGTTCACAGCCCTCCTGGACTGCTTTTATGGTATCCAGAACTCCCAATTTCTCCAAAGAGCCATGGTTAAGTGGAATCAGCAGCTGGGTTCCCATTTTCCTGTGAATGGTTGTGTGCCAGTGGTTTAACTGATTTGGCTGGTTTTTTTCTGCATCATAGGGATGAAATTCTATTACGACTCAACAAAGTTGTACTTAAAACAATGTTGAAGTATTATTTTGATTTTTCACATTCTTTTGTGCACCCCCAGAGAGTTTGTTGACAATACCAAACAGAGAGGTAAAGATGACACATTTGAAGGAAGGGATGCCATTGTAATTTTCTTGGTTTTTTATATCTGAGCTGATGTCATATCATATGAAGTATTAATTTTTTTTCAATTTGCATCATCAGTCCTAGTCCTAAAATTTTGTGCCTTTATGTTCTTGCTCTCCTTTTTCTTATGAAATCATGTCCAAAATACAACACTGCTTATATCTACATCTCCAGTGTGTTACTGCTGGAAGCAATTTCATGTAGTAAAAATCATCTTTATTTTTCCTTGTACAGAAATGTTGATATTTGTTCTCACAGTGAATACACAACGAAGCATCTTGATCAGGCCTGGGCTATGAATGTACTTCAAACAGTTCCCAAAGTCTCTCTGAACAGCAAAACTCAAAGCAAACCCTCTAATCCAACATCAGACTGATGCTCCACAAGGATGTGGATCCTGCACTCTTTCCAAATCAACATAGCTTAAACCCAGGACTCCTTAAAGCACTTTGGAACTTCAGTGATTTTGACCTGAACCTCCAAGACACAAAAGAAACTGAGGGCAAATCCAGGATAACTTTTGATGTGATGATAACTTTGCCAAATTCTGCTCATCACATTCAGCATGCAACCTGGGCTGCAAACACTTTCCTTGAGTGCCTGACCTGGGGACAAAGCCAGCTTAGGATAAATCACAGTGAAATAGAAGAGAGGACTTTGGAGCAGAGGAACACCAGTAGGATTAGTACACTGTCCCTGCAATGAAAAGCAGCCATCCTCCTCCAGAATACATGACCAGCTTGTCTGGGCACTAGCTCATCCTTCAGAAGAGTTGTCTCCCCCCTCTTTCCAGAAGGAGCACTGGCATCAGCATGGATCAGGTCCATACAGCAGGCACCTGATTCAGAGTGGTGTAAACAGAGCAAAGTCTCACAAAAAGTCAGAAAAAGATCAGTTTTCTTTCTAAAGTTATATGGCACTCCCATCACAACACCCTCAAACATGCTGCAAGTACATAGCAAAAAATATCCTCTTTAACAACTGTCTTTCCTTTTACTTTTGATTCATTATCTGTGGGATTCTGGTGTATGGATTGCCTCTACACAAGTGAGTTTAGATTTAACTGAATTTTGTGTTTTTCCCAAATACCTGGAGGCAACCTGGCACGCACACCCTCTGGTATGAATTAATATCTATTACCTCTATCACTCTATTTAATTCAGCTAGCAGAACATCTAAGTAAAAAGGCTTCTTTGGGGCTTTAAGCCTGTCTAAATGCCTCAGGTGTTTTAATTTTTTTTTTAATTTTTATTATTCTCCATAAAAAATGCATCCCCAAATGATAAATCATTGTGAAAAGTGAACAAACAGCAGATCCAGTTTTGTTCATTAACAAACAGTGTTGTCTGTGAACACAGGACCCGTCAGACTGCATTTACCTAGCTCATCCCTTCTTTTTAAAAGCAGCCAGCGTCAGATGCTTCAGACAGAGGTGGGAAGAACCAGTGCAGGGCAAATTTGCTCACCCATTGATCCTGTCCTGATCCCACAGATCTACTATGGTGCCTCATGCTGTGGGGGCTGAGCATCATACCCTGGCCTATGAATTGGGAACAACTGGATGGGAAGCATGGCACAAAGGCAAGAACCATAGATTCAAAGCATCATTAGGGTTATCATCAAAAGGTCTCCAAGACCACTGAATCCAACCTTCGACCAAACACCACCACATCAACTAAACCACAGCACTAAGTGCCTCATCAAATCATTACTTAAATAATTCCAGGGGTTGTAACTCCACCACTTCCCTGAGCAGCCCTTCCAAATCTTGATACTGTTTTCAATGAAGAAATTCTTCCTGGTGTCTAACTTGACCCTCCACTGGTGCAGCTTGAGGCTGTGTCCTCTTGTTCTGGGAGAAGAGGCCAACCCCCACCTGGCTACAATCTCCTTTCAGGATGCTGTAGAGAGTGAAGAGGTCTCCCTGGAGTAGTCCCAGGCAGGAGGACAAGACATTCCATGAGGGAAGAGGGAACACAGCATATTAAACCTGCAAGGCGATCTGCCAAAGACCTGCCAAAGATCTGCCAAAGAGTGTGGTGATTAGATTTCAGCAACTGGAACAGCTTTGTCTTCTGCTGCAGGATGATTTAGAGAGCTCCTTGATTGAAGTCATATTGTTCTGCTCCTGAGCCAGGGTGAGCTGAGCACCATCTTGTAAAGTACACTTTCTGCTTCAGCAAGAGAGACAAAAGGTCTGTGTGGCTTCATTGCTGGCAGAAAGAGCAGGAATGATTTGTAGTGAAACTTTTCAGGTCTTGGTGATCAGTACTGAAGCTTATGTGTTCACCACATATTAAAGTAGTAGTTCCACACAAGAATATTTATGGCATGAAGAAAATTACTAGATGGAGGAGAGACCAAAAGCCAGGCTATCACAAATCCTGAGGTTGCTGAGAAATGAGGCCATCTCGAATTAGAAAAAATAAATAAATAAAAGGACAAAGGAATCCCCCCAAGATCTTGCTTTATATTCTGGTTTTAGAGGTTCAGGTTGTCAATTTATTTGGAATCATACTTAAACATTACAGCTTTCCAAATTACCTCTTTATTCAGAAATTCAATCATAAGACAGAAAGGCTAGGAGTATCACATTTCTGGAAAAAAAAAATGCAGTGCAAAAAATTTTCTCTTTGATGAGGGAAAATATTCTGAAAATTTGTTCATTACAACATTAATTTTTCAATCTGAAGAAGACTCTCATTTGAGTTCCTTGCTATCTTTGAGATGATTGCTTCACTGTATGTTTTACTAGAGTAAAACAGTAAAGAAAGATGCAACGAAGAGCAACAGCAGGATACACTCTTTCCTCTGTGTGGTTCACACTTTGCTGGAGAAGAGAACACATCTCATGTCAGGAAAGGGTAAGCAATCAGCTCCAACAGCACTTAAGAAGCCAGAGCACAGAAATAGCTGGAGGTCTAACAGCCTGTGGGCATCAGACCGAGTGTCAGCATTTATTATCCATAAAGAAGATGTGATGATATAAGAGACTGTACTGTGCAAACCACCTATATTTTCTTGATTATAGTATTTGTTAAAATACTTGGTTAGAAAGAAGAGCAATGGAAGCTGAGCTTGAACTCTGAAAAGATTATTCAGCCCTCTTATTTTTTGTGGAAACAAAATTTTAAAAAAAAACCTATAAGACACAGAAAGCTGTAATTTACCTTGAGCTCATCAACTGAACAACAATTGCTTAAGAGCACATTACAAATACTTTATAAGTGAGGGTATAATGCTGGAACATGAACTTTACTGAAAAAAAATTACTTATCTATATGATGTGCCAAAGAGACAATATTAACCAAGTGCTCAAAACTGCAGGTTATACTTGATTGCACAGTTAGAGAAAATTCACATAAATCCCCTGTGGTGAAAAAGCATATTAATGGGAAATTGTCAGCAACTGTTATTTACTTGGTCTTGAGTTTTCTGTGGTGTGTATGAGCTCACCTTCCCCATTTAGCTGTTCTCACAGGGCAATGCCCTCAAGACCTGATGATTTGGCAAAGCCAAGGATGTGAAAAAAAGCAGCTGATATAAAGCAAAACCTTTTCATGGCTGGGAAAAATCACTTTTGAATGGTTTCAGAAAAATCAGAATGGAATAAATATGAGCAGAAACATTCTACATCATACCTGAATATTTCTCTTTTTCCTTTTTTTAAAGTGATTTCTGTACTTATTTTACATTTACAATAATGTCTGAACCATGCAGCCAGATTTGGGATCACAGCCTTATTCCTGACACAAAGTCCTCGGAATAAGGGCAGGATCTTGTTAGCACCACACTGCTCCCCCTCAGCTGATGGGAGCTGATCTGACATTACAGCTGTGCTTTCAGGGCTAAACTATTTGAACTGGATTAGTGCATTTTTGTCATGTGTTTCTGTCATGTATCTGCTGCATTTCTGGCTCTGTACTTTCTGGCCTGTACTTTAGTCCTTAGCTAAACCTTCAGACATGAGTAGCTCAAGGAAGTACCCTGTTCACAAGGCACAGCTGAAGCTGAAACATCACGTTTGCCCACAGCAATAAGCCTTGGCAAAACACGAGCATAAGGGATAAGATCATCAACCACTGTGGACAAGCTGTTGAGGATCTTCTCCTGTCTTCACAGAGAGCTGGGAGCCAGGCATTCCCTTGTGGACACTTCAGCTGCTTAACACAGCACTGCTGCACCAATTAAATTCCCTGTCACAGATGCTAAAACCACCAGAGTTGCTTAAAAACTCTAATCAGCACCACAGTAGTGATATCAAAATGGTAATGGTGGGGTGTGTGTTTGACAGAATGAGTCCCTCGAGAGCCAGAGTCACTTCTGCTCTCTGAGACCCAAAACATTCCGCATGTAACGGGGTAGTTTCTTTCCCTTTGCTGAGCGGCTTGAAAGGCACAAACAGAACCTGCAAAAGCCTTGGCAGAGCAAATATGATAGGATATCATATTCTCAGAGCACTACAGCAACTGCTCAGTAGCTATGCCAGTGGCTAATGGTGCATTAGCTGAGCGCCTTCAAGGAGGTGTGACTACACCTCTAAGTGGTCTGAAAGTAGGAATATATTTTGCAGAATTTGGTGTGCCAAGTACAGAGTAAACCAAAAATGGCTGGAACCCAACCCCCCCAAAACTGCAGGCCTTCTTTTAGTGAGACCAAGTGTAAAAGAGAGTCATTCAACACTGGAAACAGCTGGATTTTCAGGGATTGGTTTTTCTATTTAAAGTTTGGCAAAAATATTCTCAAGGGAGCACATCTGGTCTCTGCCATGGTTTGGAACTGAAAATATGTCCACTTTACTATAAAATGGTTCAAAAATACAGCAACAATTCATGAAAAATTTTAACAATCTTTTCATATGACTATGAGCTGTTTCAAAGTAGCAAAAAATCTGTCTAAAAGCAAGCTGAGCAAAGTATTGCAAGTCTGGAAGTTTGCTATTAAGTTATTTAGATAACAACTAAACTAAACATTGCCAGCTATGTTATTTTTCTGATCCTTTGTTCATACAGTAAACATTACTCTTTAGGATTCTGTTTCCAGAACAGAGGTGCCAATTTTGCTCCCTCTGTTTGGGAGTTTCTGGGTCCCTCATAAACAAATTTTCAGGTGAAAATTTGGTCAGATCTTGATGCTCTGGGTTTGCACTCCACATGCCTAAACTTGTCAGTTTTCATGGGAAGAAAGGCATCTAACTCAAACCCACCAGATTAAGGACAACAAAAATAAGGATTTGCATCCACCTGGCTAAAATAAAGCTGCAAAGGTTAAGAGACCTGACTTGCACCAAAAGCACTACCCTATCTATTTTGGGAATCCCTGGGAGCCACAGTAGAGAACCTGAATTTCAGATGAACATGGTGTTCTTAATATCCTGTCCTGGTGACGTGGCTTTATGTGCCACTAAATTAATCCCATTTCACGTTACAGAACTGTTGTGGAGCTGAACATACCTTCCAGTATATTTGTTCATGACCCATTTCAAAATCAAAATACATTTTAAATACTTTATAGACCTATTACTTTTTATTATGAACTGCTGCTCATACGGATAGCACGGAGTTTTATGGCAGCACATCATTTGATGAAAACACTCTTTTGCTGTTATTTCATCTCCTTGGATAAGAACTACTCTGCTGCACTACACAACACAACTCCACTGCAATCAATTTTGTACCCACAGTTAAGTTGTTGCCAAGAAGATCAGGCTTTCTATTATGGTCTTCTCAATCATTATAAAAAACCCCATGATATTCACTTAAAAATATTTCTCCCCTTTTTCTTTTTTTTTCTTCAATTAACAGATTTTATTTTTTTCATTTTTACATGGAAGACAAGAAATGCAAATCGACAAAAAGTACCAAGAATGAGTAACAGGCAAATATGAAAGCAGAAAATACTGAGCAAAATTGACATTTTGTCACAAATTCTGTTTACTTGGTCTTCATGAGACAAGGTTGGAGATGGGAATATTCTGTGAGAGAAAATAGTCAGAAAGCCTGGTTCAGAGAAGAGGAGAGGCTGGCAGTAGTAACTGTGCAGCTCATTTGAAATGCTGAAGCAGAGCTGTCCTTTCTAGGTTAGCTCCAACCAGCAGGAAACCTAACTCTGTCATTGCCAAAACACCATTTTCAGTATTCTAACATCTGCTATCCCTGCCTCTTAACAAGCACTGAGGCACTTGTTCACAGAACAGAAATCCTGTTATCCCAGTCAGCCCCTGCCTCTGCCTTCTCTGATGGTTTCACTGTAAGGACACATATTTTCTGAGTCAACATTTATATGCAAGAACCCTTTACAAGCTCCTTGTGTTTCCTGCCTATGCAAACACACAGGCAGCAATGCTATGACATTTCTCAACAGTTTAATTATCTTTTTTCTGTCATGTTGGGCTAAGACAGGAAGGCTTAATCTTACTGAATGTTTCTATTAGCGTAGAGACTTTGAAGAATATTTCTACTAAAATGTTAATTTCTTCTGTTTTTCAAGGATGAGGCAAATTTTATTGCCCTATGTTCACTTGCTTGTTTCTTTTTCATACAAAATATGCACCAAATGAAAGAAAGGGGATTTCATCTGGTACATCTTTTTCAAGTATAAACCACACATTCTTCACAGACATATACAAAACTAACAAATAATTAACAAATAATTTTGAGCCAGCATTACGGAAAACAAAAATTTTTATCATCCCACTGCACAATTATACAAAGAGAAAACAGAAGCAGAGCAAAACTTCCAACGTCCCTTTGAAATCTTTCCATATTTATTCATCTCAGTAGAGTAGTTGGATTTTTCAGACAAACACAGCACACAGCAGCCAAGGTCCAAAACCCAAAGTGAACTTATGGAAATAGGTGTCAGTTACATTTCAGGTGTGCACTTCTCCACTGGAGTGTTATATTTCTTCTGTGGGGGTTTGTGACAACTAACACATTTTTCTCTGTTCAGCTCTTTATTCAGGAGAAGAAATAAGGTTCCATGATCAACATGATCTGATTCTTTCTGTGATGTATTCACAACTTCAAGCAGAGAAAATAATAATTGCAAACACATTACCAGAAGAAAATTCATTCTCATTTATTGAGATTAATAAATGGGCCACACAAACGTGAGCTTCTCCCCTGCCAGTAACAACTGAATGAAAAACAAAAAACTTACTGGATTAAGAAATTATATGAAGCTGAGTAACTTTTAAAAGTGCAAAAAATTCCAAACTGGTAGAAAGAAAATTGGTTAGGAAAGGTTCAACAAGATGCCTTCAAGAAAAAGTAGATAAAGAAGAAGCACTACTGTGTAAGACCTGTGGGAAAGCAATTAAGATATTTGTGTTGATAGCCACAATGCCCAGATGCCTGCAAATTATCTAAATCGACAGTCTACTTTAAAGAAATTGTACTTGTACCTCATTGTGTTTATCTTGCTTTCTTGCTCTGTCATTGCCTTATTGCCAATCTTTCTTTCTTATTTTTTCTCTTCCTTTTTTTTTTAGAGCTGGGAAGTGTAACTTTAGACTCCAATCACAAACATTAATATAGATGCAGTTATTTACTCTATTTCTCCCCACAACCACCCCCCCATAGCCTCGCTTCCCCTCCATCTTATTCCCTATGCAAGCAAGTATGCTTCCTCTTCATTTAAATTCCCTCAACATTATGCTCCTGGCTGACAGCAGTCTAAAAAGAAACCCCCACAAACAATATAACAATACTATTTTTGAAGTAAAAAACTCTTATCACTTGAAGTTTCCATTAAGTTGGCCTGAAATCATAGTTTGATAACAGCAGCAGAAATATTAAATCTGTAGACATTTAGAATTTTATTTCTCATAAAGCTGCTCAGTGTATTTACCAGCTGCTGGGAAGGTAAACACCCATAAAAGTCTTCCTGGCCATAGACAGCTACAAGCTTAGAAAAACTGCTTTTGTTTTGGCCATAACGCATGTTTTCATTCAACTTCCTCTTCCTTTCCCCCAAGAAGGAGACCATTCTTTTCAGAAGAGCCATGAGCTTTTTGCAAAAGCTGTTTTACCTTGGGGAGAATACCTAAATATCTCAGGGGAAAGCTTTCAGGTTTATTTGAAATGAATTTAAACTCTCCTGGTGTCTGATGCTGGTAAAACTGAGCTCTGAGATGTCCCAGGGAGATGACGAGCACACATCACCACTGCGCTGTGGTTCTTAACCCTCCGGCACATTCAGAACTTCTTGTGTAGTAATTAGATTAATTAATTAATCTTGTAGATTAGGACTGGGTGAGCTGTCTGGCTTGTAGATCTTGACCACAGCCTCTGAGCTTTTAAAATTGGTAGATATTTCCCCACTGAAGGGTTTGCAACAATCTCTCAGGACACTGGTAATCCATACCTTGTCAACCTTACTCCATTTTTCTCTTGCTGCAGCTTGTTTATGCACACAATTCCAGCATGTTTTCATTCAAAGAATCAGTGATAAAGAAAATGGTATCAAAATGGGAAACTTCTACTGCTTTTCAGAAAAACTTTTCTCCCAAGCCAGCCCCCATATTGATGTTCTCTTTTCATTCTTCTTCTTAGCTTTATTATTCCCTCTGTTTTTTTTCCTTTTTCTCCCATCACTTGCTTCCTTCCTTTACTACTTGTTATGTTCGACAGATGACCTGGGTGATCAGACTCACAAGTTTGATAATTTAAAAACTCACATCTTTGCTAAATTATAATAAATCAAAGTTATTCTTTGCACACAGTTTTCTCTGAAATGGCAACACAGCCATTCAGGCCAAGAGAACAGGAAAAACATCATCACTTTCTGCTAAAAATGCATTGGGTAGAGTGGCAAAATCTGACAATCCTGCCCAGGTAAGAGAGTCCCTCATCGCTCCACCCACTCCACAACAAATTGATACCTTGCAGATAGCTTATCTCCTTCATCAGCTTCCACAAAACTTTTCTTTCTTTCCTCCCTCTTTCAGGAAAATTAATACTTTGCAGAGAGATTATTTCTTGCTCCCCTTCTCATTTATTGAAAGCATAGCCATATGTAAATTTCCATTCGCTGTCTTAATTCTCCTCTTGGTTGTTGACATCACAGGTGGGAGGTCTGAGCATTCCCTTTACTCCCTGTCCTGATATCTGCAATGACTCCTTTCCTGTTCTTCCTGGCCAAGACTAAAACTAGAGGGCAACGTAATTTCTTACAATAATATTGATGTTTTCTCTGCTTTTTTATCCTTAAGGAAGCTTCTGTTTTAAAGTTAGTATAATTGCTTCAAATCAGCATCAGAGAGGCAAATGAGTGAAAGAGAATGTCATGTTCTGAGATATTAGTATCCTACAACCTCTAACTGTCAGATACTAAAAAAAATATTTAGTAAATTCTCCCACATCAATTATCTACTTCCTTTTTTTGCGAGATGATGAATTTTTTAAACTTAGTTTAAGCCCCCTCTGCATATTTTGTTGGGTTGTTGGACCAAATGGGAACAGAAGGTGTTGAGGAGTCTGTGCCTATGCTCAGTGCTGCTACTCTCTTTGATAACTATATTTGAAAGTCTCCATTTTCAAAACAAGGATGACAGCAACTGCCTGAACTGCTATGTAGAATGTGACCAAGAAAGAAAAAAAATGGTGAAAGTGAGGTCAAGCATTAGAAAAAAAAAACCCCTGAACATGCAAGGCATTAAAGCCATCATGAATCAGAGGATAAGCCCTTTCCCAGCTTTTAGAGAGTACAATGAAATATTAATGACTGGCCGTGCCAAAATACTAGACTTGTTGGATTTGAGAGACGACCCGTGAAAACCACACTGACACTCTTGAGTCAAGCAAAGTGTTTGGCTGGTCTTGATGGATTTTGTTTGTCAAATCTCCTATAAGCTTTATGTTATTTACTGGTACTGAAAAAGCTATTTTTAAATTATTAAAAGTTTTAAATACCATTTTTCTTCTGACTTAATAACAGTTCAGCAGGGTCAGGCAAATTGAATGCTGGAAAATGTCAAAAGGATTGATAATAACAAGCAGTGTCAGAGTTGGGAGCGGTCTTGGACTGGTCTTGAAGTAAGATATTTCTGTCTAATAAATTTCAAGTGAAAAATAAAATTTGCATCTCTGTTCTATGTTTAATGGAACTTTCCTTTGGCAATGGATAGATGGCCATATGCTGTGCTAGACTGTGTTAGACTAGGTACATCTGGATTAAATTGGGCTGGGCACCCACTCTGTCTCCAGAGATACTGAGAATTAAAGACCCCAGCAAGGTCCATGTCAGAACTTCATGTGGTGTCAGTGGGGCTAAGAAAAAGTTCCCAGAAACTCATTTTTAGAAAACTCTGGTCCATGTTTCAGTATTTTTTCATCTTCCTCTTCTACCCTGGTAATGTAAGATAGGGCTTCTTTGAGGTCCACTAAAGCCTACAGACAACAACAACAACTTTCAAGACATAAGGAGTTTAGTAGGTGGAAGTTGTGTTGTTTTGTGTGATATGATTTTGATCTAGATATATTAGTTGTCAGTGAGGAAGAACATTCACTTTTAGCCTTTCATTCATCTAGGCTATTTCAAATGTCTTGTTTCTACAAAGTTTATATAACGGGCTTGCTGGCTTAGCCAGCAACAAAGCCCCACAGCCACTCTCTCACTGCCCTGACCCCAGCATGATGGGGGAGAGAATTGGGAAAGTGAGAAAACTCATGGGTTGAGATAAAGAGAGTTTAATGGGATGGAAAAGGAAGAAAATTATAATACTGCTAATAATAGTGATGAAAGAAGTAGAATATGCAAAACAAGTGATGAACCATGCAATTGCTCACAGCCCACTGACCAATGCCCAAGCAGTTCCCAGCCAGTGGTCCCCAGCCAGTTTCCCCCAGGGATGTCATATGGCAGGGAATATCCCTTTGACCAGTCTGAGTCAGCTGTCCTGGCTGTGTCCCCTCCCAGCTTCTTGTGCCCCTCCAGCCTCCTCACTGGCAGGGCATGAGAAGCTGAGAAGTCCTTGAATCTGGTAGAAACCCAGCTTAGCAACAATGAAAAACATCTGTGTGTCATCAACATTATTCTCATACTAAATACAAACCACACTATTTTATCATCCACTAAGAAGAAAATTAACTATATTCCAGCCAGAACCAGTATAGAGTGAGAAGCACCTTTCTCCAGTTCAAAGTCTGGGTAATCAGCTCATACACACAAATCTCCATCCAGCCAAATGAGACAAATTCTCTGTCCTATCAGAGAGTGCTACTTCTTCAAATGAGTATCCATAGTACTTTCTAACAATATGCCCTTCTCTAGTGTCCTTAGAACATGGCAGGAGAGATGGGATGGATACAGAGAAGTTTGGGAAGAAAGTTGTCTTTATTTGGGTTTCCTTCTCTTGAAGCTAGCAAAATTCTTAAGCAGCAGAGAGACTGCTACTAGACTTAATTATTGATTGTCAAGGATCCTTGAGACCTTCCTAGGGAGGCCACATGATGAGCACAAACTAATGTTCATCATTATTGTCACTGAAAGATTTACAGGATGAACATTTTCTACATGCATCAATTACTAACCCAGCTCTTGCACTTAGAGCTTTAAACCAAATTTAACATCTCCAAAAAACAGTAACACTCCTACTGGCATTGTTTATCAGTTAAATCTAAAACCTGCATCTCACAGCTCAGAAAGGAAAATATTTACTTCAGGTATCTAATTTTATTCTTTTCACCAATGGCTTAGAAGCATATTTTTGCAGAACTTATTGCAGTTGGCATTACTGTGAAGCCTTTTGCTGTAGTAGAACCACGCTTCCAGAACCAACTTTATTCATAAAGCTGACACTGAGTTAAATATCCACGTGTATTTAGAAAATTTTCCCTCACTATATATTGATGTTTCTTTTGCCAGATGCAGATTGTGACATGCAGACTGCTATTCCAGAAAACCACAGATCCAGCCAGGAGAAAGAGATGTTGTTTCATTGGTAAGGCTCAGGTCTGCAATAATGGGAAAATGAAGCTGCCATCCACTTCTTTTCTGCAGGAGTTATTATTTTCTGTTGAGTTTGCTGACAAATTTTTTAAGTTTTCTGCCCCTCCTATCCAAAGCAGTGATTGGAAGTGTTTTTTGGCCAGAAGCACATCTAAGGCCAGACACAGACATCTCTTGTTTAGTTGAAGACCCCAAATTGAACATCAACTATTGCTGACACTTGCTGTGATTCTTTGTTGGCATAGAATACATTTAGTTTTGCAGCATACACTCACTCATTTCCATATAACCAAATGTTTACACTTCAGCATAAACAGAAATTTTATGTCTTGTTTTGAAGGATCACAGGACCCTTTTCTGCCTCTGCATATTATAATGAAGTTTGTGCAACCAGACCGATTTATTCCGGATGAGAAAGCAGCCTGATACGTGTGAAAACCCCTACATGCAACTAAGAAAGAAATCTCCCAAGTTTTTGTTAGGAATGCCCTATATGGGTTAGAAAGGATAGAAAAGATGAACTGTCCATTTCTAATATCAGAATTTATTTTGCCTTCATGTTGTTTTTGCAATATTGATAATGGAGGATTCTTAGGGCCTGCTGGCTTTTGTAAGCTGTCATCAGATTTAGCCATGTAAAACCAGAACTGAGTTTACTTAGCTTTGTACCAAATTGTGAGGTCTCAGGGCAAGTGAAATGTGAGTTCAGATCTACTGACCACTCTGTGGGCAGCCCCCTTTGCTTTTTGCTTTGCTCTTCTAAACCAATGTTGTTTTTACCATCTTCCTGAGGTAGATTTAGATCATGATATCTAGCTCTAAACTCTGAACTGGCTCATATTTAAGGGTTAGATGGTGGGCTTTCATAGCATGGCCTTTTTGTGGCAAAAATTGCCGTGTATCAAACAGAATATGTGCTAAGGAAATTGGATCTTATACCAGCAAAAGTGAAAAAGCCCAATTAGTGCTATTAACTATTGCAGTTAATAGCAATTGCTGCAGTTGCAGGCCTAGCAACATTTATAATTTTTCTGAACACTCTAAAAGGCTCTCAGACAGCCTTTCAGATTTCTTCCTTTGTCAGGCTTCTTTATTTATTTCAAATGCATATTTTTAGCCTTCTTGCCAATAGGAATCCTTAGTGTTAACACAGAAGACATGTAAAAGTACGGCACAATGCCAGAAGACCTTTCACTGGCTAAAAGTGACACTTTTTATCCAATGTCATGTGTTCAAATGTGTTCTTGGATCAAGGATATAGCATGAAATTATATGGTACTAGGGAAACAGTCTGTCAGAAATTTTTCATCAGATTCATTAGAAATTGTTTTTGCTCACTGAAAAAGAAGGCAGATTTTTGGGAGATAGGATTGCATCAACCAAAATTAATTTCAGAGCATTTTGACAAGTTTCCACTAAAGCCTAAGTCCTAATTTTGGAATTAATTTTATATATCACTTTCAACTCCCTTGTTTCTTCACCTCTTTGGTATGGGCACTTATTTCTTAAGCCAGACTATTTTACTGGTTTGAAATAAATTGAAACTCTAGAAAATGCCTTCCTTACCACTGGATATGCATAAGGAAGCTGCAAGCTGACAGCAGACTTGCAGTTTTTAAGCTATCAATTACAGCCTTCTTCGAGTACTGTGCTCACAGGTGTGACAGGAATCTAGATAAGACACTACATGATATACTTGATGCAGCCATCCATCCTACATTTAGTCTCAAGTGAGTTTCTCCACTAATCTGTTATTTCTCTGTATATCTCATGTCAGCACAGCACAGATTAACTCCCTAAATTCAGAATCTGTCACCCTTTGTCTGGAGATAGATTACTTTGCTTTATATTGTCCCATTGAAAGCCACAAGTCACAGCACACCTCAGTTTAAGAGTGCTTACCCTGTGCACTGCCCCTGCAGTGTCAGCCACAAACAGGGGCTCAGAACTAAGTACAAAAAAATAAGGGAATGCATGATTCCCCTACCTGTGTTTACACTGTGGGGCAGCCAGCTCCAAAGGGTGGTGAGGAAATTGCAAAATTAGAGTCAGAATTGGGTTGTATTTTGCTGGTGTTGTCACAATCTGCCTCAAGGTCCTCCATGGGGGACCTTCAACTCTTGAGAGCTGCAGGTATGAGCAGTGGAAGAGAAGTGTGTGATGTGAGATAGTGAACATCTGAACACCCCAAACCATCATTGAAACTTTAGTGCCTCCTATACATTCTGAATATAGCAATTTCTATTTCCCTGGTCTTTGTGTTCTCCTTTCCTTTCACAATGAGCTTTCATCACAGTCTTTAGAGAGAACTAAGGCAATTGACCAATGCTTGGTCTGCCTCTCATAATTAAACTACCCTTAATCTTTGTCCCACCTTCTCAGAATAGCCGCTGCACTTGTTATCATTGTTATATTTTATCAGAAAGAAGAGCACTTTTTCACCTGGGACAAGTATTCCCTTAGCCCAAAACCTTCTGATGCAAAGTTGTGATCTCACAGAGAAAGGTTCAGCTCTACTGTAAATATCCCAAATGTGTTATTTTCACTGACACAGCATTTTGGGGTAAAGATACAAATTATCTCCATTTTCAGTGCTCTATCATTCCGTGCTCCATCCTCGTGGGCACAATGATCCATGAAATCTTGGGAGATGCTTTGCATAGTGGCTTTTTAAGTAGTCCACTGCAATAAGGATAATGCATTTGACAGTCAGAAAGTCTGTATTTAACATTTTGTGGCACACAGTATAGCTACAAGGTGATGTGGGTCTTGTGACACATCTGTGCTGAGAACAGCGTGGTCCTTGGCTTTTATTCACCTTTAACAGGGATGTGAGCCATGCCACTGGAACATTTCAAATATGTGAAATGTGAAAAACCCCAAATTTCAAATTTCTGTTAGAGGCCACCTTCTCTTGACCCAGTTGAAGCCAGTATTGTGGGTAAGAAGGGAATGGTAGTGATGTGATACTGGAAATAGTTGTCAGTACTCAGACTGTCAGTCTCAGCTAGCAGAAACTTCTGTGCATCTGTCATACCAACCAACTGAACCTCCTAATCTCTTAAAAAATTTGTGTACTTAATAGTCCCCATGTCCTGAGAAAATGTTTCTGTGGTGTTAGGGGAAGCTTGTAATTCTCCCCCTGGTCTCAGCACTGGTGAGGCCACACCTGGAGTTCTATGTCCAGTTCTGGGCCCTCAGTTTGGGAAGGACATTGAGACACTTGAGCATGTCCAGAGGAGGCAACGAGGCTGGTGAGAGGCTGGGAACACAAACCCTGTGAGGAATGGCTGAGGGAGTTGGGGTTGTTCAGCCTGGAGAAAAGGAGACTCAGGAGTGACCTTGTCACTCTCTACAACTCCCTGAAAGGTGGCTGTGGGCAGGTGGGGTCAGTCTCTTTCACCAGGCAGCAACTGACAGAATGAGAGGACACAGCCTTGACCTGTGTCAAGGGAAACATAGGTTGGACGTTGGGAAAAAGTTCTTCACAGAAAGAGTGACAAAATACTGGAATGGTCTGCCTGGGGAGGTGGTGGAGTCACCATCCCTGGATGTGTTTAAAAAAAGACCGGATATGGAACTCGATGCCATGGTCTAGTCGAGGTATTAGGACATTGATGGACTCAATGATCTTGAAGGTCTTTTCCAACCTAATCATTCTGTGATTCTGTGAAGAGAGCAGCAGCTCCTGCTTTCCCTCAGCCAATACCTCCTAGATGGTAAAAGGCTCCTTACTCATTCCAGCTTTTCAATGGGAGCAGCCAGACTCATCCTAATCCTCTGTTTCTCTGAGGGCTTGCGAAGCACACAGCAGCAAATATGCTCTGTTTTGTCTGGGGCAGGTCCTCCATGGTTACCTGTGAAAGATCACCCTCATTTCAGCATAGCAGGCTGAAAAGTCCTGGCTGGCACTGTGTGCCAGGAGACCAAATGGACTCAGCCTCCTAAGGGGTTTGGCTTTGTGACAGTCACATGCTTTAAGGCACAGAGCCTTGAGTGCAAGCTCAGTGCTGGGTTCTGAATACTTTATGCAGCAAATCCAAGGCTGTAGGGCAGGACAAGGGAGAACTGTCAGCACACTTAGTGTGGACTCTGTCATAGAAGCAATCCACTCAAGCTTATGCTTAAAGACTAGCAGAATATTTTGTTGTTAAGGTACTTGAAATAAATCCAGCTCATGTTTCCTTCTAGCAGAACCTGGGGCTTTGCATCCCAGAGCTGCTTAGGGGAAGAAAGAAGAGGAGCAAATATTATGTAGATGAGTCCACCTTTACCCAAACCCCAAAATAAGTACTGTAGTCATTTCTGGGAGAGAGAGCGACCTGGAGCAAATCCAACTGGATGATGCACTCTAAATCCCCCTAGAGTGCCAATTACCACACAAATAAAGCTAAGATAGTTTTAAGGCTGAGACTAACTTAAGAGTAAAAAATAAAAACATTACTGAGACATTATGTCTTTCCTAAAACCTATCATTACACAGTCAAGAAATTATCATCAATAATTTCACTTAATTGTGGGCTAATTTCCTCCTTAAATATAACTTACACACACACTTTAAATTATTTTTAATGGTTTGAATAGCTTGAAGAAATTTGGTTACTCTCTAAGAGAACTAAGAACCTTCAGGACAAAAAATCCCAGTAGCACAGTTGCTAAATTTCTTAACAGACATAATTAAAAATTAATTTTCAGTCCTAAAATAATTAATGGCTTACTTGTTAATTCTAAAAGAAGTTCATTCCACCCTGAGAAGATAAGTGCTGTAAATGGAGGAAGGTGCATGTTTTTCCAGTGTAATGTGAAAGGTCAAGCCTAATTTTAAATGTAACATAAAATTCAGACTGTCCTAAATGGAGTGAGGGAAGTGATATCTCTTAATAGGGAAAAAGAAAAATCTGTATGATTTAAGCTGTGGCTTAATGTTTGAATCTTTGTCTTTTCTTCCTGCCACTACCCTACTTGGATCATAGGTAAATTGCTCAGCCTGTTTCTTCCAAACTGTACAGCAATTAATTATCACACTCCAGCTTCATAAAAATTAAGAAAATAACTCAATTTAGAGATGCCTGAACTCAAAGCCCAAGCAGACACAGAAGTATTCAGAACAAAGTGCCTCATTAGGTGCAGCAATCATTGACGTTGAACAGTACCTATAGCTACTTCTAGCAGAGCTTTCTTTTGTTTGTTTATGAGCTACATTGTGTGGCAGAGTTTAGTGGCTGTAGGCAGGGCAGGCACCTCCATTCATACTTAGAACTTCTTACAGTGAATCAGATTCTTCTGGGCCCAAAAAGTTGTTTTCCTGGTTCATGCCATGATGTCTGGTCTACCAGAGCCCAGAGCTCTCAGTGGGCACATTTCTAACTCCTAAAATTCACCTTTAATGTATCTAATGCAATACTTTCATATATACCACCACAGAAGAGCACCTGGACAGATGTTAGCCAAAAAAATCAGGAGAGAAAGAACCTGCCCACAAAACCTGAGTGTTCATGATAACATAGGAAAAGGATTTTATTTAATCATACATTACAGAGTTGTGAAGCATGACCAAAGGCATGGCAAAGTTAAGGTGTGTATGATGATCATGACCATGTAGCATGAAAAATAAAAAATAGTCATTGAATTCTTAATATGACATCATGAACAGCAGCAGAGATCCCACCTCATCTATTTAAGATTCATGGTTAAGTTTCAAGAGCAGTTTAGACATCTGCTGAAGGGAAATACACTTGAATGCCAGAACGTCTCCTTTATCACCTTCACCAATAAAAGAGTGTCTACAAAAGAAAATGGAATATAATATTTTAATTTTTTGTTGAATACATATATTGGGTAGAGGGCACCCCTAGTGTTCCTTCCCATATTTTGCACCTGAAAATCCTCTCCACCACATATTTCTGGTATATTATAATTGTACAGCTTTATAGTTTTAGCAAATAATAGGTTGCATTGATTTAGACACACAGACTGTAATAATTACTTGTATGATAGTATTGTTATCCCATTCTATCCCTATGGTTACAATAAACTATTAGTTTATATTAAATAATGTAACTAGATTCACTGTCACTCTAAGAATTAAATTGCAGGTCTACCTAGATTAATTTCCAGCAGTTACAATGATTTCCCCAATGAAAATATTCATTTCAGCATCCATCTAAATTGATTTCTTTGGGGAAAGAAGATAGGAAGAGATATGCATGTGCTAAAACTTTCCTTGGCTTAAAGTGATGCAGTCAGTTGGATTTTGTCTATAGGCTAGCAGAATATATGAAAGCACTTGTATGAAAACTCTATACAGCTTGTCTCCTTCAGTGAAAGTCCATATCTGAATGCACAATCCTTATAGCAATGCAAAAAAGTTCTGTATCATGTAAAGATTCTTTTTCTGTTATATTTATGTTAATGCAAAGCTCCTCCGTAGTCAGAACCATGTTTACAGATTTGAGGGCAGGTGGCACATCCTAAGCAATCTGTAAAACTAAAAATTTGGTGGCAACTTTATGACTCAGAGGCTTCTCTACAACTTTATGTGCAAGGCAGGAAATAAGTTGTCAGCTTACACATCTGATTCTCGTGGCTCTTTTTTTGTTTGTTTGTTTTATACAGCAGTGGATATCTGTATAAAATGTGAGCCTTGGCACTCGCATCTCAACTGCAAGATTTTAAAGGAATCTTCATGACATCGTTCCTCTATTTTAAAGACAGTGCCCAAAATAATATAAAACTGCTTTATAGAAATATAAAAAGAAAAAATAGTAGAAATGTCCATCTTCAGTCTGAGAAAACACAACAGTGGCTCCAATTGTTGAAATCAAAGATTAATCCAAGCCAGTGTTGTGTCTTTAAATTAAGCATAGCTGATCCTTCCCGTGCAAACCCGTGTCCTAAAAACAGCTTCTATTGTCATCCTGAGATAAAGACTCAGGTCATCATGCTCATGAACACTGGATATAGTCTGCATCACTCTGAGCCAATTTATTTTTATGCTCTTCTTTAAGGAGTTCTACAGGTTAACTCTATTGTGCAGGGAAAGCTGTTCCCTTTCCCTCATCTTAAACTTACCATGTGTTGCAATTTCCTAGAAGACTTTTAGCCTTCCCTTTTTTTTGAAAGAATTAACAATTTTTCCCAATCCTCTGTCTCCTCACCATAGAATCATGGAATGGCTTGGGTTGGAAGGGACCTTTAATAGCATTTAAGTCCAGCCTCTTTTTCATAAATTTCAGTTCCTTGGTACCGGAAAACCACAGTGAGGTCGCACAGAGCCTTCTCTTCTCTGTGCTGAACAGCCCCAACTCTCTCAGCCTGTCTTTGTAGAAGGTGTTCTCATTATCTCCATGGCCTCTTCTGGACCTTCTCCAACAGAACCCCACCTTTCCCATGCTGGAGACTCCAGAGCTGGACACAGTACTCCAGGTGGGATCTCACAAGGGCAGAGTATCACCTCCCTCAGTCTGCTGGCCACAGCCTTTGTGGCCTCACATCAGCTGTCATGTCATACAGTAACATCAGCTCACCTCTTCTGAAAGGGAAATTGCCACCAAAAGACTGCATAGAAATGTTATTGTTTATCATAGCCATGTCATATCACAGAAACAGATGGGAGCAGTATATTCAGATTAGTCACCAGAAAAAGTTGTGATGAATTCTAGAAGCAGCTGGCAAAATTAGGTGGAGGTGGAATGAACTGGCAGAACAGTTCAATAAAGGACTGTTGAAGGGAGAAGAGACCCAAAGGAGTAAACACAGTGAGGGCATATTTTTCAAAATATAATCTCACTCTGTATCTCAAGACTGTGAAGCAGAAATGGTACAGAAAATTATAATGGAATTATTTAATGCATTGAGGTAATATGAAGATTGGATTCTCAGGGGGAATCCCATTCAATTGTGGTTATCCACAGGGAGGAAAAAAAAAAAAAAAAGAAAAAAAGAAGGAAGTGACAGGGATGGAAGAAGTTCTTGTTGGAGTCTGGAATACAGAGTATGAGCCCTTGTTTCTGATACTTAGTTACAAGATCCAGAAAAACATTGAATTTCATATAATACGAAATTCATGAGCATGTTTTCATGGTGATACATGAAAACAAATGTTAGATAGAAAAAGCTAAAAGTGTAAGTGTATAGATTAGAAAGTATTTTTAAATCACTAGGGGAAAAAGTTAGTTTAGAGACAAGATGGAGGATTTAGGGTGTTGTCTCTTGTCCCTTCTTTCTTCTTCATGTTCTTCTCCTAGAGGTTTTTGGGTAGTAGTAAGTGATTGGATAGAGAATGCCGCAGTGCATCACAGAGGTGATGGGTCATTGGGTCATTAAGAAAAATAATACACGTGTCTATTGTTAATTGAGTAAAAAATAGGTATAAAGATAAAAAACTGCGTAGTTCGGGGCCATTTTGTGCATCAGAGACGAAGTGTGCCACAAGGCCTTGTTTGTACCATCAGAAGAAAGAAATGTGCCAAATTGCAAAGATTAACCTTGTAACCAGCCTGGAGAGACCTGTTAAGTTTTGTGATCACCTGTTAATAAACACGAGAAACACGATTCTAACGAGCTCGAGAGTTTTCTTTGAATAATAAGGACTGAGATAAGTGGAACTCCCCACGAGGGAGGATCCCAGAGGAATTCAGCCCAAAGGAGGCTGAGAGACTAGAGAAAAGTTATATCCACAGAGAATTGAGCCCAAAGGAGGCAAGGAGAGAGAAATTGCAGTTCTGAAAAGAGGGATTAAATCAGCTGGAGAGTCACCAAAGAAGGTCATATGGGGACTCTTTCACATGAGAGAACTAAAGTAACAAGAGACGAGAGGTAGAAGCATAAAAAGTTGTTGTTGCCCATGAATGTTTTAGAGAAAGTGAATTGCACTTCTCTTCATTTAGGGGACATATTAAGTGAACTAGATATGTAACAAACAATGTAATGAAGGAGCAGATCCTTTTATTTAAAATAAAAAAGGAATTTCTTGTATTTCTTCAAAAACTATATTCTATGAACACAAAATTACCATGAATGCATTGTTTTATGATTGCTGCTATAAATCTTCTATGTGCCATGAAAAGGCCATCCTCACCAAACACTAACTGTCCTTGGAAGAACTAACCCTGACAGAAAACTTTGCACTTGTGTCAGGCTGATTGTGACAAGTTGTTCAAACATTTGTGTAACACTGATTCCAAATTACTTCATTCAATAAATGACACCCTCAATTAACTCAGTCAGGTACCATTGAAGATCAGTTTTCAGCCCTGGTGTGGAAGACTCTATGACTATCTAAAATCTCAAGTGCAACTTATTTCTTCTTAAGCAGACATAAAAGAATAAGTAAAATAAATAAAATAAAATAAAAAAGGGAGCTCACTTTTTCAAATTTGCTTACACAAGAGCAATTTCTAGTCTGTCTGTAGAAAGAACAATTTGTTTAGTATTTATCCAGCTTGAGTTCAGACGATGAATTTATTAAGCCTTTCAGTAGGGAGGCTTTCTCAAGTCATAATGTTGTACTTCTCTGCAGAAACACAAACTGCTTGTGACCACTTGAATTGAATTCAAAATATTTCTCTGGATCAAATTATACAGTAACAGAGTGTTTTAACTATACTTTATCTGTATGGCAATTTTCATGTTATTGATGCTTGTTTTTATATATATTTCTACAGGCAAGAAATGCACACGGGGACCTAGAGACTAACCTGGAAAATAGGCTTTTTTTATTTCCACCCCCAGGTCCTAATAACAGGAACTATTAGGATTTCTTTCCAGCTGTGGTGTTAGGATTTCATTCAAATTGCTGTGTGCCATGCCCCATTGTATTACAGTCATGCACACTTCTGAACAGGCACACTTTAAGTTCTTCCCTCTTTATATTGGTGCACAATGAGACAAACTTCTAGAACACAAAACTAAAGCATTTTATTTTTGAAAATGGACAAAACTTTCCCATTCAGGTAGTACTTCAATAGACTTAAAGTTCTTAAACTGAAATGTTTGATTGTAAGGAAACAAAAGCTGGTAAATAAATTGTCTCAGAGGGGCTTCTGTCCCATATATTCAAGAGGCACATGCAAAGTAGTGAGAAAAGCACCTGCACCTTTCCCATATGGCATTTAGAATACAGAAAATGAAGTGTATCAGGTAGGAAAATGGTAGAAACATGGGCAATAAGGTGCAGCTGTACACAGATCTTCTGTTGAAAAGTCTGTAGAAATTATCTCAGCATCACGATTTTGCAACTGAACTAGCTGATATCTGGGAGTAGGTGGACACAAAATTATACTGAGATTGCCTCATGGCCCATCACTAATTAGGATTTCTGAGCATGGTATTGCCTTATGACAGTGGGAGGAAAACACTTTCTTCTAAAGAACATCTAGTGTCTATAAAGAACCCATATATCAGTTTTAGTTATTCAGTGACCTTTTTTTTTGCCAAGCATCACGCACATCAGAAAATTAAAATTAAATAACACTGTTTCTTTGTGGTAGTCTAAATTCTGTTTGCGGTTTTGCATCCATGTACTGGATTCTTGCATTGAAATGTGAGATTTACACTGGGTTTTGTGAGTGTTGCTTTAATTAGTTCTGTTTCTGTGAGACCTTAAGTATCATGAGATGCAATCAATGGGCAAGGAAAATAGTCATAAAACAAGTGAGGTCACTTCTGTAAATGTTTTCACAGCTTTTCCAGTATAGGAACTGACACTGTCAGATGGCCCATGCTGAAGATGTGTTGGCTCAAACCCTTTCAAGAAAAAAGGTACAACCCTCTTTCATTCATTTCTACCTGATGGTAATTCACTGGGTTTGGAAGGAGAAAATAAGGAGAACCATACAGGTATTTTTATCTTTGTTCCTCTATGTGCCAGAAGGAAAAGCAGGTCTGTGGTCTTGCACCAAAATAAACACCAAAACAGACAAGTATAGTCATGATAAGGGTAAAGAATCCTGGAGACCTGGTGAGATATGAGGGCTGGAGGCAAACACAGACAGCTACTTCTTCATTAGGTTAAAAGAACTCATAAAATGCTAAGAGGCAGAGGGAAATAAAAGGCTTATTAAATGTATCCCCTCACCACGACACTCCCTGCCATCAGGCAGGAGAACTGCAGAGATTGCAGGTGGCCAAAAGGCAGGGGGAGTGATGAGATTTTACAAACTCACTTTAGCACAGCAGTCCTTGAGGGGAGTAGGAGGATGTGTAGGCAAGAAATATAAGGGCCACACATGCACAAACCAACCAAATGTCACATGAAGGTACAAAAATACAAGCTGAACTCATTACCACCTGATCTTAGATAAACTAAACTCTCTTAATAGAGGCTCAAAAATGATAATGTTTCGGTGGAGTTTTGTTTATTGACACCATCTGATGTCCTATGATATTGCTATGGTAACTGGAAAAAATACCCTGCTACTGGCATTTCGTGTTAAATGACTGCAGTTAATGAGGAGCCTGTGTTAAAGGTCACATTCTCAGGAAAAAAAAAAGCCTTTGAAAAATGCCTGCTAATACTCTCACTTAGAGATAAGTCTGGTTCAGCCAGACTGCCACAAACTGTTATGGACATCTGAAAGGAGAAAGGAGAAAGAAAAAAAAAAAACCAAAAAAAAAAGGAGGGGGGGTGTCTCACAATAAGAACTAATGGGTTCTCTAAGAATTATAGCTGTCACAATCCAAATGACTTGTACAGCTTTCATGCCACTAAAACCATTTGGAAAAAATAATAATTGCTTCTCCATGTACAGAACAGAAATCTCTTCTTTCCAGTGACAGTTTGAACCCCCAATTAGTTTGAAAATTGAAGCAGTCGTTTCAGAAAGCTGCCACATGGCATCTGATGAACCAAGATGGCTTGAGTGTCATTTGCTGTTGACTTTTGCAGGCAGAATTCCAGTCATAGCAACAGGACATTTGCATCAAAGACAGGCACAAAAAAAATGATCTCATGAAGAAGCCTGAATCACGAAAAAAAGATGGGGAACATAGAACTATAGCTCCCAGGAAACATATTACATTTGGGTCACACACTTGTTTTCTTGAACAGACAATGTAAATATACTGTAAAACAGTCACAAAACCTTCCAAAATTACAATTCGTCTCAGAAATAATTTTTAAAAGTGCAAACAATTTTACGTTAGCTTACACCTCCTCCCCCCTGCCCCCCCCCCCACCAGTATTTCAAGTGAAAACTGTTTTGCAAAATGTGGAAAATTTTCAGACAAACATGATCCAGTGCCTTGACCAACTAAAGGACATATATTTGATATCAGCTGTTTGTCCCCTTCTTTCATATAATATATGAAAATATATGTCCCCTTCTGTCCATATAAAATAATCCCCACCATGTTGTATCACCCTTCCTGTATATTGGATCTTCCAAGGATGCTGAGATGAAAGGGCAGCTGGACATCATAGGAATGTTCACCAGATAAAAGCCTAAATGAATACTAGAAAAAGAAAGTAAAGGTATCTAACTGCGGCCTGAGCTGTTGAGAATGATGTAAATAATCCATGAAAAAACTGTTCTATCTTGAGCCTTTTGCAGTGCTTTCAGTGTATTTTTGATGACATTTCCTGCTGTCATCCAAGGAACTTTTCACCACAGACGGGCAGTGAGTGAGTTGACAGTGAAGTAGATCTTGTGGAGGGGGCGTGGAGCAGCACAGAGTGGGAATAGTAATCCCAGGAAGGATCTGAACAAGACACTGTGAGGTGGCAAGGACCACAGAGCCAGGTTTTCAAAGCGTGGGTGCTACATCCTGTGCTGCTCTCAGGTAGGAGACCTGGAGACACAAAGTCAGTCACATGTCAAACCCCAGGAGAGACTCATCCTAAGCACACTTGTGCCTCCTGCAGCCGTGATCTTCAGCCTTTTGCAATTCACAGGATTTCTCCAGTGGAGATGTAAATCACTGCAGGACCTATCTGCCAATAGTGGTCTTGCTTTACTGAATCACCTTTCAAATATGCCTGTGCAGCACTGCTCATGCCCCCAGCACTTTCCAGATCAAAAGTGACACAGTTTGTTAAGGTGCAGTAACGTCCATCCATGTTCACCACTTATGTCTTCATTATTCGTATGATTTCAAGCACTAACAGACACACTCGTCTTCTAACAGAGCTCCTTTCTGACAGGCAAGCTGTACATCTTACCTATTTTTGACATTTTTTTAAATAAATTCCCATCTCAGATGAGTTTAAATGCCATAGTTGCTTTGCTGTCCATCTCTAGTGCAACCAGTAGACTCAGTAAAACCTGAGCTGAGCGTACAGAACACGTGCAGTCATCGTTCAGCACACCTCAAACATGTTTAAATCTGCCCCTGCAGGACTTCACCTCTCTGGAGAAAACACACACAACCCACTACAGGTGATAGAGTCTTTCATCCTAGGTCAGTTTGTGCATAGCACCACCACACCAGGAGATCAAGACCACTGTCCCCTCCCCAGCAGGGAGATGAATGGTCATTTCCCTGCCCTGGCTCTGCAGGTGGGAAGCACATTAACAAGCAATGCAGGTACTTACCCAAAGCCTAACACAGAAAGAAAAACCTGATCTTCCCAGCCTCCCAAGGCACTCTGTATATCTTCATGGGCCAGATGGTAAATGCCTTTTACTATCCCCAATGGAGACACATTTCCAGCAGCACTCAATACCTGTTAAGATACGTGAAAAATAAACCTATTTCTGATCTGCTTTGTACCCAGGCACCCCATTATTTTATCACTATACACTTAAACATCTGGCTTTAAAATATTAATATTCAGCTTTAATCAAATGTTAGATTAATTGTCAAAGTTTTCAGACACATAAGCTGCAATTTATCACTTTCTCTGAAACAGGGGCCTGTATAATTGTATTATTGGATTAGCAGTAGTAAGACAACATCACTCTGTGGAATTGTGTGACAATTCTTCAAATTGTGAGACAGATATCTACCATGGTATGCTAGGAAAAAAAAAAATAGTTTTAGGCTTTGATTTAGTTGTGCCAGGTTACAGCCATTTGGGAGAGGCATGGGTCTTTGCAGATGAGATCTTTAATTCCTGATTCAAAATTGTAGGAATTTTCTTTCTTAACCAAAAGGAAAATGGAAGAAAAACAGATAAAATGCCAATTTTCTTTAATAATGCCAAATAAAACCTTCCTGCAATATCAAGACAATAAATAAAGTTGATGTTACGCTAGAAGAATTATCACCAAATGCATTTGCAGGTCCTTTATGAGGGTATTTGGACATTTCCATAGAAAGCCCTGGATCTGGGCCCTTGTCAAAGCAGTGACTGTATTAGCAGTCAGCTGTAAAATACATTCTGAAGAGACCCAGAGCTCAGCCTGAAAGGTTTGGCAGTAGCAATATCCAGTAGACTAGTAGTCATTAGTTCCAGATGATCTACTCTTCTGGACACAGCAGAGGTTCATTTCAAACTATTTTAATTCAAGAGGTCTCCTCGTAATGAAAATGAAAAGCCTGAGGTGAGAGCCATATATTTTATGACTTAATTCTTCAGTTTTTATGGTGTCACAGCCATGTCAACATCACAACTCTGTTAATGTTTTATGTTTCATTGAAGAATTATTGTGGAAGACCCTTCTAGGCTGCAGGTGGCTGCCACCTATAGACTCTTTGCCACGTCTTGCATTCACAGAAGTGGAAATGTCACTTCAACACCCTCAGAGGATACCCAGAACTCTAGTGCATAAGGCTTTGGATCTTTCTAAACAAATAAAAAACAAAGGGCATGCTTCAAAGCTCTGATGAAGGCCTAACACTGCCTACACAAAATTTAAGTAACTTGTTAAAATTACCAAATTATTTATATTATGGAATACAACACTTAGAAAAACACAGCACTTGTCCAGAGTGTCAGGAGGACAATTGTTAATTTGCCACAGGCATTAAATAATATAAGCAGAATACCTTTGAGTCCCTCTAAATTCTTATAATTTTTACATTACATTTTCTTTAATTTAGAAGTGTTTGTCAGACTCTAAGGAACTAAATTCAAGCCCAGCAAATAGACTCAGTTTTGCCAGTTAGCATAACAACCTTGTGTTGTTAGCTCAATTTTCATCCCTATTTGCATCACATAAAGTGAAAATGCACCCTGCTAACTCTGTAAATCCTGCCATACTGGAACCCAAATTCTGTAAACAAGCAACACAACTGATTACTAATAGCACAGGAGAGTTAATTAATAAGTAGGTCTTTTTGAAAACATTTTACATTGCCCTTTTTAAACCAACATGGCATATTTGTGCACAATCTCCCACTTGAAGGTGTTTATTAGAGAGACTACATATTTTAATGAAATCCTTTAAAGAATTAGAAGATAAACACAAATTCCCAGTCACCTGTTTAATTTAAAAGAGTACTTTATACAGTAAATTACAAGCATCACCCAAAATAACCAACTACAGTGAAGGATAGTGTAAATTTAGACATGGGCTAATCCTGTCTATTATATGTCTGTCAATAATCCTGTAATTGTCTAAAAAGTTGGTATACAGAGAAACTATTTATTGTAAAACCATTGCACAATGCAAAGATATATTTGCATCATCTGACAGCTAGGACAGAAAATGAACTGTGTTGTTATTATTTATTCTCCAGAAGTCACAATGTTATTAACCTTCTTGAACATATGAATATAGGTCTGTTTCAAGTAAAAGCATGTGTGACAAGTTTTCTTAGTGAAAATATTGCAGTGAAAATATCAACTGAGCAAATTGGTTCAAAGAAACAACATTTTTAGTGTAGACTCTGTATTTCTGCTGCAAAGTGAATTGAGTTGAAATAGAAGCACCTGCTACACATCTGTGAATCCAGGTATCTATAAAATCCTAGTTTCCTTAGCACACAAGAGCATGTACCTGTTTCCTAACCTATATATTATTCTGACTGCCAGTAAAGACCTTACTTAAGAACTAAAACTCTGAAAATCAAGGAGGCCAAAAGTAGTTTCAGATAGTTTCAGGTAGACTCACTGGAAAAAAATGGGGTTTTTTTCCCCAAAACCTTGTTCTCTTTCTACATGCCTCAGCAAAGGAGGAGGATTTTGGTGATATTAGACCCTTTTGTTTAATTTAAGATGTGCTGGTATCCTCCTCTAATGATTCAAATGTAAATGTTTTAATATGTGGACCACAGAGAAATTAACATCCCCTCAATTAATACATGAAAATGGACTGTGATTCTTTTTCCCCACTTAGCCAATACAGAAAGATACCTGATCTCATTTGGAGTCTGGGTGATGATAGGAACAGACCAATAAGGCTTTCCATTTTCCTTTCCCTCAGAAGACCCTTCCAACCACAAAATGAGGATTAAATGAAGGATAAAAACTCCTACTTAAATGAATTCAAGAGAACCCACTAAAATCTTGAAATGCCTTTAGGAATTAAGCTCAAAATATTCCAGAAAGCAATGTAGCATCTTCATATATTAGTGGGAGTAAGTTAGTGCTGAATTATTTTAAAGTGTATTTATCTTCCCTTGTTTCATCAACAAAAGTTATTAAATTTTAATGAGTAAAAATGTTGCAATAAAACTAATGAAGTCAGTTTTACCAGGAAAATGCAAAGAGGGGTATCTTTTGTTTTAAAATAAATATTTGTTCAGTACAGTTTGTTTTATAATTTAATAAAAGGAAGAGTTTTGATTTTCTTATTTTTTGGCAAAAACTTCCAGTTTAAAATGAGGTCTACTTGTAGAACAACATTTTAAAAAAAATAATGTTGCTGGGGACCCTGTCAAAGACTTTACAGAAGTCCAGATAAAGACATCTGTAGCCCCTCCTCTGTCTGCTGATGGAATCACTTTATCACAGAAGGCCACTGGGTTGGCCAGGCAGGACTTGTATCACCTCCCTCCCTCTCCTCCATGTGCCTTAGGAGGATCTGTTCCATGACTTTCCCAGGCACAGGTTGACAGGTCAGTAGTTCCCAGAGTCCTAATTTCAAACCTTTTTAAAAACGTGTACAAAGTTTCCCTTTCTCCAGTCACCTGGGACTTCACCTGACTTCCATGCTTTTAAAATACCCTGGAGAGTGTCTTGGCAACTGCATCAGCCAATTCCCTCAGCACTCTGGCTTGACTCATGTACATTTAGGTTCCTCAGGTGGTCACGAACCTGATCTTTGCTTATTGTAAGAATCACCTTGTTACCCCAGTCCCCATCCTGCCATCCATCATCTCTCAGAAAGAAAACAAACCACAAATCAATGACAAAATAGCTGGCAGGACATTAAGCCATCTGTGGTGTAGAAATGGGCTATCCCCCTCTAAATTATGGCAGCCTTGGAATCAGAGCAAATGATAATCTGCAGCAAAAACTCATAACTATGGGACTTGACATCAAATAGCACCATAGCCTTATAGACCCCCCTGGTATCCCCTTGGTCGCTGCTGTATAAAGGAAACAGAAATGTTATGCTAATTTTCTGGCAGCCCTCCTAGGCTGGTTTGTTTTATCTTAGAAGGATCCTGTAGAATAACATCATTAAACATTCCAGAAACATTCCTATGCAGGGATGTTTATTCCTCCTTTGGACCACACCAGGTTCTTCCAAAGCTGTTCTCATTAGCTAATTCAGGCTGTCAGCATAGAGCTGCCAACTACCTGCACTGCCCTGGGCTGGCCTTCTCATGCACACCTTGGCTGGTTTTGGCCAGATTCAGAGCAGGGACTCCTGTTTAGACTTCACTTACCCTTTGCCAAGGATGTCCCAGAATGTTTTGACACCTGCTACAGAACAGCTGACAAGAGCCGCTTATGCACAGGGGCTGTACAAAACTTGGCTGTGCTCTCATCAGTGTTAGGAATCTTCTGCCTTTAAGTTATGAATGTGACATGAAATGTAAGACATGACCAAATTATCTTCTCTTTGGACAACTGCTTAGAATGTTAGAATCTAAATGGTTCATGATGAAAGCCAGCAGGGCTTCTGTATAATTTATCTTCCTTTCCCCTATCAGAGGGTTATACTCTGCACCTAAAGGTCAAGCTGCCCAAAGCAAGCATTGTTGCAGAAAAAGCTGAACAAGTGCTTGGGTATTATGGCAATTATCTTGGTCTATGAGTGAGATTATTCTAGAACTACTTTTATAAAACCAAGCAGAGCGTGTGGATCCAGGTATGTGTGTATTCATAGACATATATGTGAAATACAGTACATAGGAATGCAAAGGTAAGCTATAAACCTCTATTTTTAAAGTCAGTTACTCTTTAGAGAGGTAAACTAAATTCTGCTGTGCAGTTACTGCTGACATTCCAGTAAAAGAGCAGGATAAGAGAAGTACAGCACAGACCATAATTTTATTCTGGAGACCAATATGTAATGAAAATCTCTCGATTTCTGTCATTTTCCTTTCTCCACATCTTGAAAATAAGCACAATTGTATAGCAAACTTGAAAGTGGACAGTGGATTTTCCTTCTCTTAGAAATTCTTTCTCAAGCATTTCAGCTTTTAGAGGCAATTGTCAAAAGTTGAAGGCATCAATACTTTTTAAAGACACAATGTACATCAATGTAGAAGTACTACTATTATGCCCAGGTCCACCTGTCAGGTTAGGGGAAGGTTGCTAGATTTACTCTGGGCTGTGTGCAGAAGAAACAACAAAATTCTCAGGAGCTTTGATAAACATTTGCTTGCACACTCTAGAGCATTAAGGTCAAATAAGGCACTTGAAAAATTTGAAAATGCAGTCATTTTGGTTATGAATGCAACAGGATAAAAGCATAAAAAATAACACCGAAGAAAAGGTGTAAGAGAAAAGAAAGAGAAACAAAGGATAAGAGTAGAAAGATATGCAGTGACCTCCTGTGTATCCCCTGACTTGTTTGTTGCAATTTTGATGTCTATTGATCAAAGTGATGGTCACAGTCTTGATCCCTCAGGGATGAGGGAAGCCCACAAAACACTGAGTTCAATGGGTTAATATACTCTCAGGGTCAGGTGCGAATGCCCTGGTACCTCCACTGTGACAGGGAATTTTACACTGTATGGAAACTCCCTTTGGCTCTTTACAAACTCGCTCTAGCACCCTACAGATTTTCCTCCAGTCCCTGACTGAAGTTTGGGTTTTGATCATGTAAATGCAAAGAGATTATCAGCACAGACACAGATAATATACATACACATTTACATAAACAGCATGACTCATCTAGACACTGAAATTTCACAGAAACATATTAATTAAACTCATATCTATCACATCTATGGAAAGATAAGATACTAGTTCCACATGTGAAATGCATATTTAATTACAGGATTCTAATTATCTTCTTTTTAACACACAATAGCCAGTAATTCTATAGTAATTCTATAGATTAGTTATAAGCCAGCTTCTTATCCATCTGTGCATTTCCCCAATAAACTCTTACATTTTCCTTCCCTACCCCCACTCCCTTGCCTGCACCCTTTTAGTCTTAGACCACAGTCGTCCTCCTGAGACTGTAACAACAAAGGGCCTTGTCAAAACTCCCACAGTTTACCAGTTTTGTCCTGCTTTGCCAGAATTACTGACACTCTCTCTCAACTGGAGATTTGCACGAACACAGTAATCAAGTGTGCACACAACTGTGAAAAAGCTGAAAATGTACCCAAAGGATTTGGAGCAACTCGGGCTGCAACAGCATTGGAACAGCTCTACAGCCACAGCTCTGTGCACACCACTGCTTTTCTCCTCCCTCTGCAAAAACCTTCAGTGTTTAAACTGCATGTGTTAGTGATGTGTTCCCTTGCAGTGTATCAGCAATTAATTTTGCTATGATTCAGTTTTGTTGTTAGCTAAAGAGCGCTGCACAGTTGGATAAAAGTACAAGAAGAAGTACCCAAGAGCAACCCTGGCTGTAAAGGCCAGTTTGCCGCTTTTCCCTTTTCCCCGAGATGCAGGCTGGCTGCTTTGTGAAAGAAAGAATTCAGACATAAAGCAAATGGAGACAGTAGGAGGAGCAAAACCAAGACTGCAACAGTGACCTGAATATTACAGCTCCCAGCATGCAGACAGAAACTCGTCCATACATTTGGCCATCATGCGTGCTTCTCTTCTGCATCCTACTGTCCACTTCTGTACTTTCCACCTCCAGTAACACCATCTTCACATCTTAATAGTCCTCATTTCTCTTCTGGTACATAATCTGGTCATCCCCTTTCTCATCTTATGAGTGTATATCCAAATGCTACCTCTGTATATGCTGTGTTATTACCACTTCCTCAAGAGAAGGAAAAACATCTTTGATGGGGCCGACAGTGAATGGCTGGAATAGCTTAAGAACAAGGAAAGTCTGTAGGAATTCCTCCTCAATGTATACCACCCACTTTGAGAAACTTGCAGACAAGAGATTTCCTTGCCTTTCCCTCTTCCCCTCACCCCATATCTGTTCAGACTTCATTTCTCTGGTACCACGACCTCTCTACACCAGTTGCTCACAGAGTCATTTGCTATGCAGACCTTTCATAGCCTCCTCATGCATAATTCCCTCCTTGCAATTTGGTCTTCAGGCCTCATCACCTTTCCATGGCAGGGTCCTGATCTGATTTTCTCTCCCTTTTACTTTACTAGGCTCTCTCTGTGCCCTCTCAGCTCTTTTTTTCCTTATCATTCCTTGCCTATTCTGGATGAGCTGATACAAATTTGGGATTAAGACTTTCACTTTTCCCTTCAAGACACATAACAACAGATGCTGTCCAAATTCAGCATGGGGACTGTCAGTAGGGATATGGATGTGTGCACTCAATGATACCCTCATCTACCTGAAGGTATCTTCATGTGGCACTTCAGAGAATGTCTCAAACTGTGTCCTGTGGGAGGGTTAGTAAAGTCTCATGGGATGGTTTTCCTTGAGAGAGCTCCAAAAAATCATGTTGAGTTAGGAAGTTTGGGGCCAAACGAAACTTAACTTGAAATAAATCCCACAGGATATGTGTAATGGGGATGTGAAAACCTTCAGGGTTTGTTGCTTCAGTTCCTGAGGATCTGGCCCTGAGATCACACCTGTGACAGGTTGGTACAGGAAGACACCCTGGTCCTACTCCCTGTTCCCTACCCCAGAGCAGTCATTCACTCTGGCCAAATGGATCAGTGGCAAGGGCAACAGAGAACCAAGCTCAACAACAGCAGGAGAAGCAAAAAGCTTGCACAGAGAGAGCCAAGAATAGGGTTGCTGAAAGTCAAAAGGTCTGAGTGAAACTATGTGGGATTCCTCAGGTAATCTTCATGGTATTGTCTGAAAAGTCAACCCTGTAGCAAGGAAAAAATGTCAGAGATACACAGGTCAGATGTGTCTCCCCATCCCACAGCACATCACAGGCCTGATATGCAGAAGCTGAATTTCTTTCCTCCTTGCCTTTTCACAGAAATAGAAATACAACTTTTTTCAGCAAAATAAGCTTTGTTATTGGGGCTATGTCTGCAAGTGAAGTAGTGACAGCCTGACCAGTTTTACAGGAATGAGAGGAGCCAGAAGTTAACAGAGGGATATAGAGCAAGGCCAGTGCAGGGGGCTGAGCTGCACAAAACAGGGCAATGAGCTAAGGCACTGACAGTCCTCGCAGCAACCTTATGGGTGGACCCATATGGGACCAGGAAAATACAAAAACACAGAGCACTCTCAGCTTTCTTTTGCCAATTATCCTTCTAACTCCTTCTGTGAATGACATGCAAAAGCCCCCAAGACAATATCTTGGTTCAAACCAATTTTATATATTTTATCCCCCCTCAAGGCCAAGAATATTGGTTCAGGAGCATTTTTTCCTGCTCCACTTTTCCACTGATTTGTATCCAGCGAGCTATCTTGAAAAGAAGGTTATTTATTTAGGAACTTAACTTCAAGACAGTGTCTTTTAGATGCACCCTAGCCTTTTCTCCATCTCTGTGAACAGAATCGTCTGTGAATAGATAATCTCACAGCCTACCCTGTTTGTGGCACTCTCATCACACCCCACTTCCAGCTGACTGTATCTCAGCTGGAGATATCTGGAAAAGAGATAGGTGGAAGTGGAAAGCAGAACACACAAGAAATGCTCATGCTGTGTTTATATCCTTCCAGCTCTGACTCTCTATAAATGGCAGTATGAGATACTTAAATCTTTGTGCAGCAAACAAATCACCTTAATTGAACACAGTTTTCATTTCAAAACAAGCTGTAGAGCTTAAGGCTGGAGTCCCTGAGAGAAAATGGCCCTCTGATTTATATCAGTGCTGTAAGAACTAGAAGCTATTTACAAGGTTGTACATGGATAATGCATGGTGAGAGGAACACAGTTGGAAGCCATTGAAAGAAAGTAAATGAAGTCCCCTTAATGATGGTACACATACAGGAAAGTGTTTTAATTTGTTACCAGTACTGGTATTACTGCAGAACCACCTCAAAATCTGCAAGTACATCAAGTCCTGGGACAGCTTTGATGCGACCAATTCCATAAAAAAGCCTGCCTCTCCCAAAAAGGTGTTAAAACCTATGAATATGCAAGGCAACGTGGTAGCACATGGAATGGTGTTTAAACTGTACCATGCAGTGTGAAGCTTACTGAGCTGTATCTCAGACACAAAGTGTAACCCAGTTTGAAGGACACCAGCAGATATAGCCTTATGGGAACCTACTTAAAAACCCAGTCAAACAGCAACACAGCCAGGGAGAATTTCCTGTAGCACCACAAAAGGACTCCTGATTCAAGCATAGTTGCAGCATTACTATGTTGGACTGCATTTTTCAATACACAACAAATTTACCCTGAAAAAAACCTCAAGTGACAGATATTTTGGCTGCAAGTATGAACACTAGAGCAAAATTAATGGTGTGGACTAGATAGACCTGTGAACTGTAATAAACAATGAAGGCTTTCATCTTTGGATATTGAAATTCAGATAGGGTTATTAGTGAGGGGAAGATGTAAAAACAAACCTGCAGACCTAGCTGGGTTGTATAGAGAGGTAACTCAACACAGCTGAAGGTTCCTGTCCCCAATATCTTCATCTACCTCCAGGCAGACAGTTCATTCCACACAGGACAAGAGTGGATGGTGCATCCATTCCTGAAAAGAGATCTGCACAGAATATATCCCAAATGCTGAAAAGGTGTCTCCCTCAGGCAGATCAGCCTGAGGAGTGCAGTGCAGGTCTGTGGCTGCTCCAGCTTACATCAATATCAGTGCTGGGCCAAGGAGTAACTCCTGACAGTGGGAGAAACAAAAAGCAAGTGAGACCTTGCTGAAGCATTCCATATCTTAAAACCTGCTTGTCATGGTTCAGCCACCCCAGAAGGCAGCTAAGCCCCACAGAGCTGCTTGCTCCCTTCCTGCATGTGCCAGGATACGGATTTGACTCCAGGCCAAGTTTTCCTGTGTGATGGGCAAGAGCAGCAGATTTTCAAAATGGATTCATTGATCTAACAGGCACTGACTGCCCCCTGCAATGCTGCATAAATTATGGACAGCTCCCTTTGAGGGGTCAGACTACTGCTACACTGGGATTCAGTTTGGAAACATTCATTTTTTCAAAACGAAAAATCACAAGGCAACATTCGAAACTGATTTCAGAGCACTTACACAGCTGAGTTGCTTCACTTCAGTGACATCTTTTTCTAACCTAATAAAACTAATACAAATCTGTATTTACTGAGTACAAATTAGTGACCATTTACTCTTTCCAGAGCAGTTATACATGAAAGTCTGATGAAAATATTTTTGTTTGCTCTTTGACTAATTGGAAGAATTAATTTCTTGTGCTCCTTTGGCAAAAAACCCTCCAACTACCAAAAACCCCAAAAGCTCACTATAAAGCCCAAATTTTATTGGCTAGAATAAGAGCTCTGAATCATCATTGTTTTGTTCACATTTTACAGCTATGTTGCTTACATTAAAGTAGTGGTGAGGTGTCACTCTTCAGCCAAGGTGAATGAAATGTCAACTAAAATCTAGGAAATCTATTAAAAACATATTACAAGGCCTCCCAGTAACCCACTGGGAGGATTTTGCCTGTCCTGTAACTTGCAAACTAATGTGAACACAGTGTATTCACATGATGCTGACAATCTAGCTGATTATCTACAGCTTCCTCCTCAAGTCATTTAGAAGGAGTTACTAGAAAAAATTTGTTGGGTTTTTTGGTTTGGCTTTTGTGTGCATGTGTGTGTTGTGGTTTTTTAATCCACAAAGCTGAGGGTACTTTTTGGATATAGAGTCACAAATAAGTTATTTTAAATCAAAACACTTTTGTATAGTTATGCTGGTGCCTATAGTACAAGATCCAAAGCTATCTTTCCTTTAGGGAAAGGATTAGGTTTGCATAAAATTACACTTGTACTTTTCATGCGTTTTATACATTTTGCCCAACCACTCTGCATGAGCACTGAGCCAGTCACACCCATACACATCCACCTTATGCAGGGTTCCCAAATTGCAAATCTTCTTGCTTATCAAGAGGTGCCAGGAGTGAGCACAAACTACCAAGCTTGCAATTGCTCCAGCTGTGCTGGAAACTATTTAGCAGGGCTGTTCACTCAGCAAGCAAAACATTCCACGTCTCTAAGGAGCAGGGAAGGTACTTCTTGCTGAGCTATAGGTTTTGTCATGGATTGGAGAAGGTGACCACAGAAATCAAACATCTTTTCTCAGGCAAACAAGTGAGGTCACTTAAGTAGTCTTATGAACTTATGAATATGATATCTTATGATATCAATGTCATTTGATATTACAACATTACAAGGCCAGATATAGCCTGGTCTGATGATAACAGAGAAGGAGAGCAGTGAAAGCGACACCAATACACAGGTATTGCTTTAGCACAAAAATGTGTGCTTGGGAGAAGAACGAAACACTTTTGCTCTCCTTTGCTCCCAATAGACCATGGCTGACAAGTAAATTGTGGAGAATGAGATGATTCTCACCATCATCAAACACTGTTATAGATATTAAAAAAACTGATCACTGCTTTTGCCAGAACTAGAAATTTCATGAAGTCATTCCAGTGAAAGAATAGAGGCCATTCTACTGTTCACACGGAATATATATATATATATGTATGTATGTATGTATGTATGTATGTATATATGTATATATGTATATATGTATATATGTATATATGTATATATATAAGCAAGGTAGCTGGGATGAAATAGTGCTCATATTCCATCACAGATTACCAGACATAGAAAACTGGGGCATTTTTCTTTCAATTTCCACCAGCTGAAGACACATTGGAAAGGGTCTGGGGCTTTTTTTTTTAATTCTTATAGTCCATACACAGAAAGGAATGTCAAGCACCTCCCACACTGCCTTTTCATGAGGTTGTCTATTGAAATCTGCTTAGAGAAATAGAAGGTCATAATTTGTGAAGTCAGCTCTGGACAGATGAGTGGAGTGTGGGGAAGAGGAAACAAAAATAAGAACACCAGAGAATCCTAAAACAACTCTATTTTTTTTCCCCTCTTTCTTCAGGTATTGTTTTATTGTCTAACTGTGGCCCAGTGAGACATCCCAGTCAGTTCCACACCCCACTGATCATTTGCAGATTATAAAGTTTAACAGGAGGCAGTCCCTGCACCTGGAACTACTCAAGCAGTCTGAACATTTGCTTGAACCAGTCATAGAGCAGTCAGAGTTAGATCCAAATTTGTGTGTTGTCCTCCTTGGGGAGACTGCAGGAGTGCAGGCAGGGTAGATATCAAAGGGAGCAGGAAAAATCACAGTCTCCAGAAGCATTAGTTACTGTCTGTTGGCAAGTACAAGAGGACAACAAATGCTGTGAGTCCTCCTCGGTGAAAAGCTTCCAGTTTGCACTGGAAACAGCAAGCATTACAATACCTGTGCCAAGAAAGGTAAAAGGAAACTATAACTAATTTTGATCCTGTGCCATTTGGATGAAGAGTGAATGAAGACTGAGCTCAGATTGTCCCAAGCCCGTTAAGTCCTCAAACACTTTGGAATATCTGCATCTCAAAGATAGCACTGAGGACACAGAGGAAGTTTGGGTCAAACCTAGAAAGTTAGACTGATTTCCCAGACTCCTCCCTCAGTGCTGGAGCCACTGGATGCAGTTTGCAGGGGTTGCTTGAAACAATCAACACAGAAACACGCCTGGCCATCAGTACTGCAGAGCTGCTCTGCATCTGAGGCACAGCCACAAGCATCACCGCGTTTGGGATCCTCCCCTCGTGGGTCCATTAGTTGTTCCTGCAGTAAGAGGTGCAGCAAACTCCCACCACTCAGGGTGGTGACGTTGTTGTCTTAACTCCCTGCCTCTCCCACAGCAAGTGTAGGAGGACACAGCCCATTTCCCATATCTCAGATGGGGACATGGACCCCTGGAGCAGATGCTGTCAAGTGAAACATATGGGCTCAGCTGACATGATGGGGACACTTAAACATGTCATATGGTGACAAACAGGAAGGAGGGACCTGGAAACACATTTTGTGCCCATGTTTTGCATGAGAACTTTTTATCCTGTAGCATTGCTCAGCAGCAGTTGTCATGCACCTTTTGTTTTGCTCTCTTCTGCAGGCTGACAGCTTGCAAAGCAGCACACATCTTACTGAAGTTAAGCACCATCTCCACTCCCATTTAATGGTCCATGTGCTAGGTGCAGTTGGTTTACAGGTCACTTAGCATCAGAGAATCCTCCAAATACTATTGCTTCATAATCAGAAAACTGCCTTGAATAACACTAGTGGTGATGGACAGCTGTTCCATTAAAAAATTGTGCACCAAAGCTAATTATCACTTACACATTGCGTAGTTTTCTGGAAAAAAATATGCAAAAAGTTCCCATTTGAATGACACATTTACGGTCATTTCCCATGTGCCAGTGGAGCAATAAAGATTCCAAATCACTTTCACATCAATTGGTGTTCTATGCTGCCTTAAAACAACAGACTTTGAAGTAGGCAGGCAAGGAAAAGAAACAGAATCAGTGTATCATGGCATCGCAGCCAGGTAACAGTAGCTGGTTGTTGAATATGTAATAGCTGCACTTTCAAGGACTACATATCCAGAAATGTGATCTCCCAAACAGAATTTCTCATACACTGAGTGGAATTTCTTTTGACAAGATATAGTTGACTGCAGACCGACTTCTAAAGCCATTATCCGCAAGCACAGTTCAGTTAATAGGTTAGGAAGTGGAGGGGAGGAAAATTAAACCCTGATTAGCTGGAATGACACAGCCTCTCTAATGGTTATGCCCTCTGAGATTTTCTCTAGGTTTCCTTAAAGACCTATCTGAGTTTGCCTGTGGCTATGCTAATTAGCAAAGACGACAAATTTGGAAATGCAAATTCATTTTACTTCATACTCAGATCTCTTAGATGTTAGGTTAGGTACAGCCTGTATGTGCCCAAAAATACCCAAATGCATGCGTTCCTAAAGGCTGGAGTCAGCTGTAGATTAAAGTAAAACCTTCTTTAATTGATCCCTTAGAGCAGCAGTGAATGGAGCAAGCATGGGATTTAACCCCAAACACAAGAGTGTTCCCAGACTGTCTATATGGTTCATTTAGCAGTGCAGGTAGGTAGAATCCAGCCCTTAAAATTTTGGAGAATTCAGTGACGAAGTTACAAGTATAAAGAAGTGTTTTCTAAAGAGATAACAGTAATGAGCAAAGCAATTTTTAATACCCATTAGAAAACCATTCAATATAGGAAGGTATCTAAATTCCTTCCCTAATTCCTCCCAGGAACAGTGTGAGATGACATTATCCAGCCCACTGAGAAGAGCCTTCCCCAGAGGCCAGGGCTCATTTTGGCTGGATTTTGGGTGGATTTTATTCAAGTTGTTGTTTCAGAAACAATCTGCCAAGCACTACAGCCTGAGCTTCAGGACTCATCAAACACAATATAAGGACAAAGCAAAACCCAGACAAAATCTACAATTTACTGGATGATTTTACTCTCAAAATTAACTTTAACCCCAAGTTATTCAGCAAGACAGTATTTGATTGTAGACAGCCATGGTATCAACCTAACGTTTTACAATTCAGTCAGCAATATTCCTAGAAACAACTCAATGACAAAAGAAATCCTTCAGGAGTATACTTGAATACAGCAAGGAAAAATATTTATCATGTTGTCTCCAGGCAGTTCAGAAACAACATAAGTCAAGACTGTAAATCACAGCAGTGAAGTTAAGCTTTTAAATCTGTACACAGTAGAGTAACTTCAAAAGTTTTCTGTCAAAAATAAGGCACATCCAACCTGGCCTTGAACGTTGATAGGAATGGGCATCTGGGCAAGCTGTGTCTCATCACCCACACTGTAAATTTCTTCCAAATATCTAAATGAAATCTCTATTCTCAGTTTAAATCCATCATCCTTTGTCCTATCACTGCATACCCTTGTACCAAGTCCCTGTCCTGCTTTCTTGCAGGCCCCCTTTAGGTACCAGAACATTGCTATAGGGTGTCCCCAGAGTCTTCTCGTCTCCAGCCCCAAATCTCTCAGCCTGTCTTCATAGGAGAGGTGTTCCAGCCCTCTGATCATCTTCATGGTCCTACTCTGGACTCATTATAACAGGTTTACATGTCGGGGAATAGCAGAATTTTGCACAAAAATCAGTCCAGGCTCATTTAGGACTTGCAGACAGTTTAACAATTTATCCTTATTTTTTCCTATATTATTATCCTTATGAATGAATAATAACTTTAGAGGTGAGCTCTTACCATGACCCAACAATCAACAAATACAGGCATTTCCTATGGGAAATAAAACTTTAAATTCCAGGACTGAGACTTTTCACAACTGCCACTTTCCAAATAAATCTACATAAATCTACATATGCTGAAAGTGTCATGGTTAAACACAGTGAACATTTTCCTTTCCTAGTTTATGCCAGAATCATAGCCAAAACAAAGAAAAAAAAAACCTGAAAAAGTCCATCCTCTTAACACTTGCAGAGCAGGTAAATCCTGGTGTTGATTTGGCATCTAGCTATTTCACACACCACAATCAGCACTACTATTTATCTTGCAGCAGTGCTCTGGAGACTGAGTCTCCTCCTGCTGCACTGCAGCAATTAGCAGCTGCTGATGCATTTAAAGCTAACAGCCCTCAGGCTCACAAGAGCAAGGCCTGACTTGAGAGATACTTCCATGAGACTGTTCTCACTTTGGGATCTTGCTGCTCTCCTAAAGAAAATGTCCTTCAAACCTGACCTCAGAACAGGTCTAAAAGTTAGTATTTATTTCTTCTGGAGTTTGAAAAGGGTAAGGGGGTAAGAACCAGTGCTGGAATGTTGTAGTATGAGTATCCCTGCTTGTGAGCCTCTTTCAAGATGACAATTTTGCTGCTACTACCATATAATGGAAGTATACTTGCTACTCCAATTGTCAGCTGGCTTATATTTTACCCTCTAAATGATAATATGTGCTAAAGCATCTTTACCAACCATTGTGTGTTACCACAGTGGTCAAATCACTGCCTGCAAGAAGTTCTCATCTCATTGATAGGAGTATGACTCGTCAATGGCTGGGACAACCTCTCACATTTACATCAGGGTTATGTTGCTATCTGTGTTCCAAAGGAATTTTAGACCTTTCTCAGCTTTTTGAATGGTTCACAAAATGCCTAGCTTCACCATAATAAAATTGAAACATGCATATTGCTAAAATCCCTGTAGAAATGACATTATCACTGGAAAAAAAAAACCACCCAAATCAGAATGTAAAGCTTAATGAAATCTTCACCTGTACATCAACACAAGTGTAGTAGAGATGTTCACTTCTTTCACAAGTGGCCCTTGCCTACAGGGCTGGAGCACGGGCATTCTTCCTTCTTTACTCTATGCAGCCATTGCACATCAGCCTCCCAAGCTGCTCTCCTCACTATTTTCATCCAGGCTGTCATTTCCCATCCTCTCATCCTTCCATAAGACTCCTTCTTCCTCTCTCAAGCTCCATGCAGAAGCAACAACTATTACACGAGGCAAAAGAATATTACTTTACGATCTTCCTCACACAGTCTTTCCATTTGTCTTTCTACCTTCGCTTGCACTTCTGACAATCATTTTGCAGCTACTCCCAATAAAATTTATTCACCCTATTTGCCTAGGCAAAAGCTCCACAAGCTGGGGTTAAGTTTCTTCCAGTGATTTTTTTTTTTCTTCTCTCTTATTTTTTTTTTTTTTTCTTTTTTTTTTCTTTTAACAGTGAGAACTACGGCAATATTTGCTTTCAGCAGGCCCAAGGGAGCAGTTTTGTGCCTTAGATGAAGTTAAAATTACACTGCTGGGAAAAATTATACTTTAGTAATATAGATCCTACTAAATTGCCTTTAACATAGTTATTGAAGTTATTTGGGAGAAACTTCAGTGCTGGTTTGTGATGATAAAAAGGGCTACAAGAAAAAGGAGATCCAGAACCCTTGTATGCAAGATCCACATGTCTCTTGACAAAGACATTTAAAGAAATCGATTCTAATTTCTTTCTGAAGCTAGTAGTTCAGCAAAGGAGCACAAAGCCACAGATTCAGTTTTATTCTTTGTATTACAGTATCATATATACTATCCCTGATGCACTTGTTTATTTTGGTTTGAAGAGAGGACAGAGGATAGAATAGATTCTGATAGCCCAAGAGACAAATGTTTCCCAGGGATATACACATGCACAGTTCCTACTGAAATCTTCTGAACTGCTGCTCTTTTATTGAAGTAACCAATAGGCATCAAATACCAGCATAGTTTGGCATCCAATCCATAAGACCTGGTATGCAGACAACTGTACTGAGAGCACATATGGACATACATTCTCAATTCTTCATCTTTCATTACACAGCACTGTGTAAAAATAATATTTTGTATGCTTGTAAGTGACTGCTGAACTTGGAAAAACAATCTCTAGTGACACACATATGTAAACTCCCACAAAAGCAAAAATCTTACTCTCCCTCTATTTAGATACACTCAGATTTTTACCTGTATTTTACTAGAACTTGGTCTTCACCCTTCTTTCCCTCCCAGAGGGGAAAGAGAAAAAAGACTTGTCCATTTTCTTCTTTAGATTTAGTGTTCCTGTCTGTTGCAGACAGAACCTAAGTAAGGGGACAGGGTAGGATTTTGATTCTTCAAAACATAGAGGTACCTTGAATTCTGTTCTGTTGCAAGACTTGCATGTTAGGATGGAATAAACTCCAGAGTAACAACTGACACAAGTGGAGGATTGCACTACAGTCAGGTAAAGGAGGCAGAGTCAAGAAAAGATACAAATAGGGATACTGCAAACATCATTGGCAATGTCTGCTGCAGTTCTCTATAATCCCTTCTACTCAGCAGAGATAACCTGGTACTTCCAGAGCTGGAGTCAGATCATTTATTTCAGATGGACGCCTCAGCATGAGGTACTTGTGCTTGCCCGCTCAGTGGCTTGTGCAGTGGCTCCATTTGAGCATTATTTTCCCTTATTATGCCACAGGAACAATGCAAGAGGTTCTGCCTTGGATTCATATAAAGGAGCAGCCTCACATTCACCTGCATGCAACACACAATATTGGGAAGAGGCTTTAATTCTAGAGCTGTTCAAAGGCTTTGTAGAAAAAGGCTGCCTCTGGCAACTTTCTTGGTGGGACAACTGAAGCACAGATGAGGTACATAGGGACTCAGTAGGACAGTAGTATGGCCACAAATTTATCAAAATTCTGAAATCCAGTGATCCTTCTATTCGTTTTCATGACTCTTCAGGCATGAAACTTTGCAGTTACTCTAGTCTTGAATTCAAAAGAAGTCACCAGCCTCTTATACCAAAACCCAGGGGAGTTTAAGGACACAGAACCAGATGATATTCCCATGATTACCAGATATATCTGGTTAGCAAGTAAACACTTCAAAACAAACATAAAGCATATTTCCACATACTTGGCAACATCTGTGCTTACCTTTAGTCTCCCAAAGAAACTCCCTCCACCACACAAATTACACTGTACCACAAGGTCTTTCACTCTAATTGAGTTGTGCAACTAACTACAACTGACTTAGCAGTCAAGAAAATATGTGCCTTCAGCTATCTATACCCAATGAATAGTCTTTGGAGCTTCAGCAGCAAATGCCACCAGTTGGGGCATTTTGCCCTCCTACAAGTCACCTAAGCCCAAGCATGTTCTCCATTATTACCTCTTGCTTTCCCTCACACCAAGAAGAATCAAGTTGCAGATAAATTTACCTTCAGGGCAAAAAAATTAGATAAAAAAAACTCCACAAAGTAAAACCAATCTTTCTTTATCATTCTGTTCTTAAGAAATTCCCAGCCTTTTAAAAACCTGTGAGATCATTATCTCCAAAAGGACTCTCTCTACTGGGTATAAGCTAGGAAAATATTAGACATGGTATTTCAATACCTAGCCTCTTTGAGATAATCTGCCATTTGATAACATCTCTTCATTCATTCATTCAATGCAGTCATTTCTACTCTTCATATCCATCCTTAATCTGGCTTTGTAGATTGGCTTAGAGAGACCACAGTGTGTTATCAGGCCTTTCACAGGCAATTCATGATCTGTCATACCATATTTTCTTGGATGCAACACTCATCTAAATATTTTCATTGAACACTCTGAAATCTTCATTTAAACTCTTTTTGTGCAAATATCATATAATATATTGTATAATCTTAAATTACATATATATTATATTATATTATATTATATTATATTATATTATATCACTTTACATTACATTCTATTATATTCTATTATATTATATTATATTATATCACATTACATTACATTCTATTATATTCTATTCTATTCTATTACATTCTATTATATTCTATTACATTCTATTATATTCTATTATATTATCATAAATTAAATATTATATTATATTAATCTTTAAAGTTTTAGCACACTTCAGGACTGATAAATGCCTGTAGTGAGGATTCTTCTGTTAATTTTCTGTGTGTACCTATCTATGGAGATGTTTCTACAAATATACATCCACATGCACTCAGATATGCATCTTTTCCTGCCTTCCAGGTTATATGTTGCAAAATACAACTTACCTCATGCATCTGAGTTTCACAGGGTAATCTACACAAAAATTGCCCCTGGCAATGCCCATGCCACATCAGCCTCACTCACAAGAGCTGCTGATTCTTGGTGGGTCTCTCATCCTGTCCACAATCCATGCACTTGTGTTGTCTTTGCATGGAGATCAGAACTAATCAAAATAGTTAATCAGATGCCTTATAATGGACAGACATGCAGAGGGGTAGGAATTTTTAAAATATCTGACATATGAACCTGGAGATCCTATCATAAAGGAGAATATCCCAGGTTTTGTCCACACTAAGGCACCAGGCATGGCCACAGACTTGACATCTTGCCAGTTGTACCCCACAGAAACCCCAGATTCTAGAGGACAAAACACTGAGTAACACTTAAAATTTCTTTAATCTTTCTGGAGAACCAGCCAGATAGATGCATTGCTCCTACAAAATTTGCAATGTACACTCCTCTGCCTTTTGAAACAAACCCAAGGCCTTGTCTGTGTGCTCATCTGCACTCTTTTACTGTGCTTTTCCAGGATGGACAAGAAATGAATTTTCTGTGAGTTAATTAAAACCATAAATTCTACATTATTGCATGGGAGAGAGCACCAAGTGGAAAGGAGATAGCTGACTGTGCTGCACTGGCATCTCCAAACCCGTTCTGCAGCAGCTGTATAAACCTGAAGAGCAGCACATGCACAGTAAAACAGCCTCCAAGCAAAGTCCAGGCTGGCCTGTGCCCAAGGTCCACTTGGTACAGCACCTAAAGCTGTACCTTCCATGGAGAAAGACATGCTGCTGTCCAAAAACCTGCCACTGTGAAAGGAGGATTCATTTTAGCAAAGCTGTAGGAAAGTTAGCTGAATTCTGGCCCATTCAGTGACAGAAAACTGCTGGGGAACATGCATGGTACAGTACTCCTAAAGTTTACATCTGAGTTAAGAGCAATGTTAAGTGTGCTCCAGATTACTGAGGGATAAAATAGTTTATTGTATTCTGGTGTTAGTGAGGGGTTTTTACAGAAATAAGACCAAACCAATTTATCCACTTTTTATTAAAAATCCCCAACACTTTGAGGGGAAACACACTTATCAACTTTCTATTCTTTCTCAACAGATATTATTGAAGAATTTACTTGTGGAGTTCATTACACAATTTTTCTAAGTTGCATGTTAGTGAAAAATTGCAGGAAAGCAGCAAATGAGTGCTTTAGAATTATGGAGTTACCACTACATATATTTTCATTATGCATACAGTGATATTCAGGTACAAGATTATTCAATAATTCCTTTGTAATATTATTTTCTGCAAGGAAAAACAAAAAACCAGCTACATAAGGAACTTGCTTAATGCTACAGAGTTCAAAGGTTTAACTGGCATGCAGTTTTGGCTGAAAAGTAGCATCACCCTCCTCAACAACTCAGAAGTTGCACATTTTTTATCAATAGTTTAGCTAAATTTGGAAAAAGTGATTACAAGGAGGTGTCTGTTATTAGAAATTGGCAATCAGCAATCACCATTCATGTTAACCTGTTTGTCCAAAGAACTTTCCTCCTTCAAAAAACTACCAACAGAGCTACACAGGTGAAGTTAAATACCAAACCGACTTCTGTAACAAAGGACTGAAACAACCAGATGAGCAGGGACAGAAGCATTTACCATTCCTCAATTTTCAACATTATGTCAAGGATTTCCTGCCAGACAGGTAAATCCACTAAGCTGGAGTCTCTGAACTTTCACTCTGTGAAAGGATTTAGGTGTCACATGTCTCTGTTTGCTGATATCTAAGAAGCAGACTCAAACTCCAAGCTTGGCATCTCTTCCAAACTGCTCTGCTTTTAGCTGTGACAATTTGTGACATGTACAGAAAGATCCAGTTCCTTTCACAGCTTCCAGATCTTATGCTAATGAACGAATGTCATCCAATTTACTTGCTTCCAAGAAGGGCAAATTAGTGGCCAAATTCTGAATTCAGATTACTAAACCTGTCTTCACATGGATAATCCCATCTGCCAGGGATCAACATACTTGTCTCTCCTTCAAGCATACCTAGGTTGAAAGGACAGGTGGGAGGAAAGTCCTCTAATCATCCTCAGCCTCACACACATGAGGGAATTATTAGTTCCCCTCCCCTCACCAAAATGGTGAAAGATACAGAGATGGTATGGATTTCATCTGCATTTCTATCGTGACAGCTCCATGCAGGTTATTGCCTGTTGCCCTTTGGTTTAGAATCTCTCACACAACACTCTTTCCCTGGTGCTTTTTGCAGCTGGCTGTCATTAGCTAGAAGGAAAGGAGCTGGTTACAGTGCACAGTGTTGCTGCACACAGGGTGTTCCTTTCAGCCCTGCTATATCCAACTCCTTCTGGGGAGGGATCTCAGCCAGCTGCAGAGAGTGGTACAGGATGAGTTAAGCATCAAGCAACACACACCATTCAAAGCAAGCTCATACAGGTCACTATTGTGGCTGTGCCCTTTAGTGGGGTGGATATCACAGCACATGAGACTGCATAAAACATGTAGCCAGACCTTGGATATGGAATAGCCATTACTTACATTAAAAACAAAAATATGTGAAAGTCCCTCAGCCTTTGCCTGTGTCTCCACAGATGACTCCTTGCCTAAGCCACTTATTTTTCAGCAGTAAAGACAAGGTATGAAGCAGAGGAAAGCCTCAGAAGTAAAACAGTCTTAATCTGTAATCCTTCTCTCTTTTATCCCTTCATTTCTCTCCTTCACAATTTCCCTCCCATTCTTTAGATTCACAGCAAAAATTACACTGCTTGCTTTAATGCCATAAATATGTTTCCTTGAAAATTTCCAGCCTAAATGCAGGCTTCCCAAAATATGAATTAATTCCTTCAACTGTCAAAAAAACCTCAGTCTCTTAGCTGTCCATTATCCTGCTTCTAACATCAGCTTCTCTTGTCTAAATCCTCAGTGTGTTTTCAAAATAAATTTTCCCTCTTCCACTGTGCAGAAGTGTGTTACAGGGTATGTCTTCTGTCTACTTTGTTGATTTAAACCTAACAACTGCTAATCCAGCCTGGATTACAAAAATTAGCTAGTTCTTATTCATTCTCTTTAGCTAAGCACAGTCTTTGGAGCTTTCTGGATGCTTTTTTGGTCTTGGATTTCTGAAGTGGCTAAAAGGAAATAAAACAGCCGGATACATTAATTACGTTGTTTTTACAACATAAATTGCAACTAATTACATTAATTACATTGTTTTACCTTTATTCCTGGGAGTGTTGGGAAAGCAGATATTTCAAAGTAGTATGTTTTCTCCCATGGGATTTTTTGATAGTCCTTTGTACTAGCACCAGACCCCTGGCACACCTGACCCGTGTTGGCTGAGGATGTGTAAAGCAGAGAATGGGGAAGCACAGAACTTCATATCTCTTTATATGCAGCAGTTCCTGATGTCTGGTGGTATAAAATCTGTTCTAAGTAATAACAAGTATGTGGATAGTGCCATGACTGATGTTTGACCAAAGTGGAGCATTTGCAGGGTATGCAAAATGTCCTCCTCAGTTCTTCTCTGTTGTTACCCCACCAGGAGCACTAGCTCAGGAGTTATCCCAAGAAGTTCTCCCACTTTTCTGAGACAGCCAGCTCACTTTCACTAAGGGCAAATGCTGCCTGACCAATCTGGTGCCCTTCTATGATGGAGGGATGGTAACATCTGACAAGGGAAGAGCACCACATCATGCATTTCGAGTTCTGTAAGGCCTTCAACATGGTCTCACTCTACATCCTTTTCTGATTGGAGGGGCATGGAATAGAGGGTGGGCTGTTCAGAGGGTAAGGATGGAGGGTGTGCTCAATGGCTCAATGTTCAGCTGGAGATCAGTGATGAGTGGTGTTCCTCAGGGCTCAGCTGTGTAACCAGTGCTCTCTAATGTCTTCATCAATGACATAGAGATCCAGTGCACCCTCAGAAAATTTGCTGATGACATGAGACTGAGCAGTGCTGTTGACACACCAGAAGGATGGGATGGTATCCAGAGGGTCCTGGACAAACTTGAGTAGGGAGTCCATGAGAACTGAATAAAGTTCAAAAAGGAAAAGTACAAGATGCTGTATCCATGCACAAAAAGAAGAGACTAAATAGTTCCCGTGTATCTTAATCCTTCTTTCATGATGCAGAAACTTACAACTAGAGACATGGATACTCTTTATTTCCTTATACAGAGGAGGTTCTAGGGTAGACAAGAAAATAAATAGGAGAAAATAGAGAGTGCATGAAGGAGGCAGAGAAGTGGCAACTCGAACGAAATACAGATGTAAAATATCACAGTTCAGAAGAAATAAATTGATAAAATAGAGGTGCATGACTATTAGGCATAACAACCCTCAGTACTTACTGTCTGTGATTTGTTGGAGATCTCTAACATGAGCTCTTGTGTATAAATAATTCAGAGTAGATTAAAGTGAGATTCAGCAGTGGAATTAAATACTTACAGACCAGATGAGTTCATAACAGAATAAACTTCATTGCCTGGCTGTTACTAATGCAGCTTTTTACATTAGTAGGGTGAAAGGCAGTCCTGAGGAAGTTCATATCTGTTTGAGACACCTCTCATAGGTGGATCCTGTAGGGTCAAAGAGCAAGGCTAGCACCATATTAAAACCAACAAGCAAAAAAATCTCATGCTGAACCGCACCAATATATTGCAAGGCAAGAAAGAATTTATGAAGAGGGCATCAGTGGTATCCCTGAAACCCAGGCCCCATGGAGAGCTGCCATGGGGAGGAGCTTCTCCACAGCTTGGTGGATGCTGTGAAGTTTCACATTCGAACCTGTGGTGCTGCAGTTCTGCTCATCCTCTACACAGGCTCCATATTTAAAACCCCATTATAAAGGAATGAGGCCCAATTTATAACAGGAAGCACCTTGGTTTTCAAAATTCCTTAATTCACACCTTGAGAAAAAGTTGCCAGTGGTGCAAAATTATATATTGTGGTAGTTCTATAAATATGTTTTAGAACAATCAGTTAATTATCTTGCATTGAAAGGACTGAGCACTGGGGCCAGTTTTGTTTGATATTTTTATCAATAATCTGGATGAGGGGATTGAATGCACCCTCAGTGATTTTGGAAATGGCACCAAGGTGGGTTGATCTGTCAGTCTGCTGGAGGGTAGGAAGGTCCTGCAGAGGGAACTGGACAGGCCAGATTGATGGGGCAAGATCAACAGTATGAGGTATGACCAACCTCAGTAAGGTTGTAAAGCAGTTATTGGTTTAGTAGCTGTTTTCATGGACAACAGGTTAGGTTCTGTTTTTACTGATCTCTCTAAAAGTTCACAGAGAGCCTCTGCCCCACCATTTACCATGGCCACACAACAGCCAATTTGAAATTCAGTGCAACTGTGGGAACATAAACCTCAGTGGAAGATTAGAGAGATTAATACCTTGGCTTTTGGCAAGTCAGTTACACTGTGCACTCATGAAGCACAATTAGCAGGCCCAGATGGTAATACAGCATGTTAAAGGGAAGCAGACTGCAGATGAAGCACGTGGAAATGGATAATTCAGCTCTCATGACTCCCTGTCTTTGAAGCTGCAACTACTGTAGCCTTAAGTATCTTTAATGGGAAGTTTTGCATCTGGTAAAGATTTATGCACAAGGCAGTTTTCCTAGAGCTGCTTAAATGTGTCTGTATTTCTTCCACAGAATGCTTACTGGAGATTTCAGTTATGCCTTTCAGTCTGAGCTGGATGCTTGGAAGCTGGGATATTTGATGGTAAAAACCCAGAATTACTGTTTTTCATGAGAATGAATGAAACTACAGTGAAATAAAACAGATGAAAATTGGCAGAAAAGTAATGTCTGCAGATGATCCTGTTGTCCCTTAAAGTGGGAGTCGTCAACTGTGTGCAGTCAACCAATCACACAGAGAGAACTGATGCAACTCTTTAGATGTTCTTCTATTAAAAATTAAGGGGAAAATGAACCAGCTTTGAGGAAAAAAGGTAGCAACCTAGTCTGTTTTTACAGGACAGCCTCTCATACAACAAAGTGCAGAGGAGCTAGTAACCATTCAGTTTGTTGTCTGAATGTTTATCTGAAAGCTGCAAAATGTGCACATCTTCACCACTATTCTTGGATGTTGTAAAACTGACGGTTTCACTCTGCAAATCACCTGTTGGCCAGGTCTTTGCTGCTTGGGAACACCTGAGTGCCTCCACAGAGGAGGAAATGATTCACAGAAGTGCATCAAAACTCACCTCTTCATCCTTACTGCTTTGCCACATCCCACTGCTTGCTCAGCCCACAATCCAGGTGCAATATGGATCTGAAGCAGGATGAAGGTGAGCATCCCTGAATTTAAAGGTCATTAGAATGCTTAACTTCAAGCAGAGTACAAGTTAATCCTACACTAACTGTTACTGAGAAACAACATCCATCAAAAAATAGGATTTCTCCCCAATGCCTTCACTTGTTCACTTGTGCCTCAAAAATTTAGAGAGATTCAATAAAGGATTGATACCATCACACTCAATAATACCTACTTTTTATCTGTCTCAACATGATAACACCTAGCAATTTTAGGATTTGCTTTATGCTAGTTTATATGAAAATATATTCTACATATACATACATAATCCACTGTCCCTTTCAAATTTATGGGGTTTATTCAATTTAAAGCCAAAATATTTTTCTGAAAAATGAACAGATAAATACCTAATTATATCCCTTTATGGATGAAAGCCTAATTTAAACCACAAGCATTCAGGTCTGGCGAGGTGTCTGCACCTTAATCCCATTTTCCTCTGTTCCAAGAGCTCAGCTTTTTGCTGTGCTGAATTTTCTCCAGTCACAAAAAACATCAGTATATCAGAGCTTCCCCTGTAATTTCTCTTCCTTCCAGTTCAAGCTGGGAAGCACAGAACATTTGAGATTCCTAACCTCATTTGTGTACCAGCTCACCAGCCACTTTATCTTCATTCATAGCTCCTTATAATAAAGTGAAAGAAGAGACTTCAGCCTAAATTGTGATTTAAGCCTACAAACATCATTTCAGTAAAGGAATAAAACAAATAAGCAAACACACACTAACATAGAAACACTCCCAAAACCCCACCTTGAAACCAAGGGGTAAATTGATACCAAGGTCAAGATATCCCTTCTTTATGAATTGTCCAAACAATTCTTAGATGTCTTTTTCTTTGCCATCCTTTTTTTTTTTTTTCTCCTCATCACAAATTTATTACACTAACTATGCTAACTATGTTGAGCAACGACAGCAGAAGTTCAGTGCTTTCCTACTTCCTATCAAGAAGCACAGAAAGACCATTTGGAACCCTCTGGGAGTGGGGAGGATTGCTGTGCTGAGAGAAACTCGTGCACCTTCTTGGGAGGCAGAAGAGGTTGATACATTCACAGGGCTTTGCAGGTACACTGGGATCCACAGCAACCCCAAGGATGAGCCAGAATCCAAAAGGAAGAAAGCCTCACTGCAGCAGCTGGGGCACAGGGCTCGCTGCCTGCAAATATTCCCAACTGCTACTGATGCTGTGGCAATTCCTTGGAAAAGGCTAAAGCAAGGCAAGAGGCAACAAGCAGATGCTTCAAAGCTTCTGTCAAGATGGAACTCCAATAATGGGAAGGGGAAAAAAGAAGAGTTCAGTCTTCACCCCGCAGAGAGGAAATATTATTATGTGAGCCTTTGGAAAGAAGTAGCTTCTATGCTTATAATTGTCAAAGAAAACTTGAGTTTACCAGATTTGCCCACCAAGAGGACCTCGCCTGTATCTTTGCTAGGACTAGACACTGTTTTGCTGTGGTTTTCACAGATCATTAGAAGGAAGATGATTTCCCGAGATCAATTTTTTTTAAAAGTTAATTTTTCAGCTTTTTCCAAAGCTCCTTCTGCTTCCCATTGCACTGGCAACCAAATATATACTGCCTAAGGTGCTCAGCATACAGCAAAATGGAGAAACAATAAAGACGGGTTTTTACTCTGGCATTCAGGAAAAAGGACAAGGAGCAGCATGGTGGAGAAAACTCTGTTTGAAATCTCCATAAAGGCACACCTTTCCAGGGGAAAAAATGTCCTCAATTGTGGATATGAGGAGTGCTCTACCATTTGCTCTTTCCCCCTGTTGTGCACTCAACCTTCAAAACTCAGCTGCCAGTTGGTGCTTTTAATTTAAAGCATGTTCATAAGTAAAGAAGTCTCCCTCCAGGTTCATTAGAGTCACAGGGTATTTGGCAAGCCCTGCAGCAAGAATTAAATGACAAATATGCCTTTGCATCTGAACTCTCAAGCCACAAATAAATCAAACTAAACAGGCTTCCAGAATTCAAAAATCACCTCAAGTAAATACTGGGCTTTTAACAGTGATGAGAAAGTAAAAAGTGCTTTCTTTTCATGTACATGGTAGCTGCAGGTTACTCAGCTTTCTTTTAAATGGTCCTTTCATTTCCTAGCAGCTGTATCACCTGCCATTACCGCCTGATAGTGAGGGACAGAAGGAAGCTAAAATAACCCCCAATACACTTTGTGTAAATGGCTGCATTTTTGTACATCACCTTTACTGACATTAAAATATATCTGGTCACTTTTCTGGTTTAAACTTGTAATAATAGTAATAGTAATAGTAGTAGTAATAGTAATAAATAGTAATAGTAATAGTAATAGTAATAGTAATAGTAATAGTAATAGTAATAGTAATAGTAATAAATAGTCATAGTAATAGTAATAATAATATACCTTAATGCTTTAGAGGGAAGAGCATTTAGCAAACTGTTTATTGCTGAGGGAATATGACATCTTCAACTTTCAGTTGATCAATCAACATTTAAGATTTCTAGGTTTTTCTTCTCTCAGCTGGCAAAACTGCTCTCAGTCGCTTGAGCATTTTGTAGAGACTCTGCTGAATTTACTCAAAGCAGGGTTATTAAAAATAAACAAACAAACCAACCCCACAAACAGCACACCCCACACCCACTCAGATGCTTTCCTCACACCGCTTCACTGAGATCAATTTCCTGAGTCTGGTTTTTCATACAGGTGCACGAACAGCTGTGCTGGTATAATCAAGAGAACACAGGATAAAGTGTTAAACAGTGAAGGGGCTGGGAAGGAGCAGAAGGAGATCTCCTGCCTTCAGTGCAGCACACAGTAATTCAGGAGTATGCAGGCAATTGTGTGTGTTATTCTAATTTCCTTCACCAACCTGCAGATCAGCAAGTTCTGGAGCTTAGTACTCCGGAAATGTTATGAAACAAAACTACTTCACCCAGCCTGAGGCAGTCCCTTGACAGAATGGGACTAATTCAAGGACTTCTAAGTTGTGCATTTAGTAACTCCCCTAGGGCCTGGCATAAACCCATCGTCAGACATCTCTGAGTCATTTCATCACCTGCTTATTTGATTTAAAAAAAGATTGATATTGCCAATGAGAAATTTTATCCTTTCCATTCCCAGGCTGTCCCTTTGTAATTGTGACCCTCCAACAGGTGCATTTCCAATAGGCATTTGATTTAGACCTGATATATACAACACAAGAGTGACATCAGCTAGACAAACTAGTAACTCAAAGTTTATATAAAGTTTACTCTAGCTGAAAGATAAGACAGAATCCAATTCAGGATAAGTAAGGTTGTGTGGAAAGGCAATATTGTATTTGACTTAATACAGCAACAGCAAATTAACCTTTTACCATTTTCAGAGCAGCAAGTTTATCAAAGTCAGTGATGGGCATTTTTGTCAAAGTTCTGTGAGTCTTAACTCAGATTCAGCATGACCCCAGTTTTACCCAGAATGGTGATTTTGTTAAGGGTTATTCTCCTGCCTCTACCTCAATCTTTAGTATTGATAAGGAAAGAAATAGAGAGAAAAACAATCACTGTATCAGCATAGCTCTTATGCCAAGCACAGTGTGCCTAATACAGGAGAACTTTTCCAAAAGTTTCATTTTGATAATCCCATTTAGGATGCTATTGAAAGAAAACACTTCCATGCATTTTAAGATTTTATTCTGTATTGCCAGGAAAACCAGATGTCTCAAAGTGCGTGTTACATTTCAGGAGAGGACTATAAATCTATTTCTTTCTCATTATTATAGCTTTGCACACATCTAATACTTGAATATTTTCATGGAGGATATATTTGATGAAGGTCTGCTCTGCTGCTGTCTGTCTCATTGGGCAATTAGCAGCTCCAGCAACTGGAGCTGGAAAAAATAACACTGCAGGGGTATCTAATCACATTCTGAACCATGTAAACATTCATATGGGCACTATCATTTATTTTTTTTTATGTATAACCCCCTTGAAATCAAATTCCTTATGTAAGGAAGTAGAAGTGTGCTGAAACCTGGGGCTGCAAATGGTCATCTTGGTGTCTGTTATTTTAAGGAAGTGGTCTCTTTCCTATGATATTTTCTGATTGCAAGATGAAACCGTGACAGAAGTTAAACACGCCATACTGAGGGAGTAGCAGTAAAGTGCCAAAAAGAGTTCATTTAAAAAATAAATTGCTTATTTGTAAGCAAACAAGGCAAATTCACAGTTTAAGCAACTGCTTTGGAATACAAACTAAAGTAAACTCATAAAGTTGTCAGCACCCTGTAAAATAGAGCTCCATAACACTGCTGGACTGTGAGTATAAACCATGTAGGAGCTTCAGCCCTGGAATGTATTACACATGCATATTAGTATCTGCTTCAAGGTAAAGCAGGAGTTTAGTATAGGGTTGAGTAGACAGCTGTATATATATATTTTTTTGGAGAAAAAACATGTAAGGTCAAAATGTAACATAACTGGAGTTAGGATGGGAGAAGAATGGGGAAGTCACAGAAGCAGAAGACAGTCTGAGAATGTGAGGAACATGGCAGCTGAATGTAGATCACTGAATGGTTTATGAACCCCAAATCATATATTTCTAAACTCTAAACAAGTGTAAATCTACATCTGTTGGAAAGACACCCAGAGGGCAGCAAGGCCAGCAGTAGTCCAGGTGCACAGAGGATTTGAAACATGACAGCTGGTTTCTGTTGCAATCTCCAGCCTTCCTAGGCCTGGGACAGAAATAAGGAAACTGGTTTGCTTTGCATTATTGCCATCCTGCCATTTATTTGCTTAAGGGGAAAAAGGAAAAGGACAAATGCAAGGATTCATATCAAACACTGGTTTCTAACTTGATCTAGAAATATGCAAGACTGCCATTTAGTGCTCTTGAACAGTTTAATCTCCTTTCAGAAAAAAAATAGGGAGGTCTAATGGAGGACTCCTTTCTTTTGGTAGTATGAAGTATCTGGCTTGCCACAACAAGCGGTACAAGCAAGTTTAAACACAAGAATTTAAGATCACAAATCTTTTATGTGTACAACAAACACTTGGGTTCATAGTAGGAATAGCATCCCTTGCCTGGTTTTCTGTGTCACTTTGTGAAGAGTACTTCAGTTCAGAAACAAATTCTGCTGAGAGAACAATGTGATGTAATGCAAAACTCTTTAATCCTGGACAAGTGTTTAATCTTGGACTCCAAAAAAGACATTATCTGAAACCACATTGCACTTGAGAGCAGTGTTAGAAATAAGTCTGAACAGTGTGCTGATCACCATCAAAACTGGCTCTGGAGAGGAGAATTTCAGCTCTTCTACCTGCAGAATTAGTAAGGCAGGAGCAGAGACTGACAAGATTTCCTGGAACTTTAAGTCTTGGCTCCTAACAGTCAAGGCCTGTGAAGACCATATCTCACTTGTTTTATTACATTTATCACATCCCTTGGTGCTATCTCTAGGCCTTCCCTCCCATCCCAAAATACAAATAAATGGAGACACCCCACAATGTTTGAAACAGACTTCAGGAGGTCATCCAGCCAGACTCCTGAAGAAAATAGTTCCAATCAGTGCAGATAGATCAAAAATTGTCCAGATTTGATATCTTGAAGGATTCCCCCAGAGATTCTTTTTAGATGAAATGGAAAGCTTGACTTTGAAACTAGACCTTCCAAAATGCCACATTCTGAAACTGCATGGTGGCAACAGGACTATGATTCATTTTCCAATGCCCAGAGCTTAACCACATTTTCTTAAACAGGTCATTAGTGTTTGCAATTAGACTCTTAATCCTTACTTCTCAAATTAAAGCAGTTAAATTAAAGTTCCTTCAAAAGGAAAATTGAAACCAAAGCAGCAAAGCTTGAAACTTTCCTGTCTTCAAGGCAAGCTACTGGATCTTCAGAGAGGAACCCTCCCTCCTCTTCTGTAACTGCTCATCCAGATATCTCTGAAGTAATGTAAAAATCTCCTGACTCTGTTCTTGTTCTTAACACATTTAAGAAAGTTTAATACAATTTGGTGACTTGCTCTTCATATTTTACTTTGCCCTTTCTGCTTCCATTCTGAAGTATTATTATATTAGACACCCTGAGAGGTCTTCACCACAGGACAAGGTAAGAACAGGAAGATAAAACACTGGGCATTAAAGCAAATATCAGCTGGTTCTGAAAGCCTGGATGATTTATTTTTTCTTTTCAATGAACTTTTAATTTTTTTTTTACAAAAGCTCCACTACTTAGACTGTAGGGGTATTTTCCTCAGGTCTACTCTCTTAAAGTTTCTTCTTTCAACACCAGACAGCACCAAAGCAAAGGAAACACTAACCTGACTTCTGGAGAGGGAGAAGATTGGCAAGATGAGATTTACTGTGATGTCTTCAAGTGAAGAAGTAGAAAAAAGAAATTGCTACAACTTTTTCTTATTTGCCATCTCTTCTGACTATCACAGACCAGGGTCACGGCAGGTTTCACTGACAGCTTACGGATTGCAATGACCACAAAAACAACACTCCTCTGCACAATATCTGAACAAGTTCATTTCATGCAGATAGAAGACTTCCTCATTTGAGGCCTTGTTGTTGTCTCCACTAATGGATTCCCTAACAAAAACTGAATTCTATTTTCTAAAAAGTATCTTCATCCAGGACAGACAAACAGGAGCCCTACTGCTGCCTTTGGAAACAATTATTACCCTGAAATACCCTCTCCCATTACTCACCAGCTTGTTAATAAAGCAAGCTATTTCCATCTCTTACTAGCATTCAGATTCTTACCCAGGACCTCACAAGAAGCAGACTCCATTAAATGTCTTGCATTCCCATAATTATGTGGAAAACTTTCAGTGTAGCTGACTCCAAACAGTGCAGTGGAGCCACAGCTGTGCAACACCACATCAGCATCTACTAGGTGCTGTTATATTTGCTGGCAACAGCTCCAAGTTTTCTACCAAAACTCTTCCTCCCTAAGCTGCCAACCCCACAAGCAAATAACCTGTATTGGATGTTTTTTTTGCAATAATGTAAGTTAAGATATTTTGCATTTTCTGGCATCTGCTTTGGTGGTGAGGTGCTGGTGATATCATTTTAGCTATTAAGTTGTTCTGCTAGTCCTTAATTGCACACAATTGTGCCAGTTATTCCAAGATCACGTATTTTCCACGAAGCATGGGACAAACTTGTGGTAGTAGATGAGAGGTGACAAAACAAAAAGAAAAAAATCAGCCACACCTGTCTTTGGTCACCCACATTGACCAAACCCTCTTGTGACTGCTGACAGGACTTGGCTAGCACACCAGGAGAAGGTTAATACACAGAGATCACCAGTAACTGCATGGTAGTTTGTGGCATTTGATTAGGGAGGACACACACAGGAGGAAAACAAATTCAGGGTGGCACATATCTCACTGCTTGAGCATGTGGGAAAAGCAGGTGTCAAGGAAAGACAGGTGGGGTGAAGAATGCTTTAAGTTTTGTGTAATCAAAAAGTGGATGTTCATGCAGGGTGTGATTTAGCACCCCATAAGCATCCTCAGTGGTGTTCTTACAGTTCTCTGCAGTTCAGCAGACCCTTCTTTCCATCCTGCTCTGCTCAATTACTGTCACATAAAATACATCCTCAGGATACATGTAGGTATCCATATTCACAAAAGGGAGGATATAATAATCTACAGTCAGTCTGCATTTATCTCAAAAAACAATGATGGCATTAGGGCTAACACTATTTTTCCCTAGAATTGGAGCTAAGTCAGAATAATCACACAGCTGGTTACCAGGGTTTAGTCACAGACAGCACTTATAAAGTCACCATAACTCAATTATGTTCAGTTAAGAACTCATAGCCTTACTTTCAGGAAAGAGGTTGTAAAGGAGATGAAAAGGAATATTTGTAAGGAATAAGCCAACCTTACCAGCCAGAGATCAAAGCTAGCAGTGAATCAGCATTCATTTCATCAGGCCCCTGAAGCAGACTTCTCTCTGCTCTGCTTACAGCATGTCAAAATCCCTACAGCTTTCCATGAAAGCTGGAGCCATTTTGTCTTTAACCAACTTGATTAATAATCCAGAGAGGAATCAAAATGAACTGGATTTTCTTTAGTGTGGAGGGAAATTCAAAGATTATTAGGGTATAGGAAAAATTTAATTCAACCTCTTAACAATGGCTGCTTGTGGTATTATAAAAATCATTGAAACAAGGAAGTTTCAATAGTGCACAAGAAACAATGACAACTAAAAGATGTAATACAGATTCAGGTACAAATTTTCACATCTGAAGTTGAAGACCAGCAGCATTCTCATATGAATGCTGCAGCTATGGACACTACCTTTTTCCTTGATGTGAACAATTAATTTATCTGTTAAAACAAAGAGTCTACTAGCTCCTATCAAAACCTGTCACTAAAACACACAGCTGGTGTTTGACAGGTCGACTTCAAAATGTTAATACAGTATATTGAGTTCAGAATTAAATCTGAGCACAGTTCATAATTCATATGCTCCTAAACAGACACTTCAGTTTAGAAATTAAGGCCATTAATTGAGCTTTCTCTTTGACAGTTTATTGTTTCTTAGACTGTGATCACTGAAATGATAATTCCTTTGAGGAGAAAGGTACGCCTGGCACAAAAGCCAACTTAAGAGATTTATTCATAATACAAATACAGACCCTTAGCTTTAATTGCCTTTCAAATGGCTTCTCATCACAGATGTGCAGTGGTTTAACAGGTAATATGAAGCCCATTCCAAAGCATGGGAAGATATTTTCTTGCCATCTCCAAATGGGATTAAGAACTCCCTTTTTCTTTTTTAAAGGATAAAGACTAGATGGTCACATGTAATTAGGTGGAAAGGCAGTCAATAAGTACTCTTCAGCAAAGTGTAAGTGTTGTAATATTGATCTCCATTGCCTCTGCTTCTACACAAATTAAACACTACCAAGTATAATATGATAAGCAAAAAAAGATTAAATCAATGAGCTTTTGGGAAAAGGAAAAGGAAAAGGAAAAGGAAAAGGAAAAAAAGGAAAAGGAAAAGGAAAAGGAAAAGGAAAAGGAAAAGGAAAAGGAAAAGGAAAAGGAAAAGGAAAAGGAAAAGGAAAAGGAAAAGGAAAAGGAAAAGGAAAAGGAAAAGGAAAAGGAAAAGGAAAAGGAAAAGGAAAAGGAAAAGGAAAAGGAAAAGGAAAAGGAAAAGGAAAAGGAAAGAAATCTACACAAATACACAATGACAACAAGTTCTGCACAAGATCTGAACTTTTAAGGTATCTGGTTTTTTCTATGCATATAGAAACTATAATTCAGAGACCTTATGTCTCGAGTCTTTGCTCCCTCTTTTGCTTTAGGAATAATTCCAAAACTGAAGACCAGCTTTGGGGGAAATATATGCACCTTGAGACATGAGTCTGATCTCAGACCTCAGACTCCAGAGGAAGAAAGGTCACCTTAAACTTTGTTTTGTGGAATTACAGACGCAGAAGAGCACAAGGAAAGCCAAAGCTGGCACAAATATGTCATTCTGCCTCTGGCAGAGGCACGGGAGGTATCAAACAATGGTAGGAATACTGATTGTCTAAAGTGAAGGGAAAGGGAGGACAAAGGGAGGAGACAAAGAAAAAGGGGGACAAAAGAACAACATGGAATAGGAGAGAGATGACAAACTCTGAAGCAGATGCATGTGCATTAACCTTGGCAGATGCAGGGCAGAACTCAGTGAGTCCAATTCTTCTTGCATTTATTTTCCTTCACCCCAACACAGCAGCACAAGAATCAAGCACAGGACATCCTTTAGCTGAAATACTTAAAAACAAACCAAATAAAAATGCTGTCAAGTATCAGAGATCTGTAACCCCGTTGGCTGATGCTTCCCTGTTGTTTTCTTTTCCTCAATATTTTAATTATTTGCTAATTCCTCCTGGGAAACTTGTGTCCTAGTTTTCTCAGGAAACACAAGGCTTCACAATTACATAAACCCCTGACTACTTCACAGTTAAAGGAGCAAAACTCACAAAATACCCTGTGAAGTTTAAAATGTTAAACAGGTATAAGCTAAAGGCATAAAGATTTAAAGGAGGCATTTACTATGCAGAGCATTATAAAAATGAACACAAAATAGATTGTAAAATCCTTTATATCAGTTTAGGTCCACTATAAGTTCTGTTGATTTGGAAGGATGATTTACCATTCAGATTGAGGGACAGAGCACTTCTCCACATATACTACTGTGCATTTTCATTTAAGTTACATCGTGCTTTATATACTCTTCTCTGTGAGAAGGGCTTTTATAAGGAAAACCAAAGCGATGCAAAAGTGGGAAAACTGCTTTAAAATACAGACAGCTGATATTCATTACACAATGTTTCTTTTCAGTTGGCCAGAGCAAGGTCAAAGCAACATCATAACACAAGACAGACTGTTCCCTTGCCCAACAAATGCTCTAATCTGGCCTCTTTTTTTCCACTTAGCTTCAGCAAGGGCAAGTAGAGGGAGGACCACATGAGTTATGTCCCTGTTTCACTCCCACATTTATTTTATTTTGTGGGCATTCTTCAGTCACTGTTCAGGTTTGCTCCACATTTCTTTCTGTTACCAAACATCAGTAGTTTTAGCATGGAAAAGGACCTTCAATTTTGATAGCACTTTGAAGTGGCAGACTTGTGGTAAGACTTTAGTTTTTTAATAAACATTTATAAAAATTAGAAACACAGATAGCCAAAAAAGTGGTTAAAAAATTAGTCTATTTCCTGAGCAAGACAGAAGTGCTTCTTCAGAGATCAGTCACAGCTCTTCTGAAATATAAGAGATCTTCTCCTGAGGTGTCATTCACTTTACAAGCAAGAACTACTCAATACTTTATTTTTTTTTTAAAGTTTGTTTGTTTATTTTTTTGTTTGGGATTTTAGTTTGCTTTGGGTTTGGGATTTTTTTGGCATTGCAAAATAAGCATTCACTTCCTGGCACTGTAAAATGGACACCTCAGAAGGGAGAGGACAGAGACTGTCCCAGCTGTACTTGCAGGGAAAAGTCAGAGGAAGCCCTGTTAGATGTTGATCCAACTTAGTTAAATTAAACCATGAATCAGAACCATTATCTAGTAAAAAATCTTTCAGAGAGGCTGCAGCTGAGCTCTCAGTGAAACCATTCTCAATATTAGATAAGGGACAGCCACTTTGATAGCTATAATGGGAGTTTCTAACTGAGCCAGGGTGATAAGTCTGCCACCTCTTACAGCCACTTGGACACCACAGGGACTACCAGGGGCATCCATGTCCACTTCTGGTGTGGCCAGAAGCTCAGGGAGGGACACAGATCTCTTGCTCACCTTCCTCTGGTGACCAGGTGCCACTTCTTTCATTCTATCTCAGGCTTCCTCAGGAGCTCCTAAACTCTTCCTACCCCTAAATAAGAAACACCAGCCTATGGTGGGAGGACACGTTTAAGGATGGACAAGACTAAAGGCCAGCAATATTGAAGGTAGATCTCTCTGACTATTGGATAGATTAAATCTGTCACATCACTGCAAATAGCTTGTTCCTACGCCAGTTCATGACAACAAAATCTGTCTTTTCTCCATTTATGGATGAAAACCTCCCCTCTGTCAAGTCTTGACCTTTGTGTTCCCATGACAGGTTGGCATGCAATATGTCTATATTCTGCCTAGGAGTGTGTGTGTGTGTGTACATGGCAGGATGAGAATGCAGATTTGAGGGGGATTTGTTTTTTGTTTGTGTAGTAACTGGAATTTACTGTTCAATGTATTGCTCATAAAGGAAAAAATTATCCTTTTTTTCCTGAAATTATGTTATTCCATCCAATTCTCCCTTTCATCCAGGAGAATTCACAAGAGGCTGGTACAAGAAATTGTGACTAATGAAGAATATTTTCAGTCTTGTGTAATGAAACACCACACTTCAAGGTCCATTCTAGAGAAAGTAATGTTTAAACCCACAAAGTAATATAAATCTAGGGACTTTTAGAGCAAAGAATGCTAATTTGGAGTTTGTAGCACATGTGTTTATGCTCTGGTACAGTTATGTGTTGACAAAGAGGCAAGGAGCTTGAATTCTCAATCTTACAGGACAAGAACACAAAATTCAGAGTATATTGCTGACCAATGACCCCAAGGCCAGGATTGCCAGTCTGTATGAACAAAATCCCTTTCCTCTTCTCCCTCAACCCCTGAATTCCATAGCCCTTCCATGGCATCTCTGAAGAGCAGGCAGTTTTTAAGCCTGCATGTACACAACAACCTCTAGTGATCAAAGAGGTAACTACAGATAACACAGGCAGCAGGAACTTTTCTTCATTTCCAGAGAGCAAAACCTCTTTCTCAGAGTGGAAAATACCAGGATCACACCTGTGACAAAAATCCTGAGCATTTTTAGCATCTAGGAAGGATAAAAGGTGCTGACAGCACCCACAATAAAAGTCTTGTATTTGCAGAGTTAAAAAAGTATTCAATAAAAGAGTCCTGTGGACCTAGCTATTCATGAAGAAATGAAAACCTGAAAACTTTCTGTCCCCATCAAGAAGATATATTTTTCCCAGCAGGGCAAGACAGAAGAGACAGAAAAGCTGTAGGTCAGCAAGCACTTTATTACTTATTAGGAAGCAGAATAAGATGAGAATATTTCTAAAGAAATCCTTGCTGGGTGCAGAGATTGAGCAGCAATCACTTAATTCAAGTGCTTTGGTGGGAAGTATACTTTCCAGAGAGCATGGCCCCAAACACCTCATCAAAGATGATGCCAAAAATTTGTGACAGGACTGGTAATAAGAGGTTGATTGTCAATTTAACAGAAAGATTTTATTCACTATAACACAGCTTCTGTACAAATTGCTTCTAGGCTCTCTGCATATGTAGACTGGTAAAAAAAAAAAAATACAGTGCACAGATATTTAAAAGTGCTTTTAGCTTTATAGGTAAGAAAGGAGCATTTAAGTGAAAAGCATGCTCCTAAACAGATTTTTCATATACTCTCCTGCTTTGCAGAAGTGCTCTCCAAGTTAGTGGCATAAGCTTCCTGTCCCTGAACTTCTCCTTTTAGACTTCCTTCATTTACTAAAAAGCAAGTTTCTTGGCATGGTCAGAAGGAATTGCACTCTGGACAGAACTTGTTCTAATTTGTCAGCTGCAGAGGGAGTCTAAAACAGCCAAACTTCAGGTGGGGTTAATCTCAGCTAAGGGGGTAAGAAAGTCCCATCTCTGAGTTAGCTTACACTCTGGCCAACCACTTTATGCCCTTTTTAACAGTACTCCATGGGTTTACAAAGACCTGACCCCAGGTTTGGTCATCAGTTTAACCAAATCCTTTTACAGTCCTCTCAACCACAGTGCCATTCACACCATTTCACTAAAAACTACATTTTCATTCATTTATACATAAAAAGCCAAGAGAGAGAAAAATACTGACAAAAACATCCCCAACAACAGAGAAGCGGAAATCTTGGCAAAATTTGAATAGCTAGGAGTCACCAAATAAAAGCAGCATCTCAATCCTACTGCTTAATTTGCAACCCTTACATACTTGAAAAAGAAAAACTCATAGATTTCCCAAGAGCATACACATCATTCTAGAGCAAAGCATTCACTTCACAGAAGCATTAGCACAGATTTAAAATAAACCTTTCACATCCACAAGTAATTTTAAAATACAAAGGTGCCAGGAAATAGTTTGGGTACATGTTCCAAACAGCTTTTGGAAATCCCTAGGGATGCCTCTGGGCCCAGCAGACATCTTTACCTTATGCCCTAATGCAAAAAAGCAGCATTTTTTTCCAAACTTTCTGTCCTTGGGAGGAAGGAACAGACCACAACACCCCACTCACCAGGCCATAACCACCTGGTGAAAGGAATGCACAACCCTTCCTAAAAAGGAGCAAGTAAAACCTCCTGCAGCCCCTGACAAGAGAGAGGGACAGAAGATCCTCCAGGAGACAATGGAAGAACGTTTCATTCCTTGAGGCTGGCTTCCCTACGGGCCCCAACACCCACTGCATCTGTGCCATCTGCAGATGTGCAATTTTGTCTTAAACTGCTCAGTGCAAGCTCCAGGGAAATAAATCTTCTCTCTGTTATTTGAGACACAGCTCATATCTAATGCAAACATAGGGGAATAAAATCTTTCCCTCCTCCCTCCCCATGGGTGCACAACAAACACTGAGCCCTTTAAGCAGCTTCCCTTCCCCCTTACTGATGTCTTGAGGAAATTTTTACAAGTTTTGCTAACTGCCTTTTGGCTGGACATTGAAGATCCGATCACTTGACTTCTTCCATTTCAGAAAATGGCTCTTTATTGGCCAAGCTTCGCTTTACTTGTGACAGCTTATGTAAAAGTATATTATTACAGCCATAATAATTTCCCATTTTGGGGTATAAATCAGATGCATTCCCATTGCAGAAATTGTTTTTCTTGACCTCTTTACATTCATGCTTGAATATCATTAGAAAGCAAGGAAAGCCTGTGTGTGGCTTTTAGGCAGCAAGTAAATATTAATGTATTGTGCTTTAACATGTAAGCTTGTCAAGGTGCTGCAATGGTAAAGTGATTTACAAAATGAAAAATCAATAGGAATAAACTCCAGTGAATACACACTATGGATTTATCTGTAGCAAGGGGCAATGAGGGACCACCTTTCTGCTGTCTCCTACAGCTATAGAATATAGTTCTTCTAATAGGAAAACATGTTTTCCATCACAGCCTATCTAATGTCACTGAGATCTGGTATCCCATCAACTCAGAGAATTAAACAATGCCCTTATTTGCAGATTCACTTCTGCTGTGATTTCACTACAATCAGTACTACTGCAGAATAAACATCATGCTGACAAATTGTATTGGGTCATTTAACACTCAAATTTAGGTGTTAATTCTCTGAAGGACGGACTTCAATTAGATGGCATATTTATAAGTTATTTCGTTCAAAATCACCTTGAAGGTTGACATATACACTGAAAAATGGAAGGCTCATCTACTAGAAGAATATTCAGATACTAAATATCCATGGTACAGAGGAAGTGGCTGGATCTGTGATTTAGCTTTGGTCTGCTTCTGGTTAGAAAGCCATTGCTCTGAAACAGTAGGAAAATAACTGGCCTCCAATAAAATCAAGTAGTCTTGGATAATACATTTCAAAGAGTACAAGGACAGAAATTAATGATGCAAAATAGATAACCCCCACTAAATCAACCAAACTGACAAACAAGCCAATCAAAGTCAAACAAGAAGGGAAAAAACACCCATCCACTTTTTAAATGGATACAGAACAGTCCTAGAAATTTTCCATTTAAAAAAATTAATTTCATCTCTCTTTTCTGTCTCTGCACATGATCTTATTGTACTGGAAAGAAGACTCTGAAAATTCTTAGAATGGAAGATACACTACCGTGACCGCTCCTGATTTCAGCTTTTGTCAATATAAACTACAGTCTGAATTATGGGTGAATTTATAACAAGGTAGCAGAGTAGCCTCAGGATTGTCACTATAAAAGCTGAGCTGAAGCACTTATCTCTTTAACAGGAACACACCTAATCAAACTCTGTCAGAGTCTGAACTATGTATCCTTGGATTCACCTTACTTCATAGTGCCTTAATCCTGTTTAGTGACCAAGCCCATTTCTTTCATCACCCTAGCTGTTTCAGGCACCTATTCTTTGTTTCAAGCCACACAGCTTTTTCCTTCAAATATGTCTGGAACAAGAGTGCTACTGTGAGCAGAGAGAAACAATGTGGGAGAAGAAGAGGAGGAAAATAATCTTTTGCCATAATCTTTGATTAGTTCACAGAAGAATCTTAGCATGTGATTTCCTCACCTGATTTGCAGAGTGCCTTTCACGACCCTCCAGGCAAATTAAGCAAATTGGAAATACAAACGTTGCAATAATAAGAATAAATCTTTATAACCCACAACCCTTAAGCAGAGTAAGATAACCTTTCCTCATCGACCAGAAAAAATGACTCCTGAAAGTTAGAAGTGCTGACAGACACTCAGGAAAGAGTTTTCATAGTTCTCCGAGGAAAACACTGCATTTTCTTCAGTGTTCCTGGTAGAATAGAAGTTATTGGTATGTTTCACAGTTAGTCCAAGTAGCTGCAGAAGAATGTGGCTGTGGAGATAATGATATGGATATGGTATAGCAGAGCCAGCTGATCAACAGCTTCAACAATACATCTCCTGCACTCCATGTACCAACAACAAGCTCTAATCCCAGCTGGGGCATGTAGATGCTCTTCTAAGATAAATAAACAGCCTATACAAGCAACATCAAAGGTGGCTGCAAATCTAAAATTGAATCCATAACCTAGGAAATTATTAATTGCTGTGCCCTGTCTATTCTTCACTCTGACAGTGGGACTGTCCTTTCACTCACCTGCATTCAGGTCTGATTCCCTTGACAGTCAAGTTCCCATACGAGGAAATTCAATCACACAGGACAAAGAGAAAGGGATCCCTAAAGCTGGGTGTTTGGGAAGCAGGAGGATCCAAGGGAATTAAATATTTTCAGCACTACCCTGTCATGAGCTCTGGTTTCCACAACTGACTGCACTGCACAGGGATTGCAGTCAGCAGTGTGTCCTGATGAAGCTGAGCTTTTTAGCAGTGTGTAACCTGCTACCCCAGTGAGTGATGCACCCTCTGCCCCACCAAAGGCAAAGAAGTGACAATATTCACAAAAAAAATTGTTTCCTCATTATCTATATTTAGAAATATTTGGAAGTGATATAAATGTTGCAGCCTTAGCCTTTCTGTGATTCTGTGAATGCTCTGGTAGGGCTGTTTTAAACTAATCCACCCTAATGAATTGGGGTGATTCTAGCAGTACTTGTCACTGATGTTCATTGCTTGGTTTCTAAGAATAGAATTGTATTGTTACTACACCCAATACAATTTAAAGCAGAAGCCTTTTCTGAGCCCAGGTATGCTTCCACTCATCCTGAGAGGGAGGTATCCTTGTCTTTCTGGGGAGTAGATAGTCTGGGATGATTAGTTTTATGGTAGCTGCACTTCCCTGACAAAGTACTGCTCTGAATGAATTAATGGCGTAATGAACAAATGAGTCATTTTCTGACACACTAAATTAAAACAAGGACTGGATTTATGAGCTGTGCAGTGGCACTCAGGGTGACATGCTCTTTTAAAAAACAATTTCTGTTTCTTTTTAGTGGGAAATCACAAAAATGACATAAGCTACCAAGACCCGAGAATTTTATATCTATTTATTTGATATGCTATGACTTAAAAGGACCTAATGGAATTGCAACTAATTTCCTTATGTTGCTTGGAAAGTATTTGAAAGTATTAAGAGGAAACATTTTAGTGAACATTTTTGCTGAAAAGAACAAGGGAATTGAATGAAGGCAAATAAACATGTATTTATTACCTTTCTCCTCTGATTTCAGAGCAGGCAATAAATTCCATTTACATACTGTGAGCCGAGGAAACCAAAAGTTACCGATAAATATGATCATGGACAAATTTTGTTTTCCATTATTTTATCTATTAGTTATCATCACAACATTCAAAGATGCTTGAATGTCTTTGGAGTTTGGATTGTAAACCAGTTTTTGAAATTATTCGGGTGTCTAATCGCTTCCAAATAGTCAATTGATTAATCACTTCTGCTGTGGGGGTTCATACAAAATTCCTTAATTATGTGGCTTATGTGAGTAATGAGCATGATATAAATGGAAATTTCACAAACCTGACTTCAAAAAATACTTTTGTTGGTGAACATTTAAGCATAGCAACATCAATTTTTTTATATGTACCAATAATGTATTTAACTCAGTAAAATTTCAATCTTGCAGATATTCATATATACAGAACATGATCAACAAGAAGCCTTTCATTATTGATATAATTAAGAATTTGTGGAAAAATGCACCCCCTATTAAATTACATCCTTGCATGCTTCTCATTTATAAAGACTGCAGAAATGACAGAAAATTGAATGTTGTCATAAATATGTTTTCTCTTGAAGAGAAAATAATGGAGAGGGAAGCAGTGTACATCTGCAAGAAAAGAAAATCAGGTGAGTCACTTTTCTTTTTCTGTTTTATACACAAAGTTGCTTTGTTTCATAACACTTTTTATACAAAAATCAAGGCAATTATGACCCAGGTCAGCTTCCCAAATTCATCATCCTCAAAGCACTCAATTCAGTTCAGAATAGGACCCATGTAAAAATACACTTGCACAAGATGCAGTTTTGTGACAGTGATCCAGTTATTTTTACCCAAAATTGAAAGAGAAGGGGAGAATGAAACAATCTATTTATCTATCACCAAAATGGTTGCAAAGTTGAAAAGCTAATAAATGTTAGAATTTAAGGCACTCTAAAGTGCTGGAATTCTGCTATCCTGTAGCTTAATTTTTCTGAATGGGTTAACTTTTAGACACACTTTTGTCCAATCCTTTTTATACAGGTTTTGGCATTTCTATAACTACCATTTCCCTTTACAAAGTCAACATGAATGTCTGCAGAAAAGGACCTTTCAACCACTCCCTCTGAGAAAATCAAGTGTTTGTTAGAGGTGAAACATCCATGTTCCTCAGGATAGCATGAGCAAGTACAAAATATCTGTGGGGCCCAGTGAGACCATTCCCATTCCATTTCCTTTGTGTCTGTCCATAATTTGAGCCCCCTATAATGTCAACTCTGAGGAATGTGCTGCTATTAGTGAGTTATGTTACAATATTAGTGTTTTCCTTCTTACACAATCTGGTATCTTCAGATGATTTATAACCTAGAAAGTCAAAAAAAGCCCCATAGTTTAAGGAGAGGATGGAGCACATCCCTTTTCCTGCCATCTCCTGGAAAATGAAAGCTAAGCAAATATAAAACTGCTGGAACTTCATAAACCAGGCCATGCAGGTGTGTCCTCAATGAACCCTTTACAGTGGATAAGTGATGCAGCTTGTTTTTCTACTTTTATAGCCATTGATGAGCATGAAGGCACATGTCCAACTGTCCAAGAAAATGTATTTTCCTCACTCATCCCCACCCTTAATATTGGATTCTGTGGCCTTCAGAAGTATTACAATGATGTTTAGAAGAACTGCTTGATGCTTGGTAATTATGTGGAGTTATAAAAAGCAAAACTTCCAGTGAAGTCTCAATAGGTGGACAACAGAGGTACTTGGAAAAATACAGTTCTGCTTCTGTACAAAAACAAAAGAGAAGAAAATAAAAAATCCCAATGGAAGCATTAAAGTCCCACGAAAGTATAATTTTGTTGAAAATAAGAAAATGTAATCCTCATCAAGAAATGTGTTTGTGTTTCTCAAATAGACTAAATATTCTTTTTAAAAATACTGCTAAAATTTCAATTGCAACTGAACCTCCCTCTCAGAAAATTGAGTGGCCTCCTCTAGAGCTCAGGGCAGGTCACCATCTGAACGAGAAACAAAGAAAAAGTTCCCTGAGACTAGACTTACAAGCTAAAATGTGCAACTCTCATTCATTCTGGTGTTCCTCTGACTGAAATTTACCCAGATGATGTCAATGGTACAATTTATTAATAAAAATGTCACTTCAGCTTCTTGCAGATCCCCAATAAAAATGCTGTGAGCACTGGGATTCCATCTTATTTGCTGCCTGGATCAATCCATGCATTCATTATGCAACTTCCATGTTGCAGGTGACAAAATGATGGAGAGACTTAAAATTATCTATTTGTTTCATGTTGATTTTGTGACACTGAAGAGGTAAATGACAAAGATGAGTTTCCCATTATGATAAGAGTAGCTGAGCTGGGCAAAAAAAGTGACTCCTAACCACATGTACCACCTGGTGAAATGGCTCTGTGATCTAATAGTATTTTTCCCCCGCTGGACACAGGCACATATAACTCTAGATATATCTGATGTGGCTCTGACACTTCATTTCATCACACTGCTGTGTTGTGCCATGTAATACACTGCAGCAGAAGGATGTACTGGCATGACAAGCTGGCAGCTCTAATAAAAGTGTATAGAAATAGATGTGCTTTCAGCTGAGGAGGCAAACTCCTAGTTCATCCAGAGGTGTGCAAGCAGAAGACAGTGCTGCAGATAAACCTGCTTCGTCCTCCCTCTTCTGAGCTGCTTTTCTTCCTCTCCACCCCAAATCAGTCACTTTGCTTATGGGTGCCACAACTCCATGTGGTCAGATTGCTGCTGCTCTCAATGTGTCCCTAGGTAAGGATAGCTTCTCTTTCCTGTTGGTTCTGACTTGAAGCTGAAAACATTGAAAATGGGCCCTCTTTTGACTCAGGCTGCATTAGTTCAGCAAAGATGTTCAGGAAAGGCTGACAGAAAAGGGATGCAGCAGGGAGATAGATACACTTCATGAGGTGAAAAGAGAAGAATGCAAGGCAGAGGAAATAGTAAAGCAGTACACAAATTTTAGAGACCAACAAGTTTAGGTGGCAGAGCAAATGGTAGCTGGACTGCGATGGTCAAAACTTGAGTGTGTAAAGAAAATTTGCTGGTTCTTTGCCTTTTAATGTATCCAAAAAAGATATATATATATAAAGGAAGACAGGGAGAGTTAAAGGTTCTTTTCAAACAAGAAGCAAGCCTTGTTTGAAAGAGTGATTCTCTGAGATCTGGCAAGATATTTTGAAATATTTAATAAGAAATAACCTCAGGTTCCCCGCTGGCAAAGACATCAGTAGTAAACTGAGTCATATTGAGTTAAAAGTTTTGAGCTATGACTGCCCTTTTCAGAATCCCTTTTCAATGGATATTTTTTTAAATGAAACTTAGATGGGAAGATTATGCATAATATGGCATTTTTAATATTTTCCCCTTTGGTAAAGGCCCTGTGGTTGTGCTGAATGTTGAAAATTTAAAATATCAGTGTTAAAAATTCTAAAAAATCAGTGGACTTTCCCCAAGTGGTGGCTCAGGAACTTGAATACTCTGATCTCAACCTTCTCTGCCTGCCTAGTCATCACCTGGATTCTTTCCAAACACAACAGTCAGATTTAGAACTGAACACTTGGAATTCTGCAAATAGACCCAGACATCTTCTTTGATTTCAGAATGGTGACAGATCATGAAAAGTTCACAAAAGATTACTGGGTATACCACCTAAGGAGCTGTCCAACAGCTATCCTTTTCCTTGAATATCTGATCCCAGGAATTTCTCCACATGGGTCTGGAAAACATTGTTGACCAGTCAATCAAGCAAATAAATTTTTTTGAGGGTGTCTGTCCAAAATCAATTTTCTTTGCATAAACTAATTTCTCAGGCAGAAGAATTTTGAAAAACTCAAGCTTTTAAATTTATCTCTCAGGCAATATCTATTAAAATAATAAAAATAATACCTTTGTTTTCCAAGTGAAACATGTGTACTCTGTTTTATAAATGGAGACTGAACTGCTTGGAACTTTCTGCCTTGAAGGGGCTACTGAAAAATCCAGAAATTCTGGAACACAAAAGGTAGACATTCCACTGGATTAGCTGCATTTGGTGACTGCAGTTCAGTCCAAACTGGAGATGGAGAACTGTCCCCTTTAAGCCTTTCCAGAAGTTATAAATTATCTTCTATTCAGGTTTTTTTGGGGATTTTTTTCCCTTTGATTTAGTTATGATGTCCCATACACAATATTTTGCAGGACCTAGCAGGAGGAAAGCCAGATAGAAACATTTATTTTTAAGCTTGAGAGACAGGGTTTAAAAAATCTGGGTTGTTTTTTTTTTTTGTGGGATTTCAGTAGCTAATTCCTCCAAGTGTTTTTCATTGTCCCACCCAAATATGTCAGGTATTTATGACAAATGAAATTACAAATTCCACTAATCTTTCAGTTACAAAAGATGGTGTTCTTGGCACCAGAGATTATATTTAAAGATTTGCCAGTGTTGTTATTCTTGTCTCTTTTTTTCTCCTTTGAACTCTCTGACCCTTATTATATTTACCTGGAGCTCCCCTTGCCTCCAAAGCATAAAGGCAATATCAAATGATTATCAAAGTATCTAATAGCCACAACAAATAACAAGTTAAAGCCAAGTTATTAAACTCATAGGAAAGCGAGCAAGATTATTTGAGCTAGGAAAAATACATAAAGCCATGAAAGAATTTCCTCTGACATGATGAAGTGCAATATTAATTTCAATTTTCAAACCTCTTTGTTTTAATGATTATATGGTCCTTTGAGGACAGCTCACTTGAAAATCCTATACAGAATTAGCATGCTGTCCCTTGTTTAGCTTGTTAAAATGCTGATGTTTGCATTTTAAAGTATTCCTGATTTGTATATGGAGTACAGATAGCTTGTTGCTGTAGAATTATTGATACTAAAAACAAAGAAATTAAGGAGGAGAAGAGACAGAAACTGTTAAATAACCAGAGTTGTCTTTCCAACCCGGTTTAGAATATTTGAAATAAAAACTTGTGTCCACTGACCTTCCTTTCTCCTACAGCTTAGAAGATAGTGAGGTATGATTAACCAGAGCCTCCAACCAAAAGCTGGGGTTTACTGTACAAACTGAATGCTAAAGCAAAGAGAGCAAACAGGACTTGTGAAAGTTTCTGTCAGAGAAGTGCACTTGGCAGCTGTGTTAGAAGTGCACTTGGCAGCTGTGTTGCACTGCTTCAGATACAGAGAGAATTCATGTGGCCTTATGTCCAGGAGCTACCTCAGCTGGCTGAGGTCGCTGGGCAGCTGGCTCAGGCTGCCCCTCTGGCAAATGAAGAGAATCCCAACTGACCCAAAACAAAAAATTTCCTCAGTCCTGCCACTTCCTGAGATGATTCTGTCTCTGCAGGAACTGGAGAGGCTTTCTGAGGGAAAGCAGTCAGATGAACCTGGGCACTGTCATTATCCTCCAGTTCATAATGGTGGTAAAATAAGTTCTGATGTTTTTGCCTTGTAACAGCCCGATACTGCAAGCCTAATGCTGTTCAAGAACAATTCTTTTTGGTGTTGTTTGTTCAATCGCTTCATGCAATGCTAAATCAAAAGGGCAGTAACTATGTAAGACTTTTTACATTCTAAATAGACATTACAACCAGAGAGAGCACATATTAAATTAAGATTATAGTAATCTTTAGCTTTCAGGAGGGAGCAAATCCTGCCCAGGGAATCCTTAATGGATGCCATTACAAAAGGCATAATGTGAGCATCGGTTTAACTTCAAATTTCCTGCTGAATGCTTGTTAGAACTCTGTCAACATATCTTTCATGTTTCCTTGCCTATTTGTTCTGCTCCTTCTTTTAATAATATCTCAGGAACTTGAAAATGAAATGTGTTTTATTATTGGAATCGATTTCACCTCAGCTTTTTTAAAGCACATATTGTCTTGCTGTTTCAGTATTCAAGAGTGCTGATCATCTGTCTACAATTTGGCTAGGGATTTTCAGGGGGAAAGGGAAGTTAAGTAAAATATCTTGGAAAAAATATAAGGAAATGCAGCATAAGTATTACAATGCCTAGGTCAACCTTAAGACATAAAATAAGAGGGTGCTACTGTGACAAGTTTACAGAGAGGAACCCTAATCCTATGATAGGTTTTATCAAAGTTGAATTCAGTCCTGCAGCTAAGACGGTCTTGAGAAAAACTAGTGAAGTAAATATCTGCACATGAAATTCATCTTTCTTTTCTGACCCCTTCAGGTACTGGAAGGCTGCAGTCAGGTCAGGTCTCTTTTCTAGCCTGAACAACCCCAATTCTCTCAGCCTTTCCTCATAGGGGAGGTGCTCCATCCTTCTGATCATGTTGGTGGCCCTCCTCAGGATCTGATCCATCAGGTCCATGTCCTTCCTGTGCTGGGACCCCAGAGCTGGTGCAGCCCTGCAGGTGGGGTCCCAGCAGAGCAGAGCAGAGCAGAGGGGCAGAATCCCCTCCCTCCCCTGCCCACAGTGCTTTGGATGCAGCCCAGGACACATTCTTTCTGGGCTGTGAGCACACATTGATGATTCATGTCCAGCCTCTGATTTCTGGTGCTGAGTCTGGAATACTGAATCTGTGCCTTGTTGTTAAGGGAAAATGAGGGGATGCATCACCTGACAGAGTTCACGCAACATTATCATTTATAAAGACTTCACAGTTCACTGGAGGTGAAAGGACATGAAGGTAGTGATAGATGCCCTGGAACCTGATACTTAGAAATTACCAGTCATTTGAATGTGCCTGTTCCTGGACATTATAGCCAGATTTTTGGCTTTATGCTCCAGACAGACAGAACATATCTCTGACTGAGATATTTCTGAGATATAAAAAGATACCACCTCACCTGAGCAGCTGCTGTGAGACAAGACATTCCATTTAATTCATATCAGTAAGAAGTGAGACAGGGTACTCTGAGAGTTTATCCCGGTATTCCAGTTGAAGATGCCTGTATGTTTTTTGGGAAAAACCCTCCTAAAATACCAGTCCCATACAAACATCCTTTCACATAAGAGAGAATATTTTGCAAGGCCTTTCTCTGTGGTAGTGGCCTGAGTAGCGGGGAGTTGAAGGAGCTGTTCTGGTTGTTAGATGATTTTTTGTGTTACACCTGGAATGAGCTGTCTCCACTGTGACCCCTGAGCAATATCCAGATGATGAGTAGAAAGCCTGTCATTAGCATCAGTGAGCTAGGGAGGGAAAGGGAATTGCTCCATCACCAAGGGACTGCAGAGTTGCAGGATATATAGGAGAGTCATCCAACAGCTCATACAACATAATGGAGAACAAATTAAGATCTCCTCACTTCCAGCCAATAGGTCTGGGCCTACACAGCATGGTGCTGTGCATCTTCCCACCATTAAAATATTCCTCCTTGACTTACTTCTCTCCATCACGACACATTGTGTAATTTCTTTACTACAACAGATTTTTCGAAGTAATGATAATTTACCAGTCTTGCTCAGGCAAAAAGATTGTTTTGAGATACAAGCTTCTAAGCACTTCATAAATACACATTCCTCAAAGCCATTTCCTTCCATATACCTCTTTCCCAGGACAGCAAAGCAGGGGGTTGTGCGCTAACAGGTTTGGGAATATAGAAAACGTATCCTGTGAGTTGTAGCCATTGTGTGCGCTGCTGCTGCGATGTAATTAAATATCCCAGATCCCCAGGGCTTTGGTACTCAAGTGTGTGAATAAAACATAACTCTTAGCAAAGTAATGCCTTTGTGAAATGGAGAGAGTATAAAGATAAATTGTTGTCCCAGGCCAATTACTTCATTCATATTATTTCACTCAATTGTGAAGCCCATTGCGTTTTCCAAATTAATTGAATATTTGCATCCTTAATTAGAGTCACTATTAGGGAGATTAAATGGCTCTGTTTTTCACAAAGGACAATAGCATTGTAAACCTGCCTTTGAAACTACCTCTTATTCTTGACCTTGGGGAAAAAGACAAACACATATACCATTTACATACTGCAGCTGACCCACAGCCCGTGCAGGAGACAGGATGCTGTGGTAAATGTTCTGGGGCCATGAAGGGAAGCTGGAAGTTCAGAATTCAGAGAAAAGCTCAGGTTTTTTTCTTCATTTTCTTTCTGGTTTGGTGGCCAAATTAAAAAAAAAAAAAAAAAAAAAAAAAAAAAAAAAAGGAGCCTGTTTGCAAAAACTGTGTTTTGCAGTTTAAACTTCTGTGATTGTGGATAGTCTCTTGCAAATGAGAGAATCTCTTCCATCCTTGACCTAGTGATGCATCTTAAGAAGCTTTGGCAATTTGGATGTGTTTCAATCAAAAATGTTATTTCTCCCTGCCATACCACCTTAGAGTCCAGAACCAGGGTATCAGGTGATTTCTTGAAAGTGGTATTTTTATTTGGCTATTTTATTTGGTTATTTTTATTTGATTTTTGATTCAAACATAATTTTAATTTATTGTGAAGAAAAAACTTTTAAAGCTTGGTCTAAATGCAGCCTGAATTCAAAAAACTCTGAAAGAAATTATAAAGAAAACTTTTTTTTTTTTTTTTTTAATGTGAAAACAAATATGTGATTTATTAACATCTTATTTTGTGGAGTGTGTGGATGCTGGAAAGTCAAAAGCTGGAGAATATAAAAGCTTTTGTTTTGTTCTGGATACTCATTAGTGGAGGCATAAATTGATGGGAATTATATGGAATCACTCTTTGGAATGTTTATCCATGCCATGGAATTAATTACCCATGGGAATGTTTATCCATGCCATGGAATTACCCATGGGAATGTTTATCCATACCATCGTTCAGACATTCTTTCTAATTGCCATTTCAGTTACAAAACTGAACCACTGCAATCCTCTGTGAAGTGAAGATCAGTAAAGTCAGGCTAGTTCTGCCATAATTTCACTGTGAGCACTGGGACCTAATAAAAACTCCTAGAGAAACTTACCCTGAAATATGGGTTCTCTGCTGGAAAACATTTTCATCTTATTTTTCATGGAACATGCTATATCTTATATCCATCTTCAACAAATGGCATTAGCTCAGGAAGAGTGGCCAAGGGAAAATACACCAACACAGTGACACTCACAAGCACATGGTATCTTATGGAAGTGCTTTACTGTCTCTGTGGCTTAGCTGCAAACTGAACAAATGTAACCCTCTCAGAAGTGCTTGTTTCTGCAGTTTGCTGCCATGGGTCAGGTTAAGCTGGAAAACAGGAATTTCAGTTTACTCCCTGCTTGGCTGTACTCTTTGAGGAATAAAGCATGCACCTTTATTCAGGTGTTACATGATCCACTGACAAGTACAGATTTGGGGTCAGAATCAAATGTCTGGAAATTTACTGAATGACCTCAAGGAGAGAAGGAGGGAAGATGATGGCTGGGAATACACACATGCAAAGAGTATATTTTGAAGCATTGCTACTGATAAAGAGACGAGGTGCCACAATCTCATCACCGTGCAGACATTCAGTGGCTAAATCGTTCAGTTTTGAAAAATTATCAATACCAAAAGTATTGTTTCATTCAGCTCTGCCTATCAAGCCAAAAAAGGCCAGCTCTGCAATGCCAATGAGTTTGAGACAATCATCAGAACCAGTTCCCCCATGTCAGCACAATTTACACTCTTCTGATGCCTGAGGCTGTCGATATGGACACACAAAACCAGCAGAGCTGGATGTCCTCACTCCCTGCTGTGCTCTTTGTCTCTTTTTTTTTTTAGGTGAATTTGGATATCAGTCTTGCAGATACCAGCAATAAAAATTTGGCATGGGTCACTTTTATTCTCCTGACATCAAAAGCACAGGGCAGATTTACACGAGTGTAGAGGTTGGCTTGCAGGAGTTGTTGGCACCTCAAGTTAATGTCTTGGGAAAAGGATGTGCTTCAGCTTCTCAAAAAAAGTTATTTTTAAGGAGCAAGATGTTTTTCTTTCAGCATGGATCTCCGGAAGGAGTGTGATGAAAGAAAAGTTCTTTTCACTGGGAATAAAAGCAACACCTCTCTTGCAATTGTTAAAAGGCAAATAAATTTTTAAAAAATAGTTCCTTGGTTTTAAATAGAAACTTGAAAAGAGTCCCTCCTTTTTATCCAATTTAGGCATTAAAAAGCTCAGAAATTATGTTTCACTTCCCCTGTACAATATGATTTTTACTTTCCCCAGTTTTAAGGCCACATCAGAAGTACTGTGGCCAGTCCTGGGACGCCCATTATGACAGAGACAGGGATATTCTGGAGACAGTCCAGTGAAGCTGTGCAGAGAGGCTGAAGGGACTGAAGCACCTCTTATATGATGAAAGACTGAGAGACCTGGGACAGCTCAGCTTGGAGAAGAGAATACTTTGGAGGGGATTTTATCAGTGTGTGAAAACACATGACAGGAAGGTATAAAGACTGTGAAAATGGGCTTTTTTCAGTGATGGCCAGAAGAAATGGCACAAAATGAAACACAGGGGGTTTCTTCTGAGTGCCAGGAGACACCTTTTTACTGTGAGGGTGACCAAAAACTGGCACAGGTTGACCAGAGAGGCTGTGAAATCTCCATCCTCCATGATATCCAAAGTCATCTGGTCACAATTCTGACCAACTGGCCCTACCTGAGCAGCGATGTTGGACCAGATGTTCCTGCCATCCTGGATCACTCTGGGATAACATGGGTACAATTTTTGCCACCCTGTATCTTTCACCATTTGTCAATTCTTTCTCTTAAAGTAGTAACAATCCAACACTATTAAATAAGGACTGAGACAGCAAAATAAGTGAGTTTCTGACTACTAATTATCACAGATGTCACAAGGCCAGTGACACTTGTTATATCTTAGGGATGTCAGCCTATTTCAATTTAACCCATTTGTACTGTGATTCATACATGTGAGAAGATCTAAGGTAATTATAGACAGTTCTGGATTTTGGAAGGCTATGTTCAGTCAGGTCTGGGACACAGGTTACATCCACCTGCAGCAAAAATATATTCTTCAAATATTTCAGAAGAAACAAAATGCTTAAAACTTCTTTCTTTTCCTTTAAAATTGTAACAGAGCATGAAGAAAAGTAATTTCCTACCTGTGTGAAATCTGAAGAGGGAATCAGATCATCAGAGTGACACATTTCAACAAATATATTCAAATTTAGCTTAAAAATAACTTTAAGCACTTCTTTCAAAGGCAATTAGGCTTCCTTGTTTTTCAAAGTACTAAGTGTAGAAAAAGAAGCATAGCCATTTATTGCAGTGGAAACACCTCCTGCCTCCCCACACACACCCCTTCTCCACCTGCTTTGGCTGCAATTAAATGTCAGGGATGGGGACATGTAGTGATTTGCTAGGATAAAGAGAAAAAGGAGATGTATCTTTCTGGATAAAGAGCTTTTCTCTTAAAGTGCCCCTCTTAGACACCAGGTGATGATTTGTTTCAAAAGCTTCAAAGGTCAGAGTCTAAAATTATCCATATCTAAAGCAGAAATCTCTTGGAGGGAGTGTTGATGTACAGATTCATAAGCAACTGGTTGTTAGGGCAAAACTTGGATAGCAGTCATATAAAGATAACAATCTCTTGGAAATTAGGAATGAGCTAACTAGCTTTTTCTCCTCTCTAGTTCCTAAAGATAAGAAATTATCTTTCTCCAGATCATACACTGAAAACACATGGATTAGACACACGCAAAATTGCTGGTGAAGTTTTTTAATTTTTGTCTTAAGTTTTGGGGGTTATCTTTCTTCCACTTATACATGTTGAAGAATAGAAGAGGAAAAGAAAAGAGAGTTTTATTTTACAGGTTTGCTCTTCCAAAGTTTAGTGCAAAGGAAGAGAATATTTAAGCTGTAATAAAGTTTAAAATTATTGCCTTCTATAAATGGTACTTTTTAATGGATCCTGAAAGAGCTGAATGAGTTTTTTTAAAAAAAAGCTTTGGTTTTGTGCAAGTTTTAAGCTGAAGTAAAACACTATATTGCATTTACAGTTTTAGTTTTAAATATTGAATAACTGTATGTGTACAAGGATTATTAATAGTAAAGATGAATAAGAAATATATTGCAAGCTTAAAGGGAAACTGCTACAATGTTTGTAATGTGCTGAGGCCCATTGATTTTCTATAAAAGAAATGTAGACAAGGAAAATTAATATGAGTTGCAGATAAGAAACAAAAATATTTTTAAAATCTCCAAGTAGATCCAGAGGTTTTTTTGGAAAATGCTTGATGTACAGATGTTCCCACAGTAGTGGGTAGGTATGTAGATGTGGAAACTGCTTTAATATTTTTTTTTTTAATATCTGTGGATAAACTTACACCCAGGAAAGCAAGTGAAGACATTAGCCTTTCTGTGGTTCACTTACGCACAACGCCAGCTCCTTGCTACTCCTGATTCTTTTGCCTCTGGTCCAGGATTTGCCACAGCCCAGTGCACTCCATCTCTTTGTATGTGAACCAGTGTGCCTCTGTCACACAAGCCACCTCAGGGGATGGCTGTGCCTCTGAGCTTGTACCCTCTCTGGAATAAGGTCTGGTTTCCACACTCTTTGCACATGTCCACACTCACCTGACTCAGTTCCATCTTTAAGACGAGAAATTCAACCCTTTGCAGAAAGAAAGTGGCCACGTTTTTCAATAACTCCTCTACTGACACATCATGCACTAGCTAAATCCAATGCTCACTCACTTCCCTTTCTCCTTCTCTTGTACCCAGAAAAGCTCAGCACTCTTATCTGTGAGGAAGTGTTTTACTTTTCTGATATCCATGCGATGCGCCCAGGAAATGTGCACAAAAGCTCTTGATGTGCCTCTGTCTGGCAGAATCCTATCTTACATCTTTGTCTGTCCTACACAAATTGCTATCTGGAAATTAGAATTCAGCTAGCAGGAGGAAATGAAATGTTCTCACTACAGGAAGAGGCCCCTAAAGGTGGAAAAGCTGATCTGATAGGGGAGTGATAGCATGACAGTAAACAGCAGGATTGGAATAGCTAGATATCCCTGACTTGGTCAGAACTGCCTTTCCATGTTACAGACAGAAATTGAGGTTACAGCACTAATCCCAATCCTAATCCTATTTAACAAAACCGACACCAGATTTGTTCGGACTGGAATTTTATTCTGATTCTTTTCACAGTAGAAAATTGGACCAAGAGGGCTCTTTTTATGCAAGCTCTCTGACTATTTCATGGCTAAATGTATTTGTTGTTATCTTTGTTTTAGAGAGAAACATTTCATCCTAAATAATAGACTGTGGTTATGAATTATGTACTCTATTGTCTAAGCTTCTGCTATTCACCTCCATGATAACACAGACTCTCATTATTTTCCCTTTCCCTGAATTCCAGAAGGTAAAACACTTCAAAAAAATCTCAGATAAATTCCTACTTGTCTGCCCCAAAAAGCAAACTGTCCAGCCTGATAATTATTAAAAGTAAAATCCTTGTTGAATATGAATGAGAATTGCATTATTCATTATATTTGAATGGCATTATTTAATAATTATACAAGAAATTAGAAATTTGTTCAATGTAAATTTGCCCAGAGCAATGTTTCACAAATTTCTGGCAAATATGGTTACTGTTTAATTTCTGTTACTATGACAATGTAAAACAGCTTTCTGCTCCTGTGGTTTTTTGCTGTTTTTCTAGTGTTTTTGACTTGATTAAAAAAATAAAAGGTGTACTCCATTTAGTAAAAACACTGTGAAGGCCAGTGACATGGCTACAAAAAGCATGACACAGACCAACATCTTGAATACAGGCAGTTGTTGCTTGCCTTTTGTGGTCCAACAGACCATGAGCCTTTCTCCTTTCATTTTTTTTTTTTAAGAATTATGTTTTCTCATTTTTTAAGCTTTGTATTTTTATTTGAAATATGAGCAAATTTTCATGTCAGTTCTGAACAGAATGACAATTTTGCAGACAGTGATTTCTGAATTCTCAGCTTCAGATGCTATAAAGGAGGTTGCTTTTTCTCAATACTTGTTTACTACAGCTCTAAATACAAGACACTTTTGAATATACCAAGATACTAGTATTGCTGTTTTTGCTGTTGTTGCTGTATAATTCTTTGGTCTTCAGGTTTTCCACCCTCCATAGCACACTGTTCTCAAGTGGACATTGCACACAAATATATATTTCCATTCAAGATGAGGACAGAGAATATTACATGTTATCTGTGTTACAGGATTATGCATATGCTGAGACTTTGGTGATTTTTGTCAGTGATGTCCTTTAAAAAACAGGATGCTTAATTTTCCGAGTATTGCTCCTAGCTTGAGAAGCAAGCTGATGTTCTCCCTGCTGTGTAAGTTTTTCAAGTGTGTCAACTCGTGTGTCAGATTTTGGCAGAGGTGGTGTCTCACTCATAGATCCAAGAGAAGCTTTCCCATGTGCATTTCTCTTCATAGTTTGTATGAGACTGGAGGAACAATTGTTTCACAAAAGTTAGAGGAGGATGAACATTAAAAAAAAAAAAACAAACACTAATATACCTGAGTATGTAAAATCTTGTTGGAATTTTTCTCATTTCATGAACAGCTGAAGGAACTATGATTTCATTGCTCTGTGACAGCCACTCTGAAACCACCTGTTGGGCATAGACTGTCAGTTCACAAAAACACTTTCTAGCTCCAAAAACTGACACGCTTACAGAAGATGGACAACTAATTGTGAGACACAAAATGAACTGTTTTGCACTGGTAAATTCATTATTAAATAGCCATCAGCTTTTACCTTTAGAATGATGAAGTACTTGGTGAAATCTCCTGATGCTACAACATGTTTTTGTCTATCCATTAAAAGCATGTGGTGTCCATGTCTTCAGTTAAGTTTCCCAATTTTGAAATGCCTTTTCTTCAGTTGCAGAACAAAAGTTTTTAATGCAAATGTTCTGTTAACTGAAAAGTCTATCAAGTAATGTATGTAGTGTTGAAAAGTCAATATATTTAATTTCAACTTTTAGGCTTTTCTTTATATTGTTTTATGAATATGAAGTCAAGAAACTGCTGTAATTAGTTATTTCAAAATAGATTTAAAGGTTTTGTTCCACAAAGATAAAAATAAAATGTTGCTACCTATCTAAACAGTTTTTTGAATTTTTGTTTCAGGAAACAATTCAAGAAAACATTTTACTTTTGATGAACAGTATTTTTAATTTCTTTTTTTTAATAAAGCATATTGCAGGAAGAAAAATCTGACTAAACCTATGTATCAAGAGGAAGAAATAAAATTTTCACTGTTGTCAATATAAGGACTGACACAAATGCTTAAAGGTTAGAAGAATTAATACTAAAATTGTGTGGAAGGACCATTTACATATCTCAGAAGTCACATGTACAGAGAGGTGCAGGCATGAGTGAGGAGAGAGAAGCCTTTCTACAGTGACCATTATTAGGAGCACTATAAATTTTAGCTTTTGTTTGAGGAAAACAAAACTCAACGCTCACTCACAAAACAGTAATAACAAACCATTCCACATGTTTTTCTCTTTATAGTAATAATTTTGATAGCACAGTCAATACAAGCTGACTAATGGTTGCAGAAACTTAAATTTAACAGCTCAGAAGTGAGACAGACTTTGCAGCCTGGTGCATTTTCAGACTGCCCAGAACTAAGCACTTCTCACAGCATGACCAGCTGAAGGCTCAAAACACCCAATGCAACAAGGCAAGAGCTCCTCAGTCCCTTCTAGCTGAAATCATCTGGGCTAGTCAAGACTACTGTTTTAGAGTGAAAATACTGCTTTATGCCAAAACACGTTCAGGAGCCAGATCTTAATGAATTTCCTAGACTGTGTTCCTCCAAATGGAGCACTGCTCTTTCTCATTTCACTGTCTCTGGAAAAGGATGTGTGAATAAGTGTGGGGAGAACCGTGGTTCCCTCACTGTTCCTCTGACACACAAGGCATCAGAAGTGTTGATTCATTAGCTGAGCAGCTCAGTAAACCAAAGCCTAGGGATCTGTGGAGATATTAGCACAGAGAGCTAACAGCCAGCCTCCTGGATTTCTGGTATCTGTGGAAGTAAGAAGGTTATGAAGTAATTTTCCATCATTCTCAAACTTCATTAATTTCACTAGATTCTGCCAGATTTTTCTTCTAGGTCATTAATAATACTTTAGTTATTTTGGTATATAACACTTTTCCTGTTTGCTAATCTAACAACTAATTTTTATTTTCTTTATAGACACTGTTAAGGAACATATATTTCTTTTTGTAATGTGCTCATGATACAGGAAACCTTTGCTTATTAGTCCATAAATATTTATTGTGCACATTTGTTTACTGATGCATGCTTTGTCTGTTTTCCCAGGGATTGTTTTTTGGATTAGAAAATTCCATTCTGCCCTTTCCTAGAATGTCACAGAACTTCTACTGATGCTTGGCATGTTTTGGATTTCTGGACTATACCCGAGGCCTGGACTTAGGTAGGACACCACTGAGATATTCAGGATCTCAGATCCTGATATCTGCAATGCTACAGGAGTCACCACATCCCAGCACCAGCCTGGCAGCCTGCCTTTGCCATCTCCACAGGGAAATGGGATGAGCTCCTGGCTGCCCTTGGTCTCAGTGGCCTGGCAGATATCTGACCTTGGCTGGAGACAGGCAGTAAGGACATGCTAAAAACCAGACTTGTTCATGTCTCCAATGTGGCCAGTTTGTGCTGAGGTCCAGTTGCCAAAAGATGTGTGGCTGCTTTCTGCTCCTCTCTCCTGCCTCTTCGTAGTGTGGCTGGACTGGAATAAGCAATTTCAAGCTGTTTGCAGTGGCTGGTATAAAACTGGTGAGTACTGTGTGCTGCCAGTATGCTAGTTGCCAGCTTTTTGTCTGAGGCATCTGTGGAAATATTTGGGCTGGTACAAGAACTTGAAGCAATGTGCTGTTTAGGAAAAAAAAAAAAATATCCAAAAACCCCCACAATACTAAAACTCCAAACCTGAAGACTCATTGGATCTACTAACCACCTAAAGTAAATAAAATTGAGCCTTCTGGTAGTGGCATGATTAAAGGGATGAAGTTTATCATGCAGGACAAAGCAAGGCCAGGCAGAAGGGTAAATGGTGGGAGGAGTGGCTGGAGAGCAGCCCTGCAGAAAGGGATTTGGGAACACTGGTTGGCAGCAGCTCAGTGTGAACCAGCAGTGTGTGCACCAGCAGCCAAAAAGGCAAACCCCATCCTGGAGAGCATCAAACACAGCACAAGCAGCCCATCAAAAGGGTGATTATCCCACTACACTCAGTGTTGAGACAGCCTCACCCTGAGTGCATTCCTGGGCTCCACAGGGTGGGGTGTGAAGCACCCTGAATGCATCCAGAGGACAGCAAAGCCAGTGAGAGGGGTAGAAAGCAGAGCAATGAAGAGAAAATATCAAGGGTTTCACCAGACCTTCTCTTTGCCTTCTGCCTTTATACATATTTACAAACATACAGACACATATTTGTAATGAATTGCAGCTGAATAACATCAAGAAATGATGCATGGACAATTTCTAATAGTAAAACCAAGACACAAAAAGTTGGTTAGAAGCAATTCTCTGAAGAAGCATGTCTTCCTGGGTTCCATTTCCTGTCTGCAAGCCAACACACCTTGGATTAAGTGTCTTGCTCAAGTAGAGCATCTGATTTCTGCCTTTGGCCCAGTGTACAACAGCAAACATTTCTGACAATATAAATATTCTAAGATGCTACTTTACCCTTGTCACACACAGGACAGAGCCCACAAGTCTTCATATTAGAGAGATCCTTAGATAGGCAACTTCATTAATACTTTTAGATTCATTCCTTAAATTAGTGTTCTTCAGATCTCTTCCCTAAAGTATAAATCTTTAATTTAGTTGTGGGTTTCTTCATGTTGCTACAGGTCTTGGTTATGAAAGGAAAGTGTGTTCATATAAGCAAATTTTCTTTGTAAAGAAGTGTGAATGGGAAAGGAATTCTGACAGAAATGGGGAAGACAAACACAGATGAAGGTCAAATATTTTTTTTCACTGACAGCAATTATTTCATTGACAGCTTTAAATAAATGTGTTAAATCCACATCTTCTGAGGATGCCTGTAATCCCAGAGGAAAATATCATAATTATATCCCGACACCATTGCTTGAATCAGGGAATATTATTCCTTGTGGAAATTTAGCAAATTATGAAAACTCATGAAAAAGTTTCCATCATTTTTCAGACAACCAGAGGCAGACAATGACATTAGCTTCTTGTCCACCAGGACCCCCAGGTCCTTCTCCACAGAGCTGCTTTCCAGTAGGTCAGTTCCAGCCCGCCCTGGTGCCTGGGGTTATTCTTTCCCAGGAATAGCACCCTGCACTTACCTTTGCTGAGTTTCAGACTGTTCTTTGTCCATCTCTCCATCCTGCCAAGGTCCTGCTGAAGGGCTGCACATCCCCCTGTGGAATCAGCCCCTCCTCCCAGCTTTACATCATCAGTGAGTTTGCTGAGGAGGAGTCTTCCCCTTTATCCAAGTATTTGATCCATAAGTTAAACAGTACTGTGTCCACTATTGAGCTGTGGGAGCGCCACTACTGACAGGCCTCCAACTAGATATTTTTAAAGTAAAAAAGTAGTTGAAAAGCTGGTCTTAAAAAAATAATTTGGTAAGGAAAGTATCAGTGTGACAAAAAAATGCACTACAGACACACCTGTGGTGAAAGTTTCAGCCATCTACTGCAATTTGCAATTTGAGATAACAAGAAGCAAAGAAACACGAGAACACAAAATAAACTGGAAATGGATGACTTTGTGGCAAACCCCTAAGGGCAGCTCTAATTCAGAGCTCTAATCCTCTTTAAGTTACATCCAAATCTTGGGTCCAGAGTAATGTGTTGGAACATCTACCCTGCCTTTTCCAAACTTAACCCGTATTCTCTCCGCAAATGCAATGCTTATGAAAGGTCACAAAAAAGGAGTAGAAGAAATGAAAGCAAAAAAAAAGATCTCAGATCATTCAATCCTCCTAGGGAGCACCATATCCAAAACTCTGAAAAGCAAAACAACTCAACTGCACTTGTGAGCCTGACGCAGATGAAAGCTCCTGACTCCATCTAGAGGTACACAGCTTGTATTTAAGGAATGCAGGCTGCAATCAACATCTATTTCTGATAAGTACAGCCAGTAAACTGCAAATCTAATTATATATTGAGGGATGGATGAGTGGGGGAATGACACTGAGTGTCAGGGCACTGAAATTGCAGATAGCATTCAGTGAAAAGGGAAACAAGAAAAAACAATCCTGATACAAGTGTATAAAGGCAGCTTCTGAGCTGCCTGTTACCACTTGGGAAGGAGTCATAAGGTAAAAACCTGCATGAAAATGTAAGTTCAGTGTTCAGAAATAGTCAGTAAGCAAAAAAGAAGTTCAGAATTGTTAGGAAAGGAGCAAAGAGTAGGCTATGGTATTAAATGTGGGCAGCATCTCAATCTGCAGCACCTCACAGAGTTCTAATCTTTTCTGGGAAGATGCAAGCAACGTAAAGAGGGGACAAGATGGTGACAAGATGACTAAAGCAGGAGCAGCTTCAGAATGAGATTCATCAGCCTGGAACAGGAGTGCAGCAAGCCACATGTGCAATTTCTTTAGAGGCCTTTCAACTCTTCTGTGCCATCAATGAGAATACATATCAGAAAGAAGAAAGGATACAGTTGTTTCAGACTTTGTAATTTTGAGAATAACAATAGCTTGGAACTTAGAGGTAGGATGTGGAAATTTTGGGTTCTAAGGCTCTTTGAAGATATAGAAGTCTTTGAGGCTTAAATTCTATATTCTGGATCAGATCACAAGTAGTGTGAAGGCAATAATAGTTTTAAAATGAAAAACTGAAGACTTATTGTGTGCAAATTAATTTTCAAGGCTTTCTTCTTAAAAACCTAACTTTTCATGTGCTTAAGCATCATGCCTGCATACTCTGCTATATCAATATCTAAAAAATAATGCTTACAATTAGCCAGTTACATTTCTTTTCACTGTGCACGCAATGCTTTCAGACCCTCAAGCTTCAAATACTTGTAAATGTTTTGATAGGATATTTGGGGCTTTTTAAAATATGCTTCTCCCATTTTTTAATTTCAAAGAGCATCTGCAGCAAAATCCAAACAGCTGTCTGGGAGGCACAGATATTCTCTCAAAATAGGCACTAAGATTGGACTTTCATATGACTGCCAAGCCCATGAAATCCTTTCCTTCCCAGCGAGGCTGGGGGTGTGGCATGCTCAAGTGTATTGCTTTGGTTTGGCTTGGAGTTTCTCAGAGCCTATTTTGCTATGCTTACATGAAAAACCATCAGGCTTGGGGGTAGAGAAGGGGGAGAGGAAGTTCTGCTACTGAAGTCAGCAGCACTAAAAACTTTAAGAAGAAGGCAAAAATCTTCAGTTTACAGGCAAAGTCTTTGTCCAGATTACATACTGACACCCAACACCAGGCTTGCCCCAGATATTTTCTCTTCTTTCCATAAGAATTCTTTTAAAAATACTGATTACAGTCACTTAAAAAAATAAATTAGAATTTAAATATATATAAATTGAAAAATTACAACTATATTGCAGCAAGTAAAGCAAAATATGTCAGCACTTCTTACCAGGCACAATATGTATGAAAGATATTTACCAATTAAATTATGTGAATTGAATTTATGCACTACATAATCATTCTCAAGTCTTTGTAACAATGGTTGCATTTAAGTCTTTGAAAAAAAAAAATACTAAGTGATCATTTAGCACAAGCTTTTTGAAAATTTGTGTTCAATTTCTTTATGCTTTATGATAAAATTTAAAATACAGGCATTAGTGCAAATACACAAATAGTATTTAATTGTGTGAAGCTTTTCTCTTTTCCCAGATCACAGGGCACATTTTATTTAAAGCTCTCAGTCTCTGAAATACAATGTCTGTATAGGAAACTTGTCTGGTTTTCTTCTTTTCTCCCATCTCCAGTTCCTGACTGTGACAGCACGGAAGGTGTCACCACCAATGATTATTCAGAATCATAGGCATTGTTACTTAGCTAGAAAAGATTCTGGATCTTAAAACATTCTGGAGTTTTCAAATAAACTACACAAAATGTGGTGTTTCCAGGCTTAAATGGAACAGAATATGCCATCAGATACTGTCTTTGTGTAATTTATTTGCCAGCATCAGATTCTTTTAAGACTTTGTTTACCACAAGGGCAATACTTGGCTGGAAGTTCATAAATAGGGACCCGTAAAGCTGATTTGTAGGAGAGACCTTTCATGCCTCCTGTTTAAGGCACCATGAATCTTCAGACTGACTTGCTCAGGGTTTGGTGGTAGAAGTCATTTTAAAGAGGGGTCCCATCTCAAAGGACTGCTCAGCCTCCATGACAGCAGCCCCAAGATAACAATACAGCTTTTGCTTCGTAATTCTAAAATGTATTGACCAAGATTTTGGAAGGTGACTGGATTTAATTGCAGTCTTGGTAGTAATGCCTCAGTTGACATTAAATCTGAGACAAGTGCATTTCAATAAATACACTGGAACTGTGAAACAGCATGCACAGTAACTTCAGAGTGTATAACTGCAGCCCCAGCCTGTCCTTCACATATATTTTTGGGGTTTTTTAATGAAGAGTAATCATAATAAGGACATATCCTAATCTCAGAGCAGATATTCAAAGACTAGAAGCCATAGGAAAGTGTATTTAAAGGTAATAAAGGTTTTTAAAAAAATAAGAAAAAGGAACAAAATTCATAAAAAATTTAGATTTTAACATACAATCTTAAACCAATCTCTTTATTGGACCATGCTTATTACCAAATGGCTTCTGCTGTACACAGAAGAGATCAAAAATTTCTTTTTGTATTTGCAATGTAAATGATCATGCAATCGACTTCCTTGCTGGCTCTGAGGAGCTTATGAACAATGCAGGATATACACTGAAAAAATCCCAAAGCCCTCGGGCAAATTTTAAAGTAACCTCTAGCAGAAGTCAGGCAAATTGTGATCTTGGTATCACGTTTGCATGGATGCCTCTTTTTGAAATCCTACAGAGATCAAGACACACATCTGAAGGGTGTTTGCAAGCCACATTCACAGCCCCTCATGTGAAGGAAACAAAATTAGGCAAAGGGTACTGCTGGGAGTTGAGGCATGAAAGATTTCAGAGAGTCTGTGTAAAACAGAAGCTAATCTGTGCATTAATGTATGGAAAGAAGGCTCATATTTGTAGGGCAGAGGAAAGAGAGGAAGGAACCACAGTGTCTCTACTGCATCAGTACTGAAATTTTGAGCTAAGTAATAAAATCCTGATGTTTTTCATGGATAAGGAGTTTTAAGTATTAGTCAAAGAGCTGTCTTTGTCTGATAACAAGACAAGACGCAATTAAGGTAGCTCTTCATGATTCACATACTTAATGATATGCTTTAGCTATTTATAAATTTGCAGCAGTTATAATTAGTAATGCTATTAGTGATACCTCATCATAAGATCAGCCATAGTGCTTTTACTCCACAGAAACTGCGACATTAACTTTGGTAATAAATCTGTTTTTCTTGTCATCCTGTAAACTTAATAGGGAATGCTTCTCACTGAGAAAAACAGATTGATTAAAAAGGTGTCCTGCACTGGCACAGAGCAGCTAGTCAGGCTCAGTGGAAGTGTTGAGTTAAATATTCAGCTTCCTCGAAGAGCAGAAGCAGCGGATCACCTTGACAGGTTTGAGCATTACAAAACCCAGCAGGAACAAGGCACAGAGGAGGTGTGCTTGCTGGGACTGTGAGGATGGAACAGATGCTGTGCCCTTACACCCATCACTAGCAGTACCTAAGTAATTCCCAGTAGCTCCAGATCTCTTTAAAACTTCAACCAACCAAGCCACTTTAGTGAAGCTTTCTTTCCCTTGGCTTATTTTCATAACACTTCCCCTAACTTGTTAACAGAGCTGTCTGGGCCTCAACAAAGTACAGAATAATCCATTGACAAGACATCTCTTGCTTTTATTTCAGAGCTTATCTAAGGAATTCATGCTGAGATGTAAAAAGAAGAAAGGAGAAGCTTGGTCACCTTTGTATATGCATCACTCTACAGCCTTTAGCACACTGTAGTCTGTAGCACTGATCAGAATAAAATGCAGACCAGGAAACATTAAGCTACTTTAAATGACAATATATAAATTCACATGTATGTACTCATACATTCATACACAAGTATACAAGGGATATAATCATACAACCACAGTCCTATCAGATGTTTTCATCTCAAATCCATTGCTTTGCTGAAGGAGGCAACGTTTCCAAAGAATAAAAGATGGAGAGGGATAGATACAGAAAATGCTTTTGTAAGGCTTTTGAAGCTTGTGACAGAAAAAGGCAGGCATCTCACTTCATGCTGTGGCAACATGCCATGCCATGTTATCATGCTAACTAAGAGAGTAACAGGGGGGACCTGGTCTGACCTTCTGCAACTAAAAATTTCACATTCTGTGTCTCACTGAAGTGAACTGAGAAGGCTGGAGGCCACAGCAGAGCCATGTTTTTATTTTTAGTCTCAGGTATCTTCACTTCTGTCAGAGCAAATCCAACAAAAGCAATGAGACTCTACGACATTGCCAGTCAGCATATTGTGTCAATCAAGGCTAGACTTGGCAATTGACTCTGTGACTGCTCCCAAAGAAGACTCAAAGATATCAAAGTAACACTGCAATCTCAGATTTACTGTGATTACTTTGTCTTAATTGCACAGAAATGTGGAAAACTGCAATGAGGACCAGCTAGGGATGTTTCTTTCCTTACACCAATAAGTTTTTTTAAATGTGTTCTTCTAGACAGAAAACTAAAAGCTGACACAACTGATGCCCAGCTTTTATTCCCCACAAATTCAGATGGCAGGTCAAACAACTACTTTTGTAATCAACCTGATCATTTCATTTCTGGAGGAATAAAGCCAAATGTAAAACATCAAACCACCAAACATTTTGAAGTGACATCATCCATTTTGACTCCTGCAGTATTCATTCTCCAGCCAGTGGTGTATACAGTGCTGCCAACAACAAAAAAGATCCTGGAATGAGAGCATAGCCCCTTATTGTCTTAGCAGTCCACAAAGAACAGAAGAGCATATTGGGGATTATTTTTCTGTAATAAATTTAGCTGTCTTTGTAGTAATTACTAGGTTAAAAACTTCTTGTCAGTTGAAGGAAGGACATGTATTTGAAGAAGAAACATTTCAAAAATTCTAGAACATACACCTTCAAAAGTAAATCCAAAACTCTTTAGGTGTCAGACTTCCAAAGTTGCATTTAGTCATCTAGAATCACTGGGATCACTGACAAAATAACCATTCAGATATTTAAACCCAGGAGCATGCTAAAATATCCTGCAAAACTATTTTACTCATTTTATCTCAGTGTGGGATATTGTTGGCTCTATGATGTTATGAATAAAAGAATAAGAAAAGAAGTGTGTATAGATTTAGCTGAGCCAGTGTATAAGAATACATTTTTGTTCATAAATATATCCAACATTTTCTTCCTGTCTCTCCTAACAGTAATTTTAACAGTGATCCCCAAAGATTTTCTACTCTGACCCAAATGTAGGTTACCACAAAATCTCAGAGTGACTGATGTTGGAACAGACCTCTGGAGGTCCTCTGGTCCAACCCCCTGCTCAAGCAGGACCATATAGAGCTACTTGCTCAGGGCTCTGTCCAGATGGCTTGGAACTCCATCCAAGGATGCAGACTCCAAAGCCATTTGCTTTGGCAAGTCTAGTTCTTTTTGCACTCCTAGGCACGAGAAGGTTTAATTTCTCAGAGCTCCCTAACAGAATGAGTTAAGTTCTGATATCAAGTGATGGCATTCACATGGTTTCATAAATCAAAGTACCAGAGTTTTACTTGATGAAAGCAGCAGTTGCCTCTCTGCAGGATATGCACTAACTGAAGTCATTGCACAAGCATTGATATAAAGGTGGGGCCGAGGGGGGAAGACTGGAGAAAAGAAAAAAAAAAAAAGAAAAACAAACAACAAAAAAATTCCTGTAACGTCTCTAATGCCCCAGCTGCTTCACAGCATTGGCTGAGCAAAACAGAGATCTGCAACGGAAAACAGAAGCAAATATAAAGTCTCAGCTGTGGAACTTATTACTCAAATACTCCTCCTTATTGTGTAGGTCCTGAGTAAGTCTGTGCACCAAGTTTATCCCCATCTTTTAAAATAACTTCATTCCTCAAGACAACAATCACAATCTAGAGCCATTCTACAGAGAAATATAATGAGATGTTTTCAGCAAAGAGTCTTGAAATGTGAAACTTCATGTGCAAATGAAGTGTACAGTTGCTGTTCTCACTGATGAAAGACATGAGTCAACACACCCGTTCAGAGATAGTTGTTTTGCTCACAAAATATATATGGATACTCCCACAGCAATAAGCACTGGCTTGTAAAATGGGCTTTGATCCCTGTTTTCTTCCTCTTTTTAATGAATAGACACAGTGGGCAGCACACAGCACAAACAACTACCTGAGCCGAATGGAATTGGGTATCAAGTTTACTTAGCTTCATTTGTTAACTGACTTTTTACTAATGAAGAAGCCTGTAAACCTTTTTGTTGCAACCCATCAACAAGGACTATTATCAGGGTCTCATAATGTCAGCTAGATTTATTGTTGTCTACTAGACATTCAACCAAATTAATAGCTCTGTGCACAATTTCACTGTAGCTATAATTTTGTACATAAGTCATATGCTGCATAAACATTTCTCAAGGAAAAAGGTCAGGTTATGCTCTGAAGGACAGTCTCTGTAACAACTTGCAAAACTCATGCGAAAGCCATAACATTTTTCCATGCCAAGGGTCAGATTCTGATTTCAGCTGCTTTAATATCACATCCCTTGATTTACACCAACGAGATACAGGTTGTTTTTCAAGGTTATTTTGGGAATGTGGAGTTGAGACAGTCCTAAAGCAAAAGTCCTTATTTCTTGCACAAATTATCACATGTCATCTGTAAGAGGAAAAATGTACTTTGGTCTGCAAGAGACTGGGGAGATATGGCAACTGAGGTTCAGCAGAAGCTCCAATGCCCACAGTGCTTCCAGTGCTTAGTATGACACTTTGCTATGGGGCACTCACACAGAAACTCAGATATGAATAACGAGTTAAAATCTCATTGCAGCTCCACCCAAGGCTTGAACTCCAACCCGAACACCTGACACCTGACATAATTGATAACTAATGCCACAATTTCTAATAAAAACACATTTTAATCCTCTAAGCAGCTGCCATAAGGGAAACAACATAGGCAGTAATTATGCGAGGCTCAGGCAAGCAAATACTTCATCTTTTATTCATTCTACGCATTAACAATTGAGGAAAGGACCTCAGTTTCCATTCCTTCCGTGCATTGTGAGGAGATTTTTACCTTTGAAAAAGAAGGATGCGTTAGATCTTCCTCTTGGAGAAAAGAAAAACAACAAACTACAAAGCAAGGGACCTAAATATTGAACAATGAATTGCTGAACAATTCAAACACAGACTGAATGTTGAAGGGTTCAATATTGAAGCATTATTTGCTAATTTTGGAGTAAATGTTTAACTACCAGAGTAAGATTTGAAAGCTTCTGAAAAGGTTGATGATTCTGTAATAGATTGTATTATTTTGCTGTGATCTTTTTCAATGTCCTTTCTTCTTCTTCAGAAGTGTAAAGTACTTGAGAATTCAAAAAGTTACTTCAAAGGATTGCTCATTCTTTGTGGAGACACATCTCTTTAAAGTAGGAAGGGAGACAGAGCAAAAGCCATCTCTAAATTTTAGTTCAATCTCACATGCAAATTCTAGGACAAACTCAGGCACGAGGTCATTATGGCTACTATGTACATGCAGAAATGCATGGCATTATTTATCTGCAATGTAACTGTGTCAGTGCACACAGCCTGAGTTGCCAGCATGCCTCCAAAGCCTGCAGTGACACCAGTCCTGAATCAGGGAAGTGGAGATAAGTGAATGCCACCGCACTCATCCTATGATATGTGAATGTGAAAAAGGAAGAGCTAGCAAGTAACTGCAAACAGGCCCAGATAATAAAAGTGAGAAATAATGAAAATAAATACTACCCATTGGATAGCAAAATCCAATAAAATTTGGATTTCTCTTCATTCTTACTGTAGACACAAAAGTACGGTCTAAACCCATTAACATACAGTGCTTGTCTTTTAGCTCTTTAGTTGGAAAACCCTTTTCCTTAAAGGAAAACCTTATCCAACCTAAACCTCCCCGAACTCAGCTTCATGCCATTTACACAGTACTTCTCTTTTGTGGTAGTTGACATTCTCACATTTTGGATGTGCTAGACACTGCAGGGAAGCTGGTCTGGTTTCAAGAAAGAGATGAATTTAATCATCCCTCACTGAGCTTTATTTTACGTGTTGGATTTGATTAGGCATGAATATAGGAAATGCCTCTCATGGATGGTATCTACAGGGAATTAATAAAATCATACATGGCTGCTGTTTTCCAAGTTTAAGAAGCAGACAACTGAAAGTGAAATGGCCTGAGATTCTTTTTGCTCTTGAATCTTTGCTGAGTACATTTCACAGTAAAGGGAGGGTGTGAGATGGAATCTGTATTTCATTACATTTTACTAACAGAGGGCTATTATACTGTGCATAAGTATCTGCAAATACAATTTCATGCTCTCTAACAAGACATGACAAAGATCATAATTTCCAGATTCAGAGAAAAGAATGGCATTAGATCAGAGGACTTCTAGCTGACATGAAACCATAATGGTATGCACAGCTTTATCCCTGAAATACAAACCACTGTGCAAGTATAAACCTCTCTAATACTGTTGGGACAGTCATTTCAGCTGTCCTGCTCTGAAAGTCATCCCAGATGAAAGTGGACAAACCTGTGGGCAAAGAAAAGGATGAAATCCATCTCCAGAAGGTCAGTGGGCTTGCATTTCCAAGGTCAGCATGAGTAGTGAGAACCTTGTTTTTTCCTCTGTGCCTTTTGCAGTTATTTTTTACAAGTCAGCAATGGTATCTCTTATAAAACAATCTCTTTTCAAAACTTGCAGCATCCCAGTGACACTGTGCTGGGGATCCTTGCTGCATTTACCAGTACATTTGAATCCTCTCAGTGCCTCTAAGATTCAAATTCTAAGTCTCAAACCAGTATCCAGTGAATTGACAACCTGAAACTACATGCATTTCTAGTTTTGTATGTCTGCACTTCCTAAAGCAGTTAACCAGGCAGATCTGTGTTGAGCCCTTTGATAGCAGAAGATCTATCATTCTTTTCTCAATTACTTAATCCTCTAAGATCCACTTTTTTATTAAAATCCCTGAGACTGTAAGGCCAGACACCAATTATTCTCTCTGCACAGTGGTCATGGTTGCATTATATCATCAGGAAGTTCAGCATGGCCATATTGACCATTACTCATTGACCCTGTCCATGGGTTCTTGATTGACAACCTCAGGTTTTAACAAGCAGGTTTACAGCCCAGTTGCCAAAGTGAGTTCTTTAGTAAATGTAGCTTAAAATAAATCCCCTCCCTAAAGCTATTAGTTCACTTAAACAGAAAAGAGCTATGAATGGATTCAAAAGGAGCAAAAGAGGAGATAAGGCTGCTTGGTGTTTCACCCCTTGAAAAATAAAGCAAACAAACAAACAAAAGAAGAGGGGGGGAAAAGAAAGGAAAAACCAAGGTTTGAAAACTAGTTTCTGCCACCTCTGGTCTTTTTCCACCTGACAAGCCTGTCAAAACATGGTTTGAAATCAAGTCTCCTACAAGGCAAGTGGGTAACCATGCTAATCTCTGAGCTTCTGACACCCCAGGGAGAGATCTTTCACAGTGTTTTGGCAGTTGCTGGTTCCCTCCTGCAGACACTCACTCCAGGTGGGAAAGCCATTTCCTACCTCACTTCACTCCAGGTTTGATCAAACCCTCTTCCTCTCATGATTTATAATAAACCCCTTAAGTTTCAGTGTAACATTTACTTTAGAACTTGAAACAATATGCTGTAAAATCACTGCTCACAATAAATTTACATAGACTAATAAGAAGTTTGCATTATATTGTAGGCTATTTTTTCCAATCGCACAGCATAAATTTCTTGATTGCCTCAATATACCTTTCCACAATTTGTAATAATGTGGCATTTAATTGAAAATATTGATAACATTTCTTTCAGGAAACTGTGATACTTCTGTAGAGGGGTAACAAGTTTCATTTCCATTTTGTCAGTGTGGGAAAACAGGTCTTATATCACCACTGTCTGTAAAGAGTCACCTCTTGAAAGAATTGGATGACAATTCTGCAGGGTATCTAGAATGGACATTTACAGCAATTAAACCATAAATTGTTGAAATGCTTCAAAGGAGTCAGTTTAACGTTCTCTGCCACACAGTACCTGGACATTCCCAGAAAAACAATGGAGTAAATATATGTAACATTTATTTAAATAAATGTATTATATTATAATATAATATATGTTACATATATTTAAATATATGTAATTGCTGCCAGCCTCAATGAACACCACAGTATCTGTGGGTTAATAAGTCTTTAATCACCTTCAAGCAAAATGTACCAGCCATCTTTGGCTCCAGTCCCATGAGCTCATCTCCCACCAGATTTTCTTGTCACCCCAGTTTGTTACTATCCCAAGGTGGATCCCCCAATCTCCCCATCCCTACCAGGAGGCAATAATCAATACAAGTTGTTCCTTCACTGCATCAAGGATTCAGACTAGCAATTCATAAACTGTAGTCAGAGAGAGTGGGAAAACTTCTCCTCGAAAACTAGCCTCAGAACTTGTCTATGGTTTGAAGCTCAGTGGTGCTCTGAGGAGGCAAGACACTTGGAAGGCAATATTTATAAGATTTGCAGTAGGACAACCCATCTCAAGCACTGATTGTTTTAGCCATGTATGAGAATCACTGCAAGCTACTTCCTATGGGAAAATCTGCCATCCAACAAGGGTTCTGAGTTTCTTAGCCTCAACAAAGCAGACCATGGAGACAGAACTCTCTGCCATGACAGCTTGCCTGTAGGATGCAACACTTAAGTTAATTTACCCTTTACAGGAAAAAAAAAACAAACTCAAAGCTGATGTTTTATATTGAGATCATGTCAAAAAGTTTGAATAAACGACTTGTTCAAGCTGCCTTTGAATGTGGCTTTACCACAGAACACAACCAAACCTTGGAAAAATGATTGCTTTCATTTACTTCATGCCTAGAACTTGCAAATAACTTTCTGGTGTTTCTCAGGGTGTTTTTGCTGCTAGCTTTCAATTACACAGCATCATTTTAACAGAGGCTTTTAGCATCCTGTGATACTTGGTGTGTCTTTCACTCAAACGAGGACTTCATGCCACAGCTCAAATGCCAGCTCGTAAGTACAGACAAAGCTGTCCTCTGAAGACAGTGACTAGAAGTATGTTATGACACTTTCAGAGAGACTTTAATTAAGTAAGTTTCAGAATATGGTTGCCACCATAATAAGACAAATAATTTATCTATTCTAGATTGCAGAGGCTAATGATTGGAAATGATGACTGGAAAATTACTGAAATACTGAAATACCATCCAAATCGGCAGTGGTTTTTTAGCTTTCTTAAGTAAAAGACATCCAGAAACTGTTTCTTTTTCTGGATTTCATTATAAAGGGGACCTCCAAGGCTTTGGGCAGCAGAGCATTGGAAAAGTATTCTCTACAATTTAAGTAGTTTTTACCCTCGAGTTTAAAAGTAGCCAAGTCACCAATTTTTGCCACCTGCCCCCATCACCCTTTCTTATAACTTACATTATCAATATCTAACAGCATTCAAAGCCTTTATCTATTGTCTGCTTCAGAAGAGGATGGACCCCCCCAGTAAATCCATTTTCCCTGAGCAGTCAGATATTTTGAATCCTATTTCTCCCAAAAATGAGCTATTTCCTTGCATGCCAAATGGCTTCAGGCAGGAATTCTGTTTTTGTTAGACCACTGTATCTGTTTTCACCTCCAGTTGTTTTGTTAAACACAACAAAAGAATGAAACTAGCACAGATGAATTCCAAATAACATGGTTAATTAAATACAGCTGGACATGCCATTCCTACAGATGCCTCTCAACATTTCATAGGATACATTAACTCGCACTACCTGGTTTAAACTATTTAAAAGAATACTGCCCTATTCCAGCACATTTCCATTGACTGCTGAGAGATATCAGTTTTCTTAAATAAGTTTTACTTAAATAAGTATGTTTAAATAGAATGAGTTGCACAGAGTTATAATGCCGCGTGATTTAAAATGTTATTTGCTTTAATTGATTACCACAACTAGCTGGATCTGCTGAAGCTTCAGGCTGCAAGGTGGGAGCTTTCACCTAGATACCTTCTCAGCTAGAGTGGAATTGGTTTTCTTAATGTTTTCCCTAGTTGTTGCTACAGTGCCTGTTTTGTCTTTGCTATGAGAAGAATACTGATAACACAGTAATGCTTGGGTTAGGGTTAGGGATGCTTGGATTGTTGTTAAGTGATGTTTATTCTGAGTGTAGGGCTTTTTTAGTTTGCCATGCTCTGCTGTCAAGCACCACAAGCTCAAACCAGGAGGAGGAAATAACTATCAGCAGAAGCTGCAGCTTGACAAGGTTAGGACAGTGAATGGCCTGCCTGCATGGACACAGAGGCACAGGACTAGAGGAGGACTGGGAGATGAGGTGATGCACGAAAATGAAACCAGTAAATCCAGCGCAAGTGACAGGAGCTGGCTGAAAGATAAGCTTAAATCATGGCATATCAAATATGCCAGATCAGAGGATCAGTGCATAAAAATTAACATATGAGAGTGCTGTTTATCTGGGACAGTTGGAAAAGCTGCGGATTTTGTACTTATTCTCATAGTCCAATAGCCTGAAAATTCATTATGATGGAAGCATGGGTTACAATTCTGTAAACTCTCATGCATATACTTTATTTCATTAACTTTCACTCTTAATGATATCTGAGATCAATTGCACTTGCAGGTGATCCTCTCCACGAACAAGGACTTGTTTCATTACCTTTTGGGAGACACCAAAAATATAGTTTATCTTATCATTGAGTTTGATCTATGTTGTTTATACAGTTAAAAAAATCTTCAACAGATAACCAAATCATTTACCCATAAGCAATGAAAATGCTCACATTTTTATTTAATCTCATATTTAACATTTGGTCCTCTATGTGCAATAAATGACTTTTGTTGCCTGCAGTAATTAATTTCTATTAACAGATATTTATGTATGAAATTAAATATTTCATATATTCATTTTATAATTTTAGAAGCCACTCTGAGGCGCACTAATCAGATTTTCCATTTTGTGTGAAACATAATTTTTTAATGGGCAGTAATAATTTTCTCTGCCTAATAAGTTACAAAAGGTGTTCTGAATCCTGATTTCTTTATCTTAAATATAAAGCCATCTCCATCAACTTCAACAATATTGCCTTGCATATTCACTGAAACAGATTCATCCCCTTCAACATGCTCCCCTTACTTCAGTCTTTACCTAGATTAATCAGACCCTAAAATGTTTTTGTCCTAGTAAGTTTCTTGTGTTTATTATGCATTCATCACAAGGTGCACGTGTGCATCCCATGGAAGAGGCAAGTTTCTGAGCAGCAGCTGTAGGTGCCTTTCTGTGGGGACAAGAACAGTGTTGTAGCCTGAAGCATGAGACATCCAGTCAGCAGGTTATGAGGCTAAAGGTGCTTGCACCCTTATTCCTACCTACCTACAAATTCGTGTTGGTAGCACAGGAATTCTGTCTATTTTCCTCTTCCAGATGTAAAATACTGAATAGACTAACATGCCTTTTCTTTCAAACTTTATTGGTCAAACTTTCTGAAATAGAATGATTAAAAATTAGGGTTTTTCCTATCCCATAATGCAAAGCAGGCTGTTGTACTACAGAAATATGTAGAAAAAGAATATTTTTTGTGATATTCCAGTATTTAGAAATCCCAAGCTTTGTAAAAACAAAACCAAAAAACCAAAAACAAAACAAGCCAAAACACTAGACTTAGCACTTGAGTAGAAAGATGCATGGGTCCAAAAATGGAAGAGTTGCATTTGTGTAAAGCTAAAAAAAATCTGGTGAACCTGGCTGTACCATGGCTAATTACATTGGCTCCTCAATCACACAGCATCGTATTTTTCAAACAGCAAAGGCGTCAGAAAGGAGAGATTGCTCACTCAAATAAATTAAAAGTGGCTGTCACAGGGAGAAATGTATTCCAGATAGCCACAGCCTGCTTGCCAGAATGATAAACAAACAAACAAACAAGCAAACAAACAAATCAATAAATATTGACACTGCAATGTCATTCACCCTCAACAGTAAATTAAGGATGAGATGAGGCACCTGAATAAAGCCAGAAGACTTTTCATGAAACTCTGAAGGTATTTTATAGCTGTTTTCCCTCTCACTACAAGAAAGCATCAGTCTTAGAGATGTTTCAGTACATGAGCCATGGGAAGGCCACAGACATAGGTATATAGACAGCTTGGGACATCTCTCCTCCCAGAAAGCAGTAGCAGGAGAGGAAAGTGGCTTAATGCAGTCCCAGCACTCTGGTCTTCTGGCCCTCTGAATTTCAGGTTTTAAGTGTTGAGGTGGCGTGCTTTGAAATCAATCCCCAGCTCCTGGGAAGCTCAAGGAGTATAGCAATATTGCTGTAGTGTCAGAGGTGGTGTGTGAGATAGTGCCTGTGTTTTGAGATAGTTCCCTCTGCTTCACCAGGCAGGAAGCTTCATTAATCATGTACCTTTCCATTTTCCCACTGTAGTTTTTGGATGGAGTTTCTTTTGCCGACTCACCAATAAAAAATACACCAAATCCCACTTAGATGGAACTCCCACTTCTACAATAAACCAATGTGAAGCCCTTTAGAATCTCCAGCTTTCAGTGTGTCTGAGGTTGGCTCCCCAGTTTGAATATGGATGCCTCTCATAACCTGAAAAACATAAAAAACTGACCCAATTTTCAATGTTTTACTGTTCTCAAAGATTTCATTTACTTATTGGTGTTTCTTGTGTGAAAACGGGTGAATAAAACTATTTCTCAATAATTAATAAAACATTACAGCTTGAGAAAGAAAAAAGTATTTATTACAAACAGATACATCTGTACTTTTAGTTTAAAATATTGCTTGGAAGTTCTGCCTGGGAGGAAGGTCTCCAAAAGAATTGTCACATCTTTTGGTGGCCTAGATAACAGAAATGTCATCTGGGGAAGAGAACTAGTATTACTGCCAAGATACTGAGTTCAAAGATGTCTGTTGCCATTCTGTACTCTGACTGCCTTTCACCTCGTTAGCAACCCAGGAAAAATAACCCAAATGACAGATGCCAATTACAATTCTTCATTTCTCAATTCCTTTAAAAGCCCTGCTCAGATCTGGGTCCAAGGTCCACTCTTCTGATCATATCTTTGCACTAAATATATCAAATAGCCCAGCAGTGTATGTTTAGCTTGTGCACTACACTGGCAATCAAGTAAAATGCAGCAATCTCATGTAAAACACAGAACTAAAGAAAGAACTTTTGCTGCTCTGGAAACCTCATGGTGAAGAGTTCATTGTGCTTCTTGGACTGTTCTTACTACTCATTCAAGACAAGCATCCAGCATGAGCAGGTTGCTCCACCAGGAACCAATTGTTATATATCTGTGAGTTGCCATCTCAGCAAGCCTCTCTAACCACAAATGTATGGGACAGACCACAGATCTTTTTCTGGGCTCTTGAAAACTGCACACCTTGAAGTGTCATGGTTAGACCAAGTTCTGATTGATTATGAGTCCTTAGGCAAGATTCATTAGCAGGTGGCAACTCCCATGGGAAACAAAAAACACTGCAAATATAACCTGCTTTTGAAACCTGAACAACCCAGCACAAACACCAAATAGGAAGACACAAGCAACCATAAAAATTACAAACTCTTTCTTCACCCAGGGAAGCAGTGTGGGCTGAAGAAAATCTGTTGCCTTATACTACCTATAAAGCTTTAAGGAACAGATGAACCTTTTCTGACAAAACAAACAAACAAACAAACAAACCAATCTGGACATAAATATGATTCCTAAATAAGGTATCTGTGTCTAGAGGAAATTGATCAGCAGGATAAGTGTTCATGAGAGCAAGTTTGCTTCCATTATCTATGTCCAAAGGCATTTTTTTACCATGTACTCTCCACATGGATTGCTCAGTCTATTTGCAACTTGCTTGCAGTCACAATGTGCAGTAAACTTAGGTACTTGAAATTTCTTCCATAAAAGCAGGCAACCAACAGGAGACTTAAACAGGAAAAACATTCCCATTGTAAAGTTTGACTTGTCCTCTTCTGAATTGAAGAGAGCTGATTCTGAGCTGAATTTTTATTTCATATCATACTTATCATAAGGACAATATGGCTCAGATCTTCTACTCTAAAAGTGAAATATATGTCAGAATAAGGCAAAATACAGAAGGAAAGTTCTTTCTTTCTCAACCTGATATGCCTTTCTTAACTCTATTCAGTTTCCTTCCTCATCCTCTGCATTCTTTTTCCCTTTCTCTGGTTTTCCTAACGCTCAGGTTTTTCACCTTTGGCATTCAAACTCAAAGGCAATGAGGCACTTTATCCTATTTTTTTTTCCAAACAAAAATTCAGTCAAAATAGGTGTCTTACCAACAAGAAATTGCTTTACATAAAGTGTCTAAATTTTATACAGAGAACTAGTTTTCACAGAAAAGTGAAAAGAAAGTTTTGAATTTTTTGGCTATGAATGACGGTTTGTTTATCAATAAAGTGAATGTTTCTAACCAAAACTTAAGAAACAGCTTACTTATCCCCAAAAATAAACATATTGCTACGAGAACTGAATCATCTCAATCTGGTTCTTTTGGCCCTGCATCTCTTGGCTGAATTTTCTGGTAAGCTTTTCCTGTATTTAAAATATTCATTACATCTCTGCCTGTCTGAAATCCGATGGCATCTATAAAAAATGAGCGCACTCTGCAATGTCTCCCTCACAACACTAATAGGATTTTTCCCTTTTTCCAGTCAATGGGAGCTTCATCAGACTGACATGTCTTCTCAAGTGTGATGGATAGTGGCTTAGCCACTTCTTTGACCAATTCTCTCAGGGCTCACAGATGTACATTAGGAAGTCCTGTGGACTTGTGTACCTTCAGGTTCCCTCCATGGTCTTCAGCCATGAAGGACTGGCTCCTGTGAGTGAGGGACCTCACTCAGAAGCAGAGGAACAGCATGGAGAAAAAAGAACAACAAAGTGTTGGGAGAAGACCATAACACCCATTCCTCATCTTACTGTGCTGCCTGCTGGGTCAGGAGTAAAATTGAGCCTGGCAAGAAGAGGGAGTGGTGGAAATGCGTGTTTAGATTTGGTTTTATTTCTTGCTATTCTCTTGCTTTTATTGATTGGCAGTAAATTAAATTGATTGGTTTTTTCCTATTGATTGGTAGTAAATTACATTTATTTCCCCAAATAGTTCCTTGTGTCACTTATTTTCCTCCAGTGTACTAGGAAACCCAAAACCACAAAAACACCTAAGAAACACAAAAGTGTAAGGTCTTCCATCTTCCCTGCAGTTTCTTTTCAGGATCAATATATCTGGGAAAGCAGAGATCAAACATGCCTTATAATCTCAATTTCCTAAGTGAGAGACTGAGCTAACATCTCCCTTTAGTTATTTGGAAAGGTAAATCTACAAGAGCTTGATGAAGAGGCCAGACCCCTCCCTTGTACTGAAGTCCCAGGAGATGAGGTGAGAATGCCTGAAGCATGTGAGATGACAGAGACCAGCTCCATAGACAGCTACTTTTATGCCTGCTGGTTCCCATTACCACCCTAAAAAAAACCCAAACCAAATCCATGGACACACTCTCTCAAAAGAAAATGAGAAGCATCTTCACAACACATAGACTCAGCACAGCTGTGCTTTCCCTCCCTTGGCCTCTTGGGCTCTGGGAAACAGCAAGCAACCCACCAGAAACCCCAATGAGCTATGAACTGGGGAAGCTACTCCAGACACAGAAGAAGAACAGGAAAATGTTGAGGTTTTTTCAGCTCTTCCCTGATATTTTTTTCCCACTGTAGCCACAAAATACCAAGTTTATCTCTTTTCTCCATCCACTAAGTGACTGAGAAAAGGCTGACACAGTAAACAGTTGTGTGATTCGTGGCACCACTTCCCAATGCTTGCACTATGTACATATATGCCTCAGTCACAAATTCATAGCAAATTTGGGTCAAGAGTCAAAAAGTTTATGCACAAAACTCAATAATCCAAGTCTGTTTCTGCACCGCTAGTTCAAATGACTCTTCACACTGGCAAGTATATGAGCCAAAAGAAGATATAATAATTGCTTAGACATGCCTAAAGCAATGCAACAGCCAAAATTATCTAAATTAGCTATGTCAAAGCATTTACAGCCATTGGCATGTCCAAATTAATTGACCTGCATCCTGCCTGAACTGTATCACCCATATAAACCAAGAGTTTAAATTGCTATTGTCAAAGTTAAGCATTAAATTAATTAGTTGCTGAGTTTACTGGAGTCTGACTGCTAATAAACAGGTTGTCTGGCAAATATTTGTAAATTAAATGTGCTTAACGGTGTTGGTGATAAGTTTGAGAATTGCTTTATTCAAAACTTGAGAAGAAAAACAGAGTAACAAGTCAGAAATCACATAAGAGAGAGCCTAATGCACTTTCTCCTTGAGATTATGGATGAAGCAATAAAGCTAAAGCAACACTTGGCCCACGTACTTCTAATAGTGGTTTGCTGCTGGAAGTGCCTCAACTGCTGACATAAATATCCTCCCTTGGGATATCCCGCATCAGTTTTTCAAGAATTTCAAGCTATGGCTTATACCTGCTGTCGCCTGATGATGATCTGTGTTGTAACGATGTGCTACACACAAAAGCAGCAGTAACAGAGGTGTGACAGGATGGAAAGCACACAGATCTGATATCCTGTCAGTCCACACAGACCCAGTGTGCTACCTGGTGTATGCTAGCCAGTCAAAGAACAGCTTTAAGTTTGTATTTCTACAGCTCTGAAGAACTGTTGCTCTTAAAACCAGCACTCCTTCTGTTTCTCGATGGTTAAGAAATAGCATTTTAAACTGTTGCAGAGACCTGTTCAGCAGGGCATTCCAAGTCCAAGCTTCATTCCACATGGAGATAAGCCAGCATGAGGTTTAGGAATGAGCCATTCAGGGATTTGCTCCCCAGTGGGCAAGCATATACACTCCACATCCATTGCAACTTGTGTACCATCCTCAGAATTCCATGCTTTTCAGGAAAGGAATGATTATTCTGAGCCTAAAGGAATGTTTGTGATTCACTAGAAGGGCCCTGAGACGTAAGTGGGATGTGTTACTCCGTTCTTTTTGTTTGAAATTACTTCTGAGCAAGAAACTTCTGCCAAAACAGCTTTGCCAATTAGTTGTTCTTGGCTAACAGGAGGAAATGCGAGCATGCTGCACGGTCATGTATAACATCTTAACACCTCTCTCCTGTCATCTACATGAAAGTGCATCCCATTGCAACAAAAACAGACTCCAAGAAAGGAAAAGAGTTTCAGCCTGCATATCAGCAGAGGGAATGAACAGCTTATTCTGACAGCAAAAACAATTTTGGCTGTTCTGCCAAACACCAATAAATTAAAGCTTATTCTTCCTCCTTTTCTGTATACTTGTGTTTTGAGTATAGAGCTCTGAGACACAATCAGATGGTATTTAGATTATTTACCCTTAGAATTAATCAGTGCTTAAGATGGAGGTATATCTTACATCCAAATGCATAATAGCAAAAGAATTCAACATGATTAATGTTTTTGCAATCAATACCAAATGAAGTGCAGGTAATTTGCCACTTGTTTAAAAGCATTTAGATTATCCCTCGGTGGTATTTTGATCACACATATATATATATACCACTACTTTCTGCAACATCAGCATAAATGGAGTCATAAAATCCAAGGAGCAAGAATGAGCAAAAAGGCAGACACATGAATCAGAACCACTGGGGCCTCCCTTCTTTTTTTCAAGAAGTACATCCATAAAAGTTGATTTTTCCAGTAATTTCCTTAATATCTTGTATTAATAAGTCCAAATGAGCTCTGGCTAGCAAACCATTACTACTATACTGTCTACACATGCTTGACTGGCACCTTTTACTCAGCCTTTATGCCCAAACATTCCTTGATCTCAGCTGGACAAGGGTTTATAAGCAAACTTATTTATGGTACCAGTGACTTGCTCACAAGATATGCCATTACACAGTAATTCCACAGACCTTCTTACCCAGCAGACAAACACTTTTACTGCCTACTGGACCTGACCTCAAAAACAAATTATGAATTCATAAACCCTATTATTTAGCGACGTGAATTTAAAGCAACTGACAATTTTCCCTGCTAAATTAAATCCTAACACTAAATCCTAACTGAACCCTGATCACAGCTCAAACACAGACGCAGGCCCTAACCCAGATTCTGACCTTAACACTGATCCTGGCTTTGAACCTAACCCTAACCCTACCCCTAACTCCTAACCCTAACACTAACTCAACCCTAATTCTAAACCTAATCCCTAATCCTAATATTTATCCTAACACTAATTTACCCTGGCCCTAACCCCTACCACTAACCCCTAGCCCTAATGCCAGGAAGGCAAATTCAGGATACAAACATATCCAAATTCCACAGGGTATCAGTGCCAGACATTCATGACCCCTAAGGTGCTGTTCCATTCAAGATAGGTTCTGCCTCAGTGTAAATGTCTTGAAGAGTTGTTGAATTTCCTTTCATTTTTTTTTTTTTTTTTTCAGTCCATGTGGAGGGTACACAGGGAGAAACATGTCAGAATCAGAAGTATGAGAAATATGACTTCTGAGAGAAAGCAATAAATTGAGGTTCAGTGGACAAAATATCTCTCACTTAATTTAGGGAGTCTTTTGGGGGAGGAGAAGACCATATACAGGCAAATCTTCAAAGCTAAACCCAAGACAGACAAGTAGCTAAATCAGAAAGAAGAAAGCTAAGAGAGATAGGAGATCACTAGCTTATCAGACTTGGTTCTGATTTGTGGAAATGAGAGATGGCAATGAGATGGTGACATTTAAAGTAGCATTGTCAAGAAGTAGCAAGAATCCAGCAGGACCCATTGATCCATCACCCTCAATTTTAGGACATATATCTATGTAGGATTCTAAAAATTATGGAAAGGATTTGCTCTTTACATCCTTGTGGGATGAACCACTATTCTGGTAGTTTATTGCAAGGAGGACAAGTTGAAATATTACAGTGTCCAAGAACAGTATTAAGAATTATAGCAGAAGAAAACATCCTTTCTGGAACAGACCAGATAAAAATCTTTGCTACATTATTCAAGGAATTTGTTAACATGACTAGTCAAGGAAAAGGAGAAAAGGAAATGAGTGAAATAACATGGGAATATTTGGATAAAAAAATCAGCCAAATCAACAGTCAAAACCAGTAAGAGATGTTGCAGCTGTACAAACCACCAAACGCTTCAGAAACTCATCAGTGTTTTTGTATCTTCACTACAAGATTAAAAAATGTTTTAAGGGAGCTGATTGCTGCCAGCACAAACCCTGTTATCTTGTCCAGCTGTATGGCCTGGCTCACTTTATGGCATAGACTTGCAATTCTTTATTATCTGCCTTTCTGCACAGCAGGAACCAGATTCCTGAAAGGGCACAGCTCCCAAGTGGGAAGCCAAAAGGAAGCAGGCAAACAGCATCGCCAGATGCTTCCTTTAGTCTTCAGAAGATGGATTCCAACACCTTCCAATGCTTTACCAGGAAGAGTTTGAGCTTAGGTAAGTTTCTTTCAGCCCTTGCCACAAAAGCGTCTTGCCAGTGACGCTCCAAGCCATGGTTATGGGCTGCAAGGAGAAATTGAATCAAACTGGCGAACCCTGAAGTGTCCAAACAGACAACTGAGTAACCAAATTGCAATGAACACTTATTTTAGATTTTTAAGCAGAGGAAAGGACAGTCTTTAGATATTTCCATGGTACTAATATGGGATTTAAATCATCTGAATATACTTCAATGCCACAGATTCCATTATATAGACCAAAGGCAAGATCATTGCTCATCGTTTGGCTCACTATTGCTGTAAAAAAAAACAATTTAAATGAGGAACTAGGTATGAGGAGCACTATTTAGAAATGAGTAATATAATTAAAATATGTTATCTTTCCATGATTCCTATAAAAAAGTGCAGGCACATGCATGTGGATAATCACCTTGTGGCTTTACAGTATGAGTTTTCCAAGTCCTGGACAGCCTAAGTCTCAGAGGTCATCTACGAACTACTTGATATCACACAATTCCCTACTGAGAGGTTTTGGGAACTGTGCTCTAAATCCACTGCTACCAAGCACTGCCAGACAGACGGGCAGAGCAGGTTTGGCGCTTTCTGTGCTCCCAATAGTCACAAAGATACACGAAGTGGATTCTTCAAGGATGGTGGAGCAATCCCATGCATCCCTGCAATCACAACAAATAGCTGTTTCAGTCATTTTATACATAATGATTTGATAACCCCTCAGCACAGGTGTGTTCTGCATTTTACACAATTGCCAATAAAATTGTAATGATTTCAGAACCTATGTGCAATAAATTTCAACAGCTATATTTAATGTTAAGTCTTTCTGTAAACAAAAATATTTTTAAAAATCCTTGCCACCGGCAAAGCATTAAAAAAGGAAACCAAGTGGTCTTTTCATCTACTTATTAAAATTAACTTTGATATTAATAATTGACATCATATATTATTCAGACCTTTATATACAGAATTAAGTAGGCTGTAAAGCAAAGGTTATTTAAAGGAAAGCAATAGATATGAAAAACTGCTGTCATTCAAGAGTAGCAACTAAGTTGCAAATACATTGAACTTTATACAGCCCTGCTCTTGGAGGGAAGCCAGCTTTCCTGCTGTTTCATGCTCCCATTGTTGAAGACTTGACTAGAAAAAGAAAATCCTAGCTCCCACACATTGAAAACTAATTTATCTATAGGCAATTATTTACTTATTTAAATCCTTTCAATAGTCACATGACACAGAGCTACTACTCTTTTTTTCTTACATCAGAGACGACTCACAGAGAGCATCAAGGAGGGAGGATTCTCACAGCCCCTGAGGCAGAGGGTGGACCAGTCTCTCAAGTCATTCAGAACCCGTCTGAATGGAATCATCAAATCATAACCCTCTTGAAAAAAACAGTCAAATTCAGTCTCAGTGTTTCCTGAGTTTCTTACTTTCCATCTCTCACGCTTGGAGGACAACCCAGAGCCTCTAATCTGACATTCTGTACTCCTGATGCTTGTGCTAGGCTTTGGGATCAAGTTCCTGATCTCAAGTTCCTGTATTGATGGTGAAATACAACCCTACGGCTCAGTGTTCAGATTTCCGGGAGAACCATCCTCATGAAACCAGCCAGGTCATAAGCCAAACGAGTCACTCCAAAAAATGTGGGAGTCTGGATCAATCATTCAAGAACAATCACTAAATTACACATTTTAACAGATATAGATTTCGTCTCCTGCATATCAAGGTAGGTTCTCCAGGCAGAAAATTACCCTCAGGATTATTCTTTGTACTCGTACAATTATTTATTCTGGAGACAACTGTTTGAATGACAAGAACCTGTGGCTTAGATATCTGGGATATTTCACAGTCCCAAAGAAATTTATGTGACTGAAACAAATATGTTTGTCTATTTGCCTCAGATTTGACTGAGTGGACTTGGTGGAGTTTGCTCTGCTCAGGAAGCTGCAGTGCTGGCCTTGAACTATGTTTCTGTAAGGAACTTTGGATTGGTATATTTATCTCACACTACATGTCTGAATTTTCTCTATTTCTTATCCAGTAAGACAATTTTAGGAATTTAAAGTCCTTTCCATGCACCCTCTTTATGGAATAGGTGAATGTAATCCAGCCAGTCCTGGGTCCCAGATGGCATCTGTTTTCCATTTCCTGGGTCATGTCCACATTTGTATTAACTTCTTAAATTTCTAGTTTCCTAAATCACACTTAGCCATTCTCCTCCTCCTCAAGGAAGATTGAAGACCTGTTTTCTTCCATGTCCAAGCAGCTCCCCTGGTATCTCATCTGTTAGTAGGAGTTAGATCAGTATGGTGGACATCTGTCTGTCCTCTCTCAACTCAGGGCCCTGTTAGCAAGTTGCAGGTCTTCCTTTGTACAGATACATTCAAAAAGGACAGGAATTTTATGCTCCCAACAGGTTGCAATCAGCTGGAGCAAGATGCAGTGTGTGGATCTGGTTGAACAGAGGGTGTGCACCTCCTCTTGTCAAGAGAAAGAGGGGGAAGAGGGTTTGCTGGGCAGCATGGCAGGTACCCAAAAAGGGATCATGAGAGGATGATACAAGATTTGGGAGCAAGACACAAGAATTGTCATAATCCCACTACCTATGCAGATGTAGGACTCATTGGCCAAAGGCTGTGTCACTGCACAAGAGGCAATTTTCTGGTGTGACACCCTTGCCTATCCAGGCTGCAGAGCAGGTGTCATTAGTAAATGACAGCAAAGAGAAGTGCTGAACAGCGAGCAGCACACAGTGACAGTGGCACAGAAAGGACAGAATTCAACTTTCACCTGGATCTCTGTGGCTCCTGGCTGTCATTTATCCTCCTTTCCTTCAGCAAAATAAGGAACTGTCTGTGCTTCCTTGCTTTCCTTTCACTGCCCCTTCGTCTCATGTCTTTGTTCTCCTCAGGCTACAGACGTGGCTCAGAATCCTAATGAAGGACAGGAAGACTCTTCCCTGGGAAGAGAGATTTAAGTAATTAGATTGGCTGCTCCACAACTCCCTTTTATTTGCTGGGCACTGAGTATATCATGTTTTCTGCAGGTATTACCTAGTTGCTGAGATCTAATAAGTATTAAATTAATGATCTAGTGTAAAGTATTTCTTATCTGATTTTGGAACTAAATTATCACTCTAAATAGGTGAGGTGAAGGAAGTTAGAATAAGTAGTGTCTATTTTTTAGAGAAATTCTTTGTGTTTCTCAGGACTGAGAAAGTCTAGGACATAGCAATAATTTTATTTACTGGTTACCGTAACTTTCATTATATTGATCTATTGTAAGTCCCTGAAAGGTTAATCCTGAAATGCCACTTGCCTTTCTTCTGGCTCTCTTTTGAAAGATTAATTTTCCCTCTAAGCAGATTCAAACTCTCTTGCTGTCAATTGACCACAAAATCAATTGTCATGATCACAGATCTGGCTTGAATTATGAGAAAGCATTTACTTTGCTTCCACTATAACCATTTCTCACACCTTTTGCTTAACCAAACATATTGCAACTAGGAAAAAGAAAAAGGACCATTTGCAGCTATAGCTAACATGTCAGAGTACACTGACAATTGTGCTGATTTTTCAATCCATGTGATGAACATGTTCCTCCCAGGTGACAAAAACCAGTACATCAATGATCTCCAGGAAAGGTCTAGATCACATATTAGGAAAAATGTCTTTACTGAAAGCATGGCCAGGCCTCCAAACAGGCTACCCATGGAAGCAGTGGAATCACCAATCCTGGAACTGTTCAAAAACCTAGTGTCACTTGGGATGTGATTCACTGGTGAGCAAGGTGGAGACAGCTTAATTCGATGACCTTAGAGGTCTTTTCCAACCTTAATGAACTTATGATTCTATGAAAACTAAGGCAAACTTTACCACCAGATCCTCTAGGCAACTTCAGACAGACAACAAATGGAGTATTCTAGGCAAGAGGCAGAAAAGGAGGTAAGTTAAACAGAACTGCTTTGTGTTGGCTTCCACAGTAATCAGGGGCAAAAGGACTGTCAGCAATTTACAGAGAATTAAAAAAATAAATAAAATAATAAAAAGGGGAAAAAATAAATCAGGGAAAAAAATGCCTTTCCTTAATCCATGCTGACTGCCTCTGTTTCCCTGGTTATCCCTTCCCCATGATGACACTCAAGGTAAACTGCTCTGTGACCTTCCCTGGCACCAAGCTCAGTCTGACAGTCCTCAATTCCCAAGATCTCCTTCCAATCCTTCTTGTAGGTGGGAATTACATTTGCTAACTTCCAGCCAACTGGGACACCTCCATCTAACCAGGAGTGCTGGTAGGCAGGAGTTAGGATGTAACCCTAGCAGATCAAAACCTAGTTTTGAAATGTCTAGCCTATTAATTCACACAACATGCCTCAGCTTCCAATTCTTGCCAAGTTGTCTGGATTTATAGAACTTACTGACCCCAACTAAAATCAGATATCAAGTCTTGGAAAAAATACCAAGTAACAACAAAAGAAAATTAATTTCATAGTTTTTAAATCAGCCCAGAAGGTCTTCAATGTTCTGCACTGATGCACTGGTTAGGTTATATCCAGAAGTTCCAAGACCAGTTGATAAAGCTGCCCAACCATCCCACAGCTCTGCTTGGTTAGGCTTGCTTCTCTGTCTAGCCATGGGAAGCCAAAGGAAATGCCAAGAGATATGTTCCAACAGTCTGTGCTTAGACACTGAAATAAGTGGTCCAATTTGAAAAGAAACATTAATCCTCCAGCAGCTCCTGGGGCAAGCCTTGTCTTTTTCTTTTTTTTTTTTTTCTTTTTTTGGTCTTTTATGGAACTTTTTTTTCATTTAGCTTGTAAATATCTTTGCTTCTTTTAGAGGAAAAATATTTTCTCCCCGCTGGAGAACAAGAGGTACAAGATTCTCCCAGGAAGTCTTTGAAAAGGTTTTCATCCCATTCACTGTGACTTAGTAACAGTCAAAGCTGAATGGGAGTTCTGCTTTGTTTAAGTTGAAAGTTCCCGATTCTTTTCTCTATTACATAATTCAAGGGGCATCAGAAAATAGTAGAGCTATTCAAGGCCAGAAATAGCAGGGAATAATAAGAAAGAATATTGCTATTCATTAATTAAGTCCTGTCTCCTTTGTGATCTTAACATTATAGCTCAGACAAGCTGGAAGAAGTTTTCCTTTCAGTCTCAACAACAGTCTTCCTTTGCTTTCCTTTCCTTCCAACTGAAAAATAACTAACATTGCCATAACAATCCTCTTCTTCTCATCTTCATGCTGGTCCCCCCAACACCCTCACCAAATGAAATGAAAAATGTAGATACTATTCAGTTCTGAAACTAGTTTAAGCACACCCATGAAGAGGTCTATTTAACATTTAATCCAATGGTTCATCACATCCACATATATCCACATTAATCCCCATCATCTATGGCTATCAAATATTTGTTCAAGAAGAAAACACTACATAGCTAAGGAAAGCATGAGCTAAGCACCTCTGAATATATTTTAAATGCAAATATTTTTACCCTATGTCCAGTCCTGCTGTTAGGTCATTTGCAAATCAGGTTTTAGTGATAGGGTTTTTTTTGCTAGATTATAGAAAGCCACTGACCCTGAGTAATGAATATTCTCTATATAATCATGAATACATCTTTATATAAATATATATTCTGCTGTGTAATTGTACCTGAACTGATTCTGAAACTCTGTTGTGGTACCCACTGCCTTCTATAGCTCAACTACCTAATGATCTGTGTTTCCCATAAGTTCCTACTTCCCAGGTTTTTGCTGGGACAGATGGTGGGTGCCTAACATAAGGATAAAGAGATTAAAGATATATTAACAGCAGGAGGAAGCAATTTTTTGTATCACAGGTCCAGTTATATTAATACTGGAGACTTTATGGGCAAAGGGATCCAAGGTATTATACATTTTCCTCCAAAGAGGAAGCTACTTCTGACTTAAACAACACCAAATCTTGGTCTTCCTCCAGATTTCTCTAGGGGTCAGGGGAACATTTCTGGTTTAAACAAACCTAGAAGCATTGAATTATGGAATGGTTTGGGTTGGAATGGACCTTAATGACCATCTAGACCAACCCCCCTGGACATGGGCAGGGACACCTTCTACTAGACCAGGTTGCTCAGTCCTGTCCAACATGACCCAAACACATATCCAGGGACAGGGTATCATAACTTCTCTGGGCAGCCTGTTTTAGTGACACATCACCCTGATGAGAAAAATATCTAAACTAAACCCACACCCTTTAAGTTTAAAGCCATTATCCTGTGTCATATCGCTACCTGCCCTTGTACAAAGATTTTCGTTTTCTTAAGGTGCCTTTAAGGTACTAAAAGTCTTCTAGAAAGCCTACCCAGAGGTTTTCCTACTCCAGGATAAACAAATCCAACTCTCCCAGCCTTTCCTCACAGCAGAAGGTCCATCCCTCTGATCATCTTTGTAGCCTTCCTTTGAACCTATTCTGCCAAGTCCATCAACTCCTTCTGCTGGGGTCCCTGGAGCTGAACTCCAGGCAGGGTCTTATGAGAGCAGAGGCATTTCATCACCTCCCTCAACCTGTTGAGGTCATATGTCTTTTGATGCAGGCCAGGTGTCCTGGTTTCAGCCAGGGTAGAGGTAATTTCTTCTCAGGAGCTGTTGCAGTGCTGTGTTTTGGATCCAGAATGAGAATGGTGCTGATAACACACTGATGGCTTGGGTTTTTGCTAAGTCATGTTTATCCTGAGTTAAGGATGGTTTTTTCCCCCTTGTCTCATGCTCTGACAGTGAAAAGGTTTGCAAAAGAAACTGGGATGGAGCACAGCTAGGACTGGTGACCCAAACTGACCAAAGGGATATTCCACACCATGGAATGTCATACGCAGTACATAAACTTGGGGGAGCCACCCAGAAGGAAGGGCTGATGTGGGTTCAGGAAGTGGGGTCTGATATCGGTCAGTGGGTGGTGAACAATTGCACTGTGCATCATTTGTTTTACACTTTTTATTACCATTAATAGTATTTACCATTATTACTGTATTTTACCTTTTTTTTCAAAGGATTTTTGTTATCTCAGCCTACAGGTTTTACTTTGGTTCTACTCCCCTTTCCACTGGGGTGGAGGGAGCAAGTGTCTGTGCTGATTAATTTCCTTCTGGGCTTAAACCACAACACCAGGACACAGCTGGATTCCTGAACTGCAAGAACACAGTCCTGGTTCATGTTGAGCTTCTCAAGTCAGTAGGGAGTATTGCTGCAAAAAGAGAGTCACTTCACCATGCATAAATCTAAAGAACACTTCCAGTTCACCTGAAGTAGGGGGAAAGTTAAACGTAGAAGTATTTTACTCCAGTCAACTTTTGGGGTCACAAGTATACATGAAAAATGCTGACTTTTTCATGGGTTTTTTTTTCTGGTTGGGATTTTTTTTTTTTTTTTCAGTTTGTTTGCAGGTATTTTGCAAGCTTTCCAAATAACACAGGGGAAAAAAAAACTCTTTGCTGTTTCATTAGCAGACAGGGAACAGACCCTATTTCTTTTGACTTTCTCACCAGCTGTATTTTCCAGCTGTGTAGATTGCATACTGGCCTTAATTCAAGGTTGAGGAATAGAACCATATTTGAATTCTACCCATCTCTAATCAGTGCTGAAAAACATGATTCTGAAGCCTTTCAACTATCTTTTCACTTTGAGCACTGTTTAATTGCAAGAAAATCAGCAATGTCTCCTAGTAAGGAATCAATAGAGGTAAAAAATACAGTCATCAACTTGCTGCAATACAAATCCAGATATGGCACACATGTTGAAGAGGTTTCATTTACCTTAATCCTTGGTAAACAAATTAGTTTCTGATTTTTAATAGTGTTTTTAACATATTTCTGATTTGAGATAGTAGGAATGATTTAATGAAAACCTCAGCCTCAGTGGGGGATATCTTTGTAGTAAAGTCTCGCTGTTCTGGTATCATCAGAATCCTAAAATATTTAAGGCAACTATTTATTCTTTTCTCTGTATCTAGTGGAGTGAGGCCTTGTTCTTTCTAGCCCCAATTATTTCTACTACATGTTATTACTAATGGCAAGAAAATACCACGAGAAGGGCCAAAAGTGCATGACAGCTAAGTGATCATCAGAGATCCTTTTGTGTTACCTAATTTGTATGATTGTGTATGATCGGTAATCAGAACATCACAGCTGCATAAAATCCCTGTCATACATTTTAAAAAGCACACACTTGAAATAATTTTGACAGTTTTCCTGCACTTTCTGTGTGCAAGAATGCCCAAATGCCCAACACACTGATGTGCTTCTGTTTGAAGTTGGGCTTAGCTCCTGAAGTTTTGCTTCTGAGAAAGAACTCTTACTGGCAGCAAAGACTCAGCAGCCAGGCTGTGTTGAAACCAAAATTCCTGCTGACTGAGGCACACAGTTAAGAGCTGGAAACTGTAAAAGTAGGAACACACAGGAAATTAAAAAAGTTTAACAGAGGAGATATTTCCTCGCAGAAGAGAAAAACAAGTCAGTAAATGCTAAGAATTCATGCTCACAAAGTAATCATGCACATTCACCCTTTTTTTTTTTTTTAAAGTAATGGCTCCTAGAGAGCTTTGGAGAGTCTGGAGAACCCCTCTGCTTACAATTATTTGCATGTTACATATTCTGCAAATCTTACACTGTGAGATTTGTGATATGACAATGTCAGTATTTGCATGCAAGCAGTATATTTTTGAGTTGCAATTTTGTCTGCTCCTGCTGTTCATTCCTCACCTGGAGCCATAATGTACTCTCCTTAACATCATAATCACACAGCAACCCATGTTGGTGTCACAAAAAAAGGGCTATGACTTCAGCTGAGTGATTGGTAGGAACAGAAGGGTTTACATAAAGAGAGATGCTGTCTGCATGCAAATGTGTCCATTTAAGAGGGAAAAAAAGAGCAAGTGAGAGCCATTAATTAGAAAGCGCTATGTTAGCTGAATTGCATTCTCATGGAATATTTTTCAGGCTCTATGAAGCATTCAGCACATCTTAAAAGAAATAAAAAAGTACAATCTGGCTCCAAATCTCTGTTGTTATCATTTGGCACAGATCACTGGATTCTGGCCCACCTGCAATCTGCAGCGAGTTGTAGTTTGCCTTTTGCACACTCTGTGAGGATGCTGTTGATTCTCTGTATCTGTTTTCATCAGCCAGTCCCAGTTTCAGTTCTTTTCTTTATAGCAAACTCTCTGTGCTCAAAGTCTGAGTATACTAGAGAGGTGCCCCAGAGTTTGGCATCAGCTGTTATCAAATAAAATAGCTGAACAGCAGATGGACATTAGAGACTTTGGTTGCTCACACAGCAGGTGCCAGCTGAACCTTAATACCACTAAACAAGCAAAAAATGTGCAGTGAAGTTGGTAGTCAGGCTTTTACCCTTACTGTTTTCTCCCAAAGGCAGGGACCGTGAAAGCATATCTACGCACCAAGGGATGTAACCCTGATTCCTCAGCCAGGAGAGCTCCTTGCCTTTTCTCCATGCTCTCAGGTTATGCTTTAAGGCTGCTTGGACAGTCTTAAAACAAATATGTGGAAGCCAAAATTAATGACAACACTGAGATAAGGAGTGGACTGTTTTAAACCTTTCCCTACACTCTCCAGAATCGCAAATGGATTGGACTGTGCCTGGAAGGTTTTTACAGGAGCACCTTCACCTAACCTGAGACAGAAAGAGCATTAATTCACCCACCAGCTTGTTCACTGAAACTCTACCCCAGGAAAAACCAGAGGCTGATAACAGAAGCAAGTAAATGTAATAGGAATTGGGTATTCATGTGAAGGGTCTCTTGAAAAATCCAGTCCAAGACCAAGGAGGTGTCCACAGACTAGACATGCCTGATGTAGCCTTAGGGGGCTCATAAAAAATACTTGTCCTCAGCTCCCTACAAGCTGAGTCAAGAGAGTCTGGCATGTACAGAGGGAAAATTAAAATGAATGTGTGAATTGTCTGTATGTGTCCATCTCTTTGCCCTGATGGAATCAGCCTCAAATGACTGGTCCTCTGCTTTCAATATCTCAACTTGGTGCATAAACCAGTGGATGAATTCAAGCCTAATACTAGCTGCAATTTTTGGCAGTGAAAGTGAAAAGGCTTTTTACATTAATAATTATGTAGAAATCTGATAAGTCAGTGTTCTTTAAAGAGAACTGAAACATAAAACTCTGTTTTGTGCACATATTGCAAAATAATTGTTTTAGAGTGTGATATCAGTTTTTTATATAAACTTTTCTGCTCTCATCTTTAAAATTTCACACCATATAAATAGTTTTTACCCTGGTTTTCTCTTCTGAAACAGGACTGAAACATACAGTTCTTCAAAACTGAAAAATTGCAGTATTAAAGAATACTTTAAGTCCTACTTAAGGAATGAGAACTATTAACTATAAAATTACTTGATTTTGCTATGAACATTTTACTGAAAATGACAACGTGGAAAAAACTTTAGTGGAAAATGTACTAAGATCTGAGTTTGAATAAATATACTTTTCTTAGTATTAGATATGAGCTGCTTAATTGCCAAATTATCTTCCCTGCTGCATAACTTTTGACAGCCTAATTAGAGTCTACATTACCGCTTCAGATCTTTTGGTCTCGATCTCGGAGATTATTTGAAAAAGTTTGCCAGTTGATGAGCTGCTGAGAATCTGGTAAACCCCAAATTAAGACTGCTTAGACTGACAAGATTTTAACATCTTTCCATTTAGAAATAAACTCTTAACTCATTAATAATGGTGCTAAAAACATTAGCGCTGATAGGCAATGGGGCTGGTCATAAAACTTCCCAATGGAAAACTTTCCAATGAAAAGATGAGAATACTCCAAAACCTCAGCCCTAGTGAGAAACTAAAGGAAATAATTAAAGGTGTTAATGTTTCTGTGTTCCATCACAGAAAGCAATAAAAAAAATTAGTTTAGATGGACTCCATTGCTGCCACGACAGCCTCTGTAAAAGCCTTGGGAGCTGCAATGGCACCAGAAATTTTCTTCTTCTGATAGCAAACATATAACGTGACACATCTTCTAGTTTTATGCCAAAACTTGTAGACAACAGACCAGGCTGACACACAGCCCCTTAGTGAGAGTAATATTTGACACAAGATGGCTTTTCTCCTTAAGTCACCTAAGCTCTTACACCTTCTAACTACCTTGGAACAACAGAGCTGTGTTTCATGCCATCTTCTCAGGATTCTCCTATACTATGACATTAACCCTGTACTTTCTAGTCCTCCAGACAAAGAGAGGGATGAAATACTTTCCCCAAATTATTTTTTTTTTACAAACACAAATATTGGCAGTTCTTAGCCCACTCTGTTCTTTGCTACTAGGAAATATGTGTAGTACAACTTTCAGTGATGAATTCACTCTGCCAGATACATTACTCTAGACAGTTTTTATGTATTCCAGTCCTCACATAATTGTTCTGTCTACAGTTAGGTAGAGTTGTGGGCATTTTTTTAACCTGTAATATGCTTTTTGGTGTCCACAGGAGCAGCTGGGAGAAAAGTTGTTTCTCTGTAGAAAATGCTTTGGCTTTGAACTTTCACAGCTGCAACCAAAATATCCTGAGATACTTTGTGTAAAAGAACAGACTTTATTTTAAGTGAATCAGGAGAGATTTAGAAGCAGAACAAGATGTTCTACCCCAGGCTAGGGGAACATGATGGAGCAGAAAGAAGCGCAGCTCTGTGGAAAGAGGGAGTTCCCATTTCTGGGAAAAAATCCTGTTCTAGGCATATTGCCTCAAACCAGGCCAAAGCATTCATATCTCAAAGTTTCCACACAGACAGCTATTTCTTGGAATTCCATGCCCATCATGGCTGGGTGGCCAGCTGCATCTGTGCTACTATCTCTGGTTTATGTCAGTCTTTGTTTAAAATGATGCAAATATGAACAAATCATCACTTTCCTTAGGTAAGTATTAACACTTATATCCCTCTCTCAGCCAACCAGATTAATGGATTATGGATACAAAGACAGCATCATGTGGTGAAAGGGAACATCAGCCCAAACACGGGGAGATTTTTGTGCTGCAATTCACTTTTTCAGCTTCTTTACATTAGGATTGCAAGTGCTTTTGTTCTCAAGTCCTGAAAACCATTTCTAGCACAGTACAACAGGCCTGATATTTCACCATTTCATCACAGGTTGCATTTAGTTGTGCTTTCACCTATCCTTCCAGTAAATTCTTGCAAAAACTGACTTACAGTGTTGGAAAAACAGATGTATTGAAAAAAGCAGGACATTACACCCGGAAGAAAGTTCTCTAAAAAAAAAACCCAAAAAAACCCAGATGCATACATGAGCAAAGGCCAAACAGCAGTATTTAGTAGTAAGACAGTGGAGAGGAAAAAGGAGATGCACTATAAAGCTGTAGTCTAAATGAAACACATTAAGAGGGATAGTAAACACTGATCTATGTAATGGACACCACAGATTCACTGCCCATAAAAGTAAGTAATAAGGAAATGCTGTGTGAATGGAAGAAAGTTTAAACACAAGGGATGCTGTTAAAAATTTTATGTATCTCAGGGCTGATATACAGCATGCAAGGGATATGCCTTCAAGGGCATAAAGGGTTTCCCCTGTGGTAGATTATCTGGAAACCATTTGTAAAGTAGAAGCACATTATTCAAACCACCACAGGAGAACAGTTTTTTAAGGGTATGTATTTTCATACTTTCTAGAAGCAATAAAGGAGCTGTCGCTATGGGTGATTTTCAGTCCGTTTAAGAGACGTTGCTTAGAGAGGAGGGAGGTCTTGTCACGGCTTGCACTAAGGCAAGAATCCTGGAGAACTGAGACACTGGTATCATTCCTCAGAAGAGAGAGACAATGGGAAACTTCTGAAGGACTTCAGTGCTAGCTGTCTCCACTCCGAATGGCTGCACAGAGCATTGTAGTCTGTACTCAGCTCTGTGAAAATGTTACACTTGAACTAAACAGAAGGAAACAGAATTTTCCAACTATAGCACACTTCCAGAAAGTGAATTGGCTTAAAATGTCTAGTGGCTGCCTTGCCAATTTTTATTAAAAAGCAAAGCAATGTGATAACAGTCCAACTTTAGTCCTATTTTTGATTTCACATTCATCGTTTTACAAAATTCCTCAGAAAATATAGAAACTAAAGGCTAAAATGCACTGTTCAAGAAGGCAGTTCATATCCACAGCTCTTTCATTAATTAAGAGGAGTTTAAGATGATGGCTTTGGAGATAAATTTTATTTCCTCTTGGCAACAGAAAAAAAAATTGCACAAGGCAAAATCCTTTTCTGCAAAAATTATAATAATGGAATGTTGGAGGAGGGAGGAAACATAGTTTGCTATTATGAAGAAGATGAAACTAAAGAAAAATAAAAAAAACCCAAATAACTCTGAGAACGATAAAACTGTATGTGTGGTAACTAACACCTAGATCCATAAATTGAAGCACAGATGCAAAACAGAGTTAAGCCAAGGGATCTGAGTCAAGCAGCACACAAGCATTGGTCGATGAGCATCTCAGCTTCCTCAATGATCTGTGATGCCACTGGGGGCCACAACAGTGAGTAATCATAGAATGGATTATGGAATGAATTTCAGAGGGAATTGGGCTGGAAAGGACCTTAAAGATCACCTAGTTCCAACCCTCCTTCCCTAGGCAGAGACACCTTCCACTAGACCAGGTTGCCCTAAGCCTCATCCAACCTGGCCTTGAATGCTTCCAGGGATGGGTCAGCCACAACTTCTCAGGGCAGCATGTTCCACCACCTCATGCTCACAGTAAAAAATTTCTCCCTAATATCTAGTCTGAACTTATTCTCTTTCAGTTTGAAGCCATTTCCCCTTGTCCTGACACTACCTCCTCTGGTAAATAGTATTAATCTTGTGAGCAATAGTGATCTCCAGCATAAGGCAGGCAAAGACATTAGCTTTGGCTGACATGGCATTTCCTCATGTTGTGCTTGTGTCACTGAACTAACTGTCCTGATGGATGCATTACAGTAAATTACACCAAATAGAAAACATCCCAGAAAGTTAATTAATCACTTTTCATAGTGATTAATAAGATAATAATATAGAGGGTAAATATTTAAGTGCTTGCAGAAGCACTTTTGTTTTTCCAGAAAGATCTAGCAACTCTTTCCCCAAGGTATTCAGTGGAGCTCAGGAATAATGAAAATTAAATGTTTAGAGAATCCTGTGCCTGAAGTTTTAAATGCCTCATTTTACCACAAGATTTCTGGCTGCAGGAAGAGTGAAGTCTGGTTTCTAGTGAAGCCTCGTGTCTCCAGTGGGCCTCCTCTCTGGAGTTTTACCTAGTATCTTAAAACAGAAAAGGAAAGGTACTGCCGTGTTTCCATCCTGCAGGTTTTAGGAAGCTCTTTCTTGAATGCCTAAACCCATTATTTCATGGAAGCTGCCAAATAAAACAGTTTTACGTCATCTATTCTGTAAATTTTGATTGAACCATTATGGTTTGAAAGTGGGTTTGGGACATAGAGATGTAAATACACACAGCTACACTCTATGATTTTATTTACTATGATTTTTAAGTGAGACAAAAAATCTGTTCAGTGGGTACTGAAACACATATTTTCAGAGGTACATAGACAATACTCAGAGCTTGCAAGTGATTTAATAAAAGCATCTGAGTTTTAGGACTCTGACTAAAGTAAACATTCTGTTGAATAATTTCTGTTGTTTTTAAGAGGATTTTGTACTTCAGTAATTGTACTTCAGTAATAGAGAGGATCTGTGTAGAAGAGAAGCCCAGACAATACTGAAACAAAACAGAACTCAAGCTTAATTGTCACTCACTTAATACTCACAAACCCCAGTGCTGAGAGCCACAGTCCCACAGACTTTCAGCAAGGCTAGGTTTCCAGATTTTGGAGTTTCTGGCTCAAGATTAAATTAAAATCCACCTTTAAGTTTCATTCTGAGTCAGCTCACATATGGAAGCAGTATTTCTCTTGCATCATTTTAGGAATGGGAAATTGACATTCCCTTTTTGTGTCACCTGTCTATGCTAAACAGCAATTTCAAGAGTCACAATGCGAGGTGTTTCTTCATGACTTGCACACAAGAGATTTTCTTGAGGCTTTTAGGAGAGAGGTGGAAACAAAAACTCTTGACTAGTTCTTCATCTGACATAAACTGATGGAAATGTGGTGAAAATGGGGAATCTTGTGGATTTACATGAGCCTCCAGGCTTTACATTAATGAAGAAATGCCATTAAGCAGTTACATGTGCTCTCACCTGTATGAGCATTATTGCAGATGAAGGCAGGAAAGCTCATATATAAAAGCCAGAGTGGATGGCAAATCAAGTTAAGTGAAGACCAGGATCATCAGACAAGCAGGAGAATGACAGCACAAGCATGACTGATTTAATGGGAGGGGATACATTTAATTCAAAGTGACAGTGAGACAGGAAACCAAGCCAGGGGGCTGAATACAGAGACATATGGACAAAAAGACCAAGGGAACAAAATTACGCTAGCCAGATCAGATTACCTGAAAGATGAATAAGTTTAGACACTTACAGCTTTCCAAAGACAAGTTGTCAGTGTCTTGAGACCTCAAATGCTATCAGCTCATTACTTTGGGTAGAGACACACTGGAGCATTATGGAGCAGCTCAGGATGCGGAGGTGAGCAGGTAGCACTGGGAGTGATTTCAGCAGTGAACCAGCTGATATACAGACAACAGTACCTTCTCTGTGATTTTCTAATGCCTTCTTTTTAATCCAAGTTTAATGCTTTCCTGCTCCTGTAATTCATCAGAAAGAAAGCAAGAAAGAAAGGGATTCCTGCAGGTTAGCCGTAACAGGAAAGTAAAGTCTAGCCCTGGCCTGAAATGCATCCCATTTGTCTAAAAAAGTCTGACAGCATGAGGTGCCTCAGAGGCACAGAGAGGTGAAATGACTTGCCTAAGTTCTCTTCCAGCATTTCAGAAAATAGTCTAGTGCATTAAATATGTCTAAACAGTCTAATTTCAGATTCATCCCCACAGGCAACCGAGAATATTCTTCAAGCATATGTGGCATAGTAAGATGCATGTCTTTACTACCACCACTCCTCCCATGTGGCTGCACTTATCCCAGGAAGGGGAAGCAGGCAGGATGGAATTACCTCAATACAGATTCAGAATTCAGTCTCTTTGAAGGCTACAGTGCCTTTGGATTCATTCAGTCTCAGGGGAGGAAAGGGTTCCTGTTTATTGGGAATTGGAGGTCTTACACTGACGTACTGTTTTAGCTTCCTAACCGTAAGCTAACTGGAAGAAAAAAGAACAAAGAGAGCAAGAATACTCTGAAACAAACTTCAGAAGACAAATGTGATACCCATCAAATCTACTTGCTCCTAGGTTTAGTAGTTTAGCAAGATTAATCCAGTAAGGGGTAAGACCATGCTTCTAAATTAACAAGGACCTGGATTATTAGGTCCTTGGACACCCTTAGGCACAAAATGGCCATTCCTTGCGATTCCTCATGACCCTTGAGATATTTGGGTGGAAGGCAGACAGAAACAGAGCAAACGGGTGGCAAAATTCACCAAAACTGCACCCAAGGGCATTCAGCATGGGACCTTGAGGCACTTCAGTGTCCAGAACCATCTTTCTCCTTCACTGATTTCTGTCCATCCTGTGAAGCTGGTTCCAGTCCTTCCCCGGCAGACTGAGGACTCTCCTCCTCCAAAATCTTTGAGGTAAAAAGGGTGTCATGTAGAAAACCATCACAGTGGGGAAAATGAATGTTTTCTCATCACACGTTAACACCTGCCTGAAAAACCCCAAAGCTAATAGAGAAATATAAAAGGTAGAGGAACATAAATCTGCTAGGCTGAATTCTGCTATGGAAGCATACTGTGTAAGTATGGAAGAATACTAGGTGTTATTACTTACCTCATTGAAAATGTGAAATTGACCCTCCAGACCTTCATCAAGAAATGCTAATTGAGTCAAAAACCAGAATGTGAGACCAGTGACTTTCTATGAAGGGAAAATTTTCATTTCTTTCTTAGCTGACATTTCATCTAGGACTTGATAGTGTTGGGTAATCTGAGCATTCTTGTTAACAAGCATAAACCCCACATAACAGAATGCTATATATTTTATCAGAACATGGTTAGTATGACAGGAGATCATTTTTCTCAAGTTTTTCCCATAACCATCTCAATGTTGCTTTTTTTTTTTAATTTTCTTTCCACACACACATGCACTTTCCACTCATTATCTCCATTTACTATAGCAAGGAGGGCTGACCTCCTGTGCTCTTGATATCCTGAGAAAAGTGGATAAAACTGCAGTATTCTTATTCCCCTCCCCACATATCTTCCAAAATTCTTGAATAGAATTAAACTATAATAGGTAGGTTGCAGAGGTCTCTGGCTTACAGCATCAAATTTCCAGGACAAACCAAGTATCTTTATGCCAGACTATATTGAACCTTGTTTCAAAACAATATTTCAGCTTTAACTGCAGGCAGGAATTTGCTCCTTGAGTTGGTTATAAACATACAAAAGAGTTACTGTTGGTTTAGAGATGTGGGAAAAAGGAGATTATTCTAATGGGCTGAACAACTTAATCTCAGGGACATTAGGGAAAGATCTGTTTAAGACACCCACAGAATCAGAGTCACCACAGCACAGATGGATTTGGAAGGGATCTCTGGACATCATCTGGCACAACCCTCCCACTAAGGCCAGTTCACCTAGAGAATGTTGCACAGGATCGCCTCCAGGCAGGTTTTGGATATCTCGAGAGAAGGAAACTCCACAACCTCTATGGGTGACCTGCTCCAATGCTCAGTTACCCTTTTCACTTGTCCTTTATGTGTGTAAGGGTTGAGGCAGAGATTGTGGTCTAGGAATTCTAAGACCTCTTTTCCACTGAGGAATAACAGAAAGCTGCTCTATTCAGGATCTCCCAGCTGTGTAACCAGTTGCTCAAAACAGGAAAAGGATCTACCTGAGCCCCAGATGTTGAGGAAGGAATTGCACAGCTTTGAGAAGTACATCTGGCACAAGGAGCAACAATGAGAGAAAGCATGAACGCATTTCAAGAGGATGCCCTAATTAGAAGCTTAAGGCTGTGAACAAATGAATTATCTTCCAGGACTTGACTTCTTCCATCCAAATAGAAGCACAATACTACATTTGAAACACAACTTACTTTCAGCTTCTAAGAAATAAAGATGTAAAGAACTAAACTTTTCCTCATGATCTGGGTGAAATAAGACTTTGCTGTATTTAGCACCTGCAATTCTTTCGTTAATAAGTTGCCTGATCTCTATGTTCTTGCAGACCTGGCTTCAGGTGTTTTAAGTTCTGGGCTCACATTGTTCACAAAATAGGAATGTTAGAGATCTCTTATGCTGGACACCCAGCATCACCTCAACCAGGGGTTTCAGTTAAGATTTTCAGTGCTGCAGACTTGAGAAAACCAAACCCAAGGAGCTCTGATCTCTTGACCACTATCTCATAGATGTATTGTTTCCCAGAAAAAAAAGTAAGTGTAGGAAGGGCATGTACATGTCTAATCTCTCTGAGACAATAAAGCGTGGGTCAGACACAAGAAACAAAGAACAGACAAGCCCTTTGCAGAAAGAAAATTCAGATTATTTACACTGAAAGCCAGGTTAGTCCTAGGCCTGATTTTAAATTCACCTTAAGGAAAGTATTCTTTAAGGAAAATATTTTTTAAAATACTATAAAGTAATAATTAAAATATCTTTACATAAACTACCATTGCTATGTATTCTTTTGTGAGATCAGATGCCACTACTACTGTAGTAGTTCAAACTTTCAGCTGTAAAAAGGTCACAGTAAATTTCAGTTTCACACACCTGGCAGTATATTTTAGAGGATAATCTTTACATTTCTTATATATTGCAGATATTGTGAATAACTGTCTCAGAATTATTTTTTCCTAGTAGGTGGCAGATTGCTTCCTATGTATTCCATATTCAAATATGGGAAATAAAATCACTGAGGTAAAATAAACTGCTGTTTATCCATTCCAGATCAGTAGGGCTGTGAACATTTGACCAGAGCGATGGACACAAATACCACAGCAATTAAAGGGTGGGATTCTTGTCCACCTGAATTCCCTACACCTATCCACCAATATAAATATTTTAAAAAGGTCTTTCTAACATAAGAACTGATGTAAGTTTTTTTGGCAGGTTTGACACATTTTGTTTAGACTTCAGAACAAGACTGATGTTGTATTTTAGATAAGATGGGGTGCTGATACTTTGATAGAACCACTTCTGCACAGCAACTCCGGTATGACTATGGTGATACAGCTTAAAGAAAGGGAGACTCTTGTTAAATCATGCTCCAAAGATCTGGGATAAGAAAAATATTATTTCTTTTTCTTCCAGAGAGGGCTAAAGAATTGGTCTGGGTGAGATGATAAGCAGATAGGCGATCTGTAATTCCAGCTACTTGGGACTGCCTTGGGCAAGCAGGGATTTACACGTGCACTTTAAATGATCTCACAAAAGGCTCATTGAGTCTGGCTGGAGCTAAGGTACAGTAGCTCAAAGTCTTCTCATATTTGTGATCTAGTTCTGGTTCCAATCAGAGTATTTTTAAACACTTCCAACTCTTTATGTCTCTAATGTGCCTACATTTTGGTCTAATGCAGAGCAGAAAAATACCATACATCACACTGGAAAGAGAACACATATTGCATGTGTATTTGTATTCATTCTTCAAACTATTTATATTTCCTTTCATCCTGTGAAGGCCTAATGGTTTCATGATGAATACTTGTCCATTCATATGTAGATGTAGGATGCAGATAAAATATGACAGAAATTTCCACAAAGAAGAGATTGTATTTTATGCTGTGACATTTCTATTCTTTTCTTCCCTGAATGTTAGATGCTTTTTCAGTGTAGAATGGATACTCTTAATATGGAAGCTTTTGTTTCAGAGGGGAAAGGTGGTTGGTTTTCTAAAGTAATGGGAAAATATTACAATAACAAAGAAAATAAATAAGAATACTTAGCATTTATAAACTGGCTTTCCTCCAAGTGTCTCAAAAGCGTATTACAAAAAATAGCTAGGATTGAATCTCTACCCTAAAAAAATAAGGGTACCTTTTTTCCTCTAAAAACCACATTCTGGAAGTAAACATGAAAGAGGTGGAAGGGCACAGTAATTACCCAAGTTATATACTTACAAAATGCTACAAAATGTCTTTCTGTTTTCTGTGTATATCCTTAAAAATGTCTGATGGATAACACTTGTCTGGAAATTAAAGCTGGTATATTTCCCAGCTTGCTTGTAGCTATATGCCCTTATTATTAATAGATATGGAATTGTAATGTGCCTAATTACAGCTTCATTACTGAGACAAAATGTATTTTATCCTATTGTCTTTCTGAACATTTAGTATTTTATGGGATAGCTACCAGATTATTCCCACTTGGCAAAGTGTTCAATTAGCTGGTCAATGACAATAGAGCTAATGAATGACAATGCAAACCCACCTATTATAACACTGAGGAGGGAGTTCCATGCTAGAGAGCAGAACTTCAATTGATCTGGTTTATTAGGGCAGTAGTTCTCTTCAGGTTGGATGAGATTAAGTTCCATTAGAAGAAGCTTTACTTAATTTTAAGGAACCATGTAATGAGTTTCTAATCCATCACACAGATGGTTTGTTACTGGCAATATGGTGGGATAATTTTTGACATCCTATTCTGTTGCTGACCTATGAAATGGTGCAGAAGGAACTGTGGATGGCTAAAGATGGTGGAGAACTTAAAATTGTGCTTAAATACATCATTCTAGATGGCCAGAAAGTAAGAATGCTGGTAGAACAAGTCCAGTAAACGGTGGACATCAGTAAATATTGATGTCATATTTCTTGGAAAATGATATGACATTTAAGTTTTGTGCATCCACAAGAAAATAAAGTGAAATAGAGTAGCCACACAGAAAATAAACTTTGAGAACTGAACTCACCTGCTCAGAAAGACGTATTTTCTGAGTACCCACTGCAAAACATCTTTGCTTCTGACTATTGAAAATTCAGTGCTTGGGGATGACTTAAAATAAAGTCAGAATTATCTATAAAAACTATTTACTGAATTATGCTTAATACCAAACACAGCTAAGAGAACTGCAGCTTGGTTGTTGACAATACACTTGCCAGAGAAAGTTAGATTTTTGGTGATGATGAATTTCTCGATTTATTCCAAAAGTTGTAGTTCTCAGTCCAGCTAGGTGAGGATGGACTGTCCATGAAGAATTCACAGCTTCCAACAACACCCAAATCCAAAGCGAGCTGGATCACCCCAAAGACCATGCAAATCAGAAGAAATATTTTGAGGGGAGGGTCATAGTTTGAAATTCACCTCATTAAACATTTTCCATTAACCTCTTCTGGAGTAAGAAGGGAGATAATTTTAGCCACACAATACTCAGCCATTGGAAAAAGTATCCAGCCCCCTGTATCTATCAGCCAGTGGCTGTATGAGAGACGGAGAAGTTTGACTGATGAGTCCTAACTTGGGATGTGAAAGCATGAGGATTTGTCTCTCCTGAACTAACAACCCAGGAGCACCTGGAGGAACACAAACTGTCCTTGTGCTTTGGGTGTGAAAGCTGAGCTCAATCTCTTTTCAAATGGGCTGCTAATACCCAGTCTGTGTCAATTGGGGTGAGGTGTGACAGAGTCAAAGCTTTAATAAATGTACACTGGTATCACACCTAAGCTTGCAAAGCCCAAGATTTCTGAGACACCCTTTCACATTATGGAAGAGGCATTTTGAGCCAAGATAGTAGTAAGACTCCTACAGCTTCTTTTGTTTCCTTTTAATCCAAAGAAGAGATCATGATGTAAATGCTAAAATCTTCTGTGTCCATTTTTTTGACTTCATTTGCCTAACAACTCATGTTTACAAAAATGCATGTTGGATGCCCTGGAGAGTTTTCTGACCTACTTACTAAAAGCAGTGCTGAGTATTTGTTTTCCTTAAATGAAACTAGACAAGTTCTCAGGTTTAATGTTGTTTGTTTTGTCTTACAGATAAATAGACAAGGCAGAAAGTAGACTATAATGACAACCCTTGGTTTCCTTTTATTTTCTTTCAAGGCATGACCATTCACAAATGGTCAGCAACATAAAGTCCTGCTTCCACTAATGTTTGGGCAGCCTAACTCCCTCGGGCTACCATATTGACACGAGATGTGTGCATTGTTCTCCCTTATAACAGTCTCTCTGTGTCAGAATATATTTGTAAGAAGTTGACAGCACTGACAGGAGTGGCCAATGAACACTGTCTGAAAATCTAGGATGTAGTCTCAAAAATCAGATTTTTGAGGAGTTGGAGCCGCTTTTCTTCACCTCTTTCATGTTCTTTTCTAGATATCAATTTTAGTCACACCATGAAATTAATTTGAGCCAACACTAAGTCAAAGGTCTCGGCAGAATGAGGTCATGTTCCACTCCCAAAACAATGCAAAAGTACTCTAGTTCCATTCTATTTAATTGTTATAAGTAACCAAATAAGCAAAAAGCCCTGAGCAGTAGATGTTGCTAGTTACAGCACAGAGGTGGGAATTTACATAAAAACCAAGTCACGGGTAGCAAATCCTCTTTGATGCTCTTCTGCATTGATTTCAATGGAATAACACTGAGGATCTTGCTCAACAGTCTAACAGACTGTGAATTTTCTTGTAAACTATTTTTCAATAATATTTTAAGATCTACATTAGATATTGAATTAACTATTCAGGCTTGTTATAAATAAATCAAGTGCAAAGATAACAAACTGTCCCCTTCCCACACAACAAGCTAGAACTTTAATTATGCCCCATTACTTGGCAAAAAATCAAACTAATAAACAGTAACTCTAGGCCATGCAGAGACATTTTTCCCATAAATTCCCTTTTTTTAAATGTGGTGGGATTTGCTTATGGACTTGCTTCAGACCCTGCAGGCAAACATTTCTGCCTAGATATGTCCAGATTAGTCTAGTTATCCAAGGAATAAAATAAACAGCTTAAATTACCTAGGTTATATATTTATGCCCGAAGTTACAGTGTCATCTGTTATTTAAGCAATAATACTCTGATAATATAAAAACATAATATAAAATATAATATATTAATATATAATAATGTAGTATATATCAATAACACAAAATAGCAAATAAAAATTCTTAATAATACAATATAAGAAATTTGGTAGGCATAAAGGGGGTAATGAGTGCCTCTGAAAATATATTATAATTTAGAATCAATTTAAAGAGTGACATGTACTGTTGTCCTATTTGCTTCTGAAAGTGGGGAGGAAATGACATGTCCATAAGTCAGCCTCCACCAGGCACAAGATTATTTTCTGGACTATCATTCATGCCTCAAAAAAATATGTTATTATTAACTTAATAATTGTGTTAATTATTAATTAAATCACCATGAAATCTTAAACAAAGGATTTGAGCATTTGTTTCTTCTAGGCTTTTCCCTTTCTGAACTGTTTTTAAATAGTTTTTGTGGTTTTACTCAGCTGTTTATTCAGATTCATCTTTAGAATTCAATACCCACTGACCAGTTTCCTTTAGGCATTTCACATGTGGAGGGTGTGATATTCAATACCAAATTGCCTTAGAGATAGAATATATTGCATAAAACAATATTACTGTAAGTTACATTTAGAAAAATACATAGTAATCACAACATAGGATTTAATCACAATATCATTGTGATTCCCACTGTTCATCTTTATGATGCTGTGCATATGTGGGTTGAAGCCATTGCCCTCTTCCAAAACTTTGGATTCTTGAATTCTGTGTTGTGCGGAGCCACAAAATGGCTCTGTGCCTGTGGCCTGGCTAAGTCAGGGCAGTCACATTATTTCAGGGAGCTGTGTTTCACTGGCACATCTCCCTTGGCCATCTCCTCTGAACCTTCTTCCACCAGTCACAGCCATGAACAACAGAGCACTGTTTTCAGTGCTTGGATGGAACTGAAAGTGCCACTAAATATAGGGGTGCCAGAATAGGACTTGAAAAGATTCAAACATTCAACAAACATTTAAACATTCCAACATTCATCCGAGCTTTGGAAAAAGCACAAAATCTACAGAAGGCAAGAGCAGATAAAATTTTGAAAGACCTCACAGAAAGCAAAATCAGACACAGTAACAAAGAAATAAATAACTGCAATAATTTAAAATGCCCTCTTACACTCCAGGGGAATATTATTTTTAATTATGGCTTCCAAAATAGCCCTTATGCTCAAGGTTTGAGCTGTAAACTGAGTAGAATTGATGAAAATCAATAAGCAATACAGTTTCTTTCAGCAGTTGAATATTTCATAGAAGGGAAAGCATTCTGTCTTGTCCTGTTTGAAGTCTCTGCTTAGAAAGGGTGTGCTCATTTCTGAAATGCCAGTGATCTGCCTTGCTCTCTTTAAGACTTGGTAGACATCAAGGGTGCTCCCTCCACACATCACAGAACTGTTCAACTCTACATGGAGCTGAGCTTTGAAGGAGTGAAACAGGCTATAAATCAACTCCTTATGAAGAAAGAGATGTGTTTATTTCTTTGTCATGTTCTTTCAGAGCTGCTTTAAGAAGTGCATTCAGCAGAAAGGTTGCTCTTATGGTGGGTAATTTAATTTTTAACTGAATTTGCCCAATGCAGCATAGCTTCAAAGAGGTCATGATTCCATTCCAAGAGGGATTTTGCATTTTTAAATATATTTCAAAATCAAATGTTTCATTAGAGATAGTGTACTTTTCACACCTCTTTTAACACTACAACACAGCTTTTCCTTAGGGACAGAAAGTCTTTGAGGAAGGGCACAGTGGGCAAGGGAGTCATATACATGTTAAACTAAATAAAATCTCAAGTGAGTTATTTCATTTGCACAGTTATGAAAAAACAATGATTATGCTGGACTTCTTTTTATTAAAAAAAAAAAACAACAACCAACCAACAAAACAAACAAACAACATACCAAATATTTAAATAAATTTTCAGTGTTCTGTTTCCCTGGATGATCAGCAACTCCTCCGCGGTGATGAGCTCCCAGTCGTATAGACTCAAAGACAAATATGGCTTGATACTAAACATTTCTGAAGTAGTGGGTATTAATTCAATATGTTTTTTAAAAGATAAAGAGTCTTTTGTGAAAGGGTCTAATGATCTAATCTTCCCTCACTTGTACCCTGATGATTTTTATTAGGCAGATCCTGTTTCATCAGTGAAAAAAAATCCAAATATTTTCAAATAATTTTATGTTTCAGAGAATATATACTGGCACCTGGTGCTGAATCCTGAAGGGAGACCATTTAATGCAAATTGACTGGCAAGTCTTCATGGGGTTCTGTGGTTACACAGTTCCTGAAGCAATTACCCTAGGCTACATGGAAGTGCCTCAAAATGCTACAAACAGGGATCCCTGTTTCCTGCTTGTACTTACCTTTTTTGGAAAGCTCCAGTTGTAACTATCCCTATTCTGCCACAGAGCTGCTTGATCTTTGGGAGGTCACTTAAACCTGCTTGCACTGCCAGGAGCCGTGACCCCACTGGAGGTTGTTCTTTACTGCATCAGAGAGCTGAATGTAAAAGTCTGGGAGATATGCAGATGTCACAAGAGTATTGATGTAAAACCAATTGAATGGCTGACTTATAACCTCTGGATAGCAATATTCAAAAGTATGGCAGTAGGGGATCAGACACAAACCCACTCAGACTCAGAACAGGAGGTTTATGCCCCCAGAATTGAACTGCCTGCTCTTCTTATGCCATATGAAGAGATACCCAGCTTTGAGGCAATAGCAATTTTATGGAGCAGTGAATATTCTCCTTTCCCCATTCAGATTTCAGAGAATCATAGGCCCTCCTTGGGATAACTGTCATGCAAAAATTTTAGATCCAAGCTAGCTGACTAAACTAAAGATGTGTCTATAAATTACTGATGTGTACATTTTCCCTCTACTCTAGTTTCCATTGCTCTGTTCTTTCTTTCCTATATCCCTTACGTCAGTGTGCCCAAGACTGCATACTTTCAAAGAACAAAGTATAAATGTTTCAAGCTGGCTTAGCAGAATTTTGTTTTCCAGCCGTTGCTTTCTTCTTCTTTGAACAGAAGCATGAAGAAAATGCACTTTCACTTTAAACAGTAGGGTTTTTTATCCTGTCCATGTTCCTCTAGGCATGAAGGTTTGTGCTTGGTGTGGTACAAGTAGGTTAGGCAAGATGTTCTGAAGATATAACTAAGACAACATCGGAAAGGAAAGCCTACCTGAGGTAAATTGTGGAAAATAAAGTTTAAGATAAAATTTAAGATAAAATTTAACGACTTTCCCTGAAAGATGATCTGTGTTTTGTGGATGTATCAATTGGTCTAACAAATAATACCACAGCTCCTTATGAACCTTGCCTCTTTTAGACAAGGAATCATGCACAGGTTGGGTGAACTGTACGGGAGTAAAAATACAGCCAAGACAAGAAGGACTGAACTGGGAATTTCCACACAGAATGAATGGTATTTAACTGTATAAACAAAACAATTAGGGTTTCAATATCGTGGCCCTAACACTCTCTCATGCTGTGCAGCTCAGGGAAAGGAAAAATTTAATGCCTATTCACCAGTGGAATATAATAGAATATCACTCTCCCTAGTAAAAGAGGGTACCTACTGATAACACATTACAATGTGCAACAGAATGTGTCTTAAATCCATCTTCTAAGGATGGTAAAACATAAAATAAAGTTGGATGATAAAATCACTGAGTTGGAGCCTTTCCTCCTTTCCATGGAAACAGCAGTCAAAAAATTGAACAAGCAGTTTCTTCTTACCCTTTTGCCCCTTGTTTAAAGGCCTTTATTCCATTCAAAGTCATCCAACTCTATGCATATTAATTTATGTTCACAAAACAGGGATCCTAAAAGGAAATATGTGATTTCTGTGCATCAGAAATGTGTCAAGAAATGCTGAACATCAATGGACAGGGGAAGAAAAGATAAAAAAAGAGAAAAGAAGTGGAAGAGGAGAGCCAAAGGCTGAGAAGAGAAATGCAATGGAAAGGATAATTGCAGTGCCTTTGCACAGCCGAGATTAAAGAGAGCTGTATGAACATGGAAGCCACACTAATGATGAACAGGGGAGCCTAAGGTGTAAGGAGGCATCCAGGTGCTGCAGGAGCTTGTACCTAGAAAAGAAAAGAAGAAGCAAGTTAGCAGAAACGTGGTTGGACTGGCCCTTGATGACTGAGCTGCTAACAAGAAAGCTGTTCTATCAGCAAGCTTTTGAGGAAAACACTGGGGAAAGGCACTGTGGGGAGATGAATACTGAAGCTCTTGCTGCAGGTTGAAGATTGGCAGGGGTATAAAGGTAATGCCTAAGAAATGGCTTCTTTGTTAGTTGTGAAAGGCAAAGCTTTGATCTAAAAGACCATGTCTTCTAAATAGAGAAGCTTCAATATCTAAGATCCTGTTGAGGTATGTAAATAAAAATATACTAAATTGCCTTTCTGCAAAAGGCAGATGTCTGGACAATCCTAGCAATTAGCTTGCAAGTGCTTCTGCAAATATTTTGGTCAAACCACATCAGCAGCTGCCTGTCTCTAGAGATAATAAAGAATAAGCACAGAGCTGAAGTTTCCTCTTGTAACTTCAGGTTCTGTGTCTGTCATTAAAACAGGATTTCTGCCCTTAAAATTGTGCAATTACACTTTCTCTTTTTTTATACAAAGTTTGTTTATTTCAGTCCTGGACTGTTTCATCAACCTATTTCCCATGAAGCCACAAGCAAGTTTCAAAACTTGATAAGGACTTTTAGCTTTTTTTTTCTTCTAGTCACATAAATACATACGTTTTTCTAGTTACATAAATACTTATTGTGATGGATTGCTGTCACAGAATGTGGAAAACACTCACTGCCATCAGTTCTTGAGCTGTAAACACACAAGAAAATCTTCAGCTACAGAGAGGCCTGCTGATCTCACTGTTATTCCATCAGTATGTTCACAATATTGCCTGCTTACAGAGAAAGCATGCATTTATCATCTTTACTCTCCCACTTCCTGTGGTATTCAGCAGGCTGTTGATAACAGCTGATATCCAATTGAGGATGGAAAAGGATATGTGCAGACTTAATATAGATGCTTGGAATAATATCATTATAGGGCTGTTATTGATTTTCCTCCTGCTTTGAATGTTTCAGTGTTTTGTACACTGTTGCAGAGAGATAATGGATTTTAAGGGGTGGATGTCAAAATTACATTCATATGCTTGGCCAAATTATAGCTCTGAGACAATGAAGCAGACAACTGTTATTAGACAGACTCTTAGAAGATTAAAAATCCTTTAGACTCCAGCGATGACAGCTGTGTCATGGTTCTTTATTCTTTAGCCTGAGATCTGGGGCTCACAGCTTACATGCTTTGCAGGGATTGAACTGCTGCCTTCCTCAGAGACTTAAATTGTTAAGGCAGAGCAACAAAGGAAGTACTAACATTGGAGATGAAATATGGGAGATGTAAATGTCTTCACCTTTACATCTGATTTTAAGGAATCTGTATAATAAAAGGGGTCAATATTGGTTTAGTTTTCTTAAAAAGTTGATAGCTAAATAAAAATCTTGACACATTTTAGTCTAGAGCCTTTGACAGACACCAGGGTTTGGTTAAGGTTTGAAAGACTTCTGTTTTTTTGGGTTTTTTTTGTAAGAACCACCAATTGTGTTTTTGCTAGCAGTGAACTGCCTCAGCTGCCTTGAACAGAAGAGCAGGCTTTCCCTTATTATTTCAGCCTTCTAGAACTGTTAGCAACTAGCCAAAGCATTGTCATACAAAACAGGCTTGTTTAAAGCCAGGCTGGGGTAAGCTGAAAAAGAAGTGTCTGAAAATTTTTCCCCTGCCTGACCACACTTCTGTGAGCACACATGCTTGCACCAGCAGGGATCTTTGTTTAAGAACCCTTTTTGCAACCATATAGTTACAATATGGGATGATCTGAAGGGTAATTCCCATCCAGTGGTGCCACAAAGGAAAAAAGCATCTGTGATGGAGGGGCATTTTTATATTTTCCGTGCAGAATCAGTTTGCATAAGTGGGTATTCATGCATGGACCTACATGAAATGTGAACCCAGGCCTCGAGGTGAGAACTATATAGAGCAGAATTCTTCTGCTTCCCTTGCTGTACAGATGACTTCACTGCCCAATACTGAGTGTATAATACTTTTCACCAGGTTCCTGAGAAAGCCATTAGGATATCCATAAGCTGTAGAAGCCCAGGTTTAGTCATGAGTTAGAACATATCCAAATCCTTCTTTTCTCTTCAATATGGTTACACAGTCAGAGCCCAGAAAGAAGAGCTCAGCTAAATTTGGGCTGTGCACTGGGAAAGGAAATAGGGGAGACGAAAAACCCTGGAAGTTTCTTAGAAGGTGTGGCACGGTGACTGCTGGCAGACACTGAGTTGGTGTTTGGAAGTGCACCTGGTGTAGTGTGAGTTTCAAGCCCACTAAGCCCAGCTTGCTCAGTGGCCTAAAGGCTGTCACATCAGGTCAGGTTCTGGCAGGATGGCACTGCCAGAGCAGCCCACTGTGTATGAATGAGTTAACTGTACAGTGTTCAGGCTTAATTTTCAGGAAATTATAAATTCTTTTTCTTCAGAAACCATAAAACAGTCCTGCACTGTCGGCTTAGGGTGGAGTAACCTCTGTCCTCTGTGCTGCTTTTATTGAACAAGTGTCCCAGAAAAGCAAAGAGCTTGTGTTGGTAATTACTTTAAAATACAGAAATTTCTAGAATGTGGAAAAAATTAGATATTATGTTCATTGCATTTAATTGTTAACTTCTAGTACCTGAGAACATTCTCTTGCTTAACTGTGTGTGCAAATGAAATTTTAATTTAATTTGTTTAATTTCATTCTGTATATAGACGGTGTTTAGTAAATTTATTAGGATTCTTTTTACACTTTGTACTCTTTGCTAAAATAGTGATAGATTAGTTACTTATTCTGAGTAAGCAATTTGTCAAGCCTGTAAGCCATATAAAACTAACTGCATATATAATTTATTGGCTGCTCTAGTAGAAATAATGTACATTTGGCAAATTCTAATTAAAATAATCAAGAGATTAATCATTTGATAGAAATTTATTAATCAGAATTAATTCTCTTTAAAATGTGTTTTAAACTCGGAGTACTACTAACCTGCAGCATAGTAAATTAGAATCTTTTTCATTTTTAGTCAGCAATTTAATAAAAAATATGGCAAATCAGTAACATATATATATCTATAATGTATTTTATAATACCTCCTGATGTTACATATGAGGAATCATTGAGGAGATATTTCTCAGCTGAAGTTATCAGAGCAATTTCTTATATTATATTCTGGATTTAATGTAAGGTACATTTCATGAAAGTTTTTCTTGATAAGTATTTTCATATGGAAAATATCTGCAGTATAACCTTCAGTCCAGACTACTTTTCATCTTGTTTGTCACAGCCTAATTTGCATGCATGTACAAATGCAGACAGAAAATAAATTTATTTGGAGGCTAATAGACACCAAATATTGTGAACTTTACAACACACAGGTTGAGAGGTTTTCTAGCCCGTTATAGTGCTTATCATTAAAAGGACAATAGAAATTTTGATTACTCTAATTACCAGGACCACAGGAAAACAGAATCAGAAAGTTACATTTGCAGCAGTTACTGAAGTATTTTGATTGTGCATTGCAGGAAGGAATTGCTGTTTCAAGTTACTCATAAACCCTTCCTTTTAGGAAGCAGCTAAAAGACATGGATCTGAACATGCCACAGAGTTTTGGATTCAAGTTGTGTTCTAAGGCAGGGAAGCCACTATTTTGAGTAAAACTAGGGAGGTTTTGATCTCATGAGAACTTTATCATCCAAAAACTGAACTCCTGTTAGACTGACTTAACTGATTATTGATTGCATTTCTCTGCAACACAAGCAACATGTGTAGCATGTTGCTACATCATAAAAAGAACAATCTTTTTTGCAATTGTTCTCTCCTCACTTTCTTTATGGGTGACTACACAATGAAATTGATCTAGGAAAACTTAGTGACATTGGGGCTTTTCTTTATCCAGAGCTGGGAGAAGCAAAGAAAATTTTTTCCTTTAAAGCAGCTACTAAAGAAGTTACAAGCATATCAACTATGGTGCCTGAAGAAATACTGCTGCAATAAATTATGGAATAGAATTTCAACAGACGTTACACAGATATTTGCAGATGCTGCTGTGGAAATAAACAATTTTCAAGTGCACAGGTTTTCCATTTAAGGACAGGTGAAAAAAAAAATTTGCAAGTAAATTAAACTATATCTAGGGTATTTTTAATAAATCAAATGTAGAAATGGAAATCACTGAGAGGCCTGCAACTGCTTGCCAAGTTTGAAACTTGAGGGAAAACACCCTTGAACCTAAGAGCTTTTTTAAGAAAATACAGATGCATACACTGTTTTCCAAAATTCTTACAAGGGATCTGAGTCTCATATCAAATGTAAATGAAAGCATCAACTGCAAGAATTCAGTGTGACATTAATTTTGAACATGCTCAGCCCAAGACAACCCTTAAACAAAGATTTCTACTGTGTTAATTTTGATCCTTGCGAATGAGTGCTAAACTCTGCATCCTGATTACTGCAGGGAGAGGTACCAGCCATTCTTAGGGTGAGGCTGGCTAAGCACCTGCCTATTTGAATAGACAGAAATCTAAACCTCCTTGGAATGCAAAACCAGACCAAAAAATCAGCTCTTGTTTCCTCTTTTCTGTGCAGCCAAAAGAGAGATGTCATTGACTCTGCTTCTAACAGTACACAAAGCATAGAAAACTAAACCTATAAAAGTTGACTGTGCTTGTGATTTATCCAAAGCAGAAAAGAAATGTGTGGAAGCTGGAAACCTCTTTACTGAGATTAACACGGATCTGTACTCAGACAAAACACTTTGAAATTATATGTATAATCTCTCTCATATGAAGTTATCTAACATTTTATTTGATATTAAGAAAATATCAGTATATATCTAGATTAATCCCTATTTAGAAAAGCATGGTTTTTATTATTGAAAAATAGATTTTATCTAGAGCTATATATTTTGGTTGATTCTTACATAGTCTCAGCTCTTCCAGCAAGAAAACTTAATCTATGTAATGGATAACTAAGAGATTATTTTATACCTCATGCACCTGAATATCTCATATTGATATTTGAAATTCAATTAATTCAGTGGGATTTTTCACCTAGAGGCCTGACTTCTGTATTTGTCTCTGAAGCAATTTCATAAGTACTACAAAATACCTTCATGCATGGGGTTTTTTATATTTTTAACAGCATCATATATTTGGACATGAGTGAGGACAGTTGCACTTTCCTTTTTTCAGGAGCTGTTTTTCATTAAGGTTTTATACTGAAAATAGGTGTGCAAATAAAAATGTTGAGATTTATAGTGGTGGTGAATCTTCTATTGGTCTCACATCAAAGGCTTTATTTAGAGCTGTGAGTGATGAAATAAAGACACTTGGATTTAGGTGCCAAAGTACAGATTTCTCTTGGTGACAACCTAAAGCACACAAGTGGGAATGTTCTAGCCTAAGTTTCAAACCCCTTTTTTTCCCTTTTCTTCTAAGATGTGATGTCATGTAACCAGAATCTGTCATTCCCACCACCTCATGGTAGATCTGCAGTCAGGCTGTGACAGTTCAGATTTAGTCTCTGTATGAATTATATTAAGCAGCTTAAGGAAACTTCAGGTAATGGACCAGTAATGAATACATAATCTTCTGGGGACTTCAATGCTTGTTCTTCTTGTATATTTCTGTTTCCTCTGTCAAAATACTCCACCATTCATATTCTGTTTCTTATCATTTTTTGCTGTCGGTACAAAATATGCAATTTAACTCCACTGGTCCTTTTTTTCACAAACTTTATAAGGCTAATAGCAACTGGCGTGATTCAGTGAGCTGTCTCTTAAACTTCAAGGCTATTATTTGACAAAATATATCTGTATGATTATCTATATCTATATCTATATCTATATCTATATCTATATATTACTTTTTTCCCCACAAACTTCGTGAAGTTCTATTGCCTTCTGTGTTCATTGCCTTTAAGCATTTAAGTGTCTACACTTGATGGTGAATTCAAAATTTTCCTCTCATTTTGGAGTCCCTGAACTCTTGCAAGTTCTTCTTACAAACTGTGAAATATTTCTGTGCTTTTGTCAAATTTAGTCCAAGTACAAAGGTGGTTGTAACTCATAGGGGGCTGCTCTGTTGTGACCACCTTCTTTTATTCAGGTAGCTAATTGCCAGTAAGCTGCTCCACTGCCAACCTTTAATCAGCTTTGTGTCTGCCCACCAGGAGTGTTTTCCTAAGTTTTGGATTATGAATTAAAAGATAATGTCACTTTCTTAGAGAAAAACCTGGAGTATCAAGTGTAGCTTGTTTCTCCATCCACCTTTGGTGCATGCTGTGTGTGCTCAAGGGAGGCCTGGTTTCTGTATAAAAAGGAAATAGGATGTCCATAAACAGTCCATAAACTGAGGCCGTATTTCCATACATTTTTATGACTATGTGGATTGGGCACACATTCAAATCTGATAAAACTTATCATTTTTAGATATTATGTAAATACTGGATGCATATGAATAGTCCCTTTATCATGCTGTGCAGTGTTTGTCCTCCACCAGAATAAAGGTAACAATGCTTGCCTTAAAAGACTCCATTGATTTATTCTTTTTTGCAGCTTCTTGGATGGAAATCAGTGTTATTTATAATTTTACACAGTCTAAATAATAAAAGGTTGGTTACTGGGAGACTTGCCCTTTTATTCAGAATAACACTTTTGTGTTGAACTTATTTCTTATGCTTCCTTTTGTTCTCTGTCCCTAAATAAATTTTACTTTAAAAAAATCCCAAAGAAAACCAAAGAACTCATACAATATCTTCTGTTGTACTCTTGCTATTCATTTTTTACATTAGTTTTTGAAGTAACTTGAAGCAACTTTGAAGCCCATGTAGTTTTTTATACTATTTTTACACATAAACACCTTCATAAACTTTCCCAGATCTTCTTTCTCAGGCACAGTTTTTGATATCTCTGTGTTAGCCAAATTTAGATTCAACATTTATTTGTCCTGACCAATTATTGTCAAAACCATTGGTCTGAACATCTGCTCCAGTTGTGAGGTCCCCATGAGACCTCACAACTCAGTGAGGTCAAAAATCAGTGTGCTTATCCATAGTTTTTAAGTGAAAGTTCTATTCAATGTCTCTTTTTTTGTGGTATTTTTTTCCCTCCATTACTGATTCACACATTCACATGGCCACATTTTCATTGCAGATGCTTGAAAGAAATTTTTTTTAACATATCCATCTGGCTGGGCAAGAAAGTTCTAGCAAATTAATTGCTCAGGAGGCAATCTATTCAAAATAGGCATTGTTATTGAAATCTTAGACCCAGATGTCATGGATGAAGCTGTTCCTTCTCTTGTAACAGAGAAGTAGCAATATATTTATTGATATAAAGTGATTTAACAAAGTTTATGTGACAGAGATTTAACAAGATCCAATGGCAAAGTACACTTGATCATTTACTGCAGGGAGGATAGGGTCAGATAAAAACTGCAAGGGACATTCTCCCACTGAGCCATGGTTTTTAGAAAAGACTCCCTTGCCTTTTAAACTCTCTTCTGAGGGGAATTAGGGTGCAGCTCGACCCAGAATTAGTCTGAGATTTGGTCAAAAGTTTGTCTAAAGGATTGTATTTCTACAATCCATCCTTTATATCACTTACTAAGATTTCAAAGTTTAACGTGCTGTTATTCACACTGCAATTCTGTTGTGGGGAATTTCTCCTCCTCAAAGATTAATTTTGAGAAGCTTTCCCAGTCAAGGGGAGATCCTGGTGTGCAGCCCACTGCCATGCTGGAGAGTTCACAAGGCTGTCCCCTATTTATGGAATAAGATAAATAACTTATATATGGTATATTTGGATACCAGCTGTGCGTTGGGTTGTTGCATGTTTAATCCAGAGACACTTGGAGAGGTCTCTGGGGAGACCTTGATGTGACCTTTCCATGCTTAAAGGGAGCCTATAGGAAGGATGAGGACAACCCTTTAAATAAAATTGCCCATAATAGCTGCCAGTAAAGCAGGGAAAATACAAAGAAAAAGCCAGCTTTGACCAGTCATCATGAAAATACATTCCTGAAATGTATGACATTGTATGTATGACAATGTATGATATTTTTTGATATTTTTCAAAGCTCTTCTTTCCATGCAAGTTCAGCAATAAACAATGTACTGGATCTGTAGTTGAAGTCCACTGAGTTATTTCTGTTGAAGTAAGGTGTGTGACTTACAGAGATAAGAATATAACCCAGTATTGTTACAGCACAGCTATTTGAGACTTGGAGTGTTAACGAGATACCATCTTAAATGAGGTGTGTCTATAGAAGAATTAATATTTCACATCTAGAAATGCTTGTTGTCTCACATATGGAGATTTGGCTACAGGGGAAATTGTTCTCCTATTTATAAAATGGTGATTTTCTTGAGTAATGTTTTAATATTTTAATTTGCCAGATCCCAGACTCCAGTCCTGAGGACTGCAGCTTCAGAGGGAGGCTCAGGATAGTTTGAATTAGTAGAGATGGTTCTCCCATAATAAAATAGGGGATTGTTTGCTGATTTACTTCATCTTAAGAAGAATGAAATTGTGTTTCAGCTAGAACTGGTCACCAGATGCTTTCCCTCTTTCCTTGTCATATGTTGATTAAACCTTATATGCCATTGGCAGATAGGAATTCTGGTCTGCCTTCTGGGGGCATCTGTGGTGCGCTCCTTTTACCAAAATACATCCTGGTTAGAGATCAAAAACCTGCCTGCTCCAGCAGACGAATGTGCAGGTGTTTTGGTTCAGCCTGTGTCTCCAGCCTCTAAGCTGCTGCAAAACAGGCACCAGTAAGGCAAGGACAACGCTATGAGATGTTGTCATGTGCTGCAGCATCTTCCCTGGGACATTTCAGGATGTGTGGGAGAACAGCACTGCTCTTGTCAGTGCTCAAGTGTTCTGCTGCTCCAGGCTGGACATAGACATGCTGGTGCTGAGTAGTACTCTTCAAGAAATAATTGCTTCTTATGAAACAGTTGTCTTGCTTAATCAAAGAACTTAAAAAAATAATTAAAAGAAGTAATTCAATTTAATTTAATTTTTCCCCGCTTCTGTTGCACCCTGGAGATCTAAATCTGCTCGGGATTGTTTTGATTAAAGAACTTCCTCTGGAAATAAAATCTGGGATTTTTTTCCTTCGCATGGCTATGGGCTTGCCATAGTGTAAATAGAAGTAGAATGTCGAGAGAGATTGGTGTCATAAATCTTCAGGGTAGCCTGCTGAAGCTAAAACTGAAAATACAATAATTTTATAAATCATAGAATATCTCAAGTTGGAAGGGACCAGTAAGAATCTTTGAGTCCAAGTTCCAGATAAAACTTGTATTTTCTGGGCTCTCTTCTACTGAAAGACCTTCTATGAAAGGACTAGTTAAGAAAACAGATTGCACCAGACTGTCTTTGAAACTGCTTTGTCGCCTCAGTCTGGTCTCAGGAGTTCATAAGTTGATCCTTGTGCCCCACAGATACAGTATTTTCCTATTTCCCATAAATTTATTGTTTTGTCTCTGTTTAACAAAAATTATATATTATTGCCCAGTTTCTATTCATTTATAAAATGTGGCATTTTATCTCATGCCTCAGTTCTCCCTCCTCTGTTGTGTATCCATTCTAAAGAGTGTAAATAAACCCGTATTTCTTAATTTGCCTGCTCCTGCTACTTAAAAAAGAAAAACTCAAACAAAAAAAAAAAGTAGCACATTTAACCTACTTTTTAATGTGTCTCCATATTTTGAAAAGAGAGTATTCTGATTCATAAGAATTTTACACTGTAGTCACGAGGAAATATTAATGAATTTGATATTTTGTACTGACAATGCACAGAAGAGTAGATGAAAGGGTGCAGAGGTGGAAAGACAGGCTCATGGACCTTAAAAATTTTAGTTTCAGCCATTCTCCTGATCCAAAAATCTTGATTATATCAATTCAGGATGGTATAAAAATTTACCCAGGGAAGCTTTTCATTCTTTTTATCACACAGGCCCCAATACTTCTTGAAGTTGTCAAGTGTCTCTTTAGCTGGATGTCCCAAATCTTAAATTACTGGATTGAAAGTTTTGTAAAGATTTCTCTGCCTGTTGTGATGTTTTACTTGTTCTCCACCAAAGGTGATGGATCAACTAAAAATGATATGCAAAAGTGCTGATGGAGGAGCTTCATATGAAGAACTGGGGGAAATGTACAGGAGTTAGAATACCTGTAGATTGAAATAGAATGGATTGAAGATTTTCATTGGCACTGGAGATTCATTCATTTTCTAGTTGCTGTAAATGTAGATTAAAAAAATATAATAATAGCAGAATTTTTTAATAGTGTTCAGCACCAGTAATACTGCAAATAAAGAGAAACTGTTATCCTAGATTCACATTTTTGAAATCAAATTTTTCCACAAAAATTACAACTGCAAACATTACAGATAATTTTTTTTGGACAATTTTTTTTTTTATATATTGGTTAGATTTCATTACATAAAAGTTCTATCCCTTTCAAAACTATTCTTTCTCATAATTTGAGCTTTTACATTTCTTTTAGATGCAAATATTTGCTTTGGGGAGGGGGGATTTTTGTGGGTTTTTTAAATAAATTTTTTGCTTTCTTCATTCTTGGTTACTGCTGCTACTTCATAATATCTTGTGAATTTTGCAATGTCTGAGAATGCATGCTGGTAGAAGTAGCTAGTAGTTTTTTAATTAATCCCAAAGTCTTCTCACTCCGTATGCAGGCACTGCAGCTCCATCTCTCCAGACATTTTTCTTATTTAGCATGTTTTTGACATGAAATTTTCTTAGGAAACAAAGTTTCTTCTACCATTATGAATTATTCTGCAAATTAACAAACAACAAGGTGGTATCTCCTTCATTATGCTATGCCACTGGATGCTCAAACTTTTAACTTTAGTATAAAATAAACTGAAAAGATGCAGGTTGGAAAAGTACTGATTTAGGCTGGGAAAATTCTAGGTAGGGATTTTATCTATCTTAGGAAACAAAAGATTATTTGTTTACGTCTTTTTCTGTTATGCGGATATATCTTTACAGACCTCAAAAAACATAGAAAAAGCTCAAAAGCAAAAAACATTCAGAAACTGATAATCAATGTGTTATTCTGCCCTGTGTACCTGGGGCTATTTCTGTATTTTACAGTAAATGATTGATCAGTGAAAAGTCCCTGAGCAAGGACTCTGAATGTGACCCACTCCATTTTCCCAGCTCCCTGGTGTGTAGCTACCAAACTCAGTGTTTGAGATACTGTTGCAGTTTGGTCTCCAATAAATTAATTTCTTAAATCCTTTTTTAATTTCTTTTCATGGTTAAGTAGCTTTGATGCCTTTGACAAAAAACAAAAAATCCCACCCCAAACCATTTCCTTTTGATTAGCTTGAACTCTGAAAAAAAACATTTCTCTTGCTTATTGTGACAAAGGAAATTTAATACTTTGTTTGACAACCTAGAAGTCTCTTGACTAGTGAGAGGATTTGCCAGAGGAAAAAAAACATACAGAAGTTATTTGCATAGTCACTCCCACTGGGAGTATGGCTCATGAGGTAGCACTGTTTGAATTAAGCCCCACTAGGTGTGAAACCTGTGTTGCTAAACTGCTTGTTGTTCCCTTGCAGCAAACACCACCATTCAGAATCTCAGTTTCCCCATCTGTAAAATAGAATACTGGTATTTCTAAAGTAATTGTAGTACTCTCAGTGAAAAAATGCAAATGCACTTAAGCAGCAAATAGCATAAGAATACCTTCCTGTAATTTCAGGCTTCATTGGGTTCAGCTTTATACCAACATCCAACTAGAATATTCATTTCAGAATGAAAGATTAAATCTAATGGTTCTGATTATGAAAATATCTTGCTACCATAAAGCAGTGTCTTTCTGTATACATGTTTGCTTCCAGAAATGTTTCCATCAGTGTGTGCTGAGGTTTTACTCCTCTGCTGTTCTGTTACCCAGCCAACAATCAGCACATCCTAAAACTTCACCAAGTTAATTTGGTTTTGTTTCTTCTTAATAGGAGCCCCGGTGTCATGAGAAAGGGAGAATTTCCTCAAACTCTCTGTTTGGTGGTCTATCAGTGCCTCAGGAAAGCTGAGACCGCTGTGCCCAACCAGTCTGTCAGTGTCCCATCATGGGGACTCTGCACAGAGCAGCCCAGAGGTGTAAAATTCTCACCCCTGGCTCTCAGATGTACAGTCAATAAAATAAAGATCACATGCCTAGTGAGGGTAACTTTGGAATGCAGGTGTGAGTTAGTTATGACAATGACAATAAAATGAACAAAGTTCATCTGAGGAGGGCATTTTTGCCACAGTTGCTGGTTCAACAGCAGGACATCTCCTCTCTCCCTTGGTCAGCAGTGCTATGTGCTTTAGTCAAGTTCCCATTCCTGCAGAGACTGAAACAGAACCTGGCCATGGTGTCTTCATTCTGCTCCACCCTTTGTTTCATCTCTCCTAGCATGTATTGTGTGGGGAATGTCACAAATGTTTGGGGCATTGCATTCAGCCACTGCATTTCACCCTAAAATTCCCTTACTATGATAACTTCTGTTGGAATGTAAGTATAACTTCCCAGATTCCTCTAATTTTACCCTCTGTCACTTTCCCACACCCTCCTTGTGCCTGTTTACTTACAGATTTAAACAACACAAACCTTACTCAGTATAATAAAAATGTATTTTATTTGTTGTCATATAAGTTATTGCAAGACAGGAGTGTTCATAATTTTTTAGCTTTTTTTTTCCTGGAGAGTAATGAAAGAAGCAATTATTTTATAAAGCAAATCACTGAAGGTAGATGGTAACAGCTCCCTACTGAGCAGTTCTGTTTTTACATTTGCCAGGTGAGTTCCTACAAATTTCAACTGAAGTACTGGAATGAATCACTTTTCTGAAGCAATTTTATAACAGAGAGGCTCAGAGTTACTCACTGTGATTTTTGGTTACCTGTTTGAACATGTACTGAACATATCTACCATGTATGAAATTGCTGTGTTTTCTGTAAAGGTAAAAAAGGGGCAGACTCCAAGAGCAGCTATGTGGCAAAGGGCCAACTTCTGTGGGGTAATTGTTCTTTTTTCAGTGTTCCTCACAGGAATGAACAAGGTCCCAGTATTCTCTGCAGAGAGGATAACTTCCCCTTAGGATGTTAAGTAGCTTTATGTAGCCCAGTGAAATTTTTACTGCTGAATATTCAGTAAGTTATTTACAACCAATGGGACACTTTAAACATAGTATTTTTTCCAGAATAAATTCCTTTAAATGTCACCTGGTGGCTATATCCATTAATGTTTTTCTTAAACAGAGATTGGTTTTGTGCTGGACAAACTGCATATTACAATCCTGCTGGGAGTGCAAAGGACAGGTCCCATGTATGATTTAGTTTTGCCTAAACAGAATTTGTTAGAAGAAAAGCAAACAAAAAGGCATAAAATATGTGTCAGTTGTGCTGATGCAAAATGTTGGTAGATAGGACATCAGGAGTGTAATAATATTCATATCCTTATAGTTCTATTTTATTCTGGTTTATTGCATAGGCTTTATTGTCAATGGCATGCTGTTGACATTACAGCATGTTTTCTTTTTATTTCTTCCATGTGATCTGAATACAGTAAAGAAGTGAAAACTGGTCTGCTTATTCCCAGACAAGTACTTTGTATATAATGTGGGAGGGAGTAGACGAGTCCAAAACTCAGATTTATTATTTTATATTGAAACTTTCAGAAAATTAGGCTGATTTCTTCCCTTATAAATCTTTACATTCAAATCCTTTCAATTAAGTAGATAGGAAATTACCCTAGCATTTTCATATAGACTTATATATTTATACTATAGACTCAGACTTTAGTCTAAGCCAGAGTCATTGCTACTGGTCCTTGTTTTGCAGGCAGAATCAAAGCGAAAGCAAGACAAAAGAAGGCTGTGTTGAATTTTAACACAGTGACTTGGAATCACTTTCCATCGTGCCTAAGATGTGCTGTCTGTAATTGGCCCAGATGGCACTGCCTCTATTAAGCAGCTTTTCATAAACTGATAACACAGTGGGCTACAAATTCCAGCTGTGCTGCTTTGATTGTGTTTACTGAAGTGCTAGGGCCTGGTGCCACCGAAATTTTACACAAGAGCTTCTCTCTCACACTCTATCCTGGTTTTCCAGGTTTTTTTCTCCCAATATGTAAACAAGGTATTTGCCACTGAAAGGGGACTGTTTCATGTGCTCTTTTTCTCTGTAAGCATGTGGTCCCTGCTTGGATTTTATCATTTTTTTTCTCTATTATTTGGTAGTTAATAAGCTTAAAAAAAGTCTCTGATACCCTGTAGCTTTAATGCAATAATATTTGGTCAATAATATGGTGACTTTGTTATAACAGCTGCACTCTGTGCCTCCCCTTTTTCATCTTCTGTGAGCTGCTGCTCCTATTTCAGAACCCCTTTGCTTCTTATTTCTCTGAACCTTTGCATTGTGTTGGCTGAGCAAATCTGTTCTCTGAAATGCAGAGAATGGCATGTGAGAATATGCTGCTCCTAGTTGTGATCTTTGTGTTAGAGCAGCAGAGTTTTGCTGGGCTGGATGCATTTACACTGCTGTAACCATCCCTTATCCTTGTGTGACTTTGTGTCAGCTTGTGTGAGCCTCTTCGCGCTCCTGCAGCCACACGTACGTGTGGACCGGGCTAGAGAATTCCGACAGCTCCACTGTAGTCAAGCCAGCACAATTTGTGTTGGCAGGAAAGCCCTGAGGGAGTTTAATATGGGCTTAGATGCAAATCTTTTCAGAGTTTATAGTGTTGCTCTGCGGTAGCTGTGTTTGTCTGCTCCGCCAGTGCTGAAGTGTAAACATTCTTTGCTGCCTTGTGTTTTTGTGTGGTGGAGTGATTGCTGCTCTGCCTTGGTGTTTTTACCCTTTCAGATCCCTTTAACAGCAGAACAGCAGATCTGACTTGCTGCACGCACCTCTCCTCACTCTTAGGCAGTTAATTATTTGTGGGTGGCAGGTGCTACACAAGTACTTTAGGGAATGACATGCATGGTAAGTAGAGCCACTGTGGAATTTTTAAATGAGGGGTTCTTATGAGCTCTAATTCAGTATGAATCACTTCTGCTTTGGATGCTGCACTGTGCTTTTGTGTGCCTGACACCTACCATGGAGCCTCAGCAGTATCCAGGAGTCCCAGCTGAATTCAAAGCTCTCTGCAGGGAGACTTGGAAATGCATATAAGTCACTGCACTCAGGAAATTAAAATCTTAGTTGACAAGACAGAGGAATGAAGGATGTTTGTTTCAATTTATGTGCAGTGGACTGATGTGTGAAGTGAAAAATATATCCAAAAAATTACACTTAGGAGCACACATTTTCTTCAACACAGGCAGAGGTTGACTTCCAAAGTGGAGCTGGTCAGAAAAAGTCTATTAGAATAAATTGACCTAACATGATACAAAAGTTGTGAGTTCACTTTCATCTGGGTTAAACTGAAAATTTTTATGGCTGGATATGGCTAGCACAGAAGTAGAGGGCTAAGTAAGGGAGGAAGAGTTGCACTAGCCTGGGAGACCTAGATGGCTCTGAGTATGACACCATGAGATGTTAATTCCTGTATTACCTTTTTTTACATGCTCAGGTGGATGCTTAGGCACAAAAGTTGTTTTTTGGTGGGTGAAATATTTTTTTTTAAAATACAACCTGTTTCATCTACTTTCACACGTCTTTGGATTTTGAAAAATACCTTATGAAAAGATTAGAGAATGAAACAGAAAAATTAATCTGCTTTTTAAAACAAGCCAAATTTGATGAGTTAAGATTCTGTTTTACATGTACAATTGAAATTCTATTCAGTAAAAAGTATTCAGTTTTTATTTTGAAATGGAATAGTGTTTTTCTATGGAGAATTCATATGAAGTGTAGCAATTGATTATCTCTGATGAAGATCCTTAGAGCAAAATTTCTGAATTTCTGCTATATTTTTATTTTAAGTTACCTGCAGAGTCTTGAAGATATGTCAGTCAGTGAACTTTGATAGTCAGATGTGCTCTTGTGGATATTGGGCACTGTGGATATATTGCTTGCAAAGCATTTGTTATTAACATTACCCTGTTCCATCAAGTCTTCATAAATGATGTTTCAAGTGATTACTTATTTTAGAAGACAAGCTTATAATTCCTCTTATAATCAGTGGCTAAGTTTAAGACTATATTAAGTAAATTTCCCAGTTTTTATTTATGTTAAAGCTTTTTATATTTACAATGAAGCAGAGAGTTAGAAAGTGGTGAGAAGGTGCTGACAGTGCCATCTTGGAATAAAGTTTCTCTTGATCCCTAATTTATGTAATGCTTATATATGTGCACTGTGTATACTCATTCTGTGCTTCTGTGATAGGTGTACTCTCTTCCTCTGGGCAGTGCTTCTCTCACTGTTCTTATTAAGTATAAACTTCCTAAAGGATACTTTGAAAAATGGAATCAGACCTCAGTTGTGTCACATAACCATATCTAATCCTTCAATATTTATTGCTCAGTTTGCAAATGTCTAAAACCAGGTTAAAAATGTACTGCAGCGTGGTTGTTCTTACTCAGGGGAGTAAGGTGGTCTTGTCTAACAAAAAAAGCTCTGTATACTTTTTACTGGTGTTCAAAGTCTAGTCCTCTTTATTGCTGCTGCAAAAACCAACAGAATGTTTAGTGAGGATTAGCAAAGGTATAATGATTTCTCTATGTGTCTGTACAGTGCTCTGTGAAGTATGAACCCTGGTTGCTTCATAGCCATTTGGATTTTTTTATACTTTTTGATACCATTCTTTCACAGTCTTTTCATAGCAAGCTGTTTTTAGGAGCTGGTCTGAAGTTCACATTCAGGTTCCTTCCTTAAGTATCAAATGTGTCATAATTCCTGAGCCTGGAACATGTGTAACATTCCAGGGTTTTAGTGCCAGCACTGTAAGAAGACAGAGGAAACATTTTTAAAACTGGAGTGGTACTGTTCCCACACACTGTCATTTGCAGTTATGTTACTTCATATTTGCAAAATATTTTTTGATAGAATCTGCAATAATTTATTTTATAATCTAGATGGTTCAGGGAAAAAAAATCAAGTACAGGACCATAAGGTTGTTGCAGTCATTGTGATGTAGGACTACAAGCAAGATGAAGCTCTGTTGGAAGAACAATATTTGATATGATTGCAGGTAAAGAAGACAAACCTTTGAGCACACAGATCCTTTTAGACAAGGAAAAGAAAATCAAAAATTCAATGAAATTATGATGGGAACCACTGCTCTGATTTTACAGTTCAGCTTTTCCTAGCCTTCACATGATAAGCAGTGTTTAGGTTTTCTTCCCTTTTCAGGTAACCAAATTATTTGGCTTTTTTTTTTTTTTTTCTTGTTTTAATCATAGTATTTGGTAGCATCCATTCTTTTGTCCATGGGGGTTTTGGTCTTTCAATAATCTGTCTGGACTAAAGCTAATTGTTAGGTGTCTTACTGTAGAGCTGTGAGTTTAAAATAGTAGTGTTATCATTTCACTAACTCTCCAGTAGTCTAAGGATATAAATCAGGAAAACTGGGGAAAGGTTGTATAAAATACTTTAAAAAGCCAATTTTAGAATTGACGACAAAGCTACTACAACTGTGAAGACAGAAATAATGGTTTTATTGCTCACAGAAATTTTTGTTCTGTCTCCCTTCTTTTGCACAGATACTGACAGCTTTGCCTCCTCTCTATTGACAGAGGTTAACTACCTCTCCCTCTCTTGTGGTCCAATTGATTTATGTAAGTAGATCACATTAAGAGCTATAATCATTAACCTGCAGTTAAGCCAGATTGTTCTATTCTTTCCATGAATTTATGACAGAACACCCATTGCAAAACTTTGTCTGGTTTTGGCTCCTGTATCAGCTGACCTAACACAAGATAATTACATTTGAGTTTTACCTGTGCTATTTAAAATCTATAGCATAATATGAAGTATTTTCAATATTTTATGATCGGTTTTCTAGGCAACAAACTTTACTCAAATTGAAGTATTGTGGTATAGAACATGGTTATATATTAATATATAAAGCTTTAATTTATTAATATTAGATGATTTTTTTTTAAGCTATCTTCTGATATTTTAAGTTTGTTGCCTACAGAATCATAGAATCATTAGGGTTGGAAGGGATCTCTGGAGACCATCTCGTCCAACCCCTTGCCAAGGCAGGAGAACTTCATGTAGGTGACAACTACACATAACAAGGAAGTTATACCTATGTTCTCCATGATCTGTTTGCTTTTTTTATGTGCCTGGAAAGGATTTAAAAGTTTACATCTGTTGAAATCAATATTATCCAGGTCTTCCTCATCTATGACTTGTGTGGTGCATAATATGCAGTGTATGCTTAAAAATAAGTGTGTATATTCAGATGAAAACTCCCAGTGTGAACAAAACAAGAAATTCATTCCTATAAATGTATGATTACATTTAGTTCCAGTTCTACTTAATCATTCAGGAAAATCTCCATTACATTTTTTATCCCTACAAATAATGCCCTGTCACGACCAAAGGAGATGAGTAGATTCTATTAGGCAATCTCATGTATGAAATTATGTAGTGCTGTACAGGTAAATGTGTAGGGCTGTGATTCTATAGCATTGTTGAAGGTTTTGATTGGCTGCAGAGTATCTAAGCTTAGGATTTAGGTGAAAGGTATTGTGTTGATCTTGCTTTACTCTTGTTATGGCACGCTTTATTTATCATGCTTCAGTGGTATTGTCTTGGACTGAAGTTCTTAACTGCCTGCCATCCACAGCTTTTCTTTCACATTCCAAAAGGGCAAGGTACAGGGAGGGAATAGCTTGCTGTGAGTCAGCACAGGGACAAGGACTCATGGAAGAAGGAGAAGTATACAATAGGAAGCATGAAATAGTGTTTTGGCAATCACTTTGCCCAAACCAGTTTCCTTTGCATTTGAAACTGCTCTAAGCTGGCAATAACAAATGTAAGGATAATGACAGTTTTGAAGTACATAAAACCCAATGTCATTCTCAAACTCTTCATTTCTTCCTCTGTTTTTTTTTGTTTTGACCCAAGTCACTGTGAAAATGTCACTCAAAGGTAGAGAATAATCCCTCTCCTCCTCTCAAGCCTGGTAACTTCTTTTTTCTGCTCTACATGAGTGCACATACAATGCATTCTCATGTGAAAGAGATTTGTCTGAACATCTCCTGAAACTTGTGCTGTTAATCGTGAACAATGTCACAGATGGTAGAAAATCTCTGTTGTAGTTAGGTACCACTCTGTGTTTCTTGCTGTACAGGCATAGGAGTAAAAAGCCTGATTCACCAGGTCAAAAATCTGCAAGCATCATTTGGAATTTATTTTAACTGATAAATCTGCAATTTAATCCATGGTGACAACTTCCCAAGGCTCCACTATCATCCCTACATATTTTTTTCTCACACGGTCTTATTATGACACTTAGAGTCAGTGGATATGCGAAGGCTGCAGAGGAGAATACTACTCTTGATGGGAATCAGCTCTAGAATCCCAGTCCAGAACCACCACTTATAGCTCTAGAACCCCTTTGATTTCCAACTGGTTTATGTCTTATTCTTCTATTTTTATCACATAGAAACTGGATAGAACAGGAAACATGTTTTCCCCAGCCTTTAAATCACAGTTTTTGAAATTCTTGCTGTTGGGTAATTTATATATCATCCCTTAAGACCTCACAGAACCCTTCAGACAGAGGAAGTTTTTAAGATGAGAGTGTGGTAGATAAATAATTTAAGAGGAAACTTTATAGGTTTTAACTACTTTGAGGCAAGACAAATGTTTTCTTTGAGATTTATAGAAAAATCCTGGGGAAAAGAAAAAGAAAGGAATTTACGTGCAGAATATAATATTACCTTGCAGAACACTCGGTGGTTCTGAAGAATTTTCATTTGATCTGGGACAGTAATGCCCAAACAGCATTTTAATATTTCTAACATGTTGCAGCAAACATGAAAATAACAAGCCTACTAAGCTTGGAACTTTTAATGTTGCTTGTGGCTTCAGAGTTGTCTTCAAACCAACAGCCAAACAAAATCCTAGCTCAAGAGGGTTTAAAAAGAAGACATAAAGGGATAAACTAAATTATTAATTGAATGAAATAATTAATTTATTCACTTACAGAAGCTGACAATCATAGTCAACGAGAGATGTGATGAATTTTTCAGTCTTTATCATCACTGAAACATTGGGAAGCCCTGGACATGTATTTTTCATTTTGTTGAGCTGGGATAAAAAGGTTATGTCAAAACTAAGGCCACTGCCAGATATGTATGATGTATTCTTGCAGAAAAAAAACCCACACAAAACAAACAAACAAACACAAACCAGAAAAAAGCACAAAGTTTATCATTTTTATCTGACTTAAGTGATGACACCTGATAGAGGGTGTTAACATTGCATGCAGAGGATGAGACTGACCAGCCTCCTCTGGGCCCTACACACACACATCACATCCTCTCCCTCACACACCCTTTCTTCTAAAAAACAGTCCTTAAATTCATGTGTTTGCCACAGCTCCTCTATCTCCTTGGTTTTATACATATGGTTCCCAATTAACATGGATCTATGTCTGTGAGATCTTCGGAATTCCACAGCCAAGCGCTGTTTTGGGAGTTCCAGGCTGCTGGAACAAAGTCCCATTTCTGCTGGAGTTCCTTTCATTCCTGTACTCTCCCACTTTCCATGCAGTGAAGCCTTAAAGTTTTTTACGTATTTTTTTTAAGTTAAGTGCATTTCAATATCACTTGACTATAAAGGAGCCACAGTTCAAGCCAAGTTGCTTTTTATTTCAACTGAGGTTATGACTATTGTGCTTTTCCAGAAATGTCTCCAGATAACCCCTGTAATGGGAATTGATTTTTCTCTTCTGCCATGAGCTTTGTAGCCTGCACTGAAAGAAATGGTTCTGATCTACTTACTTTTAAATACATTTCAGGTTCTTCTGAACTCTTTCAGGAGGCCATTTAGGCATCTTCTCACTCTGGACTTGTTATTAGAGCTAATGGAGTTGGTTTTTTTGCTGAACAGCCTTTAAAATTTTGTCAAGCTGAGGTGATTTGTAAACTTGATGTCTGCATTTCATCTACATTTTTATTATCTGCCAAGATGTAAACTACATTCCAGTGTCCTGGAATGCCATGTTCTGACCTCCTAGATAAATCATCATCCTTTCACTCATCATGGTAATATTGCTAATAAGTCTGTGGCAAAGTGGTTTCACTTTAGTCAAATTAGGAGGATTTGGACTTTGAGAATTAGTGATTGAGTAACCAAGGTTTTCAGTCCCACCTATTGCAGTGCACAGAAGAGAAAAGATGAAATGAAATATTTTTGATTTCCATGTCTTGGAAAGACTTGATAATATTGGTATGAAACTGAGCAAATGGCTCTTACACAGATGTGAATTTTGAGGAGTGGGATGTTGAAAGAGAAGGCTGACTGAAAAGGAATGAGGGAAAACAATATTTGATGTTCATTGAGGGAAGAATAACAGACTTGAAAAATTGAAATGAGAGATGCATTTTGCAGCTAAGGAAGAGACTGAGAAGGATGATAACAATTGCATCCCAGAGTAATTTCTTTTTTTATTTGTTATTTTATTTTATTTTTTTAAATGAAATTATATTAATTTAAATTTATTTTTATTTTTCTTCTAATTTTAAATTTTAAATTTTAAATTTTAAATTTTAAATTTTTCTTTTATTTTCTTCATTTTTTTTCTCTCATTTATTTTTATCAATTTAAAATTATTTTTATTTTGTGAAAATTTATAAAAAAACTAAAAAAAAGAATAATTTAAGGTAAATAAAATAAAAAAGTAATTAAATTAAATTAAACTAAAGAAAATGAAAATGAAAATGAAAATGAAAACGAAAAAGAAAAAGAAAATGAAAACGAAAAAGAAAAAGAAAAAGAAAAATAAGAACAAATATTTACATAAAATAAAATAAAATAAAATAAAATAAAATAAAATTCAATTCAGTTCAATTCAATTCAATTCAATTTAATTCAATTCAATTCAATTCAATTCAATAAAATTAAATAAAATTAATAAAATAAAAATTAAAAATAAAATAAATATTTTAGTTTGGTCAGTGTGGCTTTATTTGCCCTCTTTATTTACATCTTCCTAAGCAGAATCAAAATAATTCAAGCATAAACTCTAAAATTCAACCTAAGCTCAGACTAGACTCACTGGACATTCAGAAGGATAAGGCTTTTTAAGAGTCTTTTCAGTTGATACATTTACTGGGATTAAAATGTATTTTCTATTCCAAAGTATCTGTCATGAATTTTTCTTTCAGAATATCAATTTGATTCTCTTTGTGCACAGTCCTTTTTCTTGAATGAACTACTGGTAATGAATGATCTTTTCTAAAACTTTTTTAAACAATTTTTTATTCAATTTTGTGTTTTTAAATTACTGAAACACAGCTGAAGGCCTACTGGACAAACCTTCTCTGTTAAAAGTCTGAAATTTGCAAGACTTGCAGTACATGTCTGAAGGTATGAAAAATGTCACCTTTAGTACACCGTGGTTTACAGTGCTACTTCCTTGTTCAGTTTATGGCTTAACTCCTGATAGTGTGTACATTCATTTTCAGTGTTGTGTTTTATTCCAGATTTTCTGGTTTTGCACATTTGCTTGCGGCTTTGCTCATTAATCTGTTCCTTCTGCAGCTCCTTGGACTGTTACAGAAACTGAGATTTAAATCAGCATCAACTCTAGTCATTACAAATGCAGCTCTAATTTTTCAGCGCGTAAGCAGTTAAGAGAAGACGAGCAGCTGTTGGCACAAAATAGCAGTAGGTGTTCATGTGTTTAAGTAGAGATGCACCAAAGGTCAGAAATTAGTTTCATATTAAATGGTTCTGTGGTGCTGGATGTTAAAAAAGAGGGGGACATCTCTCCACTTGGATTCATGTATGAACTCACATATTTCCCTTTTCTCTCAGTGATGCAAAACAAAAAACCCTTTGGCAAGGGCCTAAATAATCACAAAAATGCCCCTTATGGAGCAAATCAGGGTGTTTGTCATGCTGGCAGACGAGTACAGACATTATTACTGTTCCTCATGGTGAATAGAACAGAAAAATCAGAAGGAGCTGTCACATACAAAGAGAAGGAGACCCTTTGCAGAAAAACAGATTTTTATTTGAATGCGAGAATGAGGGAAAGGTCATTCCTATGGTTATTGAAGTAGCAATTGTAACTGTATTAATGGTCACCAAAAAAAATAAAAAAATAAATTGCTGTACATAAGTTCACAGCAGGGCAAGGGAATAGATGCCAATCTTGAATTAGAGAATAAGATTTGGATGTGCTGCCTTTCAACTCATTTTACCATGTCTGATCACTGACCCGAAAAAAAGAATAGCATTAGAGTGTGTCTGAAATCTGATTGTGCTTTGGTACAGTTAACTAGAACACTTGCTGCCAACTTGATGCCAAGAAACTCATACAGCAATTATTGATCCATGCAATTTCCAAAGGAAAATGAATCAGCTCTTTGTCAGGTGTGGAATTTGGTGCTAACCAAAAGAATGAGGCGAATATCACAAGAAAACTCTGTTCTGAGTATTTTTTAGAGTGGATATGCAGGTGTTACTGTCATTTAATACCTTGAACCAGGGAAGAAATTGGGTACTTCATAAACCTACCTTATTGCGGAAAGCACTTAAGCACAAACTTAGTCTTTAACCTTGATTAAAAATCTTCCTTTCTTCAAAGGCTGGGAAATATTTAATGACTTCTGAGGCAATCTTACCCCAACAAGACCATACATACCTATAACAGGTTTTGTAACACAGATTATTATTTCTAGATGTGAGATTATTGTCAGGATTGAGGAGAACTGATAAAAGTGAACAGAGGGATGAAGGAGAATAAGGTCATGGGCCACAGATGCTTTCTTTCATATAAATAATTCCTGTCTTTTATGTGAGATTGTGATACATGGTTTGGAAGGGTAAAAACCTGACTCCTTTTATTTTTTCCTTTTTTTTCTGTAGAGGGAGTGCTAACAACAAACCCCTTTACCAGTGTTTGTCACACAGTGATACCATGGTCTAACCAGAATGGCAGATCTTGAGTGACTGAGACCAGGACACGAAGCAAGCTGTGAAGAGATTTACAGTGTGAAAAGATTTACAATGTGAAATGTCTGGGATGTGAAAGCAAAATTTAATCTCTATGATATAAACAGTGTCACAACTCCTATTATAATTATGCACTGAAGCAGACTGAGGTGAAGAATTTACAAACACATCTAAACTGTCTTTCTTTGCTGATTTAGACCAGCAACAAAAATCATTCACAGGTTTATGTCTTTGTGCTTGTAGTGGTATAGATTCACCAATTTCAGTTTCCTGGCCAACACAACAAATAGTGTGGTAGGTTAGTGCTGGTTAAAATCACCAGTACACTTATTTATTTCTTGCTGTGAGATATGAATTAGGAGAAGAGCAAAACAGGCTTAAAACTCAAAAAGTATAAAGAAATTTTATTAACAAGACTACAAGAATAAGAAGCGTTAGAATAAAACCTCCAAGACACCTTTTCTTCCCTGGCTCAACTTTTTCCTTTCCCAGCTGACCATGTAGAGACAAAACCTGGGATGTTAAAGCAGTACCAACTATACAACAGTCTTTCATCAGTTCTTGTAGGGAGAGGAGTTTTCCCTTGTCATGACTTGGGAACATCAGAAAACAGTTTTCTCATGGTTTTTCATTTCCATGAATAGAAGCTGCCTGGGAAAAGTCCTGCATCGTGAAATTCCTCCCATTTTTACAGCCCTCCTAGAGGTGTGTCCATGGGACATGAACTCATGGGGTATTATTTTAAGGATGAGTTGTTCAAAGGCAAAGGTTCATCTTTCTCTGTGATCTTCTCTGGGAACAGAGCTTTTCTTCTTCTCTTCCTGGGGGCCAAAGGGTCTTCATCACTCTCATCTCTCTCACTGTTCAAGCTTCTCATGGGATCACAGCTACTCCAACAACTGCTTGGCTTTATCAATGGATGCCTCTGCTCACATCTACAGTTTGAACACTTCATCCCCCCATGCTCTCTCATGAATTAAAGTGGATATTTCAGTATATCATTGTCCATCTCCATGGCCCTACCAAAAGAATATTTCAGCCCAACACTAAGGCATCTCCTCGTTCACCTTCTGTCTAAGGCTTGACTCTTTCGTTATTGACTTCAATGTCTTCACATTGTCTTCTATGTGTTCTCACTTTGTTCTTTTCTCTCGAGGGGAGAATCATGGTCTGCAGGTCTCATCTGTGCACTGAAAGGGTTGAATCTTGCCAGGCCTGCAGATGGCCATAGGCAGTGGCCATGGCAGTCACGGTGTTGGATTTCAGGCTGAGCTGGGACCTTCCCTCCATCCAGCAGCCTGAAGCTGTCAGTGCAGGAGAGGAAGGTTTGGTGTCAGTGAGATGTCAGCAGCCATGGTCTGGTTCAGCCTGGGGCCGGGACCCTGCAGCCTCCATCCCCTGCCCAGGAGCTGCTGGGGCCCAGCCCGGCCTCCCCCAGGCCTCACAGGCCATGGGGGAACAGGACTGGCCTCACCAGAGCCCAGCTACCTTTCGAGGCCAGAAGCAAAGAGAGTTCCCAGGCTTGTGGTTTTAGAAAGGCAGGTCTGATTTATAAATTATGCAAAATGTTGTCAGTTCTCAGAACTAGCCAGCTATTGGCCTTTCCTAGACACAGAGGAAGCTCCCAGCAACTTCTCTCAAAGAAATCACTTCCATGGGTGTTTTCTTACTTCTTCCCCAAATGTCAGTCAATGTGAAACCATCACAGTGCTAAGCAGCACTAAGTCAAAAGAGAAAATAAGAGGGGAAAAAAAAACAAAAAACCAAAACCCAATGAAGAATAGGATTGTCTTTGCTTTACATGAATGTTTTGTTCTTCTGTCCATGGTACTGATAAATAAAATTAATAAATATGTGTTCTGCTTCTGGACAATTTACTGTTTAGTTACTCCTCAGCAGAAAATCTGCTTTTCCTTTTTTCCTGGTTCCTGATCCATGAGGTTCTTCTGGGTGGTCTTGCAGAGAGTTCAAATCAAAATGTTCATAGCGAGCAGAACAAATTCCAAAACTTTTAAAATGGCTCAAGCACTAAACTTTCTAGAAAGACAAACCTTTTCAAAGGCCCATAACAGGTGCTTTAGAGGGAAATATTGGAGCAGAATGTGTATGCCATATCACTTTGGCTCCTGGTTTTTCATGTCTGATAGACTTTATCCTTCCAACATAAGATTTAATTTATAACCCCAGTACCTAAAGTTCATGCCTCTGACAGATAGACCAGGGAGCAGCTCTGTGGTGTTTCCTTCTTCATCTAGTGTGTGATGACCAGGTCTCTGCTGTTTGCTCTCAGTAATGAGTGTTTTCTGCTTAGAGCAGGTCAATCCCATAACCAGCACCAGAACTGTGCCCTCTTGGAAGGAGGCTGGGAGAGGAGCTGGGAAAGGAGGAGAGGACAACAATTTCTTGTGCTAGGGCAGCTCATCCACAGTGTCTTTATGGTGGTTGAGAGACTGAGTTGCAACTGGTACTGCCTTCTGTGGTATTCATGGGCTTGAAGTATTCCCAAGAGAAAGCTTTTACTTATACCTTCACTATTTTATTAAGATTTGGGGTTTCATGGTGATTTCTTGGAGCAGAGTTTTGTCAGCTGGATGTGGTGCTCAGCTGCTGACTGGGATTCAGGCCAAATGGAAAACTAGCAGCAAGATGACCTGCTCACAATAAGTAGAGCAAAGAGCTCTTGATCCTTGTGTGAATGGCTTAATCTGTTTTATACCACAGTTTTCCATCAGTAAAACAGGGATAATTGCACTCTACTGCCCTCAGGGGTGCTGTGAGGGTAAACACATTATGGGTTACAGAGTGCTCAGATTCATTGGCTGAGAGAACTCTAAAAATATTGGGAAAGAGAACAATTTGCACAACAAATAGGCGAGTCTGAAGCAGAGACAGGAGCATGCTGGGCAGAGGCTTTGAAATTCACTTCTCACCCTGCACTCAGATTGAGACTACAATTAACAGTAAGAAAAATGTAGTGCAAAATCAGTGTGTGCTGGTTCTGAACTGGCTTTGTATTGGCTGCTAGCTATATTACTGACACTTTCCTGCCATCAAAGCCATTACAATTCTGCAGCAGCAGGGAAGGTATCCACAGCTGGTCTCCCTTGGACCCTGCTAACATACACTATTCCCTATCATTGCCTTGAAGCTGCAAAAAGACTACAAGGCATAAATGAATCTTGTGCTTTGTGGGGTTGGAGGGCATCTTTGGCCATGTTGGCCTAGCTGGGGAACGCAGTGTGTGTTCCATAAAGTCTTTTTTTTTTGGGAGAAATTGCCAGATGATGAACGGATACTGAGATACTGCAATGTTATGGAAGCATTCATGGATTTGGTTTTCTTACGATGCAGCAGATAATTTTAAAATTCTAGGGCAAAGAGGTTTCCACAGTTGCAGGGAGTTTTAGGGAAGCTCACAAAATATATCTTCTATGAATAGATTTCAGCTGACTGGAAGGATACATTTCAGGATACAGGAAGAAGCATTTCCATTGATTTCAGGGAATTTTATCACAGGATGAAAGTGAAGGAAGAACACAGCCAGATTTCTGCAGAAAGTGCTAAGTGCCTTTTGGATAGAATTTGCAACTGCTAATGTTTTCTCACCTCTAAACCTTGCTATAACGGTAGGCTTTCTGGGGAATGCTGCTCACACTGGGTCAAGGTGAAATAAAAATAAGAAATCTTTGCTGTCCCTACTGTGAGAGGTACAACTTGCTACTATTTTTCCTTCTGGCAGGACTTTGGAACCAACTGTATCCAACAAATGCAAATTACATTGCTAATTTAATTAAGCAAGCCATATGAAATCAGAAAAAATTACAGTCCGTGGTCAAGAGCAGTTTTTTATTTATTGGCAGTACATCAATACCTAATTGAAAAAGATTACATAATTGCTTTTGATTGTGATTTAACCCCAGCAGGCAGTTTGGCCTCACACAGACACTAGCTCAGCCTCTCCTCCACAGGGAGATAGAGGAGAACGTCAGAACTGCAAAAGTGTAAAAAATGGATTGAGGTGCATTTTAATAGGTAAAGAAAAAGTTGTACTCACAAGCAAAGCAAAAAAATCCAACACATGGCCCCTTAAAAGCTACTATGAAGAAAATTAGTCTACTAAAAATCTACTAAAAAAAAGTACAACAGAAGACAGAATATGATGCCTGCAGATCTGTTTTTATCTTTAGTATGGTAGCATCTGAGTATCTAATGACCTTTCATATGCTTATCCTTAGAGCATGCCAGTGACACAGGACATTTTAAGTCTGAAGGACAGTAAGGACAAGGGTCAGAACTTTGCCATTTTAATCACAGGTAAACAGGTTGCCACAAGCTGACTGCAGCTCATGGTAGGACCACAATACAAGGCTTTTGCACAGCTATCACTTTCATTATACAAGCCAGTTATGTAAGGATTCATAGAAAAAGTTAAATCTGTGAAGTATTGTGGTAGAGAAAGTGTCTTTGACTCTGAACTTGAGATGTTGAAAGTGAGGCTTGTGATTTCTGCACTTCAGTTTTATCTCTTCTGTCTTCATTTCCTGACTTCCAATGGCCTGTCTTTGTGCTTCCCTTCCTCTTTTCTTGGCCAACAATAAAACCTGTGAATGTGAAGAGAGGATCAGAAAACCAGGGACGCCATTTCTATCTCTTCAGGATTAACTTTTGCCAGTTTATGCTACATTTTGGTCAATTTTCAATGCTTGATAGCTAATTGCCTTCCTTTCTTCCATTTTAATATAACTGTCAGGATTCACATCAATCTATTAAATATCACAAGCAAGAGTTTAATGCATATTTACTTGGGAACTGAGATTTGGGGATGGGGTTGGGGGCAGGGAATTTCTGAGCATCCTCTGGCTTGATTTATGATTCATATATCTCAAGACTTTAGAGTGCTGCTTTTTCCACAGAAAGAGCACAGAAAAGAGGTTGTAATACACTGTAAGCTGCTGCTTGCTTGGTCACCAGCTTCAAAGTGAAAAAGTGTTTCTTGATGTTCAGGAGTACCATCCTGTGTTCTTGTTTGTGTCCATCAGTTCTGATCCTGTCACTGAGAACCACCGAAAAGAGCCTATGTCATCCTTATACCTTGCCTTCAGGTAGTATCTAGATTTAGCCAGATTAATTAGGTAATAAGGTTAATAAGATTTAATGAGCTTTATTAAGATTAATTAGATCAATCTTCAATAACAATCCCTCCAAAAGTTCCCTTCTCCACAAAGAACAGTCCTATTTCCTCATAGGAAAAATAACAGCCTTTCCTCACAGGAGAGATAATCTGATCATTTTTTGTGTATTCTGTTCAATATGTCTATGTCTTTCTCAGAGTTGCTCCCGTCCTAAAGCTCCATACCACAACCCTTTACACCTTCTCTTGCAGGACTTCAGGAGCTGGAGATTTAAGAAAAAAGTAACAGAAATTGCTGCCAGAATTGCTGCTCAGTCAGTTTTGAGACATCAGAGTTGAAGCTGTAATAGTGTGGAATGGAGTAACCACAACACTACTTTTCAGCAGGACTGGAAAAAGTGGGGATAAAGGATCTAACTGTGACCTGACACTATTCTTGTCTATCTGGGCTGACTTCAGTGGTATAAACCAGTGCTGGTGAGTTTGGAGCCACACATGAGATAAATAAATGAATGGGGGAAAAAGAAATTCTATTTTATATTAAAAAGCTGATTTAAATGCTGTTTTCAATCATCCATGAATGTGTGAGCTGACTCAGGACTGGAACAGCTTACATTTAGAGTTTTTTTGGTTGGTTGGTTGTTTCCTTGTTTGGGGATTTTTGTTTGTCTTGCTTATTTGGTATTTTTTTTAAGACTGAGATCATAATTACTCTAATGCCATGCTGAAGGACAAGAGAACCTGTCAACAGTACTGCAGCTTGATGACACTTATTTTGATGTTCTATAGTATTAGAAGACTTTGCAGCTAAATTTTTCCTGTGTTAGTTTTCAACCATGATTTTCATACAGAACATTTTATTTACTCTATGGTAGAAATCCACAGATGAATTAGTAGACTAAGACTTTACCATGGCATATTCCAATTTACTCATAATGCATTTAAGAATTCAAGTACTTAAATGAGCAGGTATCAGATACACAGAAAGCATCAAACTCCCTGAGATATGAAGATATAGGGGATTTCTTGGAATAATGAGCAGAAATTAAATTTAGCACTTAAAATGAAATGTGCAAACAGTACACATGATTCAGAATTTCAGCTGTGCTTTTAAAACTGCTTAAGGGAAATGAAAAAATTAATAAAAGGAAAATTATAAGGGAATGCAAGAAATCATTAAAACAACAAACAAAATAAAAACCCCAACAAACCAACCTGCACTTAGAGCTAGAACTTTTGAAAGAAGAAAAATATTTGCCAACCCTGGTATACACTGCCATTTTATCTAAATAAAACTCAGTCATGTCCATTTGTTGGGAAATAGTGTGCTTCACATGACAGTATTCCAGACATATAATTCAGTGACCAGTGTATGTGCACATTTAGAAGATTAAAGGTAGGCACTTAAAGCGTTTTAATGGTTGAAATACTAACTGAAGCTTAACATCAGTCCTGCTTTTTCATGAATCAGTACACTGTGCTTTCCAGTGCAGCATCCTGACTTCCTCAGAGATCTCATTGTCTGCTACTTACAACATTCTCACAATTCAGACTTAACACCCCTGTGCAAACAGAGGGGAGCTTTCAGCTCTGGGCTGCTTTCTCCTCACTCTTCCTGCTGTTCAACATTTCTGCCTTGCATTTCTGTGCTTTCCTGTGAAGCCCTGTAACATCTTTTCAGAAAAGACCTGTTGAAGTCATCTTTTTAAGTTTATGAAAAGTTCCTCATGAAGTTGTCACCACAGACTGAAGAAAGCCTGTCCTTTCATACATCAACAAGTGCTACCCTTTCAGTGGTTTTATTCATCTATATCACTTCCCCTTGTTTTCTTTTTTCAAACCTTCATCCTTTACAACACATCATCTCAGCCCTCCTATTTTAAATTAAAGCAATGCACCTTTATGCCCTGTCCTTATATAGGTTTGCACAGCATTTCCTTGCCTTATTTTGTATGCATGTGCTTTCTCTGCTCCTGTTTCTGAAACCATGCTTTATTACCTTCACCTCCATGCTACAGAGGTGCTTTTGTTACCAGTGATTGCACATATTATCATGGCTTTCTTAATCCCCTGAGGATTGATATAGGGTTAAAGTGAGAGCAGCATCCCCAGGAACTCAAAGATATTTCCCTTTGTATTATTTATGGTTAGATATAAATAATATTAGCTATACTGATGATTCAGTGGAAAAGACATCCCTCCTTCTTTGAATTAATTAGCTAATGCAGAGCTGAAGGTTGTCCAGCAGACACAAAAATGAGGTGCACCATCCTTCTTGAAATTAAAGAGCTGTGGGGGGAGGTAAACTGAAATTTGTTTACAATAAGTGATCATTCTTATTTTAATACATCAAGTTGTCAGCTTCTTTTGAAAATAGATGAGGTAATTTCAAAGTTAGCAATTAATTTTGGTTTTATTAATTGATGAGTTGGCGACTATGGATTGCTAACCAAATAGCTTTTTTATTATTCATCTCCAACTTTTCTGTTCAAACTTGTTTAAAATCTCTACTGCAAGCTCTGGAACGCCTGTGTTACCTGTTTGCATGCTTACCTCAAAAAGGCCAGCTGTTAACTGGTCATATGAGCATACCTGAGCAGTGACAAAGCTGTACATGCAGTCACACTGGATGCTGCTGCTGATCTGAGGCACTTGTGCACTTGGTCCATCCACTTCTGATGGATTATGCGGCTGAATTGCTTACACAGTTTGTAGTAGAAGTCTTAGAAGATCCAAATTTGGGTCCAGGTGTCCAAGACTGTGCTTATAAGGACAGTAAGGCAGAGCTTTTAGTTCAAATGTAGCAAGATTAATATTCAGCCAGTCCACGGCTGGTGGTTCTGTTGGGGCCTGTTAGTGGAAGCTCTCCCACTCATGAATGGCATGAGAAATATCTAAACTTTCTCAAAGGATGTTAAAAGACTGTGCAATAACTGTGAGCTTTGGATCAGAGCCTGAGAGTCTCGAGAACTGACCCATGTCTTTGACCTTTCTTGACAGGACTCTTGGTAGTCCCCGCCAGGAGCACAACAGTGATTTTGAAGTCCTGGGAAACTGCAGGATGTTCCCATCTTTCTGAAGCAGAGAAACCAATGAGGGAGTGAGGAACATGAAGAGATTTGTTAGCATCACTTAGGAGGAGGGCATGAAAAAGCAAGAGTAATTTGCAAGTTTCTCTGTCAATAGCTGCTTTATGGTGAAAAGCAAGAGGGAGGACTGGAAAGTCTATTGCTCTCCAGGTCAACAGATAGTGTTCATGATATCTTTTTCACAAAAGTTAAGGCTTTTTAGTGCACTTTAGGTCAGAAAGGGGGGATGAATCTGAAGATATGCCTGACAAACTGCTCTAGCTACAAACACACAGCTCCCTCCTTCTTTAAAAGAAGCACTCTTAAAGGCACAAACCTAGCCTTTTATAATACTAACAGAATCCATTTGCAGCCATACCCTCATATTCACACAGTGTGTGACATGTCAATCCCCAAGCAATTCACTGAAGTATATGAAATTAATAAGCATTAAACTCTCCTGTACATCATTGTCTTACCAACAGATGCAAACTGGTGGGAAACAACATGCAAAATATCTCTAATGCATTTTTCTGCCTTAAAAAATAGACAGGACAAGCAATGCACTGCAGACCTTGCTGGGTCTACTGACAGACTGTAGCACTTAGATGGTGCTGCTGTGCTGGGCAATACATAAAGTTTTAAGTCAGAAACACAGTATAATTAGTGTGGCAGAAGTGGTCCCTTAAGAGTATGCTGCTTAATGATCAGCTTCCTATCATCATCATCTCATCTAATGGCTCACCAGCAGTCTTGCCTAAAGGTCTTTATACTGGGTTTTGTAGTAATGTGCATGTCAGAATGCCAGCAATGAATTTTTGTAGCTAATTTAGAAGGCTGGGTACTTTGCAGGACTTTTATTCATTTTCAGCACGTTCTCCATAGGGAAAGCTCACTAGTTGTTCACTGCTTAAAGGAAAACAAAAATAAGTAAATATTATGAAGCCTTTGCAGAATGAAACCTCAGAGAAAGTAAAAAGAAACAAAATAAAATAAAAAGGCACTGAACCCTGATTTATCTGCAAACAGGATTGTCAGGAAATAAGCAATTGTTTGGAGTCTTGGCACTGATGGCTTATTGAAGAACAGGTCACTGTGTATTTTAATTTTTTTTTCATTTTCTTCTTGCCTGAAGTTTAGTTTAGCTTTCATTGTGAAATGAATATGCTTTATGCTTTTATTTCAAATATCTTACAAGCCAGTTTGAAAAATCAATAACACATTAAAAGAAATTTATCAAGAAAAAATGTTTAAACAAACCATCTGTCAAAAAAGACAAATGCTAACTTATAGTTAATATAATAAAGGTAAAACTCTTTTTCTATTTTGATAGCACTTTCCATATCAGTTTCTGTCATGCTGTTGATCAAACTCGGGATTTGCCACAAGCCTTTTGTGAGTTCAAAAATAATATTCAAAATAGGGATAAGTATACTTTTTCTTGCTATGTCTTGCAAATTTTAATAAATTGCCAGGATTTTCATCTTCCTGTGCACTGTCATCTCCAAAGAACAGGGGATGTAAGTATATAGTGAGAATGACAAAGTTTGATGAGCTCTTGATACTACTTCTGAAGGAAAATGTTTTGCAACTCTAAGTCACCACAATTCACCCACTATCCCAAGGAGTCTTCAGCCTGGATAACTAAACAAAAATTCATTTAGACATTTAAATAAACAGTTACATTTTCAGAAGTTCTGAATATTTCCTATGGAACTCATCCATGTGCCTAAAATGATGGGTTTTCAAAGCCCAGTGCCTGCAGCCATAGAATGAAACAAAATAACCACTTTTTTCATCAGGACATTTTAAAAACTTTTTTATCCTTTGTTTTGTTGACTAAAAGTCAACTTTAGTTAAAGTTGGAGTTGAGCTCCTTTGGAAATGCATTCAATGTGACTACTGATCACTCTGGAAAAACTGTCTCGGTTCAAAGTTCTATTTAATTTATGTGAGTCTGGATCAATGTTTCTTTGTTCTGTTTGTCAAATTTAAGAAATAATTCTCAAACATAGGCAAGTGTTTTTTGTGTTGGTGTTTATCGAGTGCGTTGTAACAGAAAAAATTGTGAGAGCCCTTGTTATACATATTATTATTTAAACCATTGTCATCAAAGTGACACTTTTCTCAAATTTGTATGCAAATCTCTGTTATAAATCATAGCAGAGTTTGTGTGTAACAGTGAGCAGTTGTCCAAATAGAAGAGGTTGGCTGCAGACATGCTGGATGGTTTGTTTTGATGCTGGGGTATGAAAGTCCAGTAATGGTGACTGCCATCTCAGGAAAAAACACTCCCTCCAGGAGGATTTGAGGTTTCATTTTCAAGGGTAAATATTCTCTCCACAGAACGAGCATTTTGTCATGGTAAGACACCTACACTTTCCAGTAAGTGGATTTTCCAAATTATGTCTTTACTTTGTGCCTATTGCATTATCACAGTCACCTTGTCATTCAAATCCCTGTAATGATCACTTCTGAAACATTTACACCCTGTGTTTGGCTGGCTGGTTGCTGCTTACTCAGTGGGAAGGTTATTGATTGCGGGCGCTTATTAAGAAAGTACGGAGCAATAAGCTGTGAGAGCTGTTGATAATTCAAAAGGTGAAGCTGGCAATTATATAGGGATCAGGGGGATTATTATATACAGGCCCTAGGAAAATATGACTGATGGATGTGGCACTGCTGTTGTGACTGCTTGAAATAAAATGTATCATTATTGATTTCTTCTGTTGGTCTTTTTTATTGCATTTTAAATCTACATCTTTTTCATGCAAACAGTCTATTCTGCACTAGAGCTAGAATATGCTACTGTAACTTACTGATTCATTAACATACCCCTCTTTTACAGTGTTTTCACCTCTTGCTACAGATTTTTTTCCAATTTTTCACTCCATGGTCACTGAACAGGACAGAAATCAAGTGTCTGATTTCAAATTTTGCCACTTCCTCCATTGATGCTGTTGTATCACTTTTACTAATTTTCTTCTAGTGATGAGAAAATGAAGAGTGAAAAAAAAATACAAAAGCCCCATATTTTGGGCATCAAATATATAGTAAATATGTTTTTAAAAATTATTAACTCTTACTTGCACCTGTCACGTCAGGTGGCATCTTCAGCCTTATAACATGACTTCCTTGTTCAAATTACTTTTAGCTAGTTTCCTTAGTTTTGCATTTCCTCCTGCTCATTTCTTATGCCATTTCCAGGTCCTAAGTGACTATATTAAGTAGCATCAGAGATTATTAACCTTATTAACACAGTAACATTCCTAGTGCAAAACACTGAAAAGCTTTGCTCGTGTGAGAAAAGTCCACTGCCACAGCTTAGTTTATACCTTCATGAATACCCACTCTATTGGAAATCGTCTCAATTCCTAGTTTGTAAACCAACGTAGAATCTAGTTTTAGAAAGCAGATGTCCTTTCTGTTCTGCAAAACCACAAACAACCTGAAGCCTTTCTTTAAAGAAGAGTACCAGATACCCAGGTGTTTTTTCTGTTTGGGAAAATGCCATATACTTTTTATTCAGAATTATTTTTTTCTCGTAGTTTCCACTCTTATTATTTTTCTAATAAACAAGGGTTTTCCCTCCAGTGTGGTTTGCATTAATGGTGGAAAGAGGTGGGGAAAATAACATGAAAATTTATGCAGTTGCATGACTTATTATTCTGCATAAAACTAATATTCTGAGAGACTGTCAGCTACATAAAACATTACAGCCACCCCACTTGCTTGTCTACTATTTTTACATGCAGGATTTGGTCCTCTTATCACAGCAAAAAATCTATTCAGTCATTATTTGGGTAAAGTTGACTTTTAGCCAAATCCAGAACGAGTCCCGCAAGCCAGAGGCCTAATCAATACCACACTAACTGCTCCATTAATCCTCTTTTGCTGCTATTTCCCTCTCATCTTTCCAGGAGACTGTTGTTACCTCAGAACAGATAATTGGTTTTTTTCTAGCTAATAAATGCAGCAGCTTTTCAGCAATACTTCCCACACATCCCTGTACTGCAGGTCCCTATCAGGATGTGACTGAGCAGAGCCGCTTCCTGATTATTCCAAAGCTGGATGTGCACATAATGCAGAAATCCTCTGCTGATGTGACTATCAAATAAGCCCAACTGGCTCATACCTGGACATTTCCACCTCAGATACTGCAGTAAGACAAACACATTTGCATGTTCTCTCATATGCAAGGAATTTTGCATGATTCATCTCTTACATAAAGGGCCTAAAAATAGCAAAGGACTAGATAAATAAAGTTGGGACTGGAAGAGTTCTTGGGCTTAAGATTTTTAATTCAAGAGATGATTAGTGTGCTGCATACAGAGGCTTTAACTGTTTGGTCTGAAAGTCCTTGTACAACTACAAAAGCTGAGCAGAAAAGTCCAAGGCCAAAAAGATGTGTTTTTTGTCCACAAAAAGGAGACTGTTCCTGAAACACTAGTGTAACACTAAGCACATCCATTACTATTAGGAACAATGCTGACTTGCTTCAGTTTTGGACCTCATTTGAGCCTCTTCTAAATTTTTACTGCTTTACTATAAGAAGTTTCTCTTTGATTTAAAAAAAATAAAAATAAAAATCTCAGTTTATTTCTCTTTCCTGTAATTCCTAGGTACTTTCAGCTAGGATGTGGAAAACAGCTCCAGCAGCAGTAACAGGATTTTTCTATTGGTGATGTTCCACACCATCACAAACCAGGAAAAAAAATTAGCTTGTGCTTATTTATTATGTTTAGTATTTTTCTCCAAAAGACTTGTTGGTGCTAGTGACCTTTAATATGAGGGAGAATATATTCAAAGAAGAGGTGACTAGATATTGGAATGGGTTTCCCAGGGAGGTAATAGAGTCAGAGCATTGGAAGTATGAAATCCTGACCTGATAAGGTTTAAATAAGCGAAAGTAGCTGAAAAAAACAAAGACATTCTAAATTCACTTAAAATATTCCCACACTGCCCCTTGGAGAATCTGTCAAGTAACACAACTTTTGAGAACATGACCATTCTATGTTCAAAAAAATCTCTTGAATATAAATTCTTGTTTTAGCATCCTGCTTACATTAGAAAAATTAAAGAGCAAAAGTAATTAATTTAATTCATAGAACACTGGGCACTGGATCAAATGACAGAGTTATGCCAGTATTTATGTTTTCGGACAGCATCCCCAAGCTACAGTTCTGCACAATGGCCAAAATAAATAAATATATACATAAATAGATGAGACTAAACTTGAGATCAGGCACTAATCTACATTCAAATGATAGAAAAAAAGGAGTAAACCTTTGATACATGTTTTTTCTGTGCAAGTATTGCTTATGCTGTACATTTCTCCCCAGAAAATAAAATGAATTACCAAAATATCTTTAACTATTTTTGCTTAAGTCAGAAGTCAGAGAGTGGTCAGAACATGATAGAGCAGATCCTTTCTATAAAGACTCACCAAAATCTGAACATTGTGCAGGTAAATTCAACCTTCTCACTGGGGCTTGTCAGACTTTTTGTGTTTATGGAGGGATTTGGAGAAGCTTGCAAGTGCATGGTGCAGCACAGTTCAACATCAGTAATGTAACTCCATGTCTCCTTTTTCCATCTGTTGCTAGTATTGCTCAAGAGAAAAAATTGTTAAGTTTCTCAAAGATAAACCCAAAACTGTATCACTAAAGTATTCCATGGGTTGTAAGTACCTTTTCTGATGTAGAATGACACTTGCTACAAACACTGGTTATTCAAGTCAGAATGTCCATAATCTGTATTAAAAGCTCTTGTAGCTTTCAACAACAGGTTTTGCCCTTCTCTGGATTTCTATATCCTAAGAAGGCTCATGGTGCCACAATAACATTAAAATAAGAAAATGTGAGTAACTTCTTTAGACTTCCTTTAGGATTTCTTTATTACTTTGTATTAAAGTAGGGTCACAAGAAGTCTTTTATTAACTGATAACAGCGGGTTGGGATTGATCAACACTCTCTCCAGAGCCATCAATTAGTCCATGTGAAATGAAGATTTCAGAAGTACCACACTGTTAACACCCTGCTCTTGATGTTCACATTTTAAAATAGTCCAGCTTTTGTACAAAAGAGGGAGTTGGACACAAATACTCAGCCGAAGGAAAGACATGGGTCATTTTTTTTCTGTCAGTTTTAGCATTTGTCTCTCTGCCTTTTCCTCAGTAGTGGAGCATCTTGTGAGTTGTAGTCAATGGCAATGATGAGATTTGTTTGTAGCCAGCAGCTCTTGTCAGATAACCCTCAGAATAATAATTGCCTTCATCTTGAACCTCAACAAGCATAGCAGACCTTTGGAAACAGATCCTCCTTGGTGTCTTAAGACCTTAGAAATTATCCTCATGACACCAAACAGGTGAGTTAGAATTTCAGATTTTTCCTTCAGTCAGTCTTATGTATTTTATTTTTATTTTATTTTAATCTACTTTACATTTAAATTTAATTTATTTTTATTGTACTTTCATTTATTTTAATTTATTTTATTATATTTCTTTTCTTTTATTTACTTTTAGTTTAGTTTAGTTAACCTGGCATTGGTTAAATTTACTTTTCTTTTGAGTGGAAAACAGAAATCACACTGCTCTTAAATGCAAGAATAAGACTGGCACTGATCTTTTCTGAGCAGCTGATCTTCTCTGTCATTGCTCACCTTCATTTTATCTTCTTAGTATTTTTGCCATGTTTCCATGCAGTAGCTCTGAGAACAGATATTTTTACTTCACAGGGGAAAACTGGACAATATTAGAATGAAATACCACAGAGATTTCTTTATGCACACCACAACCCCCTGCTGGTTTGGTTCATATTTGGAGCTTGTAAGCAAGACCAAAGTTATCAGTCTGTCAAGAGGAAAATTTATAGCTTGATCATTAAATATAGGGGAGAGCCCTAGGCAGCCAATGCTGTAATAAGGCTTATGATCCCATATATTGGAAGTTCTTTAATGTCTTCTAGAATAAAGAAGTATTGAGAACTTTTAACCTTTTAAGTAGAATTTCCACTAAGCATAAATTTACTCTTGTTTCATAAAACAACTCCTACTGATAAAATGCATTTAAATTTTGGCATGTTAAATACATCGAATGTTCTTTATTCTGTTTTTTCTTCAGCAAATGCATTTTATATCCTTACATTAGTCTGGGAATTTTTTTGTGTGTGTGTTTTCAATATGGACAAACAGCAAAAACCCAAAGTCCACTGCCATGAAAAGTTAAATCTGTATTTAATGGGTTTAACAGAAGAAACTAACTTTTGGATTCCTTGGTATTATGCTAGCCAACAGAAAGCTTTTCTTCAGGAGAGAAGTCTGAAGTTCAACCGTGAAGTATGAGGAAAAAAAACCTTTATTAATATTGCCTCAGGAAATCAATAATTTGAGTTTCAATCTTTTTTAGGTGCATCTTTATTCTTTATCTCCCTGTCTGGCCTCAGAAATAAACTCCCTATATACTTTGCCATATGATTTACAGGTTGTTGGTTTGACACACAAGGACAGTAAGTCAATAGTCTCTCTCTGAAAATCCTACTGAGAGTTAGGGCTGTCTAATATTAGATGTGCAATCAGAGCCAATCTGCTGTTCAGGAGTTGTATCCTCTGCTTTGTATAGAAGCAGCAAACGGAATAATTTCCCCAGAGTGTGCTGAAGGCTTGTCACTGAGAGGTGCATGGACATTTGGATGGAGTTCTGGAAAGTTCTGGATGACTTCATCAAGAGGATAAGAGTATGACCTTGGTAAATCTTCATCTTTAACTTCATTACAGACGCTGGTTGAGTTTCTCTCAAAAAGGGCATTAAAAAAAACCCTGATATTCTTATATGCTCAGTGCTTGTATGACAACATCTACTGTAAATTACTTCTTTTTTAAAAAGCACTGTTCCAGTTGAGAACAGAATTTTAACACTGACTTCATGATAAAGGTTTTTAATGGTAAGAGAAGATACAGAATCTCTTGCCCTATTTCTGCTTAATTAACTATGTTGCTACCTACAGCAAATTATTTTCCAAGTAAAACCCTATTGAGCTCTAGCTGAGCTATATCTTTTATTTCCTGCCAAAGAGTGAATATTTTAAAGATATTTCTTATTCCAGTAGAAAATTTAACAATAACAAAGACTAACTGTGCAAGTTGTTGTGATGTGAGAGAAGTCTTGTGTATGTCAGATGAAAAATGCATCTTGGTGCACTGAATATATTGCAAGGCTCTTCAGCTAAGAGTGACCTCAGTGACAGACTACCTCTCACAACAACCGAATCAGGATTAAAAAAGATTGAAAAGTACTTTGCATTCCCAAAAGCACTTAAAAGTTTTATGGAATTAGTACGATTCTTGGAGGGGTTTTAGTAAAACTATGGTGGACACAGCTGTGTCCAAGCTGTTCTGTGAGCCTCATCACTGGGCTCTGACAAAGGTAAACCTAACTTTCATAGATCAAAAGCAGTGATGTTTCCTGCAACAGTTTTCTCTGAATTGCAGCCCATGATTAATCTCTCTGCTTTGATATTAGTGAGCTAGCAAAGTTTGATCCCTCATAATCAATGATTCTTTGGCAGCTATTGAAGTGAGTTGTGCTGGCTTTGCTTCCTGAGCCAAATGGGAATTCATGCTGTCATTTATTTACTGTTTGCTGAAGGGAACACTTTAATCAAAGACCTTATCACATTTTTGATATTTCATTGTCTCAAGATGGTTGCTCTATTTCTTTAAATTTAAAAATTATTTATTTGCTTTAACTGCTGTGCAATTTGAACAGATAAATAAGGTTTGGGTAATTTAAATGGTATGAAAGTGAGGGCCACAAAAGAACTGACAGGTTTTACCTCTTGGTTTTTAAATAAAAGAGCTCTTTTACTCAGAGTCAAGGTTCAAATTTGTTTAGATGTAAGGAAGGAGACAATTCTGAGCATTGCATGCAGAATTGGGACTGAGATTGATACAACTAAACCAGCTCTGGAAAAGCAATTTTGTTGAGGAGTTTATCCATGACTCTTGGTCTCTTCAGACATGTCAACCTAGCCAGAACTGATAGCCACTGCTAAAGCTGAGCCTTGCTGAAAATCTTACCAAAACTCATGGTTCAGGTGGGCTACAGAGAATTAATCTTCCTGTTCCATGTCGAGTGTCTTGTGGGTTCCTACTCCTGACCTTTGAGCTGTGAGTGAAGCCCAAAGCAAAGATGTGTCTGGGAAAGTCAGCTTGTCCATACCTCCAGAAATGTCTCACCTGACAGAGTCAATTGCATTGTCATAATGCACTGGCCACACAGAGTGTGCTTCCAGATGAGAAATCTCCTGTCTGGTTGGTGATACCCTCTGATGTTATATTTTAACAGAATAAATCCTTAATTTATGACTCCTTTTCAGCTTTGCCTTTTAAACTAATTGCCCTGTGGAATTCTCTAAATATTAATGCTGAGTAGAGCTTCTTGTCTTATGAATTATCAAAATACTGATCTGAATGAAATGAATGATATGAAGCATGGAACAGTACTTAACAAATTGTCCTCATTGCGTGTTGAAATCTTGCTCTGTGTGCCTCATTTCAATCTGCTCATTGGTTTGTGACCTTTAGACCCCGTTGGGAGAAGCACATGTAACCTTCCTGAGCTGTTCACTTTGCCTTTGGAACTCCAGTTTTGCTGAAAGATGTGTAAAAACCCTGGCAAACACACAGCTGATAACACTGAAAAGCTGGTGCTATTCAAGCAAGCATTGTCATTTTATTTCTGCTTGCAGGCTTGCCCTGGATGCAACTTTCTGTGATGTGGCAGCTTCTTCTAGGTTTCTGCTCTTGGAGATTTAGCTTGCATTTCTTGAAAACATAACTTCTACATAACCCTTTATATATTTCCAGCATTTACAATGGAAGAAGAAATCTAAATATCTTTATTAACAAAGATTTGTTAGCTTTATTAACAAATTATTCAGTTCAGGGGAGAGATTAATCAGAATACATGGCTTTGTTTCTGGATATGTTTAAAACAGAGCAAACGTGTTGTGGTTTGGTTTGGTTTGGTTTGGTTTGGTTTTTTTAATTCCCTCCTCTTGCATTTCTCATTTCCTGCATATAACTGGATATACACACTTGTAGATTACTTGAGAACAGCCAATGGCACTTTGCTCTTAACTCACATCCTCCTTTCTTCTCTCTCCATGTCTCACCACTCTTTTCTAAGGCAGAGAAACTTCAGTTTTCTACTCTTGTAATCTATTTTCAGATTTCTGGGACTTCTTCCCCAACCCCCAGAAGAAATCCCCCAAAAAAAGCCACATCACCATGAAACAACACAAAATTTGAATAGAAGTAAATTAAGGGACCAAGAAATGCAGTTTTTATATGACATTAGGAAAGAAATTACAAAGGAGATAAATCTGTAATGACTTTTCTTCATTGTTAATAGGAATGAGGACTTGTACCTGTTGCATATACAGTTCTTCAAGGAACTTTAAACTTTGGAGAACTTTATAAACAATATAAATGCCTTGTGTGTATGCTGGTGCTTTAGCTAAGCTTGTACTTGAGTTTTGGAGCAGTTTTATGTCCATGATTGACGTGTTTTGTTTGTGTTGTTTCAGTACCTGGGGTAGAGGAAGACATCACACATACTCTAGAGAAAACAGCTTGGTTTACTTAGACCACACTTAGCAAAAACAGCTGTTTCTCCCAGGCTTCCTTCCTGACAGATCATAGAGCAGATTTCCTTTTGCTTTCTAAAAAAATCTTTCTAGCAGCTGTACTTAGAGAAGCTTAACTTTTCTTATCATTTGTGAAAATTTCAGCATACTGAATCCTCTCCTCTGGCTCACATATACCCTCCATTATATCATTCATTATATATTGTGCAAAGAGATTTAGAGATAGAATGGAAACTGGTCTGTTTACATGTCTCTTACTTTTGGAATCATGTTGTATTTTGAGGCACCCAAAACATTCATGATACCTGTCTGAAGAGGCACATTTCCTGGTCAGTTCCATGTTTGAAGGAAATTAGAGACAGTTATTTACCTTCTGTAATGGAAGTAGCATCACTGCCTTATTCTGTCTTTTTTTTGGTCAGGAGATTTTCTGGGTCTGATTCAATTGCATGGAGTTGCTGAAGCATTGCCACAGGACTGCAGCAGTGTCTGTTGAATGGTGTTTTAAAGTGTGAATATGCTTTGGAGCCTTCCACTACAGTTTGTTCTTTGTTCTTTGATTTGTAAAGGTGAAATAGTGATTGCACAGATCAGAGGTTGACTTATTTTCAATAAGGATCTAAGCTTAGTCAATCAATAGGCTAACACCTTTTAGACTGCAAAAGCTTTTTGAAAAGACTTTTTCCATTGTCATCTCAAATCCCTATTTAAGAACAGTTAAAAAATATATCATAGTGCTTTATTATCTGTAACAAAATAAATATTTAGAAATATTTCTATTCTGGAATAGTTTAGATTAAATCTCAAAATATGAAGGCCATTTCTACTAACTGGCTATGACAGAGTTGTCTAGAAAATCCTGCAACTTAATATATGCCAATACATGCTGAAATACAAGCCATGACCATAAACCAGTCACAAAATAAGACCCTCCCTTCAAGTCTTATTCTGAGCAATGTTTTCAGCTTGGTAAGCTCAAGCTTGGTTCTTTTCCTCTGCTCCTGGTTTGCAACTAAACAAAATAATCATCTGGTCATACAATGTCATCTTTCATTAATGTATTTGGAATAAAGTCATATGACTTAAGAAAAAAATAATTCTTATTTTTAAATTAAAGTTTTAGGGATGAGTAAGAGTCTGAACTGAAATACGGTAAATATTTTCTTGAATTGAAACAAGGTAAAAATTCAGGGTATGAAAAGACAGGAAGCTTTTTATTTTCTTTATTCCTTTGGTTATTCTGCTAAATAAGCTTACTCTTTTTACAGCAATCTATATCGAGAATGAAACAACACAATCTGAATTACTTTTTTACATATTTTTAGGTCATGAATACATCTTCCCAACCTTCTTCTTACTTTTCCCTTATCTGTATTATAGGTCTTATTGGCACAATTTTCTGACTTTGGTCAAAAGCTGTATCAAACCTAGGAAAGAGTGCTTCACAGCATAAAAAATCCTAGTCAAGATTATGATATTGTGTTTAGTGTGACATAAATATCAAACACCTTATATTTATTTTTATTATTATTTTATATATTTATTTTATTTTATTTTAATTTTATTTATTTATTTATTTTTAAGCCAAGTAATTTATCTTTCAAGAACAGACTCTGGTACTGTTCATGGTATACACTTGCATCCTTAATTTTGACTTTATGGAAATGCCACCAAACCATGGCCATAATTGGGACATGGGATAAAAGCCCAACTTACTGGCAAATTCAGTGGACTGTAATGGACTGAACAGGGAGTGAGATATGTTAAAGGAGAGCTGAGGCTTTTGGAATCTCAAACTCCGCAGTGCAGTTTACAAGTGATAATATTCAGCTCTCTAAACCTCAGAGGTGATCTGTGAAAATTATCAAGAGGGTTAGGGCTACCTTCAAATCTGTTGTTTTGTGTAGACCTCTTTCTGAGGGAGGTGCTTCAACAAACACTGCTCAGCAGGGCTGTACAGAATGCTGGTCTGATAGGCATGGTGCTGGGGATTCATGGTGCAGGGATGCAAGGTGCTAGGTGGAAGAATAGGAGACCTGACTTTTCTTCATGTCTTGGGGACAGTTCCTTCCTCATTTTATCTAAGAAATCCCTGGCTAATCATGATCTCATTTGCTTCCATCTCCACCTGAAATGTTTGGTCTATTAGTTTGCATTGACATACCTTTAAAATTTGTTGTTTGAATATTGGTTGCCAAGTAGCCTATGTGACAAGTATGAGTTAGAATTAATTTCTGACCATTGCTAGTGCATATTTTAAAAAAAAAGGTTTTTAAACTCAATGAGACTAGCAGTAATGAACGCAGTACTTACCTCAACGTTTCATAGATGTCTTTCTTTTTCTACAGAAACCCATTTCAATCAGTTACTTAAAAGGTCATGTTTAATGTCACATCAACACTCCTACAGAGAAATTTATTTTTGCTCTGATGCTGGTAATGTTAAGCAAATACCCAAGGTTCTGGTCACTTCTTCAGTTCATTCTCTGTTTAAACATTGCACTCAAACTTACTATGATATCTCAATAGTGTTTGACAGCTTTATGTTTTAAGGGATGGTTCCAATTATCTTATCACTGAAAAACCCAGCACAATGACATGAAGGTACTTCTCACATGTGGATGAAGTGTGCATGGCTCAGTAGTAGCACAATAGTTGTGACAAAGACTGAGGAGAAATTACAAGATTTCCACAGCTGTGTTGTTAAATCCATCATTTGGTTATTTATGGCCTTCAGTGAGAATAATTAATTATATCTTTGAGATCTCTCTCAAAATCCTAGATGTGTGGTTTTTTGCCTAAGTATTCCTCCCCTAGAAACCAGAGCTAACTTTGATTTCAAACCTTTTTGGCTTTGGATTTTTCATGTAACACTGCTGCTCTTTTTATTGTTCCATTGATGTAAGAGTTAAATAAAGGCAGTAATTGATATGCTAAAATCTCTAACCACTGAAATCCCAAAGAGTAACATTCGTTCTTTTCCTGGATGAAGGTAGGAAATCTTGTCTGAATGAATAACCAAAGGAAATGAAAGCAGAGAAGAAAAAAAAGTGTATTGTAACACTGTTCTCCTAAGCAGTGAAACTGGACTAACAAAGCAAGTTTTTAAATATAGAAAATGTAAGTAAAAAGAAAACTAGGGCAAAGAAGATGCAAGCAAGATAACTTCTGCACAGAACTTAATTTTAAATAAATTGAAGAGCATGAATTTTGTCAAGTTAAGTGCAAGCAGGTCCTGACAGGTGGCATAAAATAGATTGGGTGAGCCATGGAGAAGATGAGGGTAAGGACAGCACAATGATGTTGCCTCACTTTTGAAATAAGTCGTGTAGAGTTTTTCTAATTTTTGCTGCACAGACTGAGGTGAGAGAAAGCACTTCTATTTACTGCTAATCCAAATATTTAAATAGGCTCTGCTCAGTTACCAACAAACCCTGTTCCACCATCCTTTTCAGAGGGGACAGCAGCACCAGCACATCTTTATTGCTTCTAATGTGTAGAAAAAAAGAGACCTTTTGAGATTCAAGACCAAGTGTGCAGTGTAACATAAAACCTGGACTTTTAATTCATCCTTTCCTGTTGGTTTGGGGTTGTTTTGTTCACTTGTTTTCTTTTCTTTTGATTTTATTTAACATAAAATGATGAGGAATTCTCAGAATGGTAAGGATATAATTCTTATCTTGAGATTTTCCAGTTTACCAAGGAATTCTATTTTTTAAACTTTTCCACTGCACTTTGGTATGACATAACTGAAACATTTAGCAAGGTGTCAATTCAAATTCCTTCTAATTAGTTTGCAAATAAATAGAGCTTGAAAGCTTCCTGTTAGCATTATTTACAGCAACATCCATTGTTTGACATTTTTCTTTCTGGGGGCCAGCTTTCACTCACTTAATCCTGGAAAAGGCTTTAACTCCATGGTCTGAAATTTCCCTTATTGGGTATCTGCCTGAAGCTTAGATGCTTTGATTACTGAGAATATTGTTGAGACAAGATTCATTATATTGCCATGTTAAAAAGTATTGCAGAGAAGCAATACAAACCAAGTTTACAGACTTGTCAGTGTAAAAATGTAGTTATAAAAAAACATTTTGCAATATTATACTTACATGGAATTATTCCCATGATGTTTCTTCATGTAGTTATCATGTTATAAGAGAGCACACAATAAAAATTATGTAATTAGAGATGCATAAGGGACTTGAAACAAAATTACCTGGACTTCTCTATTTTGGTCTTTTCTACCTGTGAAGTTACTCAGCCACAGTAATTTCAAAAAAATGAGGACATTCAAAAAATGAGGACTTCTTTCAAAAAAAATGAGGACTTACAAAAAACCACTTCTGTGCAAAGGTGAAAAAAGAAGTCTGTCCTGGGTTTTTTGTTCAAAATACAGAGCAGAAACCCTGCAAGTGAAATACTAACTCTGTAGGCAGCTAATTTGCTTTGATCTGACCCCAGAGTCATTGCATCATTAAACTCAGTTGAATTTTCATCTTCTAAAATTGTTCTTCCTTTTTATGTAAAGTTAATAGGAAAGCAGCAGCTGTCCTTTTTTTTCTTTTTCTTTTTTTTTCTAACGAGAGGAATTGCATATTTAGGACCAGATTGTTCTGTTTTCATGCACCATAGCATGTTTTCACAGTTTGAGGATCAAACCATAGGTGTATTGTGCCAGGAAAGCATGGAGAGCAAGAATAAATCAGGCCCCCAGATAAGAGGTGTTCAATAAATCAGTCTCCATGAAGTACTCCATCAACAGTGCCCCCATAGACATGTTAGAATATATTTTTTTCAGTCAGGGTAGTAAAGTGTCTGGAGAAAGCACATGGCAGCCCATTCAAACACATTTTCAATCGAAAAGAAGAAAATATTTGTGACTGCCTCCCGGATTTCTGAGGCCAAAATACCAGGGTTATTTTAACAGCAAGTTAATCCTGTCCTGGGAGAATAAGATATGTCAGGTTACCTGGTATGTATGAAACAGACCTCATTATACCTGGATTTCTTGTCTTTTATCATTCTCAACAAAAGCACCATTCAGCTGTATCTTGCCTGACAGTGAAGTTATGTACAGTGCCCATTTTATTCAAATGAATGGCAGTAACCTTTATTCTGAACAAATAGCTATCCTGCCAGGGGAAGTGCAGCCTTGTCTCCACAGTCCTTCTGTGTTAACTCCTCATCGGTTGTGGCTGAGCAACAAACATATTTTCCCCATTCTCCATTCTGCCAACTGCAGTTCCAGCCTCTGTAAGTGATCACTGTATGGTTCATTAAGTTTTTGTACACATAAACTGATATTTTGAGAGCTGTTATTAAGATCTACGAGTAATGGGACCCAGCCAAATTTTTGCACTGTTTAATTCAAAGTATGTTTTCCCATGATAGCATTATGTGAAATAACACTGTATTGGATAGTAATCCCACATGTAGAAATTGAACTTCTTTTTCTGAATTCTCACAATTATGCTGAATTTTGGCAGGAATCATTGGAAATTGAGAAGGGCAGGATTTTTCAGAGATTTTGATGTTGACTTATGACTGCCATCTCCAAACTGCATTTATTATGTGTATACCACAGCATGTAGAAATGAGGAAAATGGTTTTATTTTTTCTTCACATTTTACCATTTTCAGTTGAACTATAGCTAAAATTAAGCAATTTTCTGGGTAAAAATACATATGGCAATAGGGAGCTTGGTAATCTAGGAATCATAACAAATATGTGCATTTAAATATTTCCACAATGTGCTCTAAGTTGAAACATGAAAACAAACTTTATTAATGGATGAATTTCTGAGTGAATAATAGTTTTATAGGCTAAAACATGACTACTCTATTGAAAAACATTATTTCCCACCTGTACAAGGAAGTAGGGCAAGGTTTTATTTCTGCCTCTGTCAGATCCACTCACAAACCCAGCTTGAATTCAGCCCTTCCTCAGCTATTCACCTGTGTGTCAGGCCAGGTTCTTTTCTAGGGCATGGAGACACTCTTTATTTCTCTCTGATGACCACTGACAGGACCCAAGGGAACAACATGAAGCTTCACTGGGAGAGTTTAGGTTGGGTATCAAAAAAATACTCCTCTACTCAGAGTGTGGATAGGCACTAGAACAGGCTCTCCAGGGAAGTGGTCACAACACCTAGACTTCCAGAGTTCAAGAATCCTTTGGACAACGGGCACTTCTTTAAGAACAAGAGACAGAATCTTGTATAAGTTCTTTCATTTTGGTTAGTCAAAGTCTGTATCAGTTCATGGGGGGGAAAAAAGCAAGCAACTTCAACTATGACACTAATGCATTTAAAAATTGTAACTAGTCAGATGAAAAAAATAGATGGGAATCAAGACTTTGCACTCAGTAAATCATAAGCTAACACTTTTCTTGCTTTTTAAGTTATTGTGTATGAAATTCCTTCTGTCACAGATTAGCATTTCAGGGTTTTATGCTACTAAAAATGCATCATCTTAATAGTTACTTGAAGTCTTTTGTTCAGAGTATGAGAAAAGAGTATGGAGAGCTCACTCTCAACTTGGCAGATGGAGTTCATGATGCTAATTAACAGAAGATATTTTATTGAAATAAAGACCCATTTAGGATGAAGCTTTGTACAAAAGTAATAGCCTGAATTTCCATGGTCTAGGACCATAGACCTTCTAATTATGTTTAATTTTTGCTTTAAACCCGATTAACTTGTAAGTAGCCAAAGTACTGCTTTTATAACTAGAGCATGATGATAAGTGCTCCTGAAGTGACAAAATAATTAAAGAAAAAGATGTTAGTGTTGCACAGAACTGTGAGTTGTTCCTTGTGCTTGAAGCCCTAATTTCTGGCAATGCATTTTGCTTAGTATATTTGATTCCTTCCCAAAGTGGGGAAGTGTTTTTGAGTCTGTAGCCACCTAAGAGAGCTCTAATAATACACTTAAGAGACATTCATGTCACTCCAGTAAATGTATTAAATGTATTTTGTGTGATGCCCAATTAGTAGACATAAAATGAATAAATTTCACACGTTAATGTCTCCCAAATAGGACTCAGGATCTAATTCTGAGATTCCTGAACAGGACTGTCCAGGGAGAAAGGCAGTTTGATATAGATCTATCATATTTTTCCTGAGACCTGCAACACAATGCAACTGGCAATGCTGTCTGTAAGCAGGTGTCTATTGTTGTGCCAAAGGGGAAAACCTGCACTAAAGAGTTTTATGGGATGGCAAAGCCTGTAGGGATTTTGGCACCTGTTAGAACGACTTCATGGCCATGACAGTCTCTTCCCCAGAAACATGTAAGCACATATGGCACCCTCAGCCAAAGAGTATCCTCTGACTCTGGGAGAGGAAGCTTTTCTGAATTTTGAGTAAGAGAGATAATATATTTGTCATATACACAGTTTGGATTCTCGGGATTATTTCCCATCAGAAACCTCAGCATGGAAAACTCCTTAATTGTGCACCTCCTTTAAGCCACTAAGCCCTTGTACGGCAAAGAACAGGTCAGATGCAAAGTAGTGATTAATTGATTTTGTAGATTGAGAGCCAAATGAACTGTCTGACTATACTGGCCTTTCTTTGTCACATTCAGTTAGGTAGTCTGACTGAAAAAACAGTCTGAACCTTTTGCTGATTTGGTTATTTTTACCTTTTCTTTTATCCTCTTTGTTATTCCAAGACTTGAATAAAGAGGGTATCTTCATCCAAAGAGGTGGCAGGAGACAGTTGTCTGCAAAGGAGAGAGATGATGAAATTTATACTTTTGAGTATTCAGATCTAAGGAATAGCCTAACTTCCTCATAAATGGTTTCACTTTTGCATGCCTGATCAGCATCATAAATTAGAGCACTTCTCTGCCTCTTAACTTGTACCTGGGACAGAATTACTGTAACAGCCCAGCATAAGGTGCAAGTAAATGTAAATCAACTCAGTTCTTAAGATATATTGCTTTGCAAGTTTATGCTATAAATTTTTTAAGAATATTTCCTCTCATCTGAATTAGACATCTGTGAAATTATCATGAAACTATTTGGATAGTCTGCAAACAGACCTGTTTTCTGGACAGTGTAGTGAAATTTCTAATAATTGAAAACCATTCTGTCTGCAGAAATTTGTGTGTGTTTGTCAACTTTAATAACATGGGTGGGAGGAGACAAAAGCACAAGCTGTCATTAGAATTCTGCAGATAGCAAAATGGCCTCTAGCTGTTAGAAGACCAGCATGGAAAATTTCTTCCAAAACCATCACAACAAAAATATGCTGCTCTTACCAAGGCACTTCTCAGTTGCAAAATACTACACAGCACCTAACAACTGTGTGTGTTTCCAAATCCCAGACATGAGTACAGACTGGGAGAAGAGCTCACTGAGAGCAGCTCTAAGGACAGAGAAAGACAATGGAATTGTCATGGATGGAAATTTGGGTATACGCTGGCAATGTTCACCTGTAGCCCAGAGAGCCAGCTGTACTCTGGGCTGCATCAAAAAGAAAGGCCAGCACGTAAAGGGAAATGATTCTTCCCTGATACTTCACTCTCATGAGACTCCCCCTGGAATACTGCATCCAGGTCTGGAGCTCTGATCACAAGACAAATGTGGACCTGTTGGAGCAGGCCAGAGTTCATCCCAACATCACTGAACACATCCAAGTGGTTTGGAGCCCTTGAAATGGACCACTCTGTTCCAACAGGAGGAGAGAACAGTCTGTCCTGCAATCCTGCAAACAGTTTGTCCTGTAAAAAAGTAAATCTTATGCCCCCACACAGAGAAATTATATTAAAACAATATTCCTTGAATATTAAAGAACAAGATCCTGAAACTACTTGTCATCAGTATTTTTAAGAGTATGTCCCAAAGTTACTTTATTACAGCAAAGGAATATTGAAATACATTATATTTCAAGGTGGTTTATGGAAGTTATTTGTTCCTCTGAAAAGCCTAACTTTGTTCTTATTTTCTTAATTGACCACAATAATGCCCACAAACAGGCCTTCATATACCTCTGTTTGACATCACTGTCAGTAAGATTTGTCAAATGATCTCAAATTGCTACAGAGCAGATGTCTATCTCTGAGACAATTTCCAAGTCATGCTTAATATTCCCTGAAACAAACTCTTTAACAAAAAAGCAGTCCAGCTGGCCTGTTTTGAATGTCTTTCTGGGAATGAAGGGATTGAGAAATATTTCTCTCTGTTGACTAAGAAGGTAGTGCAGTGCCAGATGTGTGCATTGGGCAGGTCTGCACTAGGTCAGGCAAATATTGCATTTGAAGGACCTCATAAACCTCTTGAGCTTGCTCTTTAGCCTTCAGAAAAGCCAAGGTTTCTCAAGTTTTTCATATAGATAGCTTTAATTGTTAATGGAAAGGTTAATTATTCAATGCATAGTGATGTTGTTCAGGAACAATGTCCCTGAGTCAATGGAACACTATATGAGGTTTTTGTTCCCAGATCTCTCCCTGGCTCACTGGGGACCTCTGTCTTCCAATGCTTAAATTTAGTAAAAAAATAACTGAAAAATCATACCTGCTTCCATTGAGACTAACTGGACTGTATAAAGTGTTGTTAGATCTTTTGTTATTTTTTTGAATCAGACCTCTCCAGTATTTTTATGTTTAATTTTAGAATTATTATTAGATTTATTTGGGGCCTTTTTGCTTATCAGCACAGCAGAGATGTAAATGTGTTAATTGTCTTTTTTCCACTCTCTGGTGTAGTGTTTGTGTTTTGCGTTATATTCATCATCCTTTTTTGGGATCCTCCAGACATCAGAATGAGCAGAAATCAGCAGGAGGCTGGCCTGAAGTGTGTGGAGGAAATGTGAATTTGGCTGATTCCTCTCAGCACAGACCTCTCACAGAGAGCTCAATCATGTAAACCTACGGCCATTTATTGAGGGAAAAAAGAAAGTTCTGTCTTTTCCCCATTATTATCAAGGTTCACAAGGAGCAGGGGAATAGAGAGAAAATCTTTCTCCATGCGTGTTTTACATTACTTTTGACAAGTAAAGACTTTCAAATGGTGCCCTTGTGCAATTCCATTGGACACTGTATAGTTGTTTTGCAGAGACATATAGAAACTTCATGGACTTTGGGAGTCCCAGAGTATCATTAAGCACATTTAAAACTGTCTCAGTCAGCAGAAAAAATAGGGAAGGTCGCAGACTTTCTTTTTTTCTCTTGTCTAGATTAGAGAAGAAGGATGAAGTGCAATATATGGATCCTCTAGACGACAATTAATGGAATGATTCTCCATCAAAAATTGCAGTTTCATCAAAATCAAGATACTTCACAGAAATGAAGTTTTGAAGACAAAAGATTTCTAACAAATTTCTCAAATATTTGTTTTACTTAAATCAAGCGGTTAGTTTTCCAAGAGAAACATAAGTCATTTTGATAAGGTGAGCCACTTAATGTTGTCCTTCCAAGTATTTTAATTTGGACAGTAATGTTAACATTTATTTTTGCAGCACATTATATTTCATGGATTGTATTTAATATTTGAATATGAGTTCAAATCTAAGCTAACCAAGGCTAGAAATCCTGAACATCCCTGGATTACATTTACTGTTGCAGAGGGCAGGAGATTCTTTGAGTGATTTATGGGTAGGAAAAGAAGGACAGCTCAAGGAAGGAAAGGAAGGATGGAACAAGGAGCTGCTTTTACCCTGAGGCTGAAGAATTGTTACTCCCAGAAGGAGTAACAGATTCACCAAGACCATAAGCAGGCTGTGACAAATTCAGAAACTGGATTTAGAGCCTAAACTATCTCTGTTGATGAGATCATCTAGGAAAAAGATATTTTTCTATTTTTCACTTAAAAGCTGCATTGGTGAATGAAAATATCTAAGAAATTTATAGAAAATTAATAATTTCATATTTTTTGTGTTTTGGGTTTCTTTACGTGTGCTACAACCTGAATTGCCACTTATATTTCTGCTTCTTGTTGAAGTCAAATCCTAACCTTATTCAATCCTATGCTCTGCAATGTCCAACCTGTTCTCTTACTGTCTTCAAACAGGCATTTTTTGCACTAACTCTGGTGAAAACCAGATTCAGAACAAACCAAACAAGGTTGGTTTTCCTCACAGAACCACTTTAAAGATAGAATCAGACAACCTAAGATTTTGCCAATGTTTTTTTACCATCCCATACCTCAGACAGATGTATTGGTGGAACAGACAAGAAAATAGAAACACAAGTGGACTGTTACATTTGTAAGGCTTCAAACAAATTTGCTAATAAAAACTAGAACTTGAGAGCAGAAAAAAACACCTTGAGAATGTTAATTTCCCTTGAATCACAAGACTCTTCCTCTTTTGTTTCTTTATTCACAATCCCACTCTTTTGCAATTACATTGTCATACTTGCAAAGAACCAAGTTTCTTACATTCAGAATGAAAACTTTTTATTCCAATTTATTCAGTAATTTACTCACATCTTCAACCATATTTGTCATTTTCCTCCCTGCCTTCCAGTATAATATGTGACAAACAGAGTACGTACTAGCTGACACATACCTGCATGGTAATGAATGCTTTTTTGGCACTCCAGAAGTGCAGTGTGTTTACCACATCTCACAGAGAGAAGTGTCATTTGTAGTTATTTAGTGAAAAAGAATCAGAGATTTTAAAACATCCATAAAAAGAATGGCTATACTGACTCAAACCCTCTCAATACCTGTCTCTGGCAGTGGCCAAACATTCAGGAATACACAGAATAGGGTTAGGCCTTTCCCTTTACTTCCTCCTCTTCCCACAGATTGTGGCTTAGGAAATCAGTATAGCTTGTATTCTTTTTCTTTTCCAGCTTGTTATTTTTATTAGCCCTCAGTAATATTTTATTTTTCATTAATTTTTCTTGAATTCTATTTTGTCTCAACAACTTCCTGTCATAGGGAGTCTCCTGCTGTAACATTGTGCTGTGTGAAACAGTATTTCCTAAAATTTAATTTGCTTCCCATAGCTCTTGTGCTGCAAAAAACAATGAGTATTGATTCCCAATTCACATAACTCATATGCTTATCATTTTATGTACCTCTGTCATACGCCTGTTCAATTGTTTTCCAAACTGCACAGTTGTATCTATTTAAATTTTCCTCAGAGAGGAAATGCATCAGATGATAATTTATTTCTGTGTATTTTCTCCTGTGTAAGAGATAGGGAAACAAATATTATTTATTCTAGATATAAGATAACTAAGATAAGCAGGAAAAAATGTTGCTGTCTGTATAGTGTGTGATCTGAAAGTAACTGAGGGGTAGCTAAAAATAACAGGTCAGCAAAGTAACTCTCAGATGCAATTTCAGGAAGGATTAATGAAATGTTCACAAATTACTCTATTGAAAACAACATGTTATCAGTATTTAAAAGTGATTTGGTCTTGATTTAGCTCAGAAGTCAATAGAAACAGTGGTTGGCCAATGTTACTGGTGCATATGAAAATACCATTCTGCTACGCTTTGAGCGCCCCTGGATGGCTTGTTCTGGCTGTGGAATACAACAAATAAAATGGAAAACATTCACTAAGCAGAGAAACACTTTGGCTTTGCTATATTGTGTAGACATAATATGTGCTTTCAGAAAGGTCCAATACAACTAACGCAGTGACAACAAAGTGATGTGTGGAACGTAGAAAAATAAATCTGCAATAAAGATCTAATATACCTAATTCAGAATCATAGAATGTCCTCAGTTGGAAGGGACACACTAGGTTCATTGAGTCCAACTCCTGATCTGCACAGGATCATCCCAAAAACAACACCAGATATTTGAAAGCATTTTCTAATTGCTTCTTGAACTCTGTCACGCTGCTCCTGTGACCGCTTCCCTAGGGGCTCTGTTTCGGTGCTCAACAAACCTCTAGGTGAAGAACTTTGTCCTAATATCCAACTTAATCCTCCCCTGATGCAACTTCAGGCCTTTCCCTTCAGTCCTTCTGGTCAACAGAGAGAAGAGATCAGTGCCTGCCCCTCCTTCTTTCCTCACAAGAATGAAGTGCATTGTCTTTGCCTGGACTAAGAAAGATCAAATCCTTCAGACAGTCCCTCACATTTCCCTTTTTTCATGGTCAATTTTGAACAGATGGTTTAATGTCTTATTTTTTCCAAACAAGGATTATCTGAGGCCATAGTCTGCTATATGCCTTTAGAAAAAAAAAAAAAAAAATGTGTGCTGAGTTCTAAGAATGAAACAAAAAAGAATCTAAAAGCCTAAAGGTCATATAATGGCCAGTCAAAGAGGGTGTATAATGTGCTTACATACAGAAGGTCCCCAGCCAGTAGAATTCATTCAACTTATAGCTAAATTCCCACCCAGGACCTCCAGAGTTGCTTAGGAACACAGAATTTGTCAGTAACCAAACAATTTTTATACTGTGTTTTGAGAAAGGTTCTGAAGCTACAGCTGACAAAAATCTTGAATAGTTTTGTTCACATGTACTTCTCTTTCATTAGACATTGTTTCTCCCTTTCGTCTGTTCCCTTTTCTCTCCTACCAGTAAAGAAGGGTGAGTAGAGGACAAAGGAGAAAAAGGGCATGCCTGCATGTTGCAAAATTGAAGTCAAGGCTACTATAATATTTTTGTATATTTTGCTCAAAAAAAAACCCTCCTACAAACACAAATTACATTAAAGTGATGTTTTTCCCCAACAGTTTTGGTTTAATAGAAACACTGTTGACAAGTCCTTACTTTGAGTAAGGACTTTTGAGTCCACCAAAATTAACAAGAGGCCAGGAGAGGCTGTCAAAGACAAGATAAATGAAAAGGTGCTGAGCAGTAAGTGACAGCTGCAGCTAAAAAAGGACATAAAACTCTCTTTATGGTGGTATGGCAAGGGAAAAAAAAAAAAAAGGAGAGAAGGTGGCTTCTGAAATAGCTGGGTAATGGTGTAGCTCTGGAAATTCTCCAGGTCTGAAATGATTTTATGGGAACAACTGCTAAAGTAGCTTATGCAAATAAATATTTGCCAAATAGAAGCTCTAACCTTAGATGGGGACATACTGCAAAACCTGGTGTTTCAGGATGAACAATGGGTGCAATTTGCACTTTCATTACAGATTTGCTCTCAGTCTGCCACAGGATTGTTGCAGGACCTGTGCTCTGGCCCTTATCCTCGGAGTGGGAAAGCAAGCAGTGGTTCCCAGGTCAGTGATGTCCCCTCACAGACACCCTGGGCTGCTCCTTAGTGCTAATTGTCACTCAGTGAAGTGTCACTACAGGGCATTCAATAACAGGAGCTTCTCAAAGGCATCAGTTAACTCTAAACCTGAGACAATAATAAGAGAAATAACTATTTGATTTGAGAGTGGCGTACATTTGAATCACTGCAAAGCTTACAAATCTTACCTCGGGAAAGGGTTCTTGTGCTTCCAGAGAGGTTGGAAGTCAGTTGCTTGGCTTGGGATTCCAGTTTGGCTTTTGTAATATGAGGAGAGATATTTGTAATGCAAATCACCCACAAAGGAAAGGGAATGATTCACTTTCCTCAAGCAACAAATCCCACCATAATCTTGCTAACACCATAAAACCCAGTTTACTCAAGTATTTGATGCATTTTTCTCCCCATGTGTTAAGCTGACAAGGCAAGATTTACAAAATGTTCCTGGTAGGATGGGAGCAAAGAAATACTGTAAAAGCCTGTGGGACTTTAATTAGGCTTTTATGGAGCACTTAGTAACGAGGTCATTGCCTCCTTTTCTTCTGCCCTTTTCTTCTACTTTCAATATTTTCCTACTTAGCTGTGGCTGGAATCGCTGTTGTTTTCACACAAAAAATCAGCAGCTCTTCCCCACCATGCAGTCTGTGAAAAAATTTACTTAGGGGTTTGGTGACCATTTATTCCTCAGGAGCCATCCCAAAGAGGAGAGACTGTCTCCCTCGATCCTTCCCTCTTCCTGTTATTCTCTTGGCAGCACATCATCTCCTTCTATCTTCTTGACTTTGGTGGGCCTGTTCTAACCTGCAAGGGAAGTTTTTTCCAATTTCTTGTAAAGATTTGTGTTTAAAAATAAAATCACATTGCAAATCAGGATAAAAGGCTGAAATCTTGTAAGTTTCTGTGACTCGAACAGTTGAAGGGGAGAAAACAAAACAGCTGAAATAAAAAATTAGCCCTAGCAATTATGGTAACTTTTTATCATCTTACTATGCATTCATTTAAATTTTTAAACAAAATGCTTACAGCTGAAAAGTTTTACTTATTTTAGGAATGGAAATGTGGTATTTCTGAACATATTTTTTCAAAATTAAACATTCAGAGAAAATTTGATGGAAATTTCGAAGAATTGGCAGCATCCAATATAAATCTAAATATAGATAAAGAGAGGGATGTGTTGAGGGGGTGTTTTTTGGTAAAGATTCCCCATTAAATGTGTGTGCAGACATTTTAAAAAAATAGTGATCTCTTATGGTCCTTGGGTGATGGAGCTTCAGCACTAAAGCTCAAATGAAATACTGATACAGCAATGTTCTTTCAAAAACAACAACCCCTATACTTCATACTCAAAAAAAAAAATTCCACATATCTTTCTCATTAAAAAAAGAAATAGTAAACAAAAAACCTAAATTATAAATTAAATTCTAAGAGCAAGATTTTATCCATTTTACAGTGTATCAATTATTTTACCAGCTCTGTAAGGCAAAAATAACTTCTCTGGGAACTAATAGCATGCTAAGTAAAAAAGGTTTTGTTTCTAGTATGGATGCACCAGGAAAAGAAGGAACACATAACATCTTCCTGAGCATGTGGATAATAATCACCTAAGAATAGAGGACATGCCTAAAGGCAACAGGAGGATGATTAATTATTACTGAAGAAAGTCCAACAGGTATCTAGGAATAAAATTTGTGATTTGTCACATGCTGAGACTAGACAACAGTAAAATGTGGAACAAAGAGGAATACTCTGTACAATATAGCAAATACAAGACATGCATATTTTTTTACTACATCTTTATCTAGGCATGTAAAGGCCAGCATAGATAGGAAGACAAGTTAGGTTTCATTATCTTGAGATCCTTTTATAAAATTGATAATTCTTCCCATGGCATTAAAGAACTATTTACAAAAATAAACACTGGTATTCCATTATTTTAATAGTTTTACTGAAAGGATTTTTAGCAGTGAGTATTTACAGAAAAAAAATACAAGCATTTGTTTACAGGAATATCCTGACATGATGATAATGTTCTCATTTTGTTGCTCTCCTATATATGTTATGAAAGGCAAAAACTTCCAAATATCTCCCACTCCAGTCATATTATGTCTAGAGAAAGAATCAGCTAGAGATTCATTTATGCACTATTTGAAATCTTACTCAGAAAGGTCAGCCCCCTGGAGAATTGATAATAGCAGTTTGTTCAGAAGCATAAGTAGCTGTTTGTATCACCTCTTTTACTAGTTGTGCAAGTTGTGCAAGTTCGTGGACTAAATTAGCCTGGAATAGAAGTGTTGATGTCTCTATTTAAAACATTCTCTTTTAGTAAGGTCTGGGGGAGATTTGGTCCCACTTTGCTTCCTACACCAATCTATAAAGTTTTGTTTGTGTATGAAAGGAAGTGTTTCCTGCTTTTGCATGAACTGTGAATTTTGGTTTTGTAGTTCAAGTTAAAATTAGCATATTGTAAATAGCTTGTTAGTTAGTTCCCTCTGGCAGCTGCCATCATCTGAGTATAGTTGCAGTTACTTTCAATTCTAACAGTGACAGTACGTGCTGGCTGCGTGATGACTTAATATTAATTAATGCATTCAGTGAATGAGGCTCATAATGTTTTATAGAACATTGCAAAAACTTGTGCACAGCCCTTATATCTAGCATGATGTGAAAGCTGCAGAACAGGAGACAGGTGAGCAATAAAAAAAAAATAAATAAGAGAAGACTTTTGCATAGGCAGGACTAAGGTCAAGGAGGTCCAGATGTTAAATATTATATGATTCTGACTGTTGCTACAGTTCAGTCTGACATTATGGGCTGGATGCAATGTGTTTCAGGGTCAGCTGCTCCAGCCTTTTCTGGGTAGACAGTATAATTTTAAATCTGTGAACCTTTGTGGGGGACAGATATCATTATTTCATCACGAGTATCTCCTTTCTCTACTGTGCCCTATCTTCTGTTCTTAAACAGAAATGGATGCCAGGCTTTCTCAGCCTGCTAGTTCATGCTGAGGACTGCAGCTTGTTCTGCACTTCATCCAAAATATCCTGGAGGTGAGAGAAAACAGGCCAGGCTGGATGAGGCTCTGAGCAACCTGTTCCTGGGGAAATTTCTGCCCATGGAACTAGTTGATCTTTAAAGTACATTCCAACTCAAACCATTCTATGATTCGACAAAAACTGTGGAGCTGGACTAGCACATGATGAGCAGTTGGTGTCCTTCTAATAAAAATTTTCAAATATATGTATAATTAGTGACTGTGATACTTATATTCTTATTTTTTAGATATTGAGCTGTTAATCCACTTGTATTGATGGATTCTGATTTAATCAGGATGCAAGAAATGGGCTATAAAAATGACTGCATTAATAGCACATTTTTAAATGGGTCATTCACAGCAAAAAGAGACATTACACTCCTCAAACATACTTTCCCTTGATGAAAAATTTTACTGTGATGGAGGAGAGCTATTTATACCTATGCTGTTTTGGTAACAAAAGAAGTTGATCTGGTTGAATAATTTATTGCAAGGAGTATTAGCTGTGAATTTAGTTCTGTTTTCTCTTCAAAAATCATTCACAAAATAACCTGTTTCCTTTTGTGAATGAAGAATGTCAGTGTATGGGTTGTTCTATTGAGCAATTTGCAGGATTCCTTCCGGGTGTGAGAAATTTTCAATTTGTATGTTGTTTCCTTCAGTATTCCTTGTTTTCCATGGGGTTTATTCAGCTACAAAAAGCAAATTTTTTCTCTTCCTTCAGTGGAAAACTGAAGTTTGAAAATGACATCTATATTTCTGCAACAACAGTAATATTCGTTTGTGGATAAAGGTCTACGGGTCAATCTGTAAAATAACATTTCTGTCTACAGTGCAAACAAAATTCCTTCCCTGAAAGTTGTCAAAAAGAGGTGGCAGTACTCAGCAGAAAACTTGTAACTAAAGTACAGTCCAATTTTCATGTACATGTTTAATTTTGATGGAATGCACTACATACATTTTTCACATGGATAGACATCCTATGTCTAACAAGATGTCATTAGTGGTATACAAAGGACATTAAATGAGGAATTCTGAAACACTGTCACTAAGAGTCCAGTTATGTCACCTACACTCTAAGTTTTTATGAAAAAGTCCTATGTACAGGATTGAAAGGTTCAAAGCAATGGGAAGGAAAATTGAAAGTACCAATTTTACCTGGGCACCCGAATCTCATTAGTAGATGTAACATAGACGCTTAAGACTTAAATCCTCAAGATATTTTGGTTCTGACTTCAGAAGTAAGTAAGGACATAATGCCTCTAAGCAGCTGAGCCTTACTTAACCTAAGTCTCTATAAAAGAAAAAGATAAACAGATTCCTAAGTATTAGGCTTCAGTTGGAGGTTTCCATATTGTTATGAATTAGCTAAGAGCAAAAAATAATACAAAAGTTCACAGAGGAGGGAGGGTTATTCCTGTTTAAAAGTGTTCATGCAGAAAAAGTAATCAAGCAAAAAGTCTGGTCTGAAATGCTGCCTTTTACTGAGGATTGAGTGGTGGTAACACAAAACAGGGTCAATTTTTTTCATTTACATAAATTCCATGAATAATTATGTGGTTTAATTATTTCTCTTTGTTAATCTTTTTTCTTAGATTCTGGTTATCTACAGCAATGTTAACAGCAAGTTCAATCCACGCCAAACAATGCAGAGATGATTACATTTGAAATGCAATATAAATAGTCCCCAAGATAATAGAACTGCTACGTTGTGGTTTATTTGGTGCTCTATGTTCCCAGGCTCTTACTAAGATATCTTCAGATATTCTGCCCTAAACTAACTAAAAACCTAATATTTTCCTGCTAGTAATTAAGTCCTTTTCCATGGACTTAGCATGGTTCCCAGAAGTTGCATTTGCCTCTCTGAAATTACTCATCAGAAAACTGATAATAAACCCATAATGCATGGTGAATCTCAGTGCTGTGCAATTAACATTGCAGTTTAAACCTTAATTAGATTTTGCTTTTGAAGACAGCATATTTCAATGCAATTCAATGGTTTTCTCAGTGATTCTCTGCTTCCCTTTAATTATGGCAGTTCTAAAAATAATTGTCTTCCTAAAACAACTAGAAGAGGCTGAAAGAGGCATTATTACTGCTCGATACTGGGAAAGATAGGCAGGAAGATTCTTAAAAAGGGTGCCAGTATGCTTGGGTGGAACTGTGTGGATACACATGACCCTACAGTGCAGCAGTGCTGTTAAACCATCCTTTTGACTGCTGAGTGAAAAGATTGGAAAGCATCAGCTTTTGTAGTCCTTTAAATTCGTGTCAATTAAACAAGCCCTGGTTCCTCTCTAAGCAGAATTTAGTTGATGCCACTATAATTATACATTAATCTTGCATGTGTTAGATAAGAAATGCGTTAACAGCATCATCTGTTGGGGCCTTTCTTTTGTAAGTGGCGGTAATCATGCTGTCCCTGGCAAGAGGCTGTCCAAATGGTCTGCTAATTATGAACTCCTAATACGAGGTGGCATGCTGAAGTAATATTTCCTTATTCAGCTTGCTGCTGGCTCAGACACACAAGGAAATTGTGTGTGGCTTAGCAAATTGCTCTTCGAGCAGGAGGAATTGTCAAATAAACTGTCTATGTGCGTGCCCACAGCAAATACAAATTAATTCAGCTGAATGATGAATTCACTCTGTAGTGAAAGGAGGAGCACAGCTGCACTACTGCACATCAGTCTAAAGAAAAGGATGTGAGCATGGCTGGTTGCTACTGCTCAACAGGTGACTTGTAACTTGAGACATGTCTCTTCTTCAGGTAGAACTTTTCAGACACATTTTTAAACAAAGGTATTGCTCTCTGTTTCTTTTTGCATGTCTGTGTGCCAGACCTTATGAGTATTGTTTTAGATACTAATAAGATTTTTTTCAGCTTGAAGCAACCATATTTTTCTAGGTAATTAGCACAGTCATGTAAAAGAGTGAACATTGCAGATAAGTCTAATCTTTACGCCTTGCAGTCATAGGAAAAACACTTAAACATTGCAAATATTGAAAAAATTCTGTTAGTCTATCTTGTTACTTCATTTTAAATCTGGTCAATTTAACTATCCCAACACAAAGACTATCTTTCTCTGAATGCGACTTTCTGCATTCTCCAGACTTTAGATCTCCCTCCATTTCTACCCAGTGAACCAACCAAAAAGGATCGATCACCTGTATTTAAGGGTGTATCTGAACTGCATTTTGGATGGGCCACAAAAGCCTGCATCAGTCTTATCTTTGACAGTAACAGTCATGAAGTGTTTGATAGCAAAGTCTACAAAAGAGTAAAAAAAAAATAAATATATACATATGAGGTGCTTTCTCTTTGTCAAAGAAATAGAAAATATACAGCTGAATTTATAAACATACATGTCCAAACCCCAGTCTTTTTCTTCTGATGTTTCTTTCTTCACACCTTTTCCAGCTCCGATGCACACAGTGATGAGCATTTTCCAAAGGAACTCTGTTCACATTGAGGTATCAGACAAAATGATCAGATTTTCAGGAAATTTCAAGGAAATTTCAAAATAATAAAAAGAAGGTTTCACTTTGCGCTTTTGTCTTGTGCTTTGCTATGTGCTCAATACAGACCTTAACTTCACTGGACTGACAGTGATCTAAAACTTTCTCAGTGAATCACCAAATTTTGCTGCCAATTTGTTGAGACTGCTACACCACATTTGGTAGGAAGACATCTATTATTAAATTTAAAACTGCCATCTGAACAGGCTTAAATCATGGCATACTGCAAATAGCAGGGGAAACAATACAATACTAAATAAAAGAGATGTGAAAGAAAAAGGTCTGGAATATCAAATGCTGAAAATATGCCTCAGAAAAGAGAAATCTTTTCAAAATAGGCATTGATTACTGTAAAATGACTACAAATGACAAATTTAATTAAGATGAAGTGATGCTCTCACAACAAGAAGACATGGCACAAAGATGTGATAGAAAACATAATGAAAGCAAGACAGCAGTACGATGCAGAAGAAAATTAAAAAGCATCAGATATAGCTAGTAATTAAGGCTTTTTTCTCCTACTAACAAGTATATGTGTATTTAGCTTTATCAATGGTTCCAGTGAGGCTTTTCACATCCTTTCAGTGAACACACAGAAAAATCACAGAAAATAAAAGGGGTTTGAAATTCTTGCCCTTAAAGAAATCTAGAGATATTGATGAGAATTTGGAGTCAGAAATTTTTTTCTTAGTCAGCTCTCTGGAAATAATGAATTAATCAAAATTAATGTACAGTGGACATTTGAAATCTGGTGTGTTGAGCTCATTAATTGTCTTGAAACTACAACTAAAGCTTCAGACACAGGCATGAATGTGCCAGTAAAATTCTGAGACTTGTGTTTAATCTCTTGAAAAAAATAATTCTTCTTGAAGTTCAAACCAAGGAAGATGTCAGTAACCATTCAGAGCTTAAAACTAAGCAGGAGTTTAGCTGTATGTTACAGGAAGCTCATTGCACTTAATGTTTTCTAAGACCCTGACACACTGGAGGAAGTAAATCAAATGTCATGTGAGAGGAAGTTTTCAAAAGTCATGTTCAAAAGTTTTTAGTTAGCACAGCAAAATACTGAAACTGACTGATATTTCCTAATCTTAATTTGGGATATAGGTTTCACCCTCCTGAAAATCCTAGTGTAGACAGTCTTGTGCTCAGCTTTAAGTCAGTGAGTTTAGTCTTTCGTTAGTGTCTGCTTAGCGTAATGTGTCTGCTCCTTCTTATCTTCTATCTTTCTATATGTGACACAATCAGGGTTTTCTAAAACTGCATTGAAAATTAGAGATTTAAATGAAAAGGGTAAAAAGCAACAGTTTCACTTCAGGATTTATGTCATAGCCAACTTGTCATCAAGATTAATGTCTAAGAGCTCCTGCTTTCTCTAAAAAGCTATCTTTAATTTTCTTATAATTTGTTTTAGTTTATATATCTAAGTCCTTCCTGGCTTTCCCTTTTTTATCAAAAATAAGCACAAAATCCCATAGGCAAAACCACACTCCTCTGTGGCCTCAGATGGAAGAACCCACAAACCCACACATGTTTTTTGAGGGAAGACTTTATATACCCCTACTTACTTGCATAAAGACCCAGCGTCTGGCCATCCTGAAAATCATCTTGGCAGATTGCTGGTTCTGACCATACATCCTTTCCCCCAGAAAGGATGAGTCCTTTTCCCTTTCTCAAAGGCAACAGGTGATTTAGAGCTTCTCCACCAGGCTTCTGTTACCCACTGAGGTGGATCCATAGCTCCAGACTTGCTGGAAAATTGAAGGGATCAATATCAGAGTGCCTCTTTCTAGTTTAAGAAATCAAGCTCTTGTGAAGTTCTGTGATGAATACTGAGTAATGTGATTATTAAAATCGTGCCATTTTCTACCAAATCAAACAATTCAAAAGTTCAAAAGAATTGTCAGATACAGGTAGATGACAGTAAAGAGATCTACTGGTTAGAGAGACAACAGATGACGAGACACATGTTGACATAACACAACCTGTGTTGGTCCTGCAAGTCCTACAGGAACACAGACACATAGCAAGTGTCAACCACCAACAGATGTTTTCCCTTAATAACAGGAAAAGCAGTGCAAGTACTCATGGCAACCTGAAAGAAAACATGTATTTTACACTTGTCTCCCAGAAAAGGTAGATAAACTGTAAGGAAGTATTGGTGTTAAAAAAAAATTGCTAACAATAAGAAATGTAGAGGATGACATTTTTCCTGCACTAGACATAGGAGCCAGGATAGGCACTAGAATAAAATATCTCATAGCAGGCCCTTTGTAAATCAGAACCTGATAGCTGTAAGGGAGAACGTTGTTTGTAGCAGGAATGATGAGATCTTAAAAGATTTGATATCACTAATGAGAGAGCTTATTTCTTTCTGCAGCAAGAACTGTTCAGTTCCCCCAATGACATGGTTAATACTTGATGAATATTTCACTTTTAAATGCAAGCAAAGAAAAGCAGCAGAATTTTACTTCTTAATTAGCTCCTTGCTTTCTGTTTGCAAAGTCTGTATGTCATCTAATCTGCTGGGGTTTGTTTCACCAGAGAAATTGAATACATTTAAGTAGAATATACATTCAAGATATTTGTAGCTGGAATAATTGATTCTAAGGGAACTTCCACTGTAACAAAAACCGTTTAAAAAACAACCCCAAAACTGGTTTAAAACCATAAGAAAGAGTTATATTCATCACAAAGAAGTTATATGAAATATGGGACCTCATATATAAGCTTTAATATAGGAAGGACATCAATGGTAGAAATGGTTGGAATACTTGGAGAGAATAGGATTCCCAAAGGAAGTGGAGGAGTGTCACAAGAGCTGGCACAAGGTTTTTCATCAAGAATAAAAATTAAGATAAAAGAAGATACAAAGCACAGAGTTTTCTATATGGGAATATAACAGGAATAATGTAATTTAATTTAAATTTGTCCCTCATCCCACATTAAACTCTAATGGAAATTCACAACCTTTTATTGTCTGATTAACTGTACACACATATCTGCCTCTGAATTTGACTCAAGTGGCCTGCATGGAAAGAAATCTAAGCTGGTGTCATCTGCATGCTTAGAAGAGGAATGAAGAATGGTAAGAGAGCAAGCAAGGAAATAAAGAATATATAAAAGTATGATACCTTATACTGCTATTGGGATGTTGGCTAGACCAGACTGTGTAGCTATGAAGTCACCCAAGATGTAGAAGTCTCCATTAAGAAGTCTCTCCACTACTATTTTTTAATTGTTGAGCCTGGAAGCCACACTGTCAGCCTGGAAGTCATGTTGTATATATGAAAAAGTAACACCCAAGCTGTTTTAAATTATGTTCAGATAAATTCCTGAAATAGCATATTTCTAAGTTTTCTCTGGTTTTCTCTGATTTAAAGGGTTTTTTGGGGAAAAAAAAAATCCAAACATTTGTCATCTTGGCAAAGGTCATACCAGTCATTTTGCAATACTGTAAGGAGTACTGAGCAGTGGCTGTTCCTCTTCAACTGCCATTTTAGATGATTTTTCATTTTTTATCTGGGTTAGAATGATGCTACTGGGAACCTCACAGACATCAAGGAAAAAAAATTCAAGAAGGTGTCCTCCCAGATAAAGAGTTCAAAAAACAGTATTGTATGCATACTCAGTGCTGCAAAATTTTCCAAGAAATCATTCTGCCAAGAATAATACTGCATTTTAAAAACAGAATCCAATATTTGGATCTGGGAATGTAGAAATGTCTAAAAGATTAAAAATGTTTTGAGATGTTTGAGAAAATATCAAAAGATTATTTTGTCTCCCATCTGCAAATCTTTGAATTAAAATCTTTCTAGATTTAGTAGTATTCTTTCAAAATAAACTTAAGGCAAACAAACAAAAACAACCAAAAAAGAACAGGAAAAAAACCCAACCAAACTACTGGAAGTGCAACACATTTCTCTAGAAGGAAAATAACATTTTAGGGTGGTGTTTTCACATTCTTTTGTTTGACTATCTAGCTCAATGGCTGCAGTACATCATTCTGCACTATCAGTAACATTTGCATAATGTTAGGATAATGTGTACATTATTGGCCACCAAGCCACAAAGAGATAGCAATGTATTTTTCTCTTTCCTCTTTCCTTTCCTCTTTCCTTTCCTCTTTCCTTTCCTCTTTCCTTTCCTCTTTCCTTTCCTCTTTCCTTTCCTCTTTCCTTTCCTCTTTCCTTTCCTCTTTCCTTTCCTCTTTCCTTTCCTCTTTCCTTTCCTCTTTCCTTTCCTCTTTCCTTTCCTCTTTCCTTTCCTCTTTCCTTTCCTCTTTCCTTTCCTCTTTCCTTTCCTCTTTCCTTTCCTTTCCTTTCCTTTCCTTTCCTTTCCTTTCCTTTCCTTTCCTTTCCTTTCCTTTCCTTTCCTTTCCTTTCCTTTCCTTTCCTTTCCTTTCCTTTCCTTTCCTTTCCTTTCCTTTCCTTTCCTTTCCTTTCCTTTCCTTTCCTTTCCTTTCCTTTCCTTTCCTTTCCTTTCCTTTCCTTTCCTTTCCTTTCCTTTCCTTTCCTTTCCTTTCCTTTCCCCTTTCCTTTCCCCTTTCCTTTCCCCTTTCCTTTCCTTTCCTTTCCTTTCCTTTCCTTTCCTTTCCTTTCCTTTCCTTTCCTTTCCTTTCCTTTCCTTTCCTTTCCTTTCCTTTCCTTTCCTTTCCTTTCCTTTCCTTTCCTTTCCTTTCCTTTCCTTTCCTTTCCTTTCCTTTCCTTTCCTTTCCTTTCCTTTCCTTTCCTTTCCTTTCCTTTCCTTTCCTTTCCTTTCCTTTCCTTTCCTTTCCTTTCCTTTCCTTTCCTTTCCTTTCCTTTCCTTTCCTTTCCTTTCCTTTCCTTTCCTTTCCTACATAAGTGGCTACAAGAATCAAGAAAAAGAGACCACCACCTTCTTCGAAAAGTAGAAGCCCACCCTTGTGGTGCTGGGCAGTACAGCACTTGAAAAAAAACCCCAAAACCAAAGGATTTTCTGTCAAACAGTGAGTGACCATTAAATGTCTGATCATTAAATGGCATATCTGTGCACATTACAGATAATGTAGGTGAATAGTTTTTGTCTTTCAAAGGTTTAGTGCTCCCCTGTAAAAAGCAGCCTGGGGGGACTCTGGTGACCATGAGCACAATGAGCAGGTGAACAGAGCTGCCCACAGTGACCACGAGATTGTGGAGTTCAGTATTGTGAGAAGGCAGAGCAAGATAGCAAACCAGGACTTCAGGAGAGCTAACTTTGGCTCTTCTTGGGAGGAATTTCAGGGATCTTCTTGGAAGAATCACACAGGAACAGGCCCTGCAGGGAAGAGGGACCTTAGAGAGTTGATTAATACTCAGGGATTATTTCCTCCAGGCCTAAAAATGGTGCATCCCAAAAAGCAAGAAACTGAGAAAAAGGAGCAAGAGACCTGCATGAATGAACAAGGAACTCCTGCCGAAATTCAGACCTAAGCAGGATATCCATGTGCGGTGGAAGCAGGGATGAATGTAAGAACGTGGTCAGAGTGCACAGACAGGCCATGAGGAAGCCAAGGCCAGTTTGGAATTCAACCTGGCCAAGATGTCAAGGAATACAAGAAGGTTTTCTTCAAGTATGCCAGAACAAAAGGGAAAACGCAAGCCTGCTATTGAAGGGAATGGGCACCCTGCAGCAGGTGTTGCAGATAAGGCTGCCTTACTTAAGGCCTTCTTTGCTTCCATCTTAACCACACAGGCCCTCAGGAATCCCTGACCCAGGAAATCAGGGAAAAGGTCTGGAGGAAGGAATATTTTTCCTTGGCCAAGGAGGATTGGGTTAGAGAATACCTAGGCAAACCTGGTATCTGTAGGTCCAGGAGTCCTGGTGCAGTTCCCTTTGATAAAATATGTTTATGGCGATGCCATCAAAATAATGTGTTTTTAATAATTTCTGCTCTTGTTTTAGTGATGAAAAGGGGGAAAGAAATGTAGGTTCCTGAAGAATATTGTCTCCAGAACTGCAATATTCTGCTTCATATGGGCTTCAGGAGATTGAAATAAAGAAAGTCAGCAACACATTGTTCAAAATTGGGTCTGGAAGACTCTCTTAGTCATATGGTTTTGTTTTAGGAAATCCTGTGAGCAGGAAGGAGTTGGGCTTGATGATCCTTATGAGTGCTTCCTAACTTGAGATAGTCTATAAAATTCTAACAAATTTACAAACATCACATCAATGAATTGCTCTCGAACTCTGGCCTTCCTATTTGATCTCATTTGTCAGGATTTTTTTACATTTGCAAAGCTGCCAGGAGGTACATTGAGCTAATTGAGAGAGCTGAGAAAGATTTGAAGGGGGAATAGGCAGAAGCTGTTCTTCCATCAGCTGCAATTTAAAGTCTTATTTAAACATGAAGTCAAAGGACTGTAGACAGTAGGAATGGTAGCCAAATGTTCCTTGACCTCTGCATCTTTTACATCAGTACTTGAAAATTATATTGGGGATTTAATTAGCACTGAAACCCAGCATTAATGAACTGTAATACTCATAACTTAAAGAAGATTTATATTCTTGACAAAAAAGCATTGTATGTGATTGTCCTGAAAATAGAAGCTCCACAAAGATAAAATATCAAATAAATATCCTCTAAAATGCTTTCATAAATTGTTTTTATGGTTTAACTCTGATATAGCCAGTGTCAGAGTTCACTTTTCACTTTGCCATGGAACCTGCTGCTTCTGTGAGCCTCAAGACATTGCTCCATTTTGTTTAAAAAACACTGAGCATGTATTTCTCATGTTCATTGAGCAGAGAGAAGTGCACTTTTCACTTATTTATTTATTTACTTATTTTCCATCTTCTTCTTTATTTCAGTATTATTGCCTGCCATGAAATAAAGACAAAAACTAACGGATGATAATAAATAGAATTGTGAACTCAATTGCAAATGCAACAGACAATAATAAAAATAATCAACTTCTTTGTTTATTTGCTGTCTATTGTTTATAGTGAATATTCCAGAACTAAGGACATTTGTTCAATCTATCTCTGATACAAATATTGGTGTAAATGTCATTAAAGAACACAAATTAGGTGCTTCATGCTTGGCAGTTTGCATGACATGTGTAGCATAAAGAATAGATTTCCTTAAAGAAATTAGAAACTGAATCCTGTACAAATATATGCAAATGTATACTTGCATATAATTTCTATATGCATATTTTTAAGAGTATGTTTTCAAACCACAATCAGAAATATTTGTCTTAATGTACTGAAGGGAATGAAAGGCCAAATGCAATTAATAACATTCTGAGTTCCTTCTGCAGCATGCACCACCCCTTGCCAAAGAGGAAAATTGTAATCTCTACAGCAATTCCTTGTTAGAAAAGATCCTAGTACATACTGTGGGGAGGGGGAGAGAAGAAACAAGGGATGACAAGATTTTCATTAAATATACCTGTTAAAAGAAAAAATAACCTCAGGATGAATGAAAAGGTTTACCCTCAGTTACAGACCTCCACCAATAAACTCTCTATGAAATGAGTAAGGCTGGGAAAAATCTGCTTCGTTCTTATCTCTTTTTTTGGTTTTGAGCAATATAATCCATCTGTTCAAGCTAGCAATATAAGGATATCCTCATGCTCTGATTAAGTAGAATTCCAGGTGTCTCGTATATGAAGAGTGTTTTATCAGCTCACCATTTATAAAAAAAAAAAATTAAGATTTGTCAATTAAATAGGCAACAATAAGCTCCAGTGGAAAAAAGTAGCTATAAAAAATTTAGTTCTTAAGAAAATACATAAGTATTTCGACCCTATAAGCCAATTAAACTGGTAGAAAATAATTCTGTTCCTTTTATTACAAATTAATTTGTAATTTTTTTTGTTCCTTTTATTACAAATATACAAACTGTATATTTTTTTTCAGTCTTGCTTCTTCAAAAAATCTTGTCTTTAAAGTTAGGGTTTGGCCCAATGAGTACATTATTATTTGTCAACAATGATAGTTACATAGACCAATAACTTTCAAAAGTACAACTCTTGTACCAGCAGCAATGAAGTATTCAGCCAAAGAAAATTGCAGGAGCATATAAACTTTGATGAGCCTTAACAGTGAATAAGGGAACAGTAAGTTCTCTAGTTACACCAGTTTAAATGTCTGAATTAAAAAATATAAGTTTAATAGCAACATTCATGCAACAAGAGCAAGACAATGCCTAGCTTTCCTTAGGAGACATTGATTTTATTTTTAAGTTGATAGAAGTAGGAGCAACCTCATGATGGTCTAGCTCCTGAACTGAGGTTAAAGAAGGAATGTAGGAAACTGCCTTACACTCTGTGCTGTGGGCAACTTCTGCCACCTCTATGGCGATTTCTAAGCAAAGATCTTTTAAACACCTCCCTAAATCCCCAAAGTCTTCAGAAAAAAAGTGATGTTAATTTTTTTATCTCTTTGTGTCTGGAGGATGCTTCTGAGGAAGTGACTGTGAGATGTCAGTAGGAGTAAGAAATAGCCAGTGCATCATTATACATTAATCAAAACACAGAGGTGCCTTCATGTGTCACTTGCCACTTACCTTGGCATATTGTGGAGAGAATTATCAGAGTTATGTAAACACTGGCCACTGCTTACTTACAAAACAAGGCAAAAAGGTTTTTCCTTCATGGATTCAAATAGTATTGTGGGGAAAAAAAAAAATATTTCACTGTTATTATTTAAAAGCCATCAGTACAATGTCTATTGTATTAAGTTGAAACCACCTAGACAAGATGAAATACATTAAATCCACTCTGTTTCTTGACCCCATTCTGTGCTGTCTGCATGACAAGTTTTGCTAGCCCAGATGTCCCACAATCCAGGGACTACTAGATTTGTTAATTACTGCTAATTATTGGGACAGGTTTTCTTTCTCCATGCTTGACATACCTACTAATTGGCAGCACAATGAAAGTATATTCAAGGACTGAAATACAGCCAGAATAAATAATGACACAATGTAGTTTCTTGTTAGAGTACACCTGAAAATTGTCCTGTTTTCTACTCAGCAGTGTAATATAACCACGTTCCCTTCACTTTGATTTCAAAGCAGCTGGGTTTGGATGCATTTGTATGAGTTCTTTCCTTGTCTTATGATCTTGTGTTGGTTTGAACTTGCACAGAGTTTGTTGCATTCTTTATTTACCTTTCATTTTAAGAGTTGCTTTTTATCTTTCTAGGTCGAGGGGATTTAATTAAAAAAAACAAACCAACGACAAAAAACTCAAAAACAAACAAACAAAAAAACCCAAAATATCATGATCAAATAAGATCTATGAAACCTGATGTATTTTTCCAAATTCTGTAAGATTAAGAGGTTAAAATAATAAAATATGTTTTCAGTTAACCTAAAAGAGAGATCACATTCTGAAAATATTCCTTTGGTCTCCCAATGCAAACATATGACTCAGTTATACACATAGGTGTTTGTCTTAAAATAACAGCACTGGGAATATGGAAACAGCAACCTATCTGGCATGATAATCTTCCAGTGGTTCTAATCCCCCTATACATCCCTGTTGTTTCTGAGGTTTTTGTATTTATCCAAACAACTCCTTCAGACAGCTGTCCACAGCCTGGTGTCAGGAATTATGAGTAATGCACACATCAGTTTCTGCTGAACCTTTATCCTGAGATTGGCTCCTCCATCTCAGAGGTTAGCTTGCTCTCCTCCACTTGTTTGTCTAGGAAGGCTTTTTCCTCCAGTTGCTGAGGCTGAGTGGCACCTGAGCCCTCACACTCTCCAGGAGGCTTACCTTTGCACATTCCACCCCTTCCTTAATCCCTCTTGGTAATGTCTTTGTGCTATATGGAACAAATATATTTGTATTTCGTGCTTAGCATAAAGCACTCAAGCAATGTCTTCTAAAGCAGGACGTGGATACATGTGTGTTTATTCTCACCTAATTATGTGCTGTAATGGCAAATTATTTTGATAGGCAGAACAGAGTCAGCTTGCGTTTCCCAGAAGCTCTGGAGTGCTGAAAGTTTCTTGATTTGTTTTTCTCTCCTGTCCCTGTACAAGACAGTAGAGTTGCTCCACAAGAGAGCAAGCTGAGATGATGGCATTCCCTAAATCTGAACATTTTTACAGTTGTTGGAAAAGACCTCTCCACTCTGTTTTTGGCTGCTATACTTCCTTTCCTATCCAAACAATTCCTTTGGGTTAAATATTTCCCTGTACTGATACTAAGCTAAAAGCTCAGCTTGTGTTTTTTCTTGACCGAAAATTTCCCAAATGGGAATGGATTTCTAACTTATAAAGGAAATTATGTAATTTGTACCAGTTCAAATATACCATCCATCTGTCACACTGTTTAAACTGAATTATCTTGTGTCAGAATACAGCCTGTCTTTTTCATGGTGAGACATATTTTGACACTACATAGACACTGGGGTTTTGATTCCTGTGAGCTCTGGGATAGGAAACTTGATTATACGTTCTATGAAATACTAAAATATGGCACAATATAATAATAGCTTTAATGGGAAGATAATTTCTAGTGGAATTTACATATGTGGCTGGAGGGTGGAAACATTTTTTGAAAGCAACTGTTCTATAAACAAATCTGTATAGTAAACCAGGCATTCTATCTTGAGACATGTAAAAATAAAACACATTAGTTACACTTAGCCCTAAGCATTCAGCATGACTTTCCTTCAAATTCTCTGAAATACTCAGGAAGGTCTGGCTACTAACTTATCAGCAGTCCTGGCTAACTGGGGAGGTCACAGGTGATTGGAGGTTAGTAAATGTGACACCTTGCTATAAGAAGGGCCTGAAGGAGGATCAAAGAACTACAGGCCTGTCATCCTGATCTTAGAGCTGGGATCCTGAGTGCTGTCAGGATGTACAGGACAGCCACAGGATCAAGCACAGACAGTGTGGGTTTATGGAAGGCAGGTCCTGCTTGAGCAACCTGATGTCCTTCTATGGCAAGGTGAGCCACTGAAGGGATGAGGCTGTGGATTCTGTTTACCTGGAGCTCAGACACTGCCCCTGACACTGTCTCCTACTGCATTTTCCTGAGGAAACTGCCTCCTCATGGCCTGTGTGTGCTCTTTGCTGAGTTAAAAAACTGGTTGGATGCTGGGTCCAGAGCAGAGTTAAATCCAGCTGACAGCCGGTCACCAGTGGGGGTCCCCAGGGCTCAGTTTGGAGCCAAGTCTGTTTAATAGCCTTATCTTCTGTTTAATATCCTTATCAATAATAAATAATCATAAATAAATAATAATCAGTAAAGTCCTTATCAACGATCTGGATGAGTGGATCAAGTGCACCCTCAAGAAGTGTGCAGACAACACCAAGTCCTTATGGCCATAGAGTTCCAAAACAATATATTCCATACTAATGAGAGACTGTTTCTGGCAGACTTGCATTTAGGAGCAGGGGTATAGAGAGTGCTCTTTTTTGTTTGAGAAAATTATTTCTTTCCCAAGTAATGTTACATTGTAAAATGTTCATGTTGTTTATAAGCTGTTCAACCTGAATCCCCTCTGTAGTGACAGAATGTTTTTTATAAAGGTGTGGGATGGTGCTTCCAATACATTTTTTGACATTTTCCTGAATTCCACTTAATAATGCTAGGATACATTCCCAGTATGTATTTATTATGTATTTTATACTAACACATACTGGGAAGGTCAAAAGCAAAGAGGATAAATGACAATTAATAGAGGGTACTAGTACACCATTCTAAATTAGTAAGATGAAGGAATTTAGCACATTATATGTAAACTCTAGAAAGAGAAATAGTAGCTAAAGAAAACAGCAACAGATAGAGTCAGAAAACACAGACAGGAAGATAAGATGGTTTCTGTGATGCAGTAGTAATAGAACACATAATGTATAACTCTTAGGGCTGCTTGATATAAATCATCCTTCACCCTTATATACCTAAGTCTGCTTTTGAAGAGCTTGGTTAGAGATTGATGGATAAGTAGGGGAATATTGACATACATGGAAAAACATAATTTTATTTATTTTGTATATATGAAATACGAACATATCACCCATTGTGTGTTGGGCTCCAGCAACAGCAGAAATTCACTTTCCTGTCAGAGTTGATCTGCCTGAGGGTAAGCACTACTGAGAGACCTGGACAGGCTGGATTGGTGCTCTAAGACCAATTGCATGAAATTCAGCTGGGTGACATTCTGGGTCCTGCACTTGTGTCACAGCAACCTTGTGCAATGCTACAGGCTTGGGGAAGAGTGTCTGAAAGCTGCCTGCTGGAAAGGGACCTTGGGGTGTGGGTCATCAGCACCAATGGGGCTTCAGTGTGAATACTCTCTTCAGCTTTGAGCCTCCTCACTGCAAGAAGGACATTAAGGTCCTGCAGCATGTCCAGAGAAGGACAACAGAACTGGTGAAGGGTCACAAGCACAAGTCTTTTGAGGAGCAGCTCAGGGAGCTGGAGCTGTTTAGCCTGGACACTGAGGGGTGAACTAATTATTTTCTATATTATATATATAGAAATATATCTATATTATATACATATAATTGTTTTCTATAACTACCTCACAGGAGGCTGCAGTAAGGTGGGCATTGCTCTCCTTTCCTATATAGCAAGTGACAGGACAGGAGGAAATGGACTCAAGTTGCACCAGTGGAGGTTTAGATTGGACTACTGGAAATATTTCATCACTGAAAGGTGATGAGGCACTGGAACCACCTGCCCAATAAAGTGATATCCATCCCCAGAAATGTTCAAAAATTGTGTAGATAGATGTATCTTGGAGATATGGTTTAGTGGTGAACATGGTGGTGATGCTACTTTAATGGTTGAACTTGATGATCTTAGAGATCTTTCCCAACTTTAGTAATTCTGGGAATCTATGATAAAATTCTTCAGTCTGTGCACTTTAATTTGCTCCTGATAAGACTTTGCTATTTAAGAGCAAAATAGCCTGGTTTACATGGAAGTCTCTATCTGTGAATGTCATCTACATTCAGTTGAGGATCTGGCTCTGTCTTGATGAATCTGGGAACAAAAAAACTTTTTACAAGTATCTTTTGAGTTCAGGGATTTATTTGTTTTTCAAACACATCTTTTGGTGGATGCCTCAGCTTGGATGAATATCTCTGAGCACCATCAGATGTAGCAGTGTTACAGGAATATACACCTGTGTAATCACATGGGGCTCCCATCTGCTTCATCCTGAGGCTGGCAGGTGACATCTTCTGTACCAAGCTGCAGGATTAAGGAGCGTGCTGGTCCATGAAGACCATCATGGTTGATGCAGTGTGTATTGACCTGCACCACTGCATGTCACAACTGAATGCCAACCCCACCTGTCTTGGAAGAAGAGTGTGCAAAAGCCCCTGATGCCAGCAGACGTTGTCAAATATTGAAGGTTGATGTGTTATTTTACAGTGGAATGACCAGGTAAAGAAAGGGGAAAGCAATTACAGCCTGTAACGTGGAAAGGGGTTCTATTTAAATATTTAAATTATTAATTTTTATATCTATAAAGAATATATGTATAATAAGGAGAAAGACACATTACTTTAGGTCACTGTAAGTATATATTTGTAGTTTGAGTGCAGAAATAGAGACTTTGATGAGATGAAAAATGTCATCATTTGTCTCTATTTTGAATATTAGGGTACATTTACAATTATAGAGCCGGAATATTTGAAGGAAATTTGAAGGAAATGTTGATTGAACCATTTTCATATGGTCTCTGTGCTGTATCTGGAAAAACACAATAATTTCTCTAAACACATTGCAGTACTGACAGTCAAAGCAGCATTTATCTTACAGTCCTTCCTCAGCAAATTCTGCTACAAGTCCTGACAGTTTGAGAAGGTTAGTTATTTGTAGGTTCTTCACTCAAGGATTACAGTCTGTGTCAACAGTGAAATTGAACCTCCAAAGATCCCATGGGTCTCAAAGATTTAGGTAAGTGCCGAGAAGATCTAAACCACAAAAGCTTTGTTATCTATTTGCAAACTGCAATTTCTGTTTATGAGCTGAACTTTTAACCTACTGCCCTCTGAATGTTCCCTCTCTCACTATCTTCCAACCCTTCTTAATCATAGTCTTAACCACTCAGCTCTCTTATGCACCTGTATTTTTACAAGAGAGCTGGTGTACACTGTGTCCTTCCACAGGGCTGAGTCTTCTTTCTGCAATCTCATCACTTGGGCTTGGTTTTTGTTCTAAGGCACTGGTAGAGCGGACAGGCAGTTCAGGAATTGCACTTTGCAGGGATCAAATTGCAAATTCTTGTAATTGAACTCTGAGAGCAGCTGATAATAGGGTATGTGGTTGGTAGTACTGCAGGAAGTTTCAGGTGAGGGTCATTTTATGAATGCTTATTATCACTTCAAAGTGCTACACAGAGAAGCTGAGAGAAAGGAGAGTAAAATGATGGAAAAAATGGATGTTTCTTGCAGCCACTAATTTGTATCAGGAAAGGATGATGAACTTTTGGGAAGATTTGTTCTTTCTGCCAAGGGAACAAAGAAACAAGCTCTCTCCTTCTTTGCCATTTAATAAATGAAAAATTGGGAGATGAAATCACTCTGCATTTTGTACCTTTCCAGAGCTTATGGGAAGCCAGTGAGAAATACTATATGTTTTCACTAGGCAGGATCATCTTAAGATGCAAACTGATTTAGGTCATTGAAGTTAAACTGATGTTTCCTGTGTAGGAATCTGGTGTGGAGTGATAATGCACTAAAAGCACTTCAGACTTGTGTGTCTCTATTTAAAGACTATCAGGGGAAAAACATGCATTGAGTAGAACAGATTTTCATACTCAAGAATGTATGCTCCCTTCTGTTTTTTCAAAATCCCTGGATCTTAAACATTGCTACAGAAATAATTTGAAGAGTTTAAATATTTAATTATACTTTATCTGAATATTAAATACATAGTTAGCTTTGTGGCTCAGTATCATTAATGAATCTTCAAAGATGGAAGAGAAGGTTACAGTAGCTGGAGAAGAGTTGGGAGCTGGGGTAACTTTTCTATTAGTAAGAAACATTAAAAAAAAAAGAAGCCTGAAATATACAATACATCACAAACTACACAGTGAGCAGAAGGCTATAAAGGCAAAAAGCAAAAGCAGGTCACATTTAGAGATCTTATTTAAGAGTTTATTTCCATTTTATTCAGAATCTGTTTGAATAGAATAAAGATTTATATTTGTTGTAAAATATAGCAGAAAGCATTTCCAAGATTTTCAGCTATAAAGGATCTTCACAGGGAGTATGTAAGATATGGACACAGGTGAATGATGGTGTGCCTTTGGGCATGACAACTAAAACAGCCATGAAAATTGAATTTCTTATAGTCTTGGAAAAATAGCTTCACTGTGCTAAAGGATTAATTTCCACCTCATGAGTAAGAATATCAGTTCCTGTTTTGATAAAGTAGCAAATCTAAAAGATAACAAACTCCCAGTTATCTCCAAGGCATCCACAAACTGGTGAGCCCAAAGAGCTTTTCCACGCTCACTATGTTCATATGAAGAGCAAGGAATTCCTTCTGCAGCAATACCTTGGACTTGAAGCCAGACATCTGGACATATAAAAGCCCTAAACTGCCTCCTTTTTCACATTAAGTCAACCAAAATCTTAAATGTTCTAAATTTTCTGAATGTTCTAAATGTTCAAGCCAATTTGCATGGAGAACTTAAAAGATTGATTTAGGAACTTTTAGACAATTGCCTTAAAACTTGGCCTATTATTTAAACATAAATTTCAGTTAGCTGAAAATTCCTATGTAATTTTCAAGGACCTCTGCTCTACTTAAATTTGTAGCCCTTCACCTTTTCCTAGAGGTCAGAGAAAAATATAGAAGATCCTCACAGATTATTAACACAAAGAAGGCATTTAATTACAGCATTTTAATGCAGAATCATCTTTGAATAATCTCTCTCAGTCACAGAATCATAGTGAAATATTTCCTTTCTGGCTGGATCCTCAAAAGACAAAATATTTCAGCATGTGGTCAGTGCCAGGTCATGCCAGGTGGTGCAGATCTAAATTACTGGAGGGCATCATGGACATGTGGTGAGGTACTTCTGTCTCTCAACTCCTAACATGTCTTTTGTTTATTGTCTGATGTGTTCAACGCTTGACAAAATTAGGATTCATTTCCTTCATAATCACGTGGGGGTGTCAGGAATGAGGTCTCTATCCTTGTGGAATAAGAGGAAGCAGAGGCTGATTTTCCACTCATGCCTTTAGTTAATGGGTAGCAAGCACAAGTGAACAGCTTCTTCAGTCCTTCATCTTTTCCTACTGTGTCTGTTTTTTCCTGTGTGTGTATCTCCTGGGAAGGCAGAGTCTGTGAAAGTGAATGAATGGGACTCGGAACACTCTGAGCTCTTCCTTTTCCCATGGCAATACTTGCTACCACAGTATTTTATGTGATGGGGGACTCTTTAATATAAACAAAATGATATTTTCTCACTCCATTAATATTCAGTATGTTTTCTGAATATTTTTCACTATACAGGTTTGTAAAAAAAACCAAACTGTTGTGTTTCTAACATTGCTGTATCTTACTGATATTTCAAGAACATGGGAAAAATTCTTTGTCTCTGATTTTGAAAAATCTAGAATCGATCTCTTCTCAAAAATCACAACCCCAAAATTAACTGTGTAAAGATTTGAAGGAAATGTGGGTTCTAATAATACCCTGAGAGCTTATTAAGCTCTAATCTAATCACTGAAACAGTGGGGAAGGTGAAGGATCCACTAATGACAGCTCCTGGTTTGCATTGATTTAATCAAACCAAACCATTTAAACTGACAGCTGCTGTTTCTCAGAGTGGACTGGGGGCTGCAGTGTTACAGCATAAAACGTGAGCTGCTTGTACTTGGAGACTGGTGAGAAATCTCTGCTTGTATGGGCATAGAGCAGCTCAGTGCAGGATGTGGGAGAGCTGAGTTTATCAGTGTGCTTGCAGCAAAGTGGCCTGGATTTGGCATTAGGAAGGCTTCCCATCCATTTTGGAAAATAACTTTGGGTGGTGTCGCATTCAGGGATGCAAAGATACCTTTTGAGAAGATGAGAGTGTGATGTGCTAAAACTGAGAGACACACCTGTTGTGCTGGTTCTGAAAGAAAGTGGGATTTATTGTGGCATAAGAGCAAAGGGTGAGCTCCTTTGCTCCTTCTGCTTCTCTTCTTGTTTATCAAGTAGCAGATGTGATAAAAGAGGGATTCAACATCCAGTCAATATCATAGCTGTATCTAGGCAGGCAGCTGACCTATGGGATTTTGAGAAGTTTCTTGTTCTGCATGTATAAATGTTCCTTACTTATAATAGTCTTTTCTTTAAAAAAAATACGTTGTGCATTTTCTTTTGCAACAGAATTCAGGTTTTCATCCTACCAGCTGCTGAGCACTTCCAGCAATGATCTGGCTGCTTTCAGTTTGACTGTATGACCATGGCATCTGAGGACTAAGTACCTTGGAGAAATGAATCCTGTTTGTTCTGACATTGCTTTTTTCACTTCTTGCTTGAAAATGCTGTACCTATCTACCTGCTCATGATAATTAAGGAATAAAGAAACAGCACCAAAACACAGTAAAAAGCCAAACTAAATCTTTCAAAAGTGGGACTGGACCATTTCTCAACTCAGCTCTGTGGCAGCACAGTTTAATGTTACTTGTGAGCCTGTCCTAGATATAAAGCCACTGAGGAGTGCAGCAGGCAAATGCCAGGCCACCTGATTGCACCTAATTAATTTATGAGATTGCAATACTTCTGTCAAGTGCCAAGCAAAGTTTTCTGCTTGCACTGACTGTTGCCAGAGTTGCAATACTGAGCAGGGTTAGGCAGCTGCTAAATAATTCATGGGGTGAAGTGTGTTTAAAAAATGCCTTCTGATAAATTTCCATTTTTATAGACAATCCAAAGAGTCAATATACCTGTCTGACTTTGTATCAATAGCTGTAAGCTCATGGCTGATGCCATGCCTTCCTGAGCAGCCTGGAGCACAGGGAACAAGAACACATTGGGCTGTCTCTCAATATTGTTCTATATCATGCAGGCAATAAAATTGCTAGGAGGCTGACTGTTGCCTAATTTTTTTTCTGTATTGAAAATATTTATTTTAGCTTTTTTTTTTTCCAGACATTTGTCAATATTTTTCATTTGCCATCTTTCCCACTATGAAACAAAAAAAAAAACCCCACCCCTCTATATTTGTGCATTTATGCTTTGGCTAGACAGCATTTCTGCATAGCCTTTTTGGTTTTATATCTGCAAAGGTGAATACCACTGCAAAGAAGTGCAATCTGGGGATGGCAATGAGAGCTGAATATTCTGACTGAGTTTGCAGGCATTAAAGGATCCAGCAGCTGCAGGATGATACTGGCAGGGATTCACACAGCAGTAGCTGATGTCTGGGCTAATGGGAGGCTTTGCTCTGTACTCCTGGACGCTCTGAACCCATCTCTGCTTGTTCTCTTGCCAACCTGAGGCTGGCCAATAGACAAAATGCAATTGGTTGGGTCTTTCCTTTGCCTAATGGATGCTGAAGTGAATTCTGCAAACTCAGTCTGATTTAATTTATGGCAGTGAATCATTATGTGTTTTTTAACAGGAGTTTGTGTGCACAGATTTTGTCCAGGAGCCCACTTTGAAAAAAAATATATATTTCTTTGTATTGTGCACTCTTCTGTTTACATGTGAGTGTTTCCATTGGCTGTACTGGATTTCTAATAAAATTATCTCCAAAAAATTAGGGGTCATTTTTCCAAAGGAGTTGCAATCTGGATTGCATTCTCCACAATCTCAGATAAAGTACATTAAATAAGGATATGTATGCATAGGAGCAGCGGTTGCCTCCTGCATATTCAGAGTGAGTGCTCACTATTCTGGAATCACAAAAGAAACAAAGCTATTTTTCAGATATAAATCATGCAAACTCTCTTGTCTCCATAGTCTTCTAAACACCTCAAAAAATGCACTTTGGATTAAATTTGCCAAGACACAAAGCGTGCACTGAAAGGTATTAAGAATTTGACACACCGGTATTTCCAAACATTTTAAAAGTCCATCCTTTTTTCTTGACACACTTTAGTCCCAAGTGACCATTGGTTTAGATGAATGGTCATTCTGAAAATAAATACAGGAATGTGGGATTAAGTACCTAGCAGCAGGAGTCTTAAAGAAGAGACAAATTAAACAGGTGGCTTACTAGTTTAATAAATTCAGTATGTATGTATATATATATATATATATTTTCAAAAAGTGTTTATTTTGGGGAGGAGATGTTGTCTAATAGACACTAGAAAGGGGAAAAATCTGTTGTTTCCTCTGTGATTCTCAGTTGGCTTCTGTGCCATTTTTCCCCCAAATTTCAGGTAATCATGTAGAAGCAGAAACTTACAACTAGTAATAAGGTTGAATCAAAAGATTTACAGTACATTTCTGTGACTCACACACTTAAATATGTAATACTAATGATGAGGTAGATAAAAAGACATTTTGGTCAGACCCTACAGCTGGGTTTTATTTTCTTTACTTTGGGCTGTATTTTGTGTGTGATGTATTACTTTCCTCCTAGCACATAATATTTATACATTCTTAATTCCTGCAAAATGCAAGTTTTTATGACCCTTGGGGCTTTATCTGTTCCTGAATGCTTCTACATATTATAAGATTTGGAGGGTAGTACTCTATATATAATACATTTCTTAGATGATATTGCTTGTTAAACAGTATTGAACTCAGCAGTTGCTGGCCAAAGACTCCACACAGTCAGGGTTCAGGTCTCACTGTTAATGAACTGCCTCAGTTCAGCTGAAAAAAAAAAAGGAAAATAAATGGGGGATAATTCAGATTAAGTTCCTTAGACAGTGTTATACAGGACTACAAGTTAAATAATCCACTGAAATTTAACATTTTCTCTCTTATAAGTCCAGGCTGATGGAAAAATGCAAGAGAAGTCTTTCCTCCCAGTGTTTTTTTGATAGACTGAATAATTTTATAGATAGGCTCCTGAAAGACATCAGCATCCTAGCTGGGGTGCTCATGCAGCATAGAGCAGGTGGTCATAATTCTGAAACTTATAACGAGCACAGAACCAAATTAGCTAGAATCAAATGCCATTTGTGAGTGGGTGACTAAGGCAAGAAAACACCAATACACCATAGTAGGATATATAATAGGGATACAGTACTATTCTGCACAACAAAGCTAGAGCTATGCACTGTAGCTCACAGTTTAAAATTAAATTATTCCAATTTCTGTTTCTCCAAACACAGGAATTCTGTTGAATGATGAAGGAAAGTTCATCTTGCAGTATTCACTCTTATTAGAAACAGATTGTGCTGTTGCCAGTGCTGATAAACTCTGGGTCTGCTGTGGTCCAAGTCCTTCAGTACATTAACATAATAAGGACAAAGATAAGATATAGATGATAATTGTTGTGCTTTTTTTTCTCTGTTCTCCCTTATTGTTGTTTGTAAGCCTTGGGATATTTAGAAGGCACAGAAAATGCAAGCCATTACAGTAATTGCAACTGTAATTTAAAAATGCAATTTGGATGTGAATACATGGATATATTACTGGATATAAGAGAATGACAGACCTGTTTCAACCTGAGTTGTAGGGATGAATAACTTATGGTCCTCCTTTAATAGTGCATTACCTCTGTCTTTTTTCTATTTTCTTTTTCTTCTTTTTTTTTCTTTTTTTTTTTTTTTTATTAAAGAATCCCTCATTTTCTACTGGGCTTTAAAAACTTTCTCAATGCCTCATAAACTCTGTACAGGCTTGTATTTGAAGGGGAAGTTAACGACTTGAAACAAAATGACAAATGTATCAGTCACATTTTCCCATTCTGTATACTACCAGGGAGAAAAAGAGATTATTTTCTAGGTTTGCAATTAAAATTAATGAGGTGCTATAAACCAAAATATGTGCTTCAGGATGAGAAGTGGTAGATTATAATCAATTTTTATGTGTGTATGTAGATTATAATGAATCCATTAGATTGCTTTTATATTCATGGTATTAATGGTTTCTCTGATTTGCTTGGCATTTTAAACTCACGTAAGAGATTCAGTACCTTGAACAGCACAAATATTAATTCCTGAGGAAGGAGGAATCAATATCTTACCTTCTATTTAATTGAAATTAAAGCAAAAGCTTCCCATCATAATTTTGAGGATACCCTTGAGAAATCCTGAAACAGATTTGTCTTAATTTAGGGGGTTGATGTCCAGCAAGCTGCCATGCAAGGAATTCAGTGAATTTGCAGCATCTGTGGTTCATCCTACTAAATTCCTCTGGAAACAGCCTTGGGCTACAGCAAATCTTAAGTTGCTCACTATTTCCAAGCCAAAGTTGATTGCATGCACATGGTGAATGCAAGGCAGGTAGTGTGCTCTAATACTCTTTCCATTTCACTGTGAGCTGACTGATCACTGTCTGTGAATATCTTTTAGCAAAGTTTCTATAAATTAACATGTGGATTAATTCATGGGTGATATTGGGTGCTTTAGCAAGAAAAAAAAGAAAAAAAAACCAAAAAAACAATTGAAATAATGTTTAAAGGTCCACAAATAATAACATGTTCCCTCAGCTTTCTTGGCCAATATTGCAGAATCACAGAATAACAGAGTTCTAAGGGAATCTCTGGAGATCATCTTCATGCTGCTTCTTGATTTAGTTGATAAAGTGGAACACATGTCCTCTATTGAATTTAGTCCAATTGGAGCCCATACAAAGCAAATATGTGCTTATAAGTGCTTTTCCACTTCCTAAAAGGAATTCAGGAATTCTTCCCGAAAGGACTTTCAGGAATTTTCATTACCTTGACATGCTATGATGATAGTCAGCTTCAATCTACACAACCTGTCTTTGAGTCTATTTGGATTTTTAAAGAAAACTGTGCATTATCTCCTTTCTCACTGTTTAATTAGATTATAGAACACCAAACATCCAAAAATAGCACAACCACAGAAGTAATAAAAACTGTGGCATGATGTATCCATAATGCACACACTAAACCTGTATGAAAGACACCAGAAAATAGTCATTTCTCATTTATAACTCATCACTAGAAAAGATTTAATATCTGTTACTTCAGTGGGATTAGGGCTGCTTTTCTGCAACAGGAGCTCACATACCAAGTAAAACAGAAAAAGACAGAACCTATTCAGGTGTAAAATAGTTTCAAATCAATGAAAATCAGGTAGTGCAGAGTAAAGGGGAGGAAGCTCTGTGTTAGTAGCATCCTAAATTTTAACTAACCCAAATTTTAACTTTAACCCAAAATTGTATTACAGAAGTCTAACCGGTGCTTCTATGTAATTGTTATTCTATACTATATAGAATATAGCATTATATTCTATACTATTCTATTCAACTATACTATACTATAGTACTATATATAATATAGTATATTCTATACTATATCTAAAAGAAAAATGGATCCTGCATAAACTTCTTAGTACAAATAGTGCAAGAGAGTTTAAGCATTAGTGTGTGGGTATTAAAACAATAATAATTTTGTTCTAATTAGTCTCATTCTGTATTAAGTCATATCATCTGTCTCCTGCTCTTGATCATATGAGTAGAATGATATGGAAAAGCACATGATCTTAAATAACCTTTTTCATCTTCTGCAGCTCTCTTTCTTTCTGTACACGATGTTTATGTTTTCTATTAGCAGACACTGGAATTATGTCTACTTTTGTAAAGGAAAAGCTAAAATTCTGACAAGATTTATAAATATCTGGGTTGACTGACACAAAATACCTGGGGTGACTGGGAAAATTGACCGATTATAACATAACTCATATAATAGCTATGCCTACAAATTGTTCTTTTGTTTTTCTTAGCAGTGTTTTTGGTTTCAACAAAACTTGCTTGGATTTCTGCGACACAGTAAGTAGCAGAATATTGCTTCTAGCCTTTGCAATGTATGAATGAAACTCTTTCTATTTGGTAGCCAATGACTTTCTGTTAAAGAATATGAAATCTGTTATATCTGTGATGGCCTAAATGATGTCATTTGGGGAACACTGCTCTCCTCTAAGCTAAAACAGTCCTGGGACCTTTATCCCATTTATGTCCTGGTTTATGTAACACACAGTAAAAAAGATCAAATTAAATTAGCCACCACTCAGTAGGTGCTGGCAATTCAAAACCTTTATCTTTCTGCCATGATTTAACCCCAGCCAGCAACCAAGCACCACACAGTTGCTTGTTTACTCTCCCAGCAGCAGGATCAGCGAGACAATCAGAAGGGTAGAAGCTAATACCCTTGTGTGTTGGTATAAAGACAATTTAATAGGCAAAGAAAAAGCTATGAAGCAAATCAAAGCAAAACAAGGAATTCTTTCACCACTTCCCATGGGCAGGCAGGTGTTCAGCCACCTCCAGGACATGTCACATGTAATGATTACTTGGGGAGACAAATGCCATAATTACCAATATTCTCCCCTTCCTCCTTCTTCCCCCTGCTTTATACACTGACCATGATGTCAGATGGTCTAGAGAATCCTTTGGGTCACTTGAGGACAGCTGTCCAGGCTTTGTGACTTCCTAGTGTCCCATACATCTTGAAATTCCCTGCAAGCATGACAGTACAAGGTGCAGAAGAGGCCTTGGTTCTGGTCAAGTTCTGCTGAGCAATATCAAAAACATCTCTATATTATCATCACAGTGTTCAGCACAGTGATCCAAAACACTGCCCCATAAGAGCTTCTGTGAAGAAAACAGCTCTACCTCAGCCAAATCCAGAACACTTTCATATATGTAACATCATTCACTTACCTGTGACTTACCAGCTGTCAACACCTCAACACTGCCAAGTTAAAAGTAGCTTGGTCTCTGTTGCTGTTATCCTCAGCATCATCTGCCAAAGGAAGACAGCATCATATAACCTGGTCTGGTGCCCAGCAAAACAATGCAACTTGACAGAATGCACCATTGAGGGGGTTGATTGACTGATCTCTGCTGATGTAGCTGTTGGGCAGGCAGCCTGAATTCTGATGGGTTATTTGAGATAAAGGACTGACTAGAAGAGGGCAAGTATAACTGCATGAGTCACATCTTGAGATTATACTGTAATCTCCCAGGCCTATACACAGACTGGAGGGTTCATATGGTTTCATGTGCCTTGGCCTTGGTGGTTGGCTATGTTTTTTAACAAATTTTGTGCATCTTTTGCCTGTTTGATGTAGAGCTGGGTACAGCCTAAAGCATTTTCCTTACGCTTTATCTGGTATTTAGGGCTTTAAAAAATCAATGCTAATTCAGTTTTTCTCAGGAGTTTAACCTCATACAGTTTCCTGTTTCTCCTACTTCTTCCCACTGCCGTAGGTATCCACCAGAGAGAAAGAATGCTGGGCTAATGATGATGAAAACTATTCACATGGGATAATTAGGAGTTATATTGATGACACACAAACACATGCATGCATTCCTGTCTGAAAGGAATACTACTTTCTCCTTCATGATACTCTTCTCAACCCCTGGGCAAGATATTTTAATTGCATTGATTTCATAGCATTTTAGTTCCTGTTCCTAATTCACACTAGCATGCATTATCAAAAAATGAAGCCCTTGTCCCCTTGGGAGGTTTTTCTTCCAGATTTTTCTTGATAGAATATGTCAACTTATGCCTTTCTTAGGTTTTCCATCTCTGTGTTCCTGGTGCTGCTGCTTCATATATTCTATTTCAGGCCTAATCCAAACAATAAATTTTGGGATTCTTTGCAGGCTAGAATTGTGTGTCATATTTAAAACTAAACTGCATAATTTATTATGGTTTGGGTTTTTTTTTTTCTGCTTTGGTTTGGGTTTTGGCTGGTTTGTTTTTTTTTTTGAGGAACTTAACAATTCTTTGAATATCCACATGTTTACTTACCAGCTGCTACTTATTAATTGCCTGTCTTCATAACTGTGAATATGCAAGTGTTTTTCTTTATTCTTTACTGCTGGTAGAAGACCCATCTATTTATCCATTTTAACTCAAAGTACACCTTCCTGTCAACTAATGGGATCTTTGCTGCCAAAGTTAGTAGCCAAATGTTTATCATACCAATTGCAAAAAGCTAAAATGATCTTTATAGCATAAAGTTTAGGAGAGTTTCCAGTCTTAAAATGAGCCTAAATTTTTGCAGGCATTTGTAAATGTCTGTGGGTCAAGGGAAAATAATGAAACATTAAGAAATTGCCACCATAAGGTGTAAGGAATATTTCATCTGTACAGTTCCTACATGTTTTTATTTTAAAACTTCCATTTTGAAATGAAAGTTCAAAAAAGCTTCCATTCCAAATGAAAATTCTCTCAATTAAATTGTATTTTCATTACTTTATTACACCACAGTTATTGCTTTTCATCTTTCCAGACCTGGCACATGGTAAGGATAAGGGATCATCTTCATCTCCTGAAAATGCCACTGAAATCAAGTACCCATCATCTGCTGAATTTCTGGATGACACGTGTTTTAGGGAAGATCTGAAGAGTGAAGAAAGCAAATGCTCAAAAAAATATTTTGTCACAGCTATAGAAACCTTCCAGTGAAAAATCAAGACCCTCCCAGAAGTCATCTCATCTAAATGTAACCCTCCCATAGCTAGCCTGGGCTATTGAGACTTTCTGCACTTTCCATGGAGGAAACTTTGTACTGGTTTGGGTCATATTTCCACTGCCAGGAGTCCAAGACCAGGTAAAAAGTGGTTCTCTAGCATAAATTACAATCTCTAACTCTCATTATTATGTAATATGGATTCCACCTTTATTTTCTGTTCCCTCCCTGCTGTTTCTCAGGGTCAGGCCTATTTTTTTTCTGGCCAAGATACAAATGCAAAGACGCATTCAGTGTGTCTCAAGGATGGCAAAGAACTCTCAGATCTATCACTCTGTGTTAAGTTAGAAGTCACGGGAGGATACTTTTGCAAAGGAATATTTATGTGAAAATCCTTGCATAGATTTTCTTCTGTTGTTTGAGAGGCGACTCTGTGCCCAGTCCCTTGTCTGTGTCTGTCCTTTACCCAGGCAGCTGTCAGTGTGAAGCATGGCTGCTATCATCCCTTTTCTGACTCTGTGCCCTTCCAAAGAAAACAACAGTCATGAGAGCCAGGCTTCTGTCACCCTCAGAGTTCATGGTCCACCTGGGAGAGCAAGGAGTATCTTTATTCCTTTGCAGATACACCAGGCTTTCTACAAACTTATCCATGTATGATATAGCCTGTTTCTTCTAGAAGGTAGCTGGTCACAGTGCTCTTTATTTTGTCTACAGCTCACCATCAGCAGGGATATAATATTTCCTGTGCTAATCTGAAATTACTTTCATCATTTGTCGTTTTCTGTGGTTATCTCCTTGCCATTGGATTCAGATAAACTTTATACCACTGTGACCTAAAAAATTGTTTAAAGGACATTTTGGCTGAATAACCAGCTACATACATTACATTCATGATATCATTATTTTTAGTAGTAGTAGTAGTAAAATTAGTATTACCACAATAATAATATATATATATAAATAAAAACAAACTACAAACAATGCTGGGAATTACTTGGAAAGAAATAGAGAAGAAAAATGGAAAACATCTTTATGCTGTTATAAATTACCAACTTACATTGTCAATATGTTGTATGGTCCCTTCCCCTGCTTTTTATTTTTTTTCCCCAGAGTTGATACAGTAAAAGGTGATCAGAAATCTGGAAGCATCACTGTAGTTTTCCAGATGAATAAGCTTTGACTCCTCAGCTTTGAAAAGACATGACTCTGGGTGACATGACTGGAGTCTCTAAAATCAGGCATGCCAGGTGAATACAAAGTGAGTGTGCACTGCTGCTTCTGCCATGAGAACACAGTTACAACTAATTAAATTTGGGGAGGAAGGGATGTTTCTTCACCAAACAACTAGTTAAGTTTTGTACAGTTGCCACAGTATTGAGGATGCTAAAATTTTACATGGTCGCTAAAAGCAGCTCATGATTTTTGCAGAGGAAAAATACATCAGTGGTTCTTAGGTTCAAAGTCAGCACATTTAGGTCCAGAAGTTATTTAATTACAAATTGTTGAAGACCAGGAGGGTTTTCTGGGAAAATATTGCTATATACTTACTTAGTTCTTGTATTCTTCCCTACTAGCTATTATCAGAAATTGATTACAGAACAAGATGTTTGACTTCACCCATTCCAGTTAAATTTTTTCCAATCCTTCTTACTGCCCAAAGAAATATAACTTAGCTGTGACCACTGATTATAGTCACAGTAGTGACTGTGTTCTGACTGTCATTAAGTCAGAATAACTACCAGCCCTGACAACCCTCCCTAGTTGTTCATTGTCATTCTTTCTCCAGTGTTTATGGTGCCTCTTACCCTGGGATACCTGAGCACAAATGCAGGTATAGCCACTGCCCATCCTCCTTCTGTTAAAAAACCCAGATTTAAAATAAGCCATTTTCTTTGTTATCTTGCATCTCTTGTGCTGAACTGAGTTAGGAGAGGGAGTAAAAGAGCAGCCTGGTTCTGTGTGAGCCATGCAGCTGCTTAGCATGCTAATTATGCAGGCTAATGCAAATTAAGCTCTCTGAGTTGAACATCCTTTTGCTCCCTGCTACCTGCTCTGCCTTTGCCATCAAGATCAGATCCCCTGTGGCAAGGCTGACTAATACACTTGCAGAACAGCTCCTGCAGCACCACATTCCACACATTCCAGTTGACTGGGATCCTTCACTGGTTACCTCTGAGTCGAACTTGACTTGACTTGGGATACGCTGCAGAGATAGACCCACACATGGTTTTAAACCACAGCTCAGCTGAGAAATTTTGCAAGAATTTCAGAGCAGTAGGATGGAACAACAGTTTTTGTCCAGAACACCTTGGACAGAAAACCACACAGTGTAAAAGACAGAGTCAAGCACGGAAACATGTGACTTACCTTGTGGGAGTTGGTACCCCAAATTAAGGCATTGTAGGACGGCAAAACAAGTGATTTTTTAACAGTAAGTCTCTTTGCTAACTGCTGGTGCTTGCATGGGAGAAATGAAAATTATTCATGGTCTTGAAAGAGATTAGGTTCTGTACCAAGCAGCTGCCTTTAAAGAGTCCAAGGTTTAAAACCACAGGTCAGATTGTTTTATAAAATGAAAAATAAAAAAAAAAATCTGTACTAGCAAAGGACTTATTTTTAAAATTAGTTTCTAAACTAAAACTTTAATTATGTATTTTTTTTTCATAAGCTCAAGATTTAAGAATTCCAATTATGAAGTATGTAATTTCCAGTTTTAAATAAGCCTTTTTTTTTTTTTTTTCTGAAGGCACTCCACCCCACTATTTCCACTAGAAATAATTTAGAAGTTTATCTCTTGAAATCAATTTTATTCTGATTTTATCCTTTGGTACTCAATTCTAATTAAATTTTCATACCAGTTTTACTGCTCCATGTCAGAATGCCTTGGAAAAGAGCGTTTTGAGCCCCAAGGTCATAATTTCTGATCAGATTTGCTTTTCTGCTGCTATTTTGTTGCTTTCTAAAGATGCAACTGTAATATATATAGTAAGATATTGATTTATTTTTTTTTTTTAGAATTATCTGTGTTTTATATCTTGGTAATAAAATGAGACTTTTATTCTAATAAATGTGTTTAAAAGAGTTTCCCATATCCTTAACAAACACTGGAATAAAACTCCAGAATTCCTGATTAAGAAACATGAAGCACTTACTAATGAAATTCCAAAAATGAGACACTTGATCAGACTGAAATTCCTACCTGCTCAGGGAACTCATAGCTGACATAAGTATCCCACAGGTCACATGTAAGTGCTTCTTTGTCTGTGACAGTGCCACACATGGGAGTGGATGTCATCTGTGTTTGCCTTTCCTAAATCTGCCCTCAGTGTCCTTTAGTCTTTTAAAAGTCAGATTAACACAGTGGCTGGACCACATAATGGTTGATTTATATGCTGTCACCTCTCAATTCATACATGTTTGCATTCTTTTCTCACATCTTTGTTTCAGTATTCACATTCTTTTTCAAATAAAAGGTTGAATTTCAAAAGAAATTGCAATATTTACCCCTGCAAATTGCGGTTGACATTTGTATTTTCAGCATCCTTAGTACCCCATCTGAATGATGCATAAAATGATGCTCAGTACTTACTTTTGTGAGAGACAATAAAGAGGAAAAAAAATATCTTGAAGATGTATTTATATTTTCTTTTCCACATATCTATTCAGAATCTCAACACAAAGAAAATTTATTTATGGTGGAATCAGGAGTACTCTTTCTATACAGCTTTATTTTCATATTCAAAATGCTAAAGACTCTGCAGAATTGTCTTGATCTCATCCTGACTTTCTATCAGTAAAATCCCTGTTCCTTTTAAATCTCTTTAATGGCAGTCAGGTTCCACAGAACTGTAAAACAATCCAGCCAGAAATGGAACTTGAAAGATCATCTGGTCCAACATTTTGTGGGAAAGGGAATCTCAAGATTATCTAGCACACTGTACCATTGCATCCTGAAAAACTCCAAATTCACCCTTAAAAAAACAGCAAAACAAATTTAAAAACAAAGGAACAAAAAAGTCTCTAGTTTGTGCATTGCTGCAAGACCCAGCTGCAGAGGTTTTGGGAGAGTCTAATAGAGGGACTATCACAGATGTGTGCTAAACATTTTAAAAGATGGAAAAGACAGTGTCTTTTTATTGCTTGGCTTATGCTGATGAGGTGAGAGGATATCCTGGAGGGCTGACCCCTGTAAGCACCCTTTTAAAATGCACAACAAGGAGACTTAGTAATAATATCCCCAAAAAACATAATTGTAAACTATATTAGTAGTTTTACTGACTTTAAGGTGGTTGGTAACAGTAGCATTTAATTATTATGTAAGTAAAAAACTATGCAAAGCTAAAATCATCAAAGGATTGGTTTTGTTTGATGACAAAACGATAAAAGTGAAGAGCAGTAAACATAAACCTTAAATCAAGCAACAGTTTCTCAGTGCACAGCATGAAGTGAAGTCTCTTAGACTGGCTTGTGGAGGAATTAATTAGGCAATGTATTTAATGAATCTAGAGTGCTTTGAGGAATATGAAGTGCTTTATAACTGCTAGGAATTTTATTTCTTAATTTCTTAATTGTGTATTTATTTACTTTTAAATTATGTAAATTCCAAAGCAGATATTAAAAAAAAAAAAATAAAAATCAATACCTTAATTCTTTGGGAATTCAGGAGCTCAGTCTCAGAACTCGTGAAATATTGGGTGGGGGGGGTTGTGGTTATTTCAATATTTTTAATTTTAGTAGTTCTGTGGAAATTGCAGCAGTTCTACCCTTAAATGATTTCTGCTTGTGGTGTAATGAATCACTGGGAAAGTTTGCTGCAAGAAACACATAACACACGTAGTGTCAGAATCCCACAGACACACACTAAAATGGCCAAGTTCTCTTGCTTTTTACTTTTGTCTGTCACTAAGTAAAGATCCATACAGGCTGCACAGAAATTATCTGAGGGAATATAATAACCCAGGATCTCCTTCTTTCTGGAAAGTCACTGCCCTGCCTAGCAGTCTACTATAGACACATTAATTAGGTAATTTTCTCTCATTCTCTCATTTTCTTTCTTCTTTTAGCATTCACCATGGGCAAATGATGCATAGAGAAAAGGAAGACCTTTGATTTGTAGCTTACTACAACTCTGCAGGACATATGTTGATATATGTGTTTTAGGAGCTGTTACTTGCTATGGCTGATGCTGTCTCTGAGGACATAGTTCTGAGGTTGTGGAAAATGGAACTCTCACGGAATTTTGTTGCTTCTTGGGTGATTTCAATTAGGAGAACAATTTAATTATCAAGGGACTAAATGCAATTTGAATCCTCAAACTCTTGTTCTGAACCTCTTTGTTAATTTCACTAATTATAGTATCAGCTGTTTCTAGGAAACTCTGAAAATTATCCCAGACTAATATGAATTGTTAAAAACATGCTTCTCCTACATATTGTCTGGAGTTAGCAATCTCAAAATTCATGGTTTCTGAATTTTAATGGAAAGCTCCAATTTTCCAGTAGAGAGTGATTTTTCCAGTATATTTTGCTTCTGTAATAATACTTACCCTTTTGTTCTTCTTTCTCCCAGTTGCATATTAATTTGCTTCTTCTCCTATTACCCTGCTGACTTTTCCATTCCTCCCTATGTGTTTCAATCACTTTTATAAAACTCAGCTATCTGGCAAGCTCCTTCAAGCCCATTTTCTTGTGCATCACTGAACTGGTTTTGACAATAAATTGCTCATGGCTGGGCATGTATTCTGTGTGAACTAATGCATGAACTGCTCAGCTACTGCATGAGCTGTTCAGTTATTCTAAATTTTCTCACAATAATGAAGTACAGAACACGCAAGCTTTTTGATCATGTAACCCTGTGTTGCCCTTGAGGCATTTGTTTTTACCCCCTGTTCTGCTGGCTGAATCTTCCATCATGTTTGTGTGCATCTAGGCTATAGGAACTTTTGCTTGGTCAGGGAAGACTGGGTTAGAGAATACGTAGGCAAACTCAGCATCCACAAGTCCCTGTGTCCTGACAGGATGGATCCACAGGTGCTGAGAGTTGATGGACACCATAGCAAGGCAGCTCAAGATCATCTTGAAAGGCTGTGGCAATCAGGAGAGGTGCCTGAGGGCTGGAAGAAAGGAAATGTCACTCATGTTTTCAATAAAGGGCAAGAAGGAGGACCCAGAGAATTACCAGCCAGTCAGCTTCGCCTCAATCCCTGCAAAGGTGGTGAAGCACCTTATCCTGGAGGCCATCTCTATCTGCATGGATGACAAGAATGTGATAAGGGCAGTTAGCATGAATTCATTAAAACTAAATCATCATGCCTGACCAACCTGGTTGCCTTCCATGGTGAAAAATCTGCCTGCATGGATGAGGGCAGAGCAGTGGATATTGTCTGTCCCGACTTCAGGGAGGCTTTCAACACTGTCTCTCACAACATCCTCACAGGCAAGCTCAGCAAGTTGGGCTGGGTGAGTGGGCAGTGAGGTGGGCTGAGAAGTGACTGACCAGCAGATCTCAGAGGGTGGCAATCAGTGGCACAGGGTCCAGTTGGAGGTAATTGCACAAACTCTGGATCCTATTATCAGTCTGTATCACCTTGCTTGAAAAGTCTTTTCTTGGGAGTTCACCTTTGGCTCTTTCAGTTATTGTATGTATGATATTTGTAAAACACGAACAACAAAACAACAAAATTAATTCACTTGTAAAACATTTACAGGCAACCAGCTGATCTCAACTGATCCATTGCTTTACTTTATACTAGTACTTAAATTATGATCTCTTAGTCTCTGATTTATTGGTTTTCATAGACTGCTTCATTTTCAGCTGCTGACTGGGAATTTCTTTTTATAGTAGGCTTTTTTTCTTATTGGGAAATTATGATGTACTACATGGGAATGGGTCAGGTTTTTTGTAGAAGTCTTTTATTTTTTTAAAGTTTGGAGAGCATTTAGAAGTTGGCTAAAGATCCTCTTTGACATTTTCAGAAGGAAAACAGAAATTTTTTTTTTTTTTAATATTTGCACTTATTTTGCTCCTGTGATGCTCAGTCATTTTTGTTTCAAAGAATAAAAATGTCAAACCAAAATGATGTGGTTTAAAATGAAATATTTGAAATTATTAAGTTGTAACCTAACAAGATTTTATGGAAAAAATTATAGTTCCTGCATTTCATCCCAAGGACAAAAAGAAAAGAAAAATCATAGTCTGACTAATATTTCTTATATGGGAAAATCCATTTTTTCACCATGTTTCTTTAACTTTCATTTTCACTTCAATCCAAATCCATTATATTTGCCTTCTTTCAAGTAAGAGAAAGGAAATGTCTTGAAGGTGCCTGATAGCAAAAGTTTTTTCATAACAAAATACAAGTTTTCCTTTTTCCCCTTAACCATATAACTACTAAATGCCTTGCTTTGAAAAATTAAAAAAAAAAAATACTTCCATTTTGAGATACTTTCTCATGCAGACGGGAAAATGGCTATGGAACACAGGCTTTACTCAGCCTCTTCTTTATTCTGGTCTTTTTTGATTAGGAAACTCTTCACTTCTAATAACTAAGTAAAGCTAATATGCTCTGATGGTTTAGCTAAGTAGATTTTACTGCATCCCAGTGGGAATGCTGTGCTCTGGTTTATTGGTTTGCCTCTCACAGGAATAGCAGGTCATACAAGTGTGCTGAATATCACACAGTACACAGGCCTAGTTTTGGATTTTGCAGCAGGTTTGCAAGGCTGGGTACCAAATGGAGCAATAGAGTACCAAAGGGAAGTCAAATCAAGCAGTAATACACTTCCAGTGACATGAAGAAAGGATTATTCTTGTTCTGTTTTTTGTACTGAAAAGCAATTATTTCATAAAAATGATCACAAATTATCCTCAAAATAATGAATCTTTGCTATGATTTTAAATAATTCTAATTTATTACACATATTTGGCATATTGTTGACAATCATTACGTTGGATTGGACAATCATTACTACTGACCATCCCTGCAGTTTTGTCAAATTGGAAACTGGTTTATAAACACAACACTTACATGATCACATAGATGCCTTTATTGAACAAACAGATAAAAAGCCAAAAACAATATTTCCCTAAAGCTATTAGGAAGGAATGGGTGTCCCTGAGGACAGGTAAACCTGAGCTACACCTGAGAAAAAGGGAAGATGGGTCATCCTTGCAGTACAAAGGTGCATCACACAGCACAGCAGAGAATTGTGGTGTACAGGGATGTTTCCTGAGCCAAGGAAACCCCTGAGAAAAGAGGGTCTGTAGGGATAGGACAAGGAAGAATTTCAAACTAGAAGAGAGTAGGTTCAGACCACATACAAGGAAGAGTTTTTTTCCAATGGGTGCATTGCATAACTGGAACAGGCTGTCCAGAGAGATTGTAGATGACTCATCCCTGGAAACATCCAATGCTGTGTTGGACAGGGCTCTGAGCAACCAGATCTGGTGAACTACTTGCAGGACTCAATGACCTTTAAAGGTCCCTTCCAACCCAAAACATGCTGTGATTCTGTGGTTCTATGTGTTTTGCAGCCACAGGTGGTTGTCCCCTGTCCCAGAGGTGTCCCTGCTTCTTTGGCTTACCAGAAGGTCAGCAAGGTAAAACAGGGCTCATTCTTGAATGGGTGACCCTGTACAGGCAATGAGGGCAGCAGCTGCAATGGACAGCAGGGTATTTGCAGGAGTGGCTGCAGATCTGCTGTGGTCTGCTGCTGAAGCACAGGACATGCTACCAGTTCCCTTTCTCAGCACTCAGGAGACTAACTTAAAAGTAAACCAAAAACACCTTTCTAAGGGGGATTCTCATCTCACTGCTGCAAGCATCTTGCTCTGTGAGCAAGAGTGAGTCATCCAGGGAGATCATGACAGGCAGAAGTAGGAGCAGGACAACAGCTGAGATGACAAACTATGTACTGTGACAATCTGAAATGGCCTCTGAGTGGCTCTCTGAGGGATCTGACAGGCTTTGTGCTACTGTCAGCTCCCTTTGCCCCCTGTTCACTGATGGCAGGCTGACAAGAAGGGAAATTGCTGCACTTACCAATGTAATAAAAGATTTATATCAGGAGATAGGATGCCTCCATGGTGTGGGAAGTCGTGGTGTAGAACCACTAAGTAGTTTTAAGCAGCTGCAATTACATGATCTCAGCTAATTATTGCTGTTATAAATAAAACAGCTGAACAGTAATAAAATACAAAGAGCTAGGCTCATGTCAAACACTGCATGAGTGAACACTGTGAAGAAAAACCATTTTCACTGTCCTTCACAGAATCTGAAAAGAATAATGTCCCCGTATTGAATGGGAATAATGAGTAGAATTCAGCTCACCATGGAGCAGGGACCCTGCTGCTGCCTCCTCATGGGTGGTGGAGCCATCATGGGGACAAATGCCCTGATCCTTCAGAGAATGCAGGTCTGACAGGGAGCTTAATTCCTTTTGGAGACAGACCTTGCTGCACGTCTTGGCTGTTTTCACGTTTTGGAATCTAAGATAATCGATATGGGCCTTATGATTCTGAGTTCTGATTTGTGATGAAAGTTTACTTTGTTGAGATATCTGTTGATTTCAAGAACACAGTGTCATCCTGACCTCAGAATAATTCTTCTCCTGCTCTGAACATCACCACACTGATCTCTGTTCCATCACTGAATTGGGTCATAAAAAGGATTCAAATCCAGATCCTTTTCAGGCCTACAAGCATGTCCTTATAAATCAAAGCTATTCTTCAGAGACACACTACAATAAAAATTTATAAAAATAAATTAATAAAACTGCTTGTTCTCCAGTGTCTAGCCTGAAGTGTCAAATTTCCTGTCTGCCAAAGATATCTCCAAGCCACTTTTTTTTTTCCCCAAACCTCAATGTCATATGGGGTTTTGTAATTTTCCCAGAATAGATATTTGGTGTATGGTCTAATATTAATAAGTCATGGAAAGTGTACCTGGAAGAAAATGTAGATAACATAAGGATGTTTTACCTGCTCCCTACACAACAGTAACTTTCAGGATGAACAAGCCTGACCCATCTGTCTATTATCATCTGCTGCTGTTTCGCTGATGTGAAGATTTTCTCTTTTTCTCAGAAACTTTCTCAATGAAAGTAGAGGAAGACCTCAGATGCACCTCAGGATCACACCCATCCCACTCTCTTTCCTCACCTTTTTCACTGGCAGTAGGTATGCCACAGGCAGCAAAAAGTCCTCTCTTACACAAATTCAGAAGTTATACCACTCTTCAGGGACATCACAGCAGTATGAAGACAGCAAGTGATACATTTTACAAGCTGTTTGCATAGAAAGTGTGTAAAGTGCAGACAAAATTATTTCATAAAATAAATGCATAATGGCTGTAAAGCAGTTTCTGAAGATACTGAGAAGTGTGCTCTCTGAAAATATTAGTGTAATTCTAAGGGTGCTTGAAATAATACTTTTATAAAAATAGCACAAGTGCTGTTTATAAATTGATTTGCAGAGTATTAGCTGTACTTTGTCATGCTATTGAAAGATAATCAGCTTTCATGCACAGATAAAAACCTCACTGATCTTTCAATACTACATCACATTTACAGCTCAATTATTTAGATGAAGAAACTTTTAAGTTTTCCTCATATGAACCCTCATGTTGGAAATATGGGACAGTGTTGTACTTATAATTCCCTGACCATAATCAATATTAGCATGGCCCCAGTATTAAGATGGGGTTTCACTGCTCTGGAGCCAATGTAGAAACTGTGCCCTACTGGTTCACAGATTCCTCCAGTTTCAAGGATTTTGCTCTCATGGTGATACATAGAGACATGTCATGATGCATGAAAGACATGATGTGTTTATAAAGTTAGGCAAAATGAAAAAACAATGTTGAGAGGCAAGTAACTTCTTGTGTATCTCCATGGCTGGCTTTCATCCTCCTGTTGCTGTGCCTCTGCTTTCCTCTTCTCCCTGCTCCCTCAAGCAGGGAATTATCACTCACAGGAAATCATAGGATATTTTGGGTTGGAAGAGACATTCAAAGCCATCTAGTCCAATCTCTTGCAATAAGCAGGGGCATCATCAACTGGATTTGTTTGATCAGAGCCCTGTCTACTGAATATTTTCAGGGATGGGTCACCTATAATCTTTCAGATTATACTGGAACAGCCTGTTCCAGTCTTGCAACACCCTTACTGTAAAAAAATTCTTCCTTATATATAGCCTGAATCTATTTTGTTCTAGTTTAAAACCATTCTTCCTTGTCCTATCCCTACAGGGACTGTTAAAAAATCTGACCCTCTATTTCTTCTAAGTTCCTTTAAGCTGCAGTAAGGTATTCCTGGGGTCTTCTGCAGGCTGAACCCCAACTCTCTGCCTTTCCTTAGAGGAGAGGTGTTCTATTCCTCTTGCATGACCTCTCATCCCTGTCATGATGGGAGAGTATTGGGATGGAGCTGGATGTTTATGAGTGAGACAGACCCTTGCTTTCAGCCATAACCCTACAAAGCCTTAGATATGCACCAAAGAATATCACAGTACATGGTGGTACAATTAAGGTGTTTCCAGAGTTGGTTTCCATGGAAGCTTCGTATAAATCTGGGGGGAAAGGCAGGAAATGGCTTTTATGTGCCATTAAAGGGAAATTAATACTTTCTCTCAGGAGAGTTTTCTCTATTGATGGCTGTCCACACTTTCATGCTTTGTTGTGTTAACTCCTGGATTGTTGCTTAGACCCATGCAAGAGTAAGCACAAACAGCATCAAATTCCAGAAGGGTTGAAAGTTTAATTGGTGTTGATAGAAATTACTATTCCGTGTGCTGGTTGTTTTGCACAGGACTTTAACCCTGAATGAAAACAAGCCAACCAGAAAACAACCCCCAAAACCAATTTATTCTGCTCATCTCACCACTCAGCTCTGTGTCCGACTTTACCTACTGACTCTTGTAACAAAATCATGACTTCAGTTAAATTAATGAGAAAGTTCCATGTACCCATTAAAAGGCAAAATTTGCCCCTGGAATTTTCCAACCTAAGTGCTGGTTTAAAAGTCTGTTAAAAAAAGTGCTGGTTTGTCATTGCTTCAGATGATTTAATGCCCAGAGAGACCATTCTTCAACTTCTATCTGTTCTCCAAAGCCAAAACCCCATGATTTCTTTCTGGAATCCTTTTAAATTTTTTTGGAATTGGAAAATGTTTGTAGGCTGGTTTTACAAGCCTCAGTGAATGCACCAGTTTGTGGCTCGTTGCAAGAGTTAACCAGTCATGTTTACAAACAGTTGTCCAGATGGAATGGAAAGCTCTAGAGACTGACATTTATCTAAGTGAACTGGTGCTAGATGAAAAGGCTGGTAGGTGCATGGTGTTTTCCTGGATCCAACCTATTACCAGCATGTTTGGCTGAGGAAGTTAACTACAGCATTCTCAGATGTGATGAGAACCTCTCAGCTTTGCCACTGCAAGTTAGCTTCATTCCAGCATCAACAGGGATTTAGTTAACAGAGGACTTCTCAAAGGCTTTGCCAAATGTCTTGCTTTGGATGCCTAAACTTAGATGCAGTTTAATTTAAATAATAGTTGGTGTAATAAGTAAAAAAAAAAAAATCAAATTAAATGAGTTGTTCAAGTGATGTATGAAAATAATGTGGCAGAAAATTCAAACTGTACTTTTCTCTCTATGCCTTTGTATTGATTCCAAGGAAAAGCAAGTGTGTTTTTCTGGCTTTCTTGCTCATAAGGTCTCAATTTTACTCAAAGATTGTAACCCTGTTCCACTGCAAAGAGAGTTATTTTATATATGGAAAATTTAAACACATACAGATTTGTCCCAACACTTAGCTTTTATTTGAGAGCTCACATTTTTTGTGCTAGTGCATCCAAAGTATCTTTGCCAATCACTAGCTCTGATGCACAAAAGAGCATATACTCTTTATCTGTAGTGCTGACATCAAAGAAAATATTTACATGGCATCACATCAAAACCTAAATGACTCACCAGCAAATGTCCAAACTTTGTGTCAGTTTGCAATCAGTAATTGCACTGGTCCTGAAATAGGAGGGACAAGATTGGTTATGTCCTTGCTGGCAGGAAGAAGGAGAGCATTCAAAGGACTCACATGGAAAGGAGCATGTTCAATCAGCCTTAGTTCTCTAAAGAATTGGAACTGAAGCCAGAAATATATACAAAATTATGCCCCCTTCTCTTCTGTCTAGCTGCTTCATCTCTGAATGCTTTGTTGGACTATTTACAGTAGTGGCAGGCAGCTTTAAGATGTCTTTATTTAAGATTGAACATTTAAGATGTTCAAAATTACTGTGTTCAAGCAATCCACATATTTACCCACTGAACCAGTACTTTGTCACTAAAGTTTTATCCCATGCATTCACTAACAGGCTGCTGAAGTGTTCTTTAAATTGTACAGATTTACACCAACCATGATTGCATGAAATCTGGAGCAATGTGGATTTATATCACACTCTTTACTTGAAATACATTTACCTTATCACCCAGGAAATGCATTTGGGCATTTTTGACAAAAGGTTGTGTTGCAGCTGAAGCCTTTTTCATAGTTAATCTCTGGTGAATCCTAATGAGATTTTAAACAAGGAGTTTAATCCATGCTAATTCAGCATGATGTTTGTCATCATCAGACTTATAGTTAATCAATAATTACTTGTCCCAGACTTGAATGTAGATGTTACCCCTTGCTAGAAAGGAAGAATTCTTTGTGGTAAATTCTCCTGTCTACACAAGAAAAGTTTTAAGCTGCTTTCTACTGAAGTTCAGTCATTGTTTTAATTAATTAATATCATATCAAAATCTATGTCAAAAAGATGCAGACAGCATGGAACTCCCTTGTCCTGGCATGATTTGAATGTGAAAGTAGACAAGATGCACATTTGTATGTATAATGTATGTTTTTGGAAGATCAGTCTACAAAAAAATCTACCAAAAGTCCATGCCTGAGGAGAGAGATGAATTAATATGCATGACGTGGCAACTAGAAATATCTGTGAGTAAGGTTAGATGATGGACAACACTCCTTCTGGGGAAACAGGGCTGAGGGACCAGAACACAAACTCCTAAATTGCAATGAGACCTGCACTGCTAAATCACAAAAGATCACTATGTTTGAACGGTTACAGATAGCTGCTTTTCAATATCTTTTTCCAGCTTTTTCCTGGCAATTATAAAGCTTCTTGAATGTGGAGATTAAGTGTGATGATCATCCTATAGCAATCAATTTGCTTTTAATATGTGAACAGGATTTACAGACTGAATGTAATCTGAGCATTTTAAAGCTTTTCCCCTGGAACATGCTGTCATTACATTCATTAAAATATCTCCTGTGGAGTCAGCTTTTATCAAGGAAATTATGGGGCTTATCATCCATTTGGCATTTTACAACTTTTGATCATACATTTCTTCATGTAAGAAAAAATTTATAGGTATTATATAATATTGTGCTTCACAGTCTGCTGTTTGATAAAATAGATTGAGTGTAGCACCAAAGAAAAATAAATTGTGCTCAAGTTAAAGATAGATGTGGATTTTAAAAATTCCATAGTTATCCTAGAAAACAGTACACACTCTCTGATTTCTACCTGCCCAACATCAACAGAATAAAGGTTTGTGAAGAGCTTGTGTAGGTGTGTGATGAGAAAAACTACTAGAGATTTTGTTCATCCTTGAAAGTCTTCATTGCTTATGAAAAATTCATCTGTGTTGAAGACAATCTTCTCCACCCTTTTCTGCAAATTTTGTGATATTATTGTGGCTGAGTTCACAAATATGTCTCAATAATCTTTCACTCAATAATCTTTTCCCCTCAGATTGTCTTACCCAGCCATCAACTGATGGCTTTGTGATATTCGACCTTATATGAACACATGTAGGAATGCCTTCCCTTTGATATCCTGAAAGTCAGACACAGTCCTGAATATTTCCTTATCAATTTTTCCATGGTCAAATTTAGATTGCTTGATACTACATCCTACTAAAACCCGAGGATATATGATATACCACTCACACCTGAGCAGAAGTTTGTATTTGTGGATGAAAAAAATGTAAGGTTTGGCCTCTGCACTGTAAGGACAAATTCTTATATTTTGTATTTTGCTAGGTGAATGTCTATGTTCGCTATTTACAAGAGTCAGGATTACAACTGAGAATGATTTCTTGTTGTGTGACCAAAACACATTGTGTACAGGTGAAGCATAAGCTTCCTGAATCACATAACCTCTGGCAATTCTGTTTCACAAATAGGCTTTTAATAGGGAGTGAGAGAAAATGATGTGTTACACTATGATGTGAAGTCTAACCTTGCAACTCTGACTTCTGAATACAGTGAAACATGAATTGTAAAGTCATTCAATTTCTCCCTATCAGATTGCCAAGAGATGGAGTATTGTCATTAAAACCTATTTGAAGTTAGCTGCCAGTTTATGTGAAACTGAAAACCAGTGTTCTGGGAAAATGCAGCATTGAGATGTCATTTTCTACCTTTCTCCTTTGACTTTTAGCAGACAACATTAGGACAATTGTAGCACTCCTCTTTCCCCCATAGCTGACACTCCCACCAAGAATAGGAAATCTTTTAATATTCACCTCCAATTTAAATATACAGAAGCAAGTGAGAGATACAACACAGGTGAAGAGAAGGCATCTGCAGAAGCAACAAATTAACTCCAAAGAATATGGATCCTGTTTTCATGCAAATATTTCTAGTAAAAATGAATAAGAAAATCATAATTTATATAATTTATATAAAGGGTCTCTAAATAAAACGTTTTTCTTCCTTGAGATGTCAGCAACTCTTCAGTGCTTAGTGCCTCCAAGTTTGGGTATCTGAGTATTACATATATCCCCATGTATTTATAATACCCATAACACAGGAATTGATCCTTCTGACTGCAGTGTGCTCTCACATAATTTGCTGAGATAGACACAAAAACATACTTGATTACAAACATTGCTTTAAAGCATTCAATAATTGACCATTAAGTGTAGGATTAACCAAGAGATCATAAAGCGGCATGATAACATACTCTGAGGGATTCCAAAGATATTTGAAGAGGTAACTTTTAGACAACTAATACAAACTTCTGGATCAGTTGTGCCCATCCTTAGTCACAACAGGCAGTATTTGGTTCTGTTAATAGCCCTGATCTGACAGAGACCTGGGGCTCTTTGCAAATTAAGGTACAACTCCGTATGAGCCTATGTGGCAAAACTGTATTCATGCTTTGCTTTTTAGATGTTTCTATGCTTATCTGTAGTTACATGGGGAAATGATTTGCTGCTACTGATTTCATGATGAAAAAAAAAAATAAAAATGTAAGTGTATTTTTCTGAATGTATTTTTTAAGAACCTGCTTTTTCCACTGGGATTTCTCTGCATCGTGAGCAAAAGGATTTCAGTCAGACCAGGTATTCGTGTGATCTTCACCAGTTTAGCATTTAAGGACTGAAAAAGTATAAATTCTTTGGAAAGGAGAGAGTAATGTGCAGACATGATAGCCAAGTTGCTGAGGCACATGCTAGATGAAAGATTTGAAGAGTAAAAGAAGTTGAGGTAAGGGGTGAGACTAGTGCCCTACAATCCAAGTGTAAGCAATTTTCTGTCCAGCTAGAGTCAGCTTTTATTGTCTGTCCCCCTTATAACAAGGACTTCAATATTTTTCTGGCATTTACAGCTTTGCTGTGCAATCCATGAATTTGTAAATTGCCTTGATTTCTCTTTTGTGGTTTATCTGAAACCTAATGACGAAAATCTAATGCCCTCTCCATTGAGCTTTCACTCTAGGCCATCTTATCTGGAATATTCATAGGTGTTTAATCAAACAGTGCTCTTTTGAAGAGAAAGGAAAGATTTTCAAGTGTAAGAGGAGATAAAGTGAATAAAGAAATGTCACATTTGAGGAAAGTGCACAAGCGTGTTACATTGGGTATTTTTATTAGTGTGCTTGGCTTTTCATTTAGAAGACCACTTAAAATTAATGCAATGCAATATGTCAGGAAAAAAGTGGTGCCTTGAGAAATATTCTGTATATAGCTGCATGAAAATATGGGGAAAAAAATGTTCAGAGATTGGGTTACTTAGACAACCTGACATAGTCTAAGTCAGTTTTAATAAATATTATGTGAAATACATGTCACATAGTTCTGCTAAACACAAACAGGTGATTATTAATTCTGCCATTCATATTCTGGAGGACTGAAAACAGCCTCTTCAGAGTCTGCAGGTCTTCTTGAAATCCATCTGCAGACTTCTGAAGACATCTGGGTACTTTACAATTTCAAAACCATATTACATACTTGTTTATTCACTCTCAAAATATTCTGGCTGTGTTCTACATGCCTCAGATCCTTTTTCTTCATCAAATACCTCTCTTTCCTCCAAAAGTCATCCAAGTTCAAACTGCTGCTTGGACTCCTTATGAAAAACACTTGAGTCATCCTGTCAGGAGAGAGGACCAGCACAGCATGGTTTCACATCTTACAAGCAGCTCTGCAGCTGGTGAGCAAACACCTTGTCAAAGAGGACAGTCTGCAGGTTGTTTACAAGCCAGTGTTTATCAGACAGATCAGACCACTGGACAGCTCCAGGCAAGTCCTGATTTGTTTCTAAATAATTTACCCTGAAAATAGATGCTAAGCTTAATGAATTAGAAAGAGAATGGATTCCATGCTAAGCATGATAGCGTGCCTAATTCACTCTCAATGTTTTGACAGATGCTGTTGTGAAGTATCACTGAGGTTTTCTCTGGGCTAATACATACCCACTGGAGGGATGTCATGTAGATAATTCAAATTACCTCCTTTTATTGCAGACTGTCCTGAACAGGGTTTACTAACAGTGCCCTGCCAGACATTTAATCAACATGTGCTGACCAGAGTTAGGTGTTCAAAATGGGTGGTCCTGAAAAGGTGTAATTATCCTGCTGAGCTATAAGCATGTCATGATGGCACACACCCTCTCTCTTCTGGCTAGAGAAATGAGACCTCCAAAGGATCTTTAAGCATCATTAAGTCCACTTACATTCTTAATAGCACAGACTGTTAAAAGAGTCTCTTATTAAGCTTTTCCCCCTTTACTCATCCACACAAGGATGTGTTATGTCCCAGTTCTCCAGGTCCAAAACAGGTCCTTTTTATACATGGGTGGAGAAGTAAAGGGGTTTTTTTTGCATAATTCATGTTTATATCAGTTTATTAATTATTAAAGTGTATTAATACTTAAAATGGCATTTACATTAGTAAGCAAGATGAATAATTTAAAAAATTTATACTTAGACTCTTAAGAAGCAGTAACTTTGACTATATGATAAACATTTTTAGCTTTTTATTTATTAAGTGGTGGCAATTAAAATGAGAAAACTTTAGTGGCAAAGTGTAAGAGATGGCCTACAGTAATATTTTTTCTAAGTAAATCTGAATGTGATGACAACTTTTGTAAAGTAGTAAAATTGCATTTAGGTCTCTTTGTCATTCATAACCCAGAGAGATGTAGGTTGAATTTTTATCAGTGGCAAGCTTAAATTTGAATTGCTTCCATAACCACAGAGTATAGGGGATAAATGTACTGTAAGCAGGCCCTCACATTTATAAGATGTCTTCTGCATGGCACAGAGCGATACAGAAGTGGCACAATTGCTTTGATGTGAATTCAAAACCAGGCTGAGCTGTTTTTGCAAACTTCAGCTGGCTGCATTCTTGGAATTCAGAGAAAGTCCAAGTCAGGTTGAATAACTATGGGAAGAAGTACAAGAAATGATCCAAAGGCCTGAGGAGAAGAGATATATTGAGCATTTTTTCTTCAGCAATCGAACAGGAACTTGTATAGGACATTTCTGACTGGAACATTTGGTGTGCTCAATGGAATGTGTATCACTACTCCTCCCTCTCTTAGAGAGTGCTCACTTTAATTCCCTTGTGCTTGGGAGTCAGCAGGATGTTTCCCACTACCACTGCAGTGACCTGACAGGTGAAGAGTTCCTGTGCTCTGTGCCATCTGAGCTGATGTTGATCTGAACATGATGGCTTCAAGCTGTGGATGTTTGCTAAGAACCTGCCAGACATCTCTGCTGGCTTTTTGTCTGTCACACTGTCTGGCAGAGAAGTTCCAGGCCACAACCTGATATTTACTTCAACTTTCAAGGCAAATGCCATATGTCACCAGTGGAATCCACTCTAGAGGTCCTCATGGTATTGATAATACTCTTTCTGCCCCTCTGCTCCACTCTGGTGAGACCCCACCTGCAGCTCTGGGGTCCCCAGCACAGAAAGGACATGGACCTGTTGGAGCAAGTCCATAGGAGAGCCACCAACATGATCTGAGGAATGGAACATCTCTCCCACAAAGAAAGGCTGAGAGAATTAAGTTTGTTGGTTCCAGAGAAGAGAAGGCTTTGGAGTGACCTAATTGTGACCTTCCAGTACATCAGGGAGCTGCAAGGAGGGAGGAGAAGGAATTGTTACAAGGGCATGCTGTGATAAGACAAGGGGGAATGGCTTCAGACTGAAAGAGAATAAGTTTAGGTTAGATATTAGGAAAAAAATTCTTTGCTGTGAGGGTGATGAAGCACTGGAACAGGGTGCCCAGAAAATCTTTTGATGCCCCATCCCTGGAAGTGTTGAAGGGTAGAATCCTGAGCAACCTGGTCTAGTGGGAGATGTCCCTGGCCATGGCAGGGGGTGGATGATGACTGGTGACTGGATGATCTTTAAGAACCTTTCCAACCCAGGCCATTTTATGATTCTGTGGTTCTATACTTGGATCCCAAAGGGAACTCAGACTGATGGGGGCTGGAGGAAGGTCCTACTCACATCACTTCTTCCAAACCAAACAGGCATACCTAACTAGTTTCTACTTGGAGTTGAGCTTCTCTGGGATGTGAAACCACTTCCCAGTAACACAGCTCTGACGAAAGTGGGCTCTGCTGTTGTTTTCAGCCTTTGGTTTGCATTTTTTTCTCTTGGAGTTTAGAGGTTTAACTCAATGTGAGATAGACAGAAATGTCTAGTAATTTAAGGCATTCCTGAACACACAAGGCTATCCCCATACGAGTGTGAGAGAAACTCTTGAGGCAGATTTAATTATTGTCGCCCTTCTTAGGAGGCTAGATTTCTTTAATGAGAGAGGGGAGAAAGTGCTGTACAATATTGTCCCAGAAGAAAAAATAATACTCTGCACAGTTTTATGGCTTTTCCAGAGATGACATATTATCTGGATGATCCTTCAAGAATATGAAAAGATTATGTGCAGAATTATGATTTTCAGGTTCTTTTGGTTTCACATTATCAAAGACACATCAATTGCATGACAGCCAGGGTGAAAATTACTATTTTATTGCTGCTTTTAAATCTCTCATCTTTCTTATGGAGAGACTCGATCATTTGAGTCCAGCTGTATGCAGTATGTTTGAAAAATGTGTTCCTTTATATGTGGTAATGAAGACCACAAGATCACACTGACTGTGTTTAACTATCCTTGTGTACATATTAAAATCTGAGACATTTCTTTTCATCAAGAGACAGAATTCTTAAAGTATGCATGCAGAGTAAGATGCAATCAGATACAAGCTACAATTAACAAAGCAAAAAAGAGAGAGAATTATTGAAGCTGTTTAGAAGACATATATCTGGAAATCTGTCGTATAAATGAAAAATGAAAGGAAAAAAAACCTTGAAAAAATGGTAGGGAGCAATCTCTTTGTATTGGATAAAGCAGTGTAGAAGCAAATGAAGGTGAAAGGAGAACAAACATCATTTTTATTTTAAGAAGGGACAAAATTTTGAGTGTGGATTTTTACAGGGTGTTTCTGAGTTCTTCAGTGCAGTCATACCAATGCAGCCAAACTAAGCTCCAGAAGGTGCTCCTTCAGGAGGAGAATAAGATGATAACTTTGAGGAATACCAGACAAGGACTGCTTTGCAGTTGGACACCTCAGTTTTTTATGTAACCCAAAAGTGAGCAGCATTTCAGAAAGCACAGCAATGACCAGCAGGGTGGTCACCACTGGGATTGTGTGAGTAACAGCATGAGCAGTCGTCTCATAATTTGATGTTTTTGCTTTGACATGTGCTTGCCACATTTTGGACTCAGGCAACTTTGCAGTTGGGGAAGAAATACCTGTTAGAGAGTTCAAAGAAAGTTATTTTATATTTCTCAGAGGTGATATCAAATAGTTTCTCACTATGGCCTTGAGCTCTTCTTTGTGTGATTTTTCCCTAAAAGGACCTTTAGACATTTTGAACCTTGCATTTGTTGTGACTCTCAAGACTTGCCTGAGGAGCTCTACCCAAAATAAAACATTGTTACCTCATGGCAGATATGTGCAAATTAGTGTTCAGAAGATGCTTGCAGTACTCTGTATGAGAGGACTGGTGTGAGCCTGAAGTTTTATTGATATTCTCTCTACAGAGAAGGTTATGCACTCTTGACAATTATTGATTATTGATGTCTGGTCTGGCTCTTCCAGTTTTGCATTTTTGACTCTCACTCTTCTTTTCATAGCATCCTATTTAGAATGCCATTACCCAGACTCCAAATGAATGATCATTTACATGCATTTCAAAGCACAGGTTTTGTTTCTTACCTGGGGATACAGTGCATATCATAGGATACATTCTGCAACACATCAGCACTATATTGCACCAGCTTTTTTTTTTAATAAATCAGCCCTCAGATTATCCAGGAACAAAACTGGCATCTGGAATTTATCTCCATAAGATCCATCTTAAGAGTGGGGAGAAAATGGCAGGACCATATAGAAGGTTAAGTGGGAGAAGAAACAGTGTGAGCAAGTGAATTCAACTACTCAGTTTTTTCTCCCTCTGAACAGTCCTAAATATATGTTTTCAGAAGCAATTTGACCTATGGAAAGAATCCTTTGCCCATTAGAGCAGTCTTCCCACTAATACATAACGCTTGAGCACAAGCTACTTGCGGCTCCCTGTTACCTGCGTGCTGTTACTGAAATAATGACCACATTTGCTGAAGTTTTAACACATATCTCAACTGACATCCTCAATGGTGGACTTTGGACTCCATTAAAGTCCAGCCAAAATCAGGTGGAGTTAAGATACCTTAAGCACGTGCATAGTTTTTAGCATGGGAATTAAACCATTGATCTAAAAGGGATCAAAAATGGCAGAGAAAGTTTTCTGGCTGATAAGTAGGTTACAAAGGAAAGGCTAATTTTAGGGTTAGTTAAAAAAAACCAAGCAATTCTGGGGTATGGGTATGATAAACTCTAATTAGCATCTGTGAGGAATTAGAGGAGATTTGTAGAATAACAGTTCATGCACTGTTCATACTTTAAATAGCAATTTGGTCTGAGTGTAATTATAAATAAGATTTTGCTTCTCATTAATTTTCTACTTGATTACTTAAGCTATTGTTCAAGTGCAGAGCAGAAAGGAAGCATTAGAAGCTGTTTACACCCTGCAAATGATAGCCGAAATTATAAAGGAAATGTAAAGTAATGAATAAAAGGACATTGATCCATGTGTAAAAATGTTGTGCCTGAGTGAGATTAAATTGTGCTGATTATTTTAATGCATCACCAGGAATAAATAAGTAAACCACTGAGCAGGGTGGCACAACTTCTTATTGATGTTTTTGCAAATATTTTTTTATCTGTCTGCCTTGTCTTTTTCATCTATAATACTTGCCAAAATCCCTCTTTTGCAAATCTGTCCTTTAGCCTTGGTAATAACAAATTATGTAAAACCGCTAAATATATAATTATTAAACTTCTTATGTGAAAGTATTTAAACATACTTTAAATCCAAAGAAGATTTTTTTTTTTTCCTTGCAAACTTTGAAGATAAACCCTTGAAACAGCTCACAAATTATGAGATTTCTCATCAGCCTTTACTGTTGCTTCAGTACGTGGAGGAGAACCAAAGTGTTTATTCTACATCTTTTGTCAGCTGTAAATTCTGACTCAAAGTAGCAGGGACTCTCACTGAGCCCCATTAACACATTAATTTGCACACCCCTTGGGATGCAAATGAAGAAGAATTTGTGTGGTATAACACATACATGAACTAAGTTTCTAAACCCCACATTTTCAATGATAGAACATCCACAGCTTTCCTCGGCAACCTCTTCCAGTGTCTCACCAGTGTCTGGTAAAGAATTTCCATGTGATAGCCAATGTAAACCTCCCTTTTTCAGTCTAAACCCATTACTCCTTGTTCTGTCACTACAGGACCTGGTAAATATCTGTACTTCTTATGAGCTTCCTTTAAGTATCAAATGGACACAATAAGGCAACCCCAGAGCCTTCTCTTCCGCAGACTGAACAACCCTAACTCTCTCAGCCTTTCTTCACAGGACTTGTTGGTTTTCACTTCAGCTCTAATGTTTTCTAGATATTTCTGGGTTGTGTGATTTTCTTAATGGCCAGGTCGAGATTTTGAAAGTTGGAGGGTTTTTAATGAAATACAAGAATCTTGTTGCTAAAATTATAAGGACATTCCATTATTCTGAAATATTGTGGCCATTAACTGCCATCCAGGATGTACAGGTAGCATATATTTCCATCTCATGTTTATTAAAAGCCATTGAAAATGCCTGTGAAATATGCCTAAATCAACTAAGAAAATGAAGCCAGTCATGACTCATAATGGCATTGCTATCATGATGATTTCTCAGGGTTAAATCTTGTCACACCTAGAATTTTAAAATGGCTAAAAAAATGATTGAGTAGAAAGCCATATCCTCTTAGGGATAAAATGTATGAGTGCATTTTAGCATGTAAGGGTTTTTAAGTAGTTATTTATTTTTAACTCAGCACAAAATCCTGACAGCCCACCTCTTTCATGTAGCATATCTCCTGTTATATCTCAGAGATAACTGCTCTTGGGCTGCAGCAACTGTCTGTAATGCCTGGTAAGGAGGTCAGTGTCAGTGCTGGAGGAGTCATCTTTCATGGATGGTATTTTGGGACAGAAAGAAGATGTGTTAGCTGTTCTACTGATGTAGACTTGCATGAATGGAAATTACTTCTTTCTCCTGGACCATGGGGCAAGTGAACAGTGACTTAACCCAGTCTTGCAATAATTTACAGCTCAAAGGAAAATGAGAGATGAGAAGGGCTTGATTTACATACTCTGTGTGCTGTTTGCAGAGAAGGGCAACACAGTCAAGTATCAGAAAGGAAAAATGTCTGTGGAGTCATACCCACACCCTAACAGTGTTTGTATGAGTACTGATTTGACTGGCTTGCCAGGAAAAGTGAAGGTTCTGACAAACTGCTTTTGGCTATATACTGCATATTGAAATACCATCCATTACACTACAGACTGAAATATTATGCTCAATAGATCTTTTAATGTTCTGTGAGAAGACTAGTACAAGGGATATCTTGAATATCTTAAAACAACTTATATCCCTGAAGTGGGGTTAAGTGGGGTTTAACAAATGTTTCAAACTCACCCCTAATTACAGTACTTCTAATTCAGCTTTCAGAGTTAAGATGGTATAATATTTTGGAGCTCCCAAAGTTCCAGAATCTGAAGTCAAACTAATTTTTTGAGACACATTAATATCTAAATGTCAATCTCAGTTTTGGAACGATAACTTCTGCTCATATTGGCATGCAACAGATGACTGGAATGCAAAGTGAACAATTTCTTCCTCCATGAATAGTGTGTGCTGCACAGTGCATTATCTGGAAACATCAGTTTGAATGATTACTCTCATGTTCTTTTTTGTCTAGTCATTTGTTCCCCTGGATTTTAAGCAGGTGCAACGTATAATTACAAACAGAAGAAAAAATTGCTTAAAATGTGCTAAGTAACTTTGAATTCTTCCTGCTCATAAGAGAAGCTGGTGAAACATCAATTTAGTTGCACCAGAAAAATGCAGTTACTATATGCACAAATTATCTAGGGGAAAAAAAAATGCAGGGGTTTAATTACAGCAAAATCGTAGCAAGCTGAAATGTCACTGCAAACAGAATGTCTAAGGGCTACACTGGGAAACATCAATATTTAAAGATATTCTTCAGGACATTTCCAGCAGTTCAATATGAAACATCTTTGTCTATTTAACACGTAAATATTATGAAGTTGATATTTTGCACACAGAGAAAAACACCTTAATTCACCACAGAGAAATCAGGTGTAAATATCTTTCCATGCTCACCACACTGCCAAACTATCGGAATTTTAGGAGATATTTCAGGCATATTAAAACTCCCAGTTGTGTTTAATAGCATTTCAGGTTCTAATGTAGCCTTGACTTCTAACAAAATCACTTTAGAAAGTCAGGCAGATGTAATTCTGTAGCTAAATTAACAAACCTAATACCATGAAACTAAATAAAATTAAATAGGAAAAAAATATTTCAAACAATGGGTCCAATAGTTTTTGGTTTTGACTATTTATTAATTTATTTTGTTTCTTTGACCATTTATTCATTTATTTTCAAGAGTAATTGTTGTCTTTGCTGGGATAGAGAGTTTGCAGCAATTTGGGACACAAAAAGTCCCAAAGCTTCTTTGTGTCCTAAGCTGCCCTTCATTCCTCTGTTACCCAGGAGCAAAGGGAGACTTGTGCCATCTACTTGGCAATCTGGTTCTGTGTGCATACTCCATGGATTTCTTCCTATCAGTTTCTTTGTGACATTAATACAAATTACTGGATAGTGTGGGCCAAAGGATGGTTTAACTAACATCTGGAAATCTTGTCCAGTCCTTTTTGTTTTTTGTGTGTGGTTTTCATGACTTGGAAATTCAGAATTAAACCCAATATCTGTTCTTTTGACTTGTCTGCACTATCGACTCTGTGGGGGTTGTCCCATTAAGCCCTTAATATTGCACAGTTTTCATTTGATCAGTATCAACAGAGAAATTTCTGCAAGTGGTGGGTCAGGTTATCAATATTTATTTCAATGGAATGCCTGGAGGATTTCCTCAGGGCAGAAATAACATTCAGCAGATTTAGCGGAACTTTCCTGGGATACAGGTGGATATTTGACATCTCCCCATAGGTAATTGAACTAATCTCGACAAGATGTTTACCAGCAGTTCTCCAGATAATTGCTTCAGCAGGGGATAGAAGTTCAGAAGAAATCAATTTTACCCCTCTTTCAAAAAAAAAAAACCCTTCTCTAAATTTACCTATTCAGTTTTGAGCATGCTTTCTCCGTTTTATCACCTGAAAGACAAGTGCCTACATCACTTTTATCACATCTGAGTGGGTTATTATGGGATGTGGCACTGAAAGGCTCTATAAATAATTAACCACAACTGTACCCTTGCATATTTGGGTGGAGGCTCGTTCTTGGCCAGTCAGGAGAAATGGCAAAGCTAAGTTATGCACACACCTGCTTGAAAATACTGAAGAAAGAGTAAGCTTGTATCTGAGTAGGAAAATTCAGTCCAGGTTAAAATCTTTTATTATATCAGTTCAGCTATGTCAGTGTCACTCTAAGTAAGAAAACAATAATTGTGGTCACTGTCATGTGTGACAGTCATGAATTCCATCTTAGGACAGCAGAAATAAAAAGAATTCTCAAACTATCAGCTGAGATCAGTGGATGATCAGCTCCTCTGGACACTTTAGCCAGAGAGTCTTAACCCATTTGAAGTCCTGCTGGTTAGCAGCAGTGGAAATGGGGCTTGAAAAGAACAGAAATATCAAGACTTTCCTATTTTACAGAAGTCATTGCACCTCTTTCTGAGGTACTTAACATATTTTGAAAGTTTTACCCTGAGGAGGGAAAGAGGACAAACTTTCTTGCGGTCATGGATGTTATCAGACACCTTTCAGCAACATGAATTATGCATACTGGTTATTTCACCATTACTTGAATTTCAAAGTTTGGGTTGATTGGGTTCAGCTCAGGTTTATGCATGGGAGATGGTGAATCTCCAAAGGGATGTTCTTGTAAAACCTCATTCTTCTTTAGTGGCCAGAATTTAACTCACCAAAAATCACTAAAGGATGCAATTTTGAACGCTTGTATTTAGTTTCTATTTAGTTGCTGTAACAGAGCCTGTGTTGTTGACATTGTTTGTATTATGCTGTGGACACTAATTTGATTTAATACCTCCAACCTCAATTAGAAGCAATTAATTCTTGCTATTATTTGTGTAATGGAATCACATGAGTGTAATGAGAATATACTGAGAAGCTCTGGAAACCTGGGTAGCCATTATCAGTAAAGTGCATGTTAGTGTGGCAGTAACCATCTGGATTTCCCCACTTACCCTTGTATGGTTTGCCTAAGTGTTCAAGAAAGACTAATATCCTTGATTAGTTTGGAAGCACAGATAATTAATTACCCTGCAGCAGCCAGAAAATATTTAAAAGCTTTTAATAGCACTCATAAAAAGAAGAATAAATTTGGAGGCCACCATGAAAACATTGAATATGTGACCAGCATACTCCTAAAAGTGCAGTTTCCAGAATTATATATTGTCAGGGAATATTAACAACAACTGGACTAAGTTTCCTTTTCATGGAATGCACTGCATGAAAAGTGCCTCTGATCATGTTTGAATATTACAAGGTGAAGCTTCTTTCCACAAAAATTGCCGAGACACCTCAAAAATATTAAAAAGGGCTATCTAAAAGGTTATTTACATTTTGTTTACACACATGATGAGTGTCTCCAATGTCTAATTTAGATAGGATGTTTTATTTTGTTTTGTTTTACTTAACCTGGGATTTTCCCAGTCTTTCATCGTGGCCATGATGTTTCTCCCTAAGCTAGCCTGAAGCACCTTGAAGATAATAAATCTCAAAAAATTACCTTTTCTTCAGGCTTCATGTATTTTCCTAGTAATGAGATGCAGAAAGAACTTGCTCCAGGTTTTGAGAGCTGTGTGCAGGATAGATCTGTGGTAATGTCAGGCAGCCTTATGTGACCTTCCTCGTTCTTTATTTCCTATAAGAAGCATGAAGAGAAAAATCAGAGGAGTGTGAGATGTTGCTGTGCAGGGAAAAAGCAGGTAGGATTGATTGCCCAAATTAATCTGTTTGAGAATGAGGAAGGACTCTCCTGGCTGGTCATCCATGAGGATCTGAAATAGCTTTTAACAAAGGTGCTGGATTGGTAGGACCTCTGTTTGGAGATGGACATATAGAACTACACAATTAAGTCTTTAATGATCAGCAGAAGGGTATTTTTAGAAACTGGACCAGTGAGGATGCTCCATCATTTCTGTCAGCCTCCCTCTGTATGGCTGCTCTGCCATCTCACTCTTTTTCCTTGTAGTTAACATGGATGAGCCCCTTCCTTGATCCTTTTCCATGCAATGTATTGGAGAAGATGGGGACCTAGGGAACAGGAAAAGATGTTCTCAGAATGCTAAAGTTACATAAAGATGAGCAATGGATGAGCTGGATGAGAAGAATCAAGTGTCCTCACAATTTTAGAAAGTTCTTTTCAGGTTTTGGCATGCCCATTGAATCAATGCATGATGCTAGAAGTCATCTCTTAGTTCTTCTCTATGTCCTGTCAAAAAAAATCTAAACTGCTTCCAAAATAGAGGTATCTCTACTGGTGGTTCATGCTGCTGTTCAAAATAGCCAAACTGTCAGGAAACTGCAATGAAATGGCACTGGGAAAACCTAAAAGGTCCAGGATATTTCAGAAGACAAGTGAAAGCAGGTCTTTCTTCACTGAATTCAGAGTGCCCCTGTGGTACCACTGTGGAATTCCTCATTTTTGAGTAGAGGAAAACTTGCTATCTTTTAAATGTGATGCCGTATTTGATCCCATCTTCCTAACTGTAATCATATGTCCTTGTCCTTAATGCTGAAAGAGGAGAGACTGGGTGAACCCACTGCATGCTCCTAAATATTGTGCAGTGTGCTGGATACGCAGAACAACAGAGTGGTTTAAATAAATTACAGCTCCAGGCTTATAAATGGGTGAGTAAATTCCTTCAGCGCTTCTTAGAAGTTGCTTTTCTGTATTTTGCCATCAGCACACTACAGTTGTACCATGTTTTGAGACAAAAACATGGATGCATGATGGAGTTGCACTGTAGTTAAAAGAAAGAACAAAAGAGGATGTATTTGTTGCTCCTAGGTTTTTAGTCCTAGGATTGCTCCCAGCTTTTAGACTACACTGACTTCAGGCTGCTGTAGGGTAGGGTGCTGCCTACATAATGAAGTCTTCTTACATGAAGATCTATATTTATGATGCCCATTTCATTGTTAACTGAGAAACTGGGATTCCTCCTGTTGACTTGAGTGGCATTATGTACATGGGCAAGAATGCAGAGTCCAGGAGCAGTGATATCATGGAGAAGCAGGGGAGTAGGTGAAATTCCTGAGGTGTTTTCCTGTGAAGCTATCTATAGCCAAAGGGGAAGGAACAGAGAAGCAGCTGGTGTCATGAATTATGTGGATTATGAATTATGTGTTACAAATAGTAATGCAATTTATATAAAAAGCTCAAAAGAGGACATTTCCACTGCACAGTTAACCAGTGTGCATAAAGCCTTAACTCAGTAATGGGTAGTAACAAATCATTTTTCAAAGAAAACAATGTAACTTCAGAGATCTTTTTCCCTGCCCTCTGCTAGTGAGTGCTACTCTGGGAATGGCAGGCAAGCAGTCTTTCAAAGTCATTTTTATGGCAGCTATGAACTGAATGAGGCAAAACTAAAATTATTTAAAACTTGTTTTGCAGCTAATCAGTCTAATTTATCATGTCCCCCTTTGGGATAAAAACCATGGAGTGAAATAGCAAAGGAGGGAGACAATTAAAAAAGTCTAAGCAGAAAGTCTGCCCTGGCTTGTGACAGCCCTCATCTACTGGCACCATCACTGGGACCACTTATAACCCAGCAATGCTGTAGGAACACGATTTTGGAAATGGGGTGCTTGCAATCATTTTATAGATGAAGAAGAAAACTTGTCAATGCAGCTTAAAGTAAATGATAATTAGCGTAGGGCTGAGGTTCTAAGAGTGAATGAGAATGTTCTTTTGCATTGTACTTTAGATGTGAAACTAAAATGTGCAAGGCCTTGTATTATACTCTTAGGCCTGAGATTACCTGATGTCATAAAACATGATGACACAAATATTGCTCATTTATGTCACTATAAAGATAAGTTTATAGTGGTACGATCAGTACTACCATTTATGCTATCTAAGTTCAGCATTACTAATTGTATCACTATAAAGCTATTTTATAGTCATATAAACAGTACAGATAATGCTGTCAGGCATCAGCATTAATGTTTCAAATAAACCTACAAACACTTTATCCAGATATCTTTTATGGTGCTAATAGGCAAGCACTGGGGGCAAGCTCAACATTGTAGTCTGTGATACTGTGGCCAGTTATAAGGCAAGAATGTGGCAAGGGAATGCCCTTGCATTTTCTCTACCTGAAATATTTATTGCCACATTTGCTTTTCATAAATATCTGACTATTACATCTCCAGCTGGGTATGTGCAGCAAATACAGCTTTAAGTGCAGGTCACGCTCTGGGGACCTGCAAGCAAAAGTTCCATTTCTGGGTGAGGGTTTGGTATTGCTCTGTAACTCCTCTTTTTTGCTGAAAGAAATGGTGGGAATTTAGATGGAAAAGTAATGTTTTTTTACTAGAGAGTAGATTGTTATTTTTTTGTCTCTTGAACACAGCAGAAAGAAAAAATGAAAGACCTTCTCTGTGAGAATTAGTATTGGGTCTTGTTGCCAGATTCATGTCTCATCTATTTCTTCCACTGGGTTTCTTGAGTGGGAGAGTACCTCAGATACGTAAGAGGAAAATAAAAGGAAAAATATCATGTCTCATACACTTTTACTGCTAATTTGCAACTCTAGGTCATAAAGCTGAAAGCATCCAAAAAGCTGTGGTAGGTTTTATGTATCCAGCAGCAAAGGCAGTGACAGAATGCAGGGGTGCATCTGATTATTTTACGGTTTAAGGGCTATTAAGCCCAAAAATGGATGACACAGTTCCACATGCAATGTGGTCTCGTAAACTTTTTTTTCTATAGAATGTCAGGTTTAATGAGGTTACAGGAAAACAAACAAGCAAGCAAACAAACAAAGACTAATACAGGGAAGTCTGCTACAGTTGTTGATCAACTTTTCAGATTGCAGAGAGATATTGGCTTAGTGCAGTGAGGATGGATTGATACCCCTGTCATGATACTTCATTGCTGCTGGTTCTGGCTAGCAGCAGGAAGAGCAGTTTCCTGTAAGCGAGGAAAAAAGACGCCAAAACAGGTGGGGAAGCTCAGCAAAGGTGATTGTCTCTTGTCATGGACTGTGTGGAGAAGTTAGAGTAGCAGCTTAGATGAGATGCTTCATTTTTTACAGGGCTAAAAAGAGGGAGAAAAAATTTTCCCTTGTATCTGAACAGTTTGAAAAATTGCACAAGCAGAACCTAGAAGGGACTTGCAGCCCTGGTCCTCATTCAGCCCATCATAGTGGTGCACACCAGCCTGGGGAAGAGGAGTTTCCCAGCACTCCCAGAACACATGGATAGCACAGAAAAAGCCATTCCAACTCCAATTTTTCGAGTTACAGTATAGCCTCCATCCACTTCAGTAATGTAATTGAACTCCCAAACTTTGCTTTAGAAGACTCTTAGAAATTCAAGTATTTCTGCAGTTTTTCCTGTCTGCAGTTCTGTCCTGGTCTGCCAGGTCCTTTTTGAAACTCTCTCCTATAAAACTTGTAAAGGATTTTTCAAATGGATGCCTAAGAGCTGCTGCAAAGGAAAAAGAGGTCTCTGCATTCAGTATCACCTCTGTTTGATATATTTCATAAAAAGCGAGATGATAAAATTACTTTTTAACATTCTCTCCAGTATACTGATTTTGTGTTCTGCTTTATACCAGAGATGCAGGGTGGTGTTCAAATTAGAGAATTTAAAATTTTATAAAACAGGCCCTACATAAAAGCAGAACTCCTAGAGTCAAACCTCCAAATGGTGAAGGCAGAAATCTTAAGCTCTCCAGATCCAAAATTTTGAAGCAGTGAAAGGCAATGTATTAACCTCCTACTCAAATTTTAACCAAAAGGGGAAATGTCCTACTTAGGTTGGCCTTGGAATACATGATCAAAATGTGATTCAGTTAAAACATTACACAGGCTGCAAGATGAAAGCACGGAGTCTTGCTCAAGTCCCCTGAGTGCGTGCTTCCACGTGTGCCGCCCTGCTGAAAATTCAAGGTGTTTATTTCAACATTCTAAATAGGATGCTTCCCACAGTGCTCCTTCCAGGGCTATGACCCTCTGGATAGGTCGAGAAAAAGTGAGGATCTCTAATGTCATTTGGGATTCTCTGTGAAGCCAATTCTAAGGGGATGCATTTCCTGATTATAAGCATGAAAGAGGAGCCTCTCATTGGAAAACAAGACTTTCAGTCTAGACCTATTTGGCACATTTTTATATGGTATGATTTCTAAATTTGATTAATGTGAAAAAGGGAAAAGCAATATAGTTTAATACTTCACATCAAGTCAATTTATTTTTTATAATTGACTTTCTTTAAAGTAAGACCTCACACAGAGAAGGAATTTATGTAATCTCTTGATTTGAAAACAAGCTGACAGACACAACATAAAACTTGCCTTAGGATTTATATTTTTACTTTAGCCACCTTGATTATTCCTTCTAACCAAGTAAAGTTAATTAAAAGAAGCTCTCTGTGTAGAATTTAGTCACTTAGAAGATCATGAAGTACTTTCAGATTAAAGACTTCACTTTCTTCTTCTGAAACAAGTAGTGATGCTTTACAAGGACTTATCATTGTTGTAACCTTAACTGTGTCAGAGTATTCATATGGTTTGAATGAAAGAAGTTGTCCAGACTGAGACCTTCCCAAAAAAGATAAGGAGAGTATGCTAGTGAACTATCCCATACAATTAAATTTTTTGTATCTCATTTAGAAAAAGAACAAAAGAAAAAAGAATATATATATATACATCATGAAAATAGTTGTACATGGTTGGGTGGTTCTTATACTTGAATTTTGGTGGAAACTGCCTTTTATATGGCTTGTAAAGGGAATACGTATGTTAAAAGAGTCACTCCCTTAGTTTTCCTAATATTTAGTTGTGTTCTATTTTTTTGTTTGACATGAAGTCTCTCTAGCTGCTGTAATTGTAAACAAAGCCTTGAAAATATGATCTGAAGGTATTCAATGCAGTTATATATGCTTGAGTAGGCCAAGGGCTTGAAGCACTAAAAACAAGAACAACTCCTTTCAGCTCTAATTCAGACACCACTGATGACTTCCAAATGTCACCATTAACTGCTTACCTGTTCATTGAAGCATGGAAAGGAGACAATGGAAGTAAAGATCTGCGTGATCTACTCCAAGTGAAAAATCTCACTGGGATGCATCAGGAGAGCAGTTCCTAATGCACAATTAATATCTGCCCTGCCAGGAGAAGGTATGATTTAAATGCTCAGCAAGACATGAAATCAATTGAAGGAAAGGCAAAAACAAAAGAGCAGTCAGAGAAATTTTCTTGCACCTTGAATATTCCAGAGAAATCTTAGTTTGATTGCTATGTAGACATCCCATTTACTTACTTTGAATAAGTAGGCAAAGATAAAGCTGTACGGTATTTTGTAATTCATCCCCTTATCAACTGTCACTGATATCTCAATTTATGACTTCCACAGACTGAGACATAAGAGGGCACAGAGCAAGAACTTTGTTACAGAGGCCAATCAAATGGTTACTCAGAACTTGATATTTTCCCTCATTCTTTGTCAGATCCTTTAGTGTGTCAGAGATGTGAATAAGGCTCCCCAGGATGAGGTTAATTAAGGAGTAGGCAGGACTAGCAGACATGACTGTCTGCTAAGGGCATACATGCATTTTTAGAGGATTATTCTGAGGGAGACAGATCAGGAGCTGAAGTAACATAGGGTTGGGCAGCTGTGTAAAATTTTAGCTGGCCCATCATGCTGTTTGGTCTGTATTTGTGAAACACATTGGGGTTTGCATTATTGTATTAAAATATTCAAGACTTTCTTCTTTGCTGAAGGGGTTACAGACAAAAGATGCTGAACTTCACTGAAGGCCTTGTTTTTGTATGCACTTCTGAGAATAATATTTTTTAAAAGGGAGGAAAAAAAGAGATTAATTAGAAATCCCACAAACTGTAGCAACCTCTGCAAACAAAATCTTTGGTTTTCCCTCAGCTCTGTGGTATATTTTCCTTAGCAGTGGACAAATGCCCTCACACCAGCAAGGAAAGGGGAGCAGAAAATACTTAATCAGCTTGGCATTCCTTTCTCTGTCTCAGCTGAATCCTTTTTCCAAATTGCCAGGAAGCACAAGGCAGGTGGCCCTGACCCCACACTGAGAAGTCAGGTCCCTTCTTTTGCGTGGTCAGCTCTGGCTGACTGTTACCTTTCTGCCTTGGGGCTCAGCCGTGGCACAGACACCAGAGATGTTCAGCACAGCACATTTAATCCTTCATGCTGACTCAACTGCCTTGGTTTCCTCCTGCTGTGCCATTAGTCTCCTGCTCTATGTAGTTATTGATTAGAGTGATACTTGACCCACTTCCCAGTACTCTCTTAAAGTCTACATCTTCACTTTTCTCGTGCTCACTCGCTGTCTCGGTTGTTTTACCCTGTCCTTTAAGCAGTGTTGCTGGGGGATAATTTGCCCAAGCAGCTGCTCCCCAGAGCCAAGTATTGGGTTGTGTCTAATTACTCCTCTAATGCACTGTGGTGAATCAGTCCTTTTTCCCAGGCACTCCGGGCAGTAAGAAATAATTCACGACAGGAGCAGAGCTGCTTCACAGGAAGCTGGAAAGGGGAATCCAGGAGCTGAGTTTATTCAACACAGCCAAAGAAACAAGAGGGGCAGATTTGGGCACAGGGGTTTGGAGCCCTGCAGCACATGGTCTAAAATCACATGTTTTGTGTATGGTATTGAAAAGTCTGATCTCAAGGGATAGCTCCATCTCAGTTTTTCATTCCAGTTCTTTCATATTAGGGTTGGTATTTGCTATTCACATTAACCCTGCACCTCCTACACTTACAGAGTGAAGGGATTAGGCAATAAAAAGTCGAAAGCAATCAAAAAGCAGAAGAAACAGATTAAGTTAGGGAATTATTGAGACAAATGAGCCTGTAGTTTGTTCTCAAGAATAAGAGGTGTAGGGGTACTGGGCACCTTATGTACGACACATGCATCCCTAAAGACCTCCAGCGACCTTCCATCTGAAATGAGTTCTTCATTACAATTTACTTCTGTTATCTTTTGAAACTTATTAACCCACAGTTGAGATTTAAAGCATATAGATTCAGGTATGAAATACACAGATTCAATTTTTTTTAAATTATGATAAGGGGGGAAGAAAAGTACCTGTTCAAGTTGTGATGTGAGGATTTCTGTGGTTCTCCCCAGTGTAACATGGACAGTACTGGGGGGGCTGCGTTAAAAAGCAGAAGACTGGTGAGGGGGATTAAACATTACTCAGGTGACCTTGCAGCTAGGAATAATTCTTGATAAGCCTGTGTGAACAGCAGGCCAGTAATCCTCTAGCATGGGCTGAATTTAATGGTGCCTGCATCTCTGATTTTGTACCTCTGCCCAGGCGTTCTTCGGGGCTCCCCCAATTAGCCAGGTAATGGAAATAAATTTCTTCTTTGCATTTGAGCCACGAGTCTGCAGTTGTTCCAGCTGCCTGATGGTGTCAACTCACACAGCCAGAGAGACTACTCAGGAGAGGGAACTTTTTGCAAAATGGACAAAATACCCATTTCACTGTGTTATGCATACCTGGCTTTACACATACTAAACCCAGCTACAACATGCATAGTGCGTGAGCCAAAGGAATCAATAGGAATTGACTCCAGGGCTGGAAATACAGATTTCACTGGTGAAATACAGGGCATTTACCAGTCAGTTCAATGCAGCAGGTTTGCTTCTGTAACTCTGTCTGAATTTTCCCTTTTTTTATATTTAGAACAATGCAACAGCAATATGAGACCATGAACTTTAGAAAGGCGATGCTGCCTTTTACGTCCTGGAACTGCTATCCTTCCTTTCCATGCCAAATCTCCAAGGTCAGAGCATTTGATCACTGCTGAGAACAGTTGTCTAAAACTCCAGTAGCATCAGTTATTTGGCTTCTTGACTTTTCTATTTCTATCATTCCATTGATTTCTGCAGATTTGTTACAGCCACACAAAACTGCACTAAAGCAGGAGATAATCAAGCTGCTTGCAAGTATATATATATATATATGCCTTAATTATAGAAAACAGTATTTGCCTGACCTTAACGTAAACTTTCTGCATTTTATTTTTCAATTCCTCTATCCAAGACATGTTGCTTCCTCACCTTTTTGAATATTTTATCTTTTTTTTGTTATTTTTTTCTGTAAACTTATATGAGACCTTTTTGCTCTCTACACCTACCTGAAAGGAGGTTGTAGTGAGGTGGATGTCAGTCTATTTTCCTAGTTCATCCTGGACGAACTGTGGAAAATGGGGAGTACTGGCATTTTTTTGGTAACCAGCATATTCCAGTCTGACTCCTTTGCAAGTACTCCTAGTTCAGTACTTATGTCAATGACATCTGAGATAGAAAATCCTTTGCTGGCAAGGTCATTAAAACTTCAATGTCTTGTTTAAGAATCAATAGAGGAGTATTTAGAGCAGCTTTCTGAGGCTGAATGCTCAGCGGGCTTAAGAATGGAACTGCATCCTTAAATATTTTTGAGATCAAGGCCCTTTCCTTCTCCTTGAATAAATCTACTCAATTAGTTTATGAGATTTTGATTTCTTTTTTCTGCAGTTTTCTTTTAATAAAAGTTTACTATACGACTATTCAAATAGTAACTAGCATCCTGTCTGTTCCCATCAAATAAATCTGTAGTGATTTATCCCAAGAATACTAAGGAATGAACTGTAAGATTGTGCATGTGTTTATTCTAAAGAGTATTAATGTAAGTGTGTTTTTCTCATGGATTTTGCTTCTTCTGGCTTCACTGTCATGCTAACAAAGCTGAGCTGCATATGAAAAAAATAGCTTTATCTTCCTCAAATACCACTCTCTTACAAGTGTTCCTGCAAAATAATGGCTTTTGGAACATCTCCCAAACCAACAGATTTCAACTCTGACAGTTTTCAATGGAAAGTAAGTTTAGATTTAAATTCCTTTCACTGCAAACATCCCTTGCTTTGTGTCCCAAGACAGTCTCAAGCACTATTGGAACAGAATCCCTGAAGATCATTACAAATGATAAAACCAAAAAAAAAAAAGGGATTATGGACATGATTTTGTCCTTGAGCCCACCTAGCTCAGGAGTCAGGCAGCTAGGATCTGCTGAGTAACAGGACTTTGCAAAATCTAGAGAGCCCAATGGTCATGGCCTTAAGTCATGACCACGTGGTAATTTTTGCATTGGATCTCAATTCAGGACTGGAGACCCATTCCTGCCTCAGTCCAGACAGAGCACAAGATACAGATGAATGTTTTTTCTGAAGAACAGACCCTGTCTCAAGGATTCCAGCAGAGGGAGAAAAAAAATTTTTCACTCCAGTTTTTCAGAAATTTAATCTGCCCTTCTCCCAGCATGTTGTGCTGAATGAGACCCTTCTGCTTCTCCCAGGCTATGTCAAATTAGTGGATCCCACTAACCTCACTCAGTAGTGAGTTTGTGAGTTTGCAGTCTGTTACAGAATATCTTTTCCATTTATTTAAGTATGCTGCCTCTCCCTTTGGCTTGCTGTTTTTCCCGTTCCTTTGTCCTTTTCTTCCACTAAGGGAAAGATCTCCCATATTTGATATTCTCAGAAGTTGGGAAAAAAGAGCTCAACTGAAGAATGCTACTTTCTGTGTACAAACATAGCACTTTCAAGTATTGCTGGTAAATTTGACAAGGTCACAGATCTCATGGAGAAGTAAACACTAAGCAGGTCAAAGTTAGCATTTTGTGAAATCAGAAGGGAAGACCCCAACTTCCATACTTTGAAAGCCTCAGCTTTCTTTAAGAAGTAGAGAGGTTAGTATTTACTTAGAAAAAATGAAAACAGAGCCTATATGAAAGCCTTGTTGAAGAGAGTCAGGAAAGAGCAGCGATCAATGGACCAGCTCTTGCTTTCATTTGACACTAATTTCAGCAAAAAGGTAGATTTCACCCCTCAGAGATGGAAGGTCATGTAGTCTGTGCCACATCCTGTGGCGGAATCAGCTCAGTTTTAATGGCTTCATGGGAAAGATCATACCAAAAACATGCAGAGTGACCGACAGCTTTACAAAAGAATTTTCATCTCCCTAAGAATATATAACTCAATGACTGTCCACAGCTAAAATTCATTTAAATCCAAGCTGCGTGGAGGTGAGCACATAAAGCAGATTGGGGAGTGTTGACATGTATATTCCTAAACCACCACAGCAGAATGACAGGAACAAATACTACTCTAACTCAGTTTTGCATATTGTGGAGACAAAGGAGAAAAAAAACTTCTGTTCAAATAACTCTGCAGGTCATATATAGATACACAAAGGCAATATAGTGAGAAGTTTACTCCTGAGCCTTCTCCCACCATTTACTCCTGCTGACTCAAATTTCCCTCTTTATCTGCCACTGCCATTTGCCTTCCCTTACTTTGTGTGGAACATCTGAGGTAGTGGTTATACTTGAGAAAGTGTAAGTATGTTGGTGATTCCATAGCCACACAGCAGCTGTGTCCTTTCCTGATCATCTGCTGTAACAGGTAGTTTTTGAAAGATATAAAAAGAAAAATTCAGACATTACTTTCTTTTGAAACTGATGAACCAAGTTGACTTGGTACCTGGAAAATATACAGGTGAAAAAATACTGGGAATGCAAATAGAAATCAAGATACTTCAGCTGGAGATAAATCAGAAAAGATAAGAAATTTATAAGAGATTTATAAAACTTATAAAATCTATAAAATAAGAAATTTATAAAATACTGTCTTAGAGGAAGGGACTAGACACTTAAACTTTCCCTTTTTAAAAAAACAGAAAAAATAAATTGTAAACTCACCTATTCAGAGCTACTTGAATGATTTGAACTTTAGAAGGGCAACTAGAAGAACAAGAAATTATTGAACAGATAACATTAGGATTTGATGTTTTGTGAGAGTTTAATATATTCACAATGATTGCAGATAAGGCACAAAAATAACAAGTAGACTTAACCATGCTTAAAAGACTTTAAATCACCTATGAGTAAAGTGGAGACAGAGGGAAACATCACTTTATAGGCAAGGTACTTCATGAATTTTTAGAGGACTTTTCCCTTCTGTCTCTATAGCAGCCAGCACTAGCCTTTTTAAAAGGCAATGTAGTTCATTAAATATCTCTCAGCACTGAGCAAAAATTGTGTTTTCTCTGTTCTTCACTTCTCCTCAAACATTCATACTGGGCCATATTGGCAAAGTGCTGGAGCACTTCATGGAAAATTTGCAGCAGAAAGGTCCACATAATTGTAAAAACTGCCAGCAAAATGCTCTGTATGCCTCTGAAAATAAATAGTTTCTGAAAAGATACAGGAAAAGCCAGTGTCTTGTGGAACTGGATGAATTCTTGGGCTGTACACTAGCCAAAATATAAAAATTAACATGTAATTCAGCTGGGGTTACTATATAGTCTTCTATTTTTAGAGACTCTTTACAAAATTTATTAATAGTGTTATAAATTTAATTTCATTTCATTAATAGTGGTATTAACATTACAGCTTGGATGGCCTCCACACCACTTGTGCTCAGTATTGTACAAAATTATTGTGAAGAGTAACAACTTTTCTAAACAATCTACAACTAGACCCACTAGACACACTTCACATTTTACCAAAGTTTCCCTTTCTCTGTCCACATTTATGCCCTCATTTATCTATTGTGCCTGTCTTTTCTCATGTTCTTCTCTTTTTTGAAGCTGCATGTTCTTTGGGCTGAAAAAGTCTCAGGCCGCAGTTCCTAGCAAAAAGGGCCAAATCTTCAACAGAGTTAAATACTGGGGGGTTCTGTGGTGAAAACAGGACTGAGAGATAATTTAAAGGTGGTCTGCTGCTCAATTATCCCAGTGTCATTCCCTGTAGGACCTTTTTACAGGGGGAGATGGAGAGAATTGCAGTTCCAGAAGCACGCTTTCCATGTCGGAGGGAGGCCATTGCTTGTATCTGACACCCACAGTTGTGCATCCCTCATTAGACTAATCACCCCTCTCTCCTGAGAAGGATCAATTTCTCTGGTTTCCCTCCAGAGCAGGGAAGAGCATTGCAGCTGCCTTCTGCTGGATTTAGCTCTGTGCTTCCAACTGGAGAGGTAGAAGTCCTCTTTAAGGCCTGTTTACCACAGTGACAGAAATGATAGAAATTGGCAGGGAATTTGTAACAGTGATTACCTTTTGCCTAATTGGCATCGCCATCATTACAACTAATAACGTGGCAAGTTGTTCAGCTTGCTTGTCCATGATGAACAGTGGTCAATAGCTTTTATATCTTCAGAGGCCTTGCTGTCAAATGTGAGTTCTGCAGTAACTCTGGAGCGCTGTGGAGATCGAGGAATAATGAAACCTTAATGGATGGTTCTCTCTGTGAAAAACAGTTTGTTTCCATTGTTTCAAAGTGAAGGGACAAGTCTACACAGTCTGTCAGCAGAAGATTTTCAATAGGGGTTACATCTCCAGGCTGGCTGGTGCCCAGGCTAGATTTGCATCATGTGGGAGCCAGCCAGGCTTCCCTGAGGAAGGTGCAGTTTTAGTGGTGGAGAGCAAAGAGGCCACTGGCCCAAAGAAAATAGGTTTAGATTAGATAATAGGAAGAAATTATTTACTGTGGCGGTGGTGAGGCCCTGGAACGGTCTGTCCAGAGAAGTTGTGGATGCCTCTTTCCTGGAAACCTTCAAGGCCATGTGAGATGGCACTTTGAGCAGCCTGATCCAGTGGGGAGGTGTCCCTGCCCACGGTGGTGGGGGTTGAAACCAGCTTGTCTTTTAGATCCCTCCCAACCCAAACCATTCTATGATTCTCTGATTTGCAGCCTGACTTTATCATTCTTCATTTAAGCCAGGTATCCTAACAAGGGCTTTCCTCTTGTCAGCACTACCCTTGCTTGGGTCCTAATTATGTGCTAAGCTAAACTCAAATATCAGGTCAGATCTCCTTGATTTTGAAAAGTCATAGAGATCTCTATTAAAACAGGGGAGTGAGCATGGCTGCTCCTGTCAGGACAAAAGCCATCAGGTTAAAAGGCTCTACACGTGTGCAGAGTGTATCATCAAAGCCAATCCCAGATAGTGTCTGCTTTGTTTCTACTGGAGAAAAGTTGCAGCTCAATAAATAGACTGATTTGGGGATTTGGGAAGCAGCCAAGATTGAGCATAATTGGAGATTCAGGAAACCTGACAGCCTTTTGTACCCACTTCTGTACAAGCTGGCAGGAAACCTTAGAGAATTGTTTTCCCCTTCCTGTGTCTCAGTATCCCCATTTGAAAATAATATCAGTCTTCCTTATAGTATTTGAAATGCATGAGGAGCTGAATATCATTACACTTACTGGCTTTTACACTAGAACTTCACATGGCAGAAAACAGGCTGAAAAACCCATCAATAATCTTGCAATTTTACCCTCACACACTTGACCAGGGTTTTAAAATTCCAGCTTTCCTGAGTTCACATAGTGAGGAGCATTTGAAATTTTTCAGAGGAAACCTTCTAAAATCAAAGCATCCAGTAATAAAGGGAAACAAAGAGCAAGAGTACTATTTTTTCAACAGCAACTTTTACATCCAAATATTTTATGCATGCAAAAATATGCATCCATGCCTATTTTTTTAGATTTGTTTAAAATGCAGATAGCTAGAAAAGCAGTTGCTTATTACATTTCTCATATACACTTTCAAGGGTGAGTTACAGTGATTCTTTTTTTCCCAGATGGTAACTGATATTATTTTCTCTTTTGTTGTTTCTGTTTATTGTATAACATGTAACCAGAGATTTACAAATACCTGATTATTTATTATGCTGAAAGAAATTCTTCCTTATTAAATGTCTGCCTTTAATAATCATTTCCTCCATCAGTTAGATATCAATATTAGACTCTGTGATTAAATTTATGGCTTAAAAGCATTTGCTTTTAACTCTGGGAAAGTCCTATTTTATATTTTTTTTTGCTTAATCTATTTTTCATTTTCTGATTACTCCATTTTTTTAGGCTACCTTTTTTTGTCTCTTCTGATTCCTGTTTCTTATGATGTTATATCTAAAGATTACTAAAAATGGTTATCTGTTGCAAATGGCAAATATGACTATATATATTTCCTAATTGCTGTATAACTAGGATAAAATTTACAGGCAAAATTAAGCCCCTTAGGAAGTGCTGTGCTTTGATCTTTCTAAATTATAAAACCTGTATTACCAACAAGTGAAAAATGTTGGGTAGTAGTGTGAGTTGGTATTTAATGGATAGATAAACTTCTGCCATTCCTAATGTATTGTTTTTATCTGAAATCTCCTTATATTAAATGTGATACAGACTTTCATCCTGAAATAGCTTGTGTTGGATTAGTATGCCAAAGAATGGTTGTTCTATCCCACCAACCCACCTAATCACCTGTGCTGGAGATATTGATGAGAGTTTGGTCACTTAGTTTCAGTGTCATGCCCAGTGCTGTCTCTGGAGTTAATTCTAAGGGGAGTGCTCTTCATTTTTGTTATCGTTAATGAGAACTAGGAGAGAAGGCTCTGCATTTATTTAATGAGAATGTCACGGTTTGAGCAGAGCTGGAGAAGTGAATTTGAAAGGCTGATCTTTATAATGAACCAGAACATTGTCAAATCACATCAGCCATGATATGGAATTGGGTTTAACAGCTCTGTGTCTTACATGAGGTCGAATAACTGTGTGCACATGAATTTTGCATGTTTAAAAATATAACCTTTGTCTCTTATGGAAAAATTTATTAAATATATACCTTTACATGTGATACTGATCAAGCAGAGTATGTAGTGGGTTGGCAAATGCTCATCAGGGAGAACAAGGAAAAGAAAAAAAATTAACACTGCCACTGCCACATACTTTGTGCATTCACTAGGAACTAACTCTTAGAGGCAAAAGAGAGTAGGAACTGACATGGCTTAGTCAGTAGTGTACTAAAGTAATTTTGTGAGACCTTCCTGATGAAGGCTATATTACTTCTAGGCATGATGGAAATCCACAGGAGTGACATGGTAAGTGAGACAGGATCCCTCTGAAACAAAGAACAGTGCTTGGTTTGTACCTCACATTCAGCTGATGGCAGAGAAGATGCACAATGCACAGATGGACCAGAAGTCCAAGAAAATAAACTGCTTCCTCAGTCTTGCCTCTCAGTTTTTCACCAATTCTAGATCTGCTGTTGAGTGGTGAGAATAAGTTTTTCTTATATAGCAAAACCATGGGAAGATAATTGAAAATGTGTTCTTTATTATTCATAGGTATGATGGGAGCAGGAACCTGAAAAGCCTGAAAATTACAGAATACTCAAATAATTATCTTATGACTAAATACTTCCTCTCTCTGGTCTCTCCATAAAGTTAATCCTATGTGTGGTCTAATCCATGTGGAAGAATGAATTAGCATATCCAAGGAGCATTTTCTTTGTTGTTTACATGTTGGAGGATCTTCTCAGGAATTAAGCAGGATTGTTTCAGCTCAAGTGAGATATGAAGACTACTTAACTCTACTTAGAACATAACCACAGAGGTATTAACTAGGCCTGATCCTCCTCTCCTGAAATTGGTGGCTGCTCTTAAAGACAACAGTAATATGCCCTTTATTTGCACCAAAATTCTGTGGTAGATAACAATATAATTTCCCACTTGCAGTAATTTTTCAGGCCTGCACCTGAGAGATGCAGAAAGTCTACAATACCCTTGCTGCTTCAGTTCCTATTTTTGGATTTTACAGTTCACACAGAGCCCAAGGAAATTACTGAATTCATCCCCACTGATTCAGCTAATATGGAAACTGCTGGAACGCTGGAATAGACAATGCTCAGGCAGTGTGGACTGGTTTCAGCAATGCCACACAGCCCTCTTGAGCATTCCAGCTTCCTTTCTGGTTCATTTAACCAAGTGAAAGCAGATGAACTGATCAGCCCAGGCCTCCCAGGGAGGCTGGAACTTGCAGAAGAAAGTTGTGTAGTTCTCCAGCATGGAAAAAACCATTGGCTGCTAACAAAGCAGGGGGATATTGCCAGCAATTCAGAGTGTCTGTTAGTCTGTGAGCAGTCTGTTTGTGTGTATTTGGCATTCAGGTGAAACCTCAGGTGACTTTCACATGCTCAGCGATGCCCTGACTTCTGCACATTCAGGTAAAGTCAGAGGCAATGGCAGGCAACGTCTGGTACTGAAGCTAAACTTCTGGGATTGCTCAAAAAACCTGCACAATGGAGTTAAATAAGTGAGGTGATGATGGTTCATCCAAGATACAAAATAGTAGCAGCTACTACTTACAAAGCCGTCTGGTCTCAAAGTCTACCCATATACTTTACATACAATACAGATTACCACTCCAAACTCTGCTGAAAATGCAGCTATTGTTAGGGGCCTGATATTTTACAATATTTTTCCGAATAACCTATGACAATGAGCAGCTCCGACTAATTTTCCTTATCCTTCCTGATTATGCAGATAGTCCAGAGCCAAAGATTTGAGTTGCTATTTTCACTCTACTTTTTTATTGTCCATATCTTTATTTCAGATTGGAATTTGAAATCCAAGTGCATAACAGGAACATACTGCTGTATTTGGACATGATGTCTAGCTAGGACACTACCTTACCTGGGTCTTGAATTTGATCCAGGGAATGGAATGGAATGGAATGGAATGGAATGGAATGGAATGGAATGGAATAGAATAGAATAGAATAGAATAGAATAGAATAGAATAGAATAGAATAGAATAGAATAGAATAGAATAGAATAGAATAGAATAAGAATAGTTGCAAGGGACCTACAATAACACTCTAATCCAACTGCCTGACAACTAATGTCATCCACTTCAGAGGTTATTTAAAGAAACCCTACCTATATTCTCAGAGAACACACTTCATTGCTGTACTGAGGGAATAGTTTATGCCTTAAAAGATTTTCCTGCACCTTCCCAGACTGTGAGTAGTATCAAAGGCTCTAACTCAGGTTCCTTTGAAAGTTCTAGCTTCTCTTTGAATCTGGAACTCGGTGTGACCCTGTACCAGAGACTTGCCTGTCTCACTGTACAGTGAGAGGTTTCTGCTCCACAACTTGATTTTAGATACGTTTCTGTGAGCTCCAGGGACATGAGTGGAGCTGGGCTGGGAAGTCAAAGCTGGGTTAGTGGGACCCACAGATAGACTCGAGGACAAAGCAGAAGCAATCACAATTTGAGAACTAATTCCAGGAACAAGCTTGTGGTCTCACTCCAAGCCCTCTCAGGAATGGCAACCCATAACCCACTGCCCACACCTTTCTGCACTGCCTGTTCCTGTCTGGACATTGCCCAAGGGCTGAATTTTTGAAATGGTGGTCAAAACCCCACATGCTCCCTATCAGATCTTCTCTCCCTTTGGAAGAGCTGAAGCAATCACCTCCCCATTTTGGTCCCATATTATAAACTCCTATAGGAATATAGGAGAGCTGTCACTGCTGGCAGAGATGTCACCATCTCAGCCTCAGGATTCTCTATCCCTCCAGCTTTCCTTGCTTCAAGGGCCCTGGTTTTATTAGGCTTAGCTCTGAATCCTGATCCCCACTGCTTTGCTGGCATTGACAATCTACCCTCGCTTTCCTTTGTAAAGGTTAGAGTTCCCTGTCACTGGTCTCAGTCAAGAGACAGCATGGGCAAGTCCCCCTGCTTCTCTGCATGTGAACATGACTCATGCTGCCTTTCAGAAGAGCAGATCTCTGTGAGCTTGTTCCTGCTTAAGGCAGTGAGGGGAGCACCTGCAAATGCAGCTGCTTCAGCTGGAGGTGACAAGCAATAACAAGGCCTTTGGGGAGATATGTTCTGAGCAGGGAAGGCCAAAATAAATGAGACACAGAAGGGGATTTTTGCCCTGCACCTCAAAACCTACTGCTGCATGTATGCCATGGATCTTGCCTCTGTATGTGCATTGGTACAGAGCTGGGTGCTGGTATAGAGCAGCAGGGTGCATAAAAACTCATCTCCCCAAGGCTTTTAAATCCTGCCAGGCTGACTGCATGATTTGGGACCATATGCATATCAGCAGCCTGGCTATACAGTCCCATCACTGAGCTCCTAGCTGAGTCCTTGCAGAGGCATTTGACATATTTGTTGCTGCAAAATGCTCAGCCTGTTTCCTGCAGAAATACACTCCTGCCGCAGTTAAATACAGTGGCAGTGATAATGGTGAGATATGACTGAAGGTTCTGCAAGAAAAGCCAGGTGGTTTTTGTCCTGCTGAAAAATACGTGCATGATGGAGACACCTTCATCACTCACAACATGCGCTAATTTTAGTGTATAGGAAGCAGATTTGGCTCCACCTGCTGGCTTCAGACCAGTTGCAGGCCAAGCTGATGTTTTCCAGGGAAAATTCTGAAACACGCAATTTAAATTTAAATAAAAACGAGAACAAATAAAAATTCAGTTCTTTGGGGTAAGATAGCAGGCTATCTGGACGCAAAATTTAAATAAAAACAAATAAATTAAAATAAAGGAGAGGAAGATAGATATTTTTTCCCCATAATGTTGAGGGAAATTCTTCCAGAGGTATTGTTGACTTCAGGGAATATTGGAAGGAATGCAAGAGGAATTTTCTCTGAGCTAGTGCCTGTTTTGAATGGTCTGTTTATCTGTAGTCAAACTCCCTGTTAAAGATTTAGTGACATTCTAGCTTTTGGGTGCATAAGCTAAAGATACACATTCTCAATTATGTTGTAAAGTCAACTGCTCTCTAAAAGCTTATTACAATTTCTAGGGTTTGTGAAAATGATGATTATGGTGATTGCTACCCAAATGCCTTTCAATTTACTAATAAAAAAGTGTGATGAGTTTCTTATGCTGTAGCCATCTGCTCAATACTGAGATGTTCAACACTGACAGATGAGAGTTCTACTTCTGTTTGGTTTGGATTTTTTTTATAATAACTTTCAAGATCTGTGTAAATTTTAATTATGTATTTTCCATCATTTTTTTTATTCCTTGCTTCTGTGGGATAAAGGAAGATACGCAAAGAAGACACATCTTACATATAAAGAAGACTGTAGATTCAGATCCTTTGTCTGTCAAAGATTTCTTGTGTTATTTTATTGTGGAATTGAGGACTCTCATATTTGCTGCTGCTAGGGACCCATGTCTGCTTTAGAATAAATTTTCTGGGAAGCATTTCCTATTATTTTGTATGTCCGCACCTGTTTTTAGGAGAGATTTTGTTGTTAGTGAATGCTGCAAGAAGCAGGGCAGGATTGACAGCAGCAACAGCACACTCTTATACTTTGCATAATGATGAACTTTGGGTAGTAATTTCAGAACAAGAAAAGAGAAATTTTGTGAATTCTGAACAGCTTTGCAGGAATGGACACTTCTTTATCTGTTAAACCTGGGTATGACCTTTCTGCTACTGCCTGGAGGACAGGTTCTGTCTCTCTAAATAGTCCCTTTCATTTCTGCTTTTAGACCTTCTTTTAAACTAAAGAACTACCAAATCATTCCTGTGCACGTCCTCAACATTACACCTGACTATACAATCAGAACCATTTATATTTCATTTGGACAAATTGAATTAATCCTTCTCAATGTATGGGATAGAAAAGTATTTAGCTTATTTATTTTAAAGGCCTGTGGTAGAAACTGTCGGTGGTAGTTGGATCATTTTAGTCTTAAGTTTGATATACTGTCTTGGAAAGAAATATATAGATTAACTAGGTAGCTATAAGGTCTCTGACTCTCTTATCCCAGTGCTCTGCTTTTGAGGCTTATATTTGTGTTTCCCCTATTACTATATGGCCTTTCTGTTTTGACTGTGCCTGCATCTGACTGGAGAGAATTTGGAGAAAGCCATGCCCATATGATGGTATTGGTGATTTTGAAGGACACTTTTTGTTAGGTCCTTGACTTGCCATAATTAAAAGTAAGTCTCCTAAAAATAATCTGTGAACAGACCACACCCCAGCCATGCAAACCCTGAGTATCAGAGATCCATGACCCCCTTCCCAAAATCTATTCTGTGGAGCAGCTGTGGTGCATCTGCAGAGTCCCCCTCTCAAACAGCAGGCTTGCCCCTGCTTCCCAATCCCAGCTGCCCCAGACCTGCATGGTTTGGTGTCCTTCCTTCTCAAAAGGGACTTCAAGATGATTTCTTTCCTTGGCAGCACTTAACACAGCCCCAGATAATTCTAGGGACATCTCAGTCACTACCATAAATACAGGTTACAGGCTGGAAGAAAAAATGACATTATACTATCCATGAAATAAAGTAGTCTTTAGGGCAGACTCTCCAGCAAGAAAAGATTCCCGTCGCACCTTAGCACAGCACAGTGAAGAAGTGCTCTGTGTCTGTGATGTTCTGCAGCCCCCAGCCATCTCTGCTGCAGCTGACTCCAGCCTCGAGTCAGCACCAGGCAAAGACATGACCAGCACCAGCACAAGACTAAGCAATTCAAGGGAGAAACAGGGAATAAATAATTTGTTCATATGTTTTGACTGAAGTAACGGGTCTTAGAGGCAAAATAATAGATGATCATATTGGAAGTTGCTAACTGGTGGCCAGTGACAGATACCAAGGAAAGGAGAGGACAAAGGTGTGAAATGTCATGTGTCTCCAAAATTTTCTCCTGCATCCTTGTCAATGTCTGAGGTGCATCCTGGAGGAAATTATGTCTTTTCATTTAATGGCTTTTATGGGCTTTGCTTCCCTGGATGTACCCGATTGCTTCTTGGATCCACATACATTTTTATTTTCTGCAACATTCTTTGGCAAGCTGTATTTCACAGTTTAACTCATGCCATAGAGCCACAGAACCATTGAACAGTTTGGGTTGGAAGGGATTTTAAAGATCATCTAGTTCCAAATCCCCTGCCATGGGCAGGGACACTTTCCACTAGAGCAGGTTGCTCAAAGCCCCTTCCAACCTGGCCTTGAGCACTTCCAGGCATGGAGAATCCACAGCTTCTGTGGGCTGCCTGATCCACTGTCTTGACATATTCATAGTTAAAAATTTCTTCCCAACCTAAATCTACCCTTTTTTTCAGTTTAAATCTGTTACTCCTCATTATTATATTCCCTAATAGAATCTCCCTCCCCATCTTTCCTGTAAGGTCCTCTTTAAGGCTGGAAGGTTGCTATGAGGTCCCCCCACAGCCCTCTTTTCTCTAGGCTAAAGATCTTTTTTTTCTTTTTCTTTGCTCAAATGATGTCAATATAATTGTCTTTACTCATAAAAAAGCACCATGTAATATTTATATGCAGTGTGTTTATTATTAATAACTACAATAGTTTTAGAGCATAGGTTTGGGTATTCTCTTGGCCTCTTACTTCATTTCCTGTATATAAACAATTAAGAAAAGAGTAAGTGATGGTGACAGGTGGAAGACAGGTTTTGGAAGGCTTACTTGCCATGACTAGGAGCTGCAGAACTGTGTGAATTCTGCAAATTTCTCAGGGCTATGTCAGTGAAATAACTTATATTGACTTTCCCTGTAGCACAAAACAGCACTTTTTAATCAGCACCCACAAATTCTCTGTAGCACTCTCTGTGTTTTGTTTTAATCACATGATATATGCCAGACATTGAGTCATCATTTGCTAAAGCACATAAAATGGTATTCAATCTTTATGCTTCCCTAGCTGTACTGCTTTGCAGATTATTGTTTTACTGGTTCTTAGGTGATTATCTTACCCATACAATATTACACTGCATAAAACTGTTTCTCTTCATAGGAAATTGAGTTCGCATTGTGATTCATACTTGCAATTATTGTCTAAATCCTTTCAATGAGTCAAAATGACACAGTTAGTAAAAAAAGCCAAACCAATCTCCATGGCTAACATATCTGCCCCTTGCCTTGAATTTTTGATAACCTGCACTATTATGGTAGTCTTGTGAGCATAATCTCTGGAACTTTTTCATACTTCTCTCTTCTCCATGGTCATATAAATGGTGACCATAAATTCAGACGGGAAAGACCTCTGGAATTTCATAGCTGGAATTTAGTGCACTAACATTTCACCTCAAGGACTTTTTCACATTCCTTTAGTGTCTCAGTCTAGTTTCTCATTAGGCAGATTTCTGAAGACTGGGGATACTCCTCTGTCACAGTTTGAGTCACAGTCTGGTATTTCTGTAACATGAAGGCCTTGTTCTGTAGTTTATCTGATCAGTCTGGTACTCTTCCAGTTTTTGTGTTAGCACAAACATTTCAGAGTTTGAATACTGCTCTATCAGAGAACCTGTCCCAACTGGAGCCTTAAAAGAGGGTTTTCCCTCCAGAAAAAGAATAATGGTGTCACCTCTGCTGGCTTTGTTGACCTCACAAGACAAGAACACCTTTGCTCAGTAAGTGCTTCGCCATGGGAAACCATCTCATTTCACCATAGAGAGAAAATTTTAAGCCTGGGCACTGATTTGTTTTGGTCTGTTGTTATTCTCCCTTTGCATGGATCAGCACAGCACAGCTGCAATGTGACTCTAATAAGCTTCACACAGTGTATGTGAGCTTGGTTTGGTGTTTAAAAGCATTTGGAGCTCTGTACTTGCAGTGAAGTGTAAACGGAGAATGGTGTTTTCCTTTGGCAGGAGAGATGACATAGGAGGACTGTGCTAGATCCTGAGAACTTGGTCAAACTTCTTCTGAATACAGGCCTATGACTTATTGGAACATCTTCACAAAAGGGATCCCAGACCTGAACTGAAGGTTTCTGTGGTTTAAATCATCATCTTTGTTCTTCATAATTTGTTCCAGTGCAGTGAAATGGTTCTTGGGGAGAAAAATATGTCATGAATCTCACTGGGACAGAATAATCTTAGGCTTGTAGTGGTGATCTTCTTCAGTGGGAGGATTTGGAAGCAATATTTCCAGATAGTGTGAATATATTAAAAAAATATTATGTCTTAGCAGATATAAAATTTCTAATGGCCATGACTTGGGTGAAAATCTATCTCAGTTTCAAATGAAACTGTGGAATTAAAATTTCACATCTATTGGATTCTTATTTACTTCCATACATGCCCTTTGCTTCCACTCCCACAGTGTGGAGATGTAAAATTTTTCCTGGTCACAGATCAATCTCACTAGGCCTTTCTCCAAAGCTGTTGCTGTTTCTATGTAGAAATAGTCTCTGACCACTGACAAATATTCACATTTAAGCTTGGAGGAACACATCACATTTCTAGCAGTAATGTGACTATTAAAATATTTGATAGTTTTATGGCACAGATGACATTGAATATACAAAGTCAATATTTTGAACGAGGCACAACAATCAATACTTGAGCTCCAAAGGGGTTTATAAAATAAGTCAATATCACAGGTCTGCCCAAGATGTTTTAATTTGGTTGCATGGAATGTTATTCTTTAAGGAAAAAAGAAACACAAAAGCATGGTTTAAAGAGCACAGCAACTAATTGAGAAAATAGCAAGCATATTCTATTTTTTTAATTAAGTTCATTGACCTCAATACATATTTAGCATGATTCAGTTATAGGTTTTTTGCTTTGATAGCAGTTCTTCATAATTTGAAACAATGGCTCTACTAGGTCATGCAGTAGTGGGGTCCCACACTTGCCACTCCTTTCTTCCACTCAGTCTGCCATGCTTAGCATATGCATGACTTGGTGTCTGGGCTGTCTAAAGCACTCTGTCTTTTATACCTGTAGTCTAGCAGGATGAGTGGCAGTTTTCCTGAATTCAACCTGCATGAGTGACAGCTTAACTTCACAAGGTGGCACGTACCTAATCTGATTTCTTTTGTAGCTGGGTGGTTGTAGCTGGTTTCCCCTCTTTTTTTTTTTTTTTCCGTCTTCCCATAAAATAACTTTTACATATGCTGCTGAGCTGTAATGGAGATGTGTGAATGGATAAGAGTGTTGGGAGAAGCCTCCATCATTCACTCCATGCTCCATGCAGATGCAGGGTAACCAGGGGTGAATCCACCCTAAGGCTATTGATTACCCTGTCACTGTTACACACTGTTTACACATTATCTCAAGTGGCTCTGTCCTCAGTCTCCAGAGGTTGCTCCTGCTACCCAGCCAAACACAAAGAAAGACTCTTCTGCCAACTGCTCTTTCATTCCATGATGGATTTCAGAAATCCATCAACAGCTACAGCACCTGGTGCTACTTGGGCTTGGCCCACTGCTCTGGGCTGTCCTACAAGTTTCATAAGTAGAAATGTTTATATCTGTAAAAAATGTGCATGGTTTGTGCATGGCTTATAATAAGTAAGACAGAGCAAGCAATGCATTGTAGTGCAATAGCAGCTGGTTTCACTGCTGTGCATTGTCAAGATGACAAACTGCAAGTTATCTATCACACAATCTCATCTGTCAATCTGTTAGTCCTCGTTATCATTACTGGATGCAATTCAAAGACAAAATGAAATACAGTCAGGAGTGGGGGAGTTCTCAGTGCTTAATCTGATGTCAGTTGTTTGGCTTATGTGTATTTTAGGTTTCAGTATCTTTTCTGTAACACAGAATAGTTTTTCCACAAAAAAGACCGTAAGAATGCAGAAATTCATATATTGGATATCTGGAGAAGAGATGGTGCAGTGGAGTCTTTTTTCCAATTTTCAGATAAACTTATTTAAAATGAATAAATCAAAACGTCTCATGTAAATACATAACATATTTTCCCTTGCTTATCTCAAAATTTATAATGAGGAATAGGTAAGTATTTTACTATGACAGACACTATCACTGGTGATCTTTACCCATTTGTATGTACATACAAAAGAATGAAACCCTCACTCAAGGTACAGGTACATAGGTTGAGTGCCTGAACATTTATATACCAGTTAGACAAAAAAATCTCTGTTCCTTTAGTTTATCAGTGATACGTGAAAAAAATTTAAGGCACTTTACAATTTCAATTTTCCATGCCCTCATGTGAAGATTAGACAAAACAGGACATGCGACAAACTTTTGATCTTCCCTCAACATCATCCTGTTGCCTTGAACTAGGAAAGCATGGATTGTCTGATGATGAGAGCCAAGTTAATTCTAGGAATTGAAAATTTTTAGCATCTGTAACAATTCAGGAATGTTGCTATCAGACACACATAACGATTTTGGCATTTCTGATCCTTTGCCATGTAGACTTGTGTAATTGTTAGCATTACAAGGCCTTTCTTCTGAGGAGTAATGAGGTCTTTATCTCTTCCAAGAGAAAAAAAAAAAAAAGAATAAAAAAATTGTACTATTTTTCAATTAAATAGTGCCATATTGGTCATAAAACGAATCATTACCATTAAATTAAAAGAAAATGAAATGACACTGCAAATTTTGGAGCTAAAATAGGATTTCTTCTGCCTGGCATTGTTCATAAATCAGTCTACTATACTAATTGCAAAGTCGACATTTCACTAAAATGAAGAAAAGCTTTATCCACCACCTTCCTTCATCCACCATGTGGGTGCCTCCCTCAGCACCATCACTAGCACTCATGAGAAAGAACAGAAATGAATAACAGTCTGAATGTTGTTATAGGCTCTTCATTCTTGTGGTAAAACACCTAATTTGTGCTCCAGGGAGGCAGCAAACCTCCCTGAAAAGAGGGTCCTGTCTGCAAATGGGTGCTTCTGTTCCACACAAGAGAAAACCACCAATGACCATAACTCATGGTTGTTTTTCCTGGGAGCTGGTTGGTTGCAGGTTTTGCTGCAAGGGGTTGGTCTCTGACCTCAGCAAGATTTCTTGCACATGGCTTTGTCTAAGGTACCCAGTGCCCCAAATCTACTCTGTAACACTATCTTAGAGGGCTTTCCCTTTCAGCCCTGTGCTGTAGCCTTCTTACACTTCTCTTGACCCCTTGTAAAGCTTCCTTTCTCCTGGCACAAAGCAGATCCTGGACCTTTTTCCATAGTGGCCACACTGAGTTGGCTTCCATGCATCAGGGATGGCAGAGTACAGCTCCACTGACCAACCTGTCTCTGGCAGATTCTGGAACTTTCCTCAGTTTGCCACCTTCTCCTGCAGCTTGGCCACTGAACAGAGCAGGTCATCAATCTGGTCACCCTTCCTCACAGGCTTGCTTTGGAATCACTTTCCACCTCTCAGAATATCCCTTCATACATCCACAATCAGAAGTCTGGGTGGTCACATGCTTGAGCAGCAGCTCTGTCTGGGTATCTGCATTGTTTCTACTGGGTGCTAAAACCTCAGGAAAAGCAGAGGACACTGCCTTTTTCTGGGTGGTCATGATGCTGCCAACAGCTATTTTCCACTGCTGGACACCTGCCCACTGCAAAATGTAAATGCTTGCCTGTTGCAGTCTTCTGGGCTGATGGGTTTGGCCTGCTTAAATATCCTGCACTGGCAGTGCAGGCTCTGCCTCTTGTTGTTTCTTCCCATCCATGGGTCTCTGTTTTTCAGGGAATAATTCCCCTGTTTTCTCAAGTCTCTACTTGTCCATGAGTCTTCCCCCATGTGTCGTTTTGCTGCTGCTTTTTGCCTCTGCTCCTCTGACTGCTCCGGTGTCTCTTGAAGTCTGCTGCAAGGGCTGACAGTTTTAGGGAACTGTATTCTTTCCTTGCATGAGTATACTCAACTCCTCAGTCCCACAGATTTTCTTGATATTTGAGACAAGACATTCAAAGCAAACATGGAACCAAGTCCACTGTTCTTTCCCAAATGACTCTAAAGATTCTGTACCCATATGTAGCACAATCTGAATTTCCCTTGGTGATAGCCCTTTCTGAAAACTGTACTTGGATTGACTTCAGGAACATCTACAGTTGTGCTTCAGCCTGCAGTTTGCTCAGAGTTGTATCGCTTCCCCAGGTAGAAAAAGCCTAATGCCAAACACAATCTATTTCACTCAGGTTAACGAGTCCTAAATAATCAAAGTAATGACAATAATGGTGAGATTGTAATCACCAAATCAATATGCTGGGTGAGGACTGTATAACGCTCAAATGAATTTAATACACTTTTAAAACTAACAAAGACAACAAAGCCATCTTGTCAGGATTCCTGCATCTTTGCAATATGTATTTGTTCTGATGAGATATCTAAGTCTATGTACATGCAAAAAAGGGATAATTCAGCAATAATTGCATCTTATGCAGAATATATAGTGGGTGGTGGGGGATAAACAGCTTGTGAATCAATAAACCATGAGGCTGCAGGCTGAGTTATTTATTGATTTACGACCCACAGCTCCAAGTTTACTTCATATGTAATGCAATTATACCTTCTGGATTATGCTTCATTTAAGAGGCAAGGAAAATATATCATTTCATACCAGGAAACATGCTGTCTGCATGTTAATAATACTTCTAAGAGTTAGATACAATTTTGCATCTGGATACATTTTGGTGAGGTGTGACACTCAAAATCTAATGTGCTGTCTGCTTGACTTCACCTTTAAAAGCCCCAACAAGATACATTGCATAAGATTTGAAGAACAAACCTATTAGGCTCCATCAAATCATGTTACCACCCCTGACCTGTGCTGTTTTAAAACACTGTGAAACAACATTACCCCTTCAAACCACCACCATGAATTCTGCGTGAGTTAGCAGCCTGTTCTGTGAGAGACACAAGGGACAAAAGGCAGGAGTTCCATACAGGACACTAGACAATCATGTGGAAAGAAACCTGTATTCTTGGGATGTATCTGAAGAAGATGTGCTTTAGAGCACCTCTCAGATTATTTGTACCAAGGAATTTCTAGTGGATTCTTCAGGTCTGCAAGACCACGCTGGATGAGGAAATGGTTGTGTGTAAAGGGGAAAACCTCCAACCAGCTCCACGGAGCAGTAAATTGTTAGGAATGTTGGTTTGTTGGGCTTTATCCCTTTTAATAGTTTTTGGGGTTTTTTTTCCCCATAATAGATGTCCAAGAGCACACAGGGGACAGTTCTCTTGTACACACTGATAGCTTGCTTTGGGATTTATCTTCTGCAGGAAGAACATATCTCTGCTACAGGAGGGTATAAAGAGTGGTGGTACAAAAGCTCCACCCAGAGACAGCCTCATAGTGGCACCTCCTCACATTCCTTCTCTGCATTGCCCTGAGCAGCTCCTGTGTCACAGTCATCTCATCTGGAGCCAGGGGCCATGGAACATTTATTCTTAATACTGTAAGATCATTAGTGGAGTACTCAAATTCTTAGCTAAATCACTCTGATTCTCATGACAGTAATTCATTTCAGTGAAAATGTTTCCTTTAAGCAATAAAGAAATTATTCTCCTTCCTTCACAAGTACAACCCTTCAGACATGTCTCTATAAATCTTTCAATTGTTTTGTGACTTGTCAGAAGTATATTTTCCCTCACCAATAGCCTGAACCTACAAGGTTCTTAAAGTCTCTTTACAAAAAGTCCTAAAAGCCACACAGCTTCATTGTGAATGCCTTCTCTTAATCATGTAGAGTCCACAAGTTGTCCAAAAGAATGATAAACTCTTTAGAGCACATCAAGATGTGAACATTGTCCAGTGGAAATCCTGTCAGCATGTGCCAGTGTTTTGACCACACTCTAGGAGGAAGAAAAGTCTATTTATTCAAAGAGAGAAGGAAAGAGTTAGAAATGTGCTCTGGGACCTGAGTATGGTTTGTGTGAATTGGCATAGCCTGCCATAAATTCTTCCCCTTGTTTTGGGCCCATGACATCAGTCAGTGCAGCCTGGCTTCTCCAAGAGACTTTACAGCCCTTGTAATGTCTTTTAATCTTGTGTTTGTATTGGAGATAACATTTCTGTTCCCTTTGCCTCAGATTCTAGACTGTGTTATAAACACACATTAGGAACACAGTAATAGTATTTTCAGCAAATATGCAAGAGGGTGTACCATAATTTTGCTTCTATATATTTCTTTACATATTACACTACCTATAATCTACCATTGCATTTGCAAAACAATGGTAAGGTGCTGTCATGCTACACTGAGGAATGGCAAACATTTGGTAATGGGGAAGGCAGCTCTTGTGCCTCTCTCCAAGCAGTGTCACAAATGTCACCCTACAAGCAGCCATAAGGTGCTTTTTTTGTTAAACATTTGGACAGCAAATACTGGGAAGGAAGAGGGAGGTGTTTGAAAAGGACAACTTCACTCTCCCACCTGGGTCATCTGCTCTGTATCTTGCTGGACTCCCAAGCAGGGAAGACATTTGGTGAGATTGGATCGATCTAGATCACTTTTTATTAATCAGGTAAAATGAATTTATCCTTGGGACTGCAGAGGAAGATACAAAGCATTTTATCCCCTGGCATGCAGTATAAAAGCCTGAGCTGCCACTGAAGCCATGCACTTGTCCATTGCTGCCTTCTTGCTGTGGCAATGTCTTTAGTCCTGCTGCAGGTTCTCATTTTAAACTCTCATTTTGAAAAGATATAAAGTCAGAGCTGTTAATGATGCGCCCTTGTTGCTATGAGGATTTTGTAGCTCTTTTTTTCATTATTTATTTTTTTATTTATTTAGCTTTTACTCTGTGCAGGGCAGAGGAGTTCTTAATTACAATACAATGACAGCAGACTATAACCCTGCATTTTTAACATGACAAAATTATGTTAAGTTTAGTGCTGCTATTATGGTTAAATCATTTAGTTCAATGCCTGAAATCAACAGTGTCTACTCATTGCAATTAAAAATGGAGAATAACTCAAGAACAGCTTCATTGTGCCACAAGTAAATAAAGTCATTTGCTACAAGTTATTTTTCATCTCAGCAGAGACAAGAGTCTGAGAGCAGATTTTTAAGGGCAGAGGGCGATATGAAAAGCTTAGGGATGAAAATAAATTCTATCATGCTTAAAGAATTATTTGCTGCAAATAAAATACAATTCTCTGTCCCTAATACATTCAACCTCTCTTACTCCAGCTCACTGGGTTCAAAGTAATTATGTTCAAATGCAAGCATTTACTTCACATAGCATAATTCAAGGTGCCAGCTGTAGCATATATTTGTTTCTCCTTTTGATCAGCATTTTGAAGGTATGAAAATGACTGTGCTACAGCTACATCTAAAGAAGCACACAATTCTCTGATTTATATCACCTGGTGTGAAGTTGCAGGCAACAGTTGAGTGACTATCATTAGTATTTCAAAAGCACCAAAACAGCTCAGAAATAAACTTTAGTTTGTGGACAGGATACAAGTTCATACAAGTTGTGTTGGCAGCTTAAACCATTTTATCCATTGGTAAATGGTTACTTACAACAGCCTTCCAAACTGACTTGGTGTTCTAAATGATAGCTGAAATACATGGAGTGTCTATTAATGAATTCCAATAACTTGGAATTAAAGCCATCAGGTGATCAGGTGTAATCTGAGAGTTCTGGCCTAAAACACAACCTGTTAAATATTTAGTGGAAATCAGAAAAAAAGAAAGAAAAATTAAGGTAATCTTCAAAAGTTGTGCAAACCAAAAAACTGAACACAGTTGCTTTTCTGAGCAGGTACCAGGAAAAATGACTGCAGGGAGACTGTCCAATCTACGTGGATTTTAATGCAGTCGTGGGAGCTATTTCTTTCTAATTCACATCTCAAAATCAATTCTTGTAGTAAAACTCTCAGGTGGGCTGGAAAAAAAAAAAGCTGATTAATTGTAACATGGTGGCAAAATAAAGAAATTGCAATATAACCTCTGGTCAGGTATTTCTTGGCAAGAGATTTGTAGTTTTCCAGTGAGAGGCCAAATATTTTTAAGGTTTTGGTTTTTATTGACTTTTTTCTCTTATAATAAACTTATAATTCATAGGAATGATCATGGTAGAAGGGGAGTTCTTTAAAAAGAAAAAAGAGACCAGAAAAAAATGCAAAATTAATTAAGCAATCAAAGCAAGAGTCAGCAAAAACTTAAGGAAAGTTGGGGAAGCTATTTGTGTAAATAAACAAGCTGTGGCAAATGCATTCTGGGTGGCACAATTTCTGGATGAAATGGACCATTTCTGGAAGGAAATGAGGCTGTGGAACTCTTCTCATATTATGCATGAGCCCTTGAGAGTTTACAGAGATGAGATTTAGCCTTAGTTTACCAAATCCAAAGGTGAATTAAGAAATGTATGGTAAATATCTAACATTTTCATATCTCTCTCCAGCACCTACATGAAGGTCTCTGACTGAGCTCCCCGTCAAGACTCTTTGAGATGCATCTAAAAATCACTGGGTGAGGTATGGGCCTTCAGATTTTGTGCTGTTATGACTGATTTAATAAATTACAGCATCAAATATGGTTATGAAGTCCACAGTACAGCTCTTTGCTAAACATTTACATTATATTGCAAAGATACAGCAAACACAGGACACTTTTAGTAGTGTGATACCTTGCACTGATATTTAATATTAAAATGTATTCACAAATAAACTCTTTAGTCAGGACCTGCATTTTGCACAGATAATGTTGTGTTGTCTTGATGGTCAAGCCTCTCTTTTCTTGCAGACTTTTTAATAGACTAGACTAAACTACAATATCTTGAGTTGGAAGGGACCCACAAGGATCATCAAGTCCAACTCCTGGCCCTGAGATATAGTCCAGGGATCTTGACATAATTGAATTTTTTCCTTCAAAGATCCTGGGGGGTTTAGTCTCCATACAAAACAGTCATAAATTTTCTGGTTTTATGGAGACACAAGCATTAGTGTCTAGTGTAGGCATTATTTTGACTGTACCTGACCAGAACCTGTAGTATTTACCATAAAGTTGTCCTTGACAGTATTGACCAGGATGGCAGCATTCTAAAACTGAACAAATCCAAAGCCATTTAGTTCCCATCCTGCCTCCTCCTAGGCACCTGGACTTGCAGAATTTTACAAAGCCTCAATTTGTGTGGGTTTTTTTCTGTACAGACCAGGCATAATCATTATGGGGCCTGGCTGGGCTTATGTCCACAGTCATAAGCTGTGGCATCACACTGATGGTATCCAAAAGTAATGAATTCAGACCATCAAAGTACAGGAATTAAAATATACAAAGAAATTCACAGTCTTGCCCCAAAGTTCTTCCAGCTGGAAAGGCAGCACACAACAGCAAGGTGGAGAATAAACACACTTCGGAATGGTTCAATAGGGAAATGGCAAAATATCTCTATAGTTTAACGGACCCATCATCAAGAGGAAGAAAGGGTCATGCCTTTCCTGTCATGTATCCATTGTCACTACCAATATAAGGCACATAGTGGGGAGAGAAGTGACTGCTTTGTAATTTGCCCTTGGTTTGGACAAGTTTCTGAAATGCTGGTAGCCTGATTTATGAGTCTGTTCTCAACTGGAAACAATTTGATCATCAGATGTGCATCTGGCAACTTGCACAGTGAGTTCATTTTTCTAACCCATCTCTTAGCTGCAGGAAGTACTGCAGATAGCTTGGGAGAAAGACATAGTTATGATATGAGATACTTAAAAAAATGGTTGAGAACCCAGACCTGGAATTTTAAAAAAAGCCAACCAACTAAACAAAAACCCAATAAACCCCAAGCCATCCTAGATATAATGTATACTTCATAGACTCTATTATCAATAATGAAACATACAGCCTAGCTAACACAGAGCATAAGAAAACATTGCTCTTCATATCATTTTGCCCCCAGGAAAAGGGGAGAGAAAGAGAACACAAAGAATAAATATGTAGAGCAGAAGGATCCTCTGAAGGCTTGAACGTGTCTGCTCTGTGCCCAGGTCAGCACACCTCACTCATTCTTTTCTGCTGTGTTTGTGATCCAATATCCTGCTTCCTTTCTATATCACAAGACACTACAGATGTGAGCACTGTGTTTAATCTGCTTGTAGGCTTGCATTTTTTTGTTGCTTAAGTGTGTCTCTTATCTATTCTGATCGTATTTTTGCTTTGGTAGGAGAGGTAGGTCATACCCAACCCTGCTGAAATCCCATCTGCAAATGAATCCAAGTTTGTAATCTGCATGGAATGGACCAGGGTGTAAATCACAAGATCATAGAATCATAGAAACATAGAAACATAAAATCATAGAATCAATCACAGAATCATAGAGTCATCAAATCATAGAGTCATAGAATCCTAGAATCATAGAGTCGTAGAATTATAGAGTCATAGAATCCTAGAATAGTTTGGCTTGGAAGAGGCCTTAAAGATCATCTAGTTCCAAGCCCCCTGCTGTGGGCAGGGACACCTTTCACAAGACCAGGTTGCTCAGATCTCCATCACAAAAAAATAAGTATTAACAACCCTGAAAAATCAAAGTTCCTATTAAGTGCTGGCTGGCAGTACTTCCAATGAACAAATCCCCAACATTGCCATCCATGCAGTTTGGGTGAAAGTTCAAGCAGAAAAAGCACATCCCTTCACAAAGTGTTCTGTAAGGGAGGATTAATGAATATTCATTGTGTGCACACGTCCAATTTGGTAGTGATAGGTTGCAAAATTACAGTGTCTGTCCTGAGGGGAGGATTTGGAAGCATTGCAGTAAATAAGAGTTGGTATGCATTAAATCAGGCCTCACCAGAAATGAAAAGGAAAGAAAAATTAAGAACTAGACATTCAACGAGTGAAGCAGAAATCCAGGAGGAGCCAAACTGTTTATTATTAATAGGTAATGTCCTAAAGTTTGAGCCATGGGAAGGCAAACTAAGGTATCAGAGATAAATGTTCATTCTGGAATTCTCAAACTTTAATGTGCTGAGCTGTACAATGAAACTTCCTTTCATGGGAAAATTACAATACATTATGGCAAAATATTCAATACTCCTTTGTATAAAAATGAAGCAGGTTCAGCCTTAGACTTAACATCTTTGGGGAAAATTATGGGATCAAAAAAAAAGCAAGCGCTCAAGCTGCTAATCACAAATAGTCAGGAATGAACCTTCCCTCAGGAAACTTGCTGGACTATCATTGCTAATACCTAAAGCAAAAGAAGATGGTCACAATTTCTGACACTTGTAAAAGCCATCAGGAGACTGAAGTCACTAAAAGACTCAGCTGAAGGATACGCTGTGCAACTCTAAGGAGCTTTTGTGCTAGAAGGCTTGTCATCTGGAGGCCACTTTCAGGGTCTTTTTCATCTCCTTTCTGATATAAAATACCAGAGAGAGATGCATTTCTCATCCATGCCTCTCACATTTGCAGAATAATTCTGCCTGAGTGTTTCACTATATGGATCTGTGAAAGGCTGAATTTGTCCAGTCCTGTATCCCCAGGCATGTTCTCCTAGCACACAAATACACCAAATTTCTGCTATTATTCTGCAGATTTGGGAGGGACACTCTCAGGGCTTTTTTTTAGTTTTCAGGATCATGTCCTTCCATTTGGCACATGTAGAACAAAAATAAGATTTAGCTGAACAGTTTTGGTTGGTGGTGCCTTGTGCCTTGCACTATTTCTCAGTAGCTTTACATTTGAACAAAAATATTTTAGCTGGTAAGTGTTTTAAATATAAGTCTTTGGGGCTCTCATTCAAAACTGCAACAGCTTCTGTCCTCATCTTAGCAGTTCATGACTCTGGCTGGTGGAAATGCTGTCACAACACGCTCAATGCTTGGGTTTCTGAGAGAAAGTCCCTCTGCCTCTAAAAATTCACCATTTGAGCACTTGACATGGAGGCCACTTCTTACCAAAATGCAAATGAAATGTTAATGGTTGAAAAAGGAGCAGAATATTTCTCCGTATTTCCTACTGGCAGGAATAAAAGGAAACATTCCTCCACACCCTAAAGGCCAGAGCACCTTTCCTCCTGTGAAGCATGAAGTCATCTCTACTGCTATGGTCAGGTGAGATAATCTGAAGAGAAGATAGGAGAACGGTACAGTGTGATTGATAAATTCAAAAGATGTTGTATGCCAAAGATGCAAAACATCATAGTGGAGGAAACTTCTTTTGTCAAAAACTTTGCCTTTTAGTGAGAAGATTTGGACTTTGTCCTATCCCCTCACTCTTGGTAAAGCACATATCCAGTTAAGGGCAAAGAGACATTTTGTGTTTTCTAGCTTGTTGAACAAGGTGTACTTATTTAGGGTCAGTATGAGCAGCCTGCTTTCCTAGCAAACTCAGATATCAAGGAAAGTTGTCTCTGTGGACTGGTGTCACATTTGTTTCTATGGAGCCTGACTAGATCTGGCATTTCCAAATTAAATATTTATTTTCCCCTTCATCTCACCTTATAACTAGTCAATTCTCTTAAAATGTAGGACTTAAAAAACTTGATTTCTAAGTAATAGGGGTAAGGATATCATAGATCAAAAACTGGAAAACTTTTTTTAGCTACTTATGTGTTCTCCAGCTTTTTTTTCTCAGAATGCCTGCATAATTAAGACACTTTAACAATAAGCTGGAAGATAGAAAAATATCTATTTGGAGGGAGTTTGAGGGGCAGGGCAAGAGATTTTTGTTTTTCAGGAAAAGCAGAAATAGCATCCCAATGGAGAGAGGGTTGAAAGCTTAGAAGCAAAACAAAAATTTATATTGGAAATCAGTTGTGCCTCTTCTTGATTTGCTGCTGTTTGAAATTTTAATTCTATTTAGAGTAGGGCAGGAGAATGAAGGGAGGAAAAGAAAACTGAGTTTGGAAAAATGCAAGGCAGTATCAAGGTGGAAAATACAGCCTCAGAACTGGGAGGCAAGAACTTTCCAAGCTGCCTTCACTGTCATTGGATTTGAGAGCAGACACATTGTTTTCTTCCCTAGTTAAACTCCACTCATGGTCTACATGTCTACTTGCAGGGAATGGTAATACACATTTGTAAACTATGTTTCTGGGAACATGAAATTGTCAGGAATTCAGCTGGCATTCCTAACAGAGTGACCCTGCTCATCAGTGGATGAAGAAGAGACAGTGGCAACATTCCTTATCTGGAAGTCTTGGACATCTTCTGAGATCTGTTGTCAAGGAAGAAGATGTAATGGAGCAGAAAAAGAGTGAGAAAGTGGTTCTTAAGCACTCTGCCAAAATGTGCCGTTAACTTTGAGTAGCACTGTAATTCAGTGCCTCTGGATGCCTCCTCTAAGGGGCCATAGTGCTTTGTGGATGTTCCAGGACAGGTGGTGGGCATAAAGGTGAAGTGGAAAGTGAAACATCAGGCTGAAATGTGTCCTTGTAATTACTTGCTTGTTTAGTTGTTTTATGAAGTCGTGGGTTTTTTCAGCAATTTCTACTTTCTTACTGTCTTGTCCTCAACTCTAGACATAGGTATCCTTGTCAAAAACTGCACTTTCTTCCTTCAAAAAGAATTCTTTTAATTAATGCTGAGAATATTTTTTAGAAGGTTGTTATTTTCTTTAATTTCTTCTTGCTCTTCTGGCTTAAAAAGAAAAAAAAAAAATTACATTCCAAGTATTATTCACATTCAACTAATTTTACAAAGCCCTATTATTTACCAAGAAAAAAATCCCATCTCCTGCAGCTTTGGAGAAAGTAGAGTGACAAAGTCAGTCAGCTGTTGTCTCCAGGCACATCTGGGTTTTACCTCATTAACAACATTTTTGCTTCAGTTTGTATCTCATAATCTAGACTCTCCCTGATGTCAATGATAATATTTCTCGCTTAATAACACCGACAGTTTCTATCCAAATCCAAAACCTACAGTACACTCTGTGGGCCCCTAACAGGATCTGTTCCACTGCCCTTCTCTAGAAGTGATCTTGACCCAAATCACTTGTGTTATTTCTTCCCACACCCTATTTGGCATTTCTTTATTCATTGCTCTACTTCAGCTGTACATTTTCTCTAGCTGTATCTTAAGACCAGACACAAAAGAGTTTTTACATAAAATCTACTGCACAGCTGCTTAAAGATTTTCTTACTCCTCTGAGTTTTGGTATCAAGAAACTGGAATCTGAGACTGCTGAGAAAACATGCAAGATGACCTGTATATGTAAACAAATTAATATTGTTTATATGCTTGTCCTTCTCATTAACTGGCAAGCTGTGCTTTAGGGTAAAGATGGTAAAAAATGCTCTGCCTACAAGTCCCATGAGCATCCACAAGTAAAACATTTACGTGGAGGTGTTTTTTCGTCTCTTAGCAATTTCATTGTGCTTTAATTCCTCTTTATTGCATTAATGGTCATAGGTTATTTGGGAATTTAGACCCCCCACAGTAAAACTGGGAAGATGTTTCATCCCTTGGAGAAGTTATACTCTGTCAGAAATGCTATCCAGGCTGACAGAATTTTTATAGATAGAAATCATCACAATCTGTAGATGTTTTTGTTTCCCAAGGAACAGCATTTGTCACTTGACTGGGTGGCAGAAATGAGGTGGTACATCCACTCATAGCAAACTTTTTCCTTCCTAGAACAGACAGAGAAAATCTTGAACTATGTGGCATGTAAGGAGCACAAAGGCTGGCCAATGCTGTGGCACTCAGCATTGTCCCTGCACTGCCAGTCTGGGAAAACAGGACATGTACAAGGGAAGGCAAAGCAAGGATACTGCCTCTGCTGAAGCTGCCCTGCCTGTCAAGATCAGCAGCTGATATTTCCACCTAAGCTGTATGAACCCAACAGAATCCATCTGCTGAACCATCTGTGTGATGAATCACTAAAACTACAGTCCATCTGTTGTTTCACTGCCACAAAGTTTGCCAGCCTCACCCTTACTCCATTATTTGAATATTTTTCTTTCCCTCCGGGCCTCCTCTGTGCTCTTGTCTCTCTCCTTTTCTGCCTCTTTTTTGTTTTGTTTTGTTAATACATTGTCTTTCCAATCTATGAAATGTAAAGAAGGAGGAAGTTATATTCTTACTACTCTCTGGTTAGCCAGGAACTGCTCAGGGCAATATACAGATCTGTTCTGTGTATATCATCATTGCCTGTCTTCACCTGCTCTGTACCAGGCAAGGGATCAAGGCTGTTTCACACTCCTAAAGACTCTCCCCCACATTTAGGCTGCCACATGGAACTATTAGAAGTTCAGATGGTGTGTTGACTTTTCCCTCACTCTTGAGGGAAGTATTTTTATGTATTTTTTACCTCACAATTGAAAATTCAACCTTGCCTTTAGCGCCTAAAGAAAAGTGGGAAATGCCCAGTTACATCTTTACTCACATGTATCTTATATTTGGGGAAGGCTGAGCTGAAGGTCCTTCAGCAGAGGACGAGCTTTGGCTGGCATCAGCCACGGCATAGTGCTGAGAGAGTGGGTATGGGCAGGAAATGTGGCTGTATCCAAAATAGAAGGCTGATTTCTGTGCAGCAGAGTAAAAAAAAAAAAAACAAAAAACAGAGATATAATCTCTTTTACAGTCCTCAGAGTCAAATCAAGCAGATTTTCCTTATTTGCTCTCAGCTTTGATGTTCAACAAGGAGCAAAAGTACAAATTGGTCCTGTGTGGAGGCACAGAGAAAAGAGGAGACCTCCTCATTACTTGTCATAGATTTGGAAAGGAGACTGGTGTGCAAGCAGACACAAGGACTGTGGTATCTAAGAACGTGTCTGTAGTGAGCAGGTTTCTGTGGTGTCAGCATTGACATTGACCCATCCTGGGCTGGGAGGGCAGTGTTGGGCAGCCTGGGTACCACTCAAGGAAAGCATGGTTTGCAGCAGGCCCACATCTGTCCCCTCCTTCTACAGCACCTTCTCCATCTGTGCCCCTGCAGCCTCAGCTATGCAGAGTGATGTTACAGAGCCCTTCAGATCAGGGCAGGGGCATGCAGACATATCCCCAGCTCTCCCACAGTTCTTGTGAGATCACTGAGGGATGGGGGAGCATGTTTTTGTCAAGGCCTGATCAGACTGGAATGCCTCACTGTCATCTGTCCCATCCAAATGTAGAAATGCTGTCCAGTGCTAATCCATAACACAGCAAGGCTGCCTTGAGAGGGGCTTGATGCCTCAACCCTATCCATGTTAAAGAAGCATTTGGACAATGCCATTAGCAGGATGATTTAGCTCTTGGTCAGCCCTGCAGTGGTCAAGCAGTTGGACTAGACAGTTCAACTATTATTTAGGGACATTTTAGGTCCCTTTCAACTGTTTTATGCTATTCAGTTCTTTATAACCTGCAGGCACTGAGATGTTTAGATCAGCTGTTAGGCTTCTTCTCTGCATCCCCTTTGTCTTGAATTTCCCCTTCTCTCTAGACTTTAGAAGGACTAGAGAGACTGATCTCTTAATTTAGGCATTGGATTACACAGCCAAAAAGAGCTGTCTGAATCACTCCCCCTTGCTTTGCCTTGCTAAGGGTTTGAAGTCATGACAAATTCACTATCTGCCACCACCAGGAGATGTTCAAATGATTAACTATATTGCTAAAGTAAAGAAAAAGGCAACAACCTGGGCCTTTAATTTCAGATTAGCTACTATTTAGCTTCAACCTCCAGCCAGTGGATCTTGTTAGACTTTTATCTGCTAGATTAAAGGACTTTCTCCTGACAGCTATCCTTTTGTACAGGAATTTATATTCCCGCACTTGGGAACATCAGAGATTAAAATCAGAACATAAGGAACACTGAAAACTATTGTACTTTGCTTAGGAGAGGGTGGACTTATAAAATACCCAGACTGATGTGACCACTTTTCACACAGAAAGAGTAAATACCAGTGATGTGCTCTCTTGGCAAACAAATGAGAGACACAGCAGCAGGAGGGTGAGCCTGGGGAATAGCGATTTCTTGGCATTTTTGAAAGGACTACCCCTGCCCTTTCATGCCCCATTCACTTTCAAACAATGATTATTCAGTAGTTTATCTCAGGCAAGAAGCAGTGTCTTCTCTACTCCCTGCTCTACTCTAACAGAGTAGTCAATGGAATTATCTAGTACAAAAGAGATGTTAAACGTAAACAGTGACTAGAGAAGCCCAGAAACGGGATCAATTCACTGCATGGATGAAGAAAGAGAATAAAAAGCTGAAATATCGTGTTATGTTTGGGCCCATGGATCTAGCCCAGTTTTCAGAGGTACTGTTCTGAAAAGGTTAAAGGTAATGTTTCTGGGCAAACACAGAACAGCACTGTTCAAAGGACACCTATTTTCACTAGAATGCATCTATCTGCTTAAAATATCATCCAGTATAAGAAAAATTGCTGTGTTTCATGGTTTTCTTCAGTGTCCAACTGACTTGCATCCAGCTATTCGATTGGATTGAAATTTTTTGAGCTCAAATGGGTAGAACATTTCTGTGTAGCAAGACTCGATTATATCATTATAATTTGGAAGGAAGCTAGAGAGATCATCCAGTCCAGCTGCCTGATCACCTCAGGGCTGACTAAAAGTTAAAGCAAGCTATTTGGGGCATCATCCAAATGCCTCTTAAGCACCAACAGGCTTGGGGAATTGAACACATGTCCAAGTGAGAGGGAGAACGAGATGTTCCCTAGCCAGAGAACTGCTGCCTTGGCAGACAGAAGAGTATGGCTGCCTGGAGGAGCAAACACAGGGTGGTTTGCTGTCCCTGTAACAAGAACAGTTCAGGGAAGATGAAGGAGGAGAAAACATTGATCTTTTAAAAGACTGACCAACCAAGACACATGAGAAGGAGCAGCTATGTCCTTTACTCTCTCAGACACCAAGATCCATGGTAGGTAGGCAATGGTGTCTCGCAAAGAGATGTGATTGTGGGACAAGTGCTAAAATCCCCAGCCCTGCAAGCAGAAGCAGTCTCAGTGTGACAGACCTAGCTGAGATCTGGCTTGCTGGTCACATATAGGTGTGTTAAGCTACCTGTTAAGCTACCCCCTGGCAGCTCTGGAGCTGGCATTCCTGCTTGTCCCTGCACTGCACAGAAATGCTGTTGTGCTTATAGCTAGCTCAGGCGTCTGACACACCGCTGTGCAGGCAGGCTGGATATTTAGCGCCCATTTGTTTTTCCAGTTGGGTAATTTATAGCTCAGGATGGGAACTGTCTCAGCAAATGAATCCATGTGCTAACTGCAACCATCCAGGAAGACCCTCTGGTAGCTGTTTCTTCTTCTTGGCTTTCTCTAGGCTGTTCAGTTGATAGGTCTGCAGTGTCTCAGACCTGTCTGCATCTGCACAGATTTTGGTTTTTCTGACTTGGGGAAAATAGGTTGGAGGGCAAATGCAGCCTGCAATTATGTAATCTTTCTCTCCTAACAATAAAATCAACCAATCAAACAAAAGCAAAAAAACAAACAAACAAAATCCCAAAAAACCCTCTGAAGTAAAATCTGTGACGTTACAGCCCAAGGACTCAACCTGGGACGGTGGATACACATGCACTAGGCTATTTTTTTCAATTTATCCCTGTGACAGGTATCAGGTGAAAATTTCATCAACACACATTAATTCCTGAGGAAATATATTTGATTTGGAAAGCAAAAACATTTCAGGGAATTTCTGATAAGCTCTGCTTTGAACTGATGATTTTCTGAAAGTTATTTAAACAACAGAAGTAAATTGCCTCATACAATATGCCAGCTAATTTTTTACAACAACTGATGAAGGACAAATAGAGAGGGAGAATGTGGAAAAACAAATGATTCACCAGAAAATATTTGAGTTCTGTACAAGTAGTCAAGTAATGATAGATCCCAGTCAGAAATAATGTAGTCATAAAAAAAGATGAATTGGATAATTTTCTTGAAACAAACAGAGTAACCAACTCTACTCCACAACCACAAAAAATAAATTTATCTCATAGCAGATGACAGCACTTTCTCAGGAAAAGATATTGTTATACAGTCAGCATATACATTTTCAAAGGAACTGGCATTGGGAAAGAGAACTCTTCAAGCACTTAATAAAAGTGATTTTTCTTTATGACTTTCATTTAAAATACATTATGAAAATCACTTGATTCTACTTGGCTGCTGCCAGATTTTGGATAAATTACTTCCAAGGCCCACCACAATGCTGGAACTGATTTATTATATTAAAAGGAAACACTGTCAGAGCAGCATTTGGCATCAGTTACACTGCTTTGGAAATTTACCACCATGTAAAACCTCCATCATAGGATCACGGCATGAGACATGGAGACTGGTAGGAGCTCATGGAAGGGGAGAACTCTCATCCTTACCAAACATGCAGAAAACAGGTTCAGATAAAGGCCCTTGCTTTATGATTGCCTGCTGTAAGAAACACTTACCACAGAGTTCCCCAAAATTTAGGTCACCATTTGGGTCCAACTGAGTGTTGACCTGAGCTGGAGACTGCCCTTCCAAATGGCCTATCACATTTGTCAGTGGAAATCTGCCCTTCTCTTTACCAGAAAAACTGGAGTCAGTGTCATTTTCTTATGAATGCTGGTTGGCTACCTGCAGCCTGTCTGGAGGGGATCCTCACAGCAAAATATTGAGTTTGTCATGCATCTTGTCTGAAGCATCTCCAACAGAGCAAAAAAATACTGCCTATGAATTGTGTCTGAGGATTCTGTAATATTTAGACACTACTTGCTACCATCCAAATGTTTTTGAAAGAACTGGAGCTGGTCAAAAAAAATCTCATACAAATTCTTATGAACAAGGCCAGATTAAACTTGTCCTAACTTTTCGTTTAAACATTTCAAGACATGATATTCCTCCATCAGTGATGGTGCCAATACTAGAACAAACAGACTGCCAGCAGAAATGTTTATAAGGAGGCATGTCTTCTTACACTTTGGAGATAAACTGGAAGAGGAATTTCGTAAATTTTTAGGCTTTTGCAAATAGCAAACAAAACTTAGCTGGAGGATCTGCTGTCTTCCCTCCTGCCGTCTCTGTGTGTGGTCTCAGGAGGACAGTCAAAGGTGGCAGCTTGCACAAGGCTGAGAGTGTGAGCCAGTATGGGAGGACTGGAGCCTGTATGGCACATTTCTATTATTTATACACTCATTGGTTCAGATGTTGATTTCCAGGTCTACATAAAGGACACTGGAAAATGTTGTCGGTTGCAAGGGACTGTTTGCCATCTGTTGTGTTTGCTGTAAAGCATGAAGACAATTCCTTGATGTAGTCTTGCTCTCCTACCTGCTTCTCCATCTCACATTAATCTAACCTTAAAAAAAAAAAAAAAAGCATCTTTTTATCAGGTTGTACTAGGCAGCAGGAAAATTGTTGTCTTTGTAATCTATTTATCTGCAGATGGGTTCACCTAACCCGAGCCAATTTATACTGGTGATATGGTATCCCCACTAGTCACTGGAGAGGAGACAGGTAATTCACAAAATTATATCTGATCTTCAGATTTCTATCAAAAATGTAGGACAAAGTTATGTCTGCAAAGAAATGCTTTTGTTGTTGTTGTTGTTTTCTATAAACAAAGTAGTAAGCAAAGTGAGATTTGTACAAGATACTACCTACCAGGCAGCTGGAGCTGAGTAAAACCCATCTCTCTCAAGGTCTATTCCCGTTCTCCTTCCAAACAACTCAAACATGCTGCTTCAGCTGTTTCCCCTATAAATGTGTTTCAGTGGATACAATCCACAATTTATCTGCATAACTTGCTGTCTAAGCAAAACAAAATGAAGTACAATCCCTGCTTCACCCCATACCACAAAATTAGAGATATTTTCTCTTCTAACATATTTTTCCCACAATTTTTTTGAAAGTTATCCTTGAGAACATGAGTCCTTCCTTCATTCTTTGTAGATTTCTTTCCTTATGAAAGTATTCATTTCCTGAACTCTTTGACTTTTCTGCAAAATTGATGTGTATGTTTCAAATAGGTTTTATTGCTATAATCCTAGTCTTGAAACCCTCATCAACTAGCCCAAACAGACTTATTTCTGTGTTGAGCAGCTTCAGTCCTGTGGCTGTGAAGCACTGTTAATTTATTGCTAAATGCCTGAGACATTTTTCTATTAAGGAAATACAAGCATCCTCTAGGCTTTGTACCTTCAAGGCTGTTTTTTAAGCTAAATTCTACTGCCTATCAGAGCATTGCACCATTTTAATATCTAACAAGGGCATAATGCAAAGGCCTTTAAAAATCAGAGGCAATTTTTGCAAAAGATTTTTCACTATGCCTCCTGAAATACTACATTTTTGAATGAAAATAAATTCTTGGTACCCACAAGTATTTGTTCAGTGTCAATAAGATATAAACACAAAAGAGTCATGTCAATGGTTAAATTGAAAGATCTCAAGGCAAAAGTATTTACTACCTGGAAAATGGATCCTGAGGCTTTGTAAAAATAAATCACATGACATAAACATAAATGGCACACAAACTCTGTTAAGTACCATAATTTATTCCAGATTCTCAAATATCTTTGCTCACTGAGAGTGCTACTCTGCTGCCCTTCCCTGCAGCTCTTAATGCCACACTGAGAGTCAAGGCTTCATAATAAGGGCACTTACTTATTATATAATATTGATATTTGATATTGATATTTCTTTTTTATTGAATCATGTGGGAGTTATTCAGGAACAGACACTAGAAGCTCTTCCATTTTATCCTTGGGAGCAGGATTCTAGCGTTTCTTCTCGAAAATCTTGTTGCAGTACATGGAACAAACATGCCAATACTGCCTAGTGGTCTTTACAATAAATGGGTATCTGACAGGATTAACAGAGAAGACAAAGTATTTGTTTTGGTTTTCTTTATGGGTTTTGTATTACCAACCCTCAAGATACATCAGTGAAGAGATTTCTGCAGAGAGTGCAGATCATGAGGAAGAATCCCATTCCATTCCATTCCATTCCATTCCATTCCATTCCATTCCATTCCATTCCATTCCATTCCATTCCATTCCATCTCCTTTTGCTCAATTCCACTGCAGTTCTCTTAATTTTGTTTAATTCCACTGCATTCCATGCCATTCCATGAGGTTTCATTCCATTTTATTCTATGAAATTCCATTCCATGCCATTCCATGCTGCTCTATGAAGTTCCTTCATTCCATGCTTCTCCATGAGGTACCATTCTGTTCCGTGCCATTCCATGCCTTTCTATGAGGTTTCATTCCATGGCATGCCATGCCATTCTATGAGGTTTCATTTCATTCCATTCAATTCCATTCCACTCCATTATGTTAAATTCTGCAAAATTTCATTCCACTCCATTCCATGCCATTCTATGATATTTTATATGTAATCAGATCTACCCAGTGCTTTTGGCTTGTTTTCAGCTCAGAGAAAGAGAAAAAAAAAAAAAAAATCCATGAAGCATAAAACCCATAATTCCTTGGGCTGTGTTTCACTAAACCTCCTCCCCTTCTCCCAGGCTGCTCCTCCCTCAGCTCATTCAGTGCACCCACTTGACCTCTGAGCCCCTTAAGAGATTTTTAACTTGCTGCCAGTCCAAAGAGGTCATGTTTAACTCACACGTGGTGACAGATTGTTGTTACCTCCAGCAAAAGTCAGAGGGAATGGTATATGCTTGTAGAGAAGCTTCTTCACCAATTTTTTGCTTCTGTAGACCTCACACCAGGTGAGTAGGACATCACTTCATTTCCCTGACACATATTTTTATATCCTGACATGCCTTCGTTCTTCCAGCTAGTTTCTGGTTCAGGAGCTGGTGAAGCAGCTATCCCTCGCCCATTTCTCCTAATATCTAGCAAGAAGATGGTAGTACAGCCAAATTTTGTGCATCCAGATACAGGTAAGCTCCTGCTCCTTCACCTTGTTCCCTCCCACATCTTCAAAAAGGGGATTTTGAGGGCTGCAGCTCAGTAGGACAATAATTGTGGTGAAGTTCCAGTTGCATGGGTGAGCATTTGGGGCACTGCCCTTCACAGAAAGAGAGATCTCATCTGGACACGCATCATTTGTTCCACCCATTATTTTGGAAATGCCTCCACAGGGAGACCAAATTAAGAAGTCATCTAAATATGCAAAGCTGTATTGTCCTCTACAGAGACCACCTGGGCTTGTTTACCCATTTGCAGTGACCTAAGCCATGTCTCACACTCAAATCAGCCTAATAGGGACCCCACAGCCCCACTCCTACAAGAAAGCAAAACTGTGCTGGTGCCTGTGCTGTGAAAGCTGCATAGTAAATACCTTTTCTACACAGTAAACAATGACAACCTGCTTTGCAGGCTACTTACAGCAATGGGTTTCAGATTTGTAAGTTAATCTGTGACATTTACTTCTGTCTTAAATTGGCAGCCACAAGTGAGGTGAAACATATTTATTCCTACAATAGATGTGTATCTTTGCTTAAGTAGTTTTTCCAATGAATAAATACCTGCTTGACACTATTTCTCTGGGGAGGGGAAAAGCATCCTCTCCACATGCAAAATACAAAATAAAAGTGGGGAGGTACAAAAAGAAATAAAAATAGCATCTGCCATCAGAAGACACTGCCATCAGAAGATCATTTTACTGTTTGGAAAACAGGACATGAGGACCATAATATAAATAAATTATGTCCTTTAATAATATCATAGAAACAAATAAAATAATAACCTGTCTACATTCTTCAAGGAAAAATGCTACTGACTTTTAGCCCAGAGAATTGTTATTTCATGTGACAGAAACAACACAATTCACATGCATATCCTAGGCAAAAGATTACTTAGAAATTGGAATAGTTTATTGTGTTTGTGATGCACGAGTTTCTAGAGCTGTTGAATTTGTCATTATTTCAGTTTCTTTCAGAACAACAATCAATGTCCAGAATCAGAAAATGGGGTAAACATTTTTACCATGAGTGAAATTCTTTCTACATGCTTGAAAAATTCTTATTGAGGTTTAGTAATAAAAAAATTTTAAAAAAATAGCACTCAGCTTTTCACTTGACTGGGGTTTTTTTCAGAGCACTTTATAATCCAAGTTATGCAACTTTGCAACTGGAATTAACCTACCTTCCAAAACTTGAATTTCTCAGAAAAAATAGTTGAAAGACTTTCTTGAAAATATTCAGGAGAAGCATTCCTCTTTCCAGCTACAGAGCAAAGCATCTAACTGCTTAATTTAAAACATTTAATAAAAATATATGACTGAATCTAGGGGATGGTACTAGGTTTTTATGTTCAAAACCTGAAGGGAGCTGATAGGAAAGATTCAGAGAGAATTTTACAAGAACGTGTAGTGACAGGACAAGGGGGGGTGGCATCAAACTGAAAGAGAGTAGTTTGGATTAGGTATTAGGAAGAAATTCTTTATTGTGGTGGTCATGAGGCACTGATAGGGGTTGCCCAGAGAACTTGTGGGTGCCCAATCTGCAGTAGTGTTCAGGTTTGATGGGGCTTTGAGCAATCTGGTCTAATGGAAAAGGACCCTTTAAGGCTTTAAGCTCCCTCTCTAGCCCAAGCCATTATTTGAGTCTGTGATTCTATGATATTCAATGATTTTACTGTCACAGAAGGCAGAATCTAGTTGTCCATCTCCTGACAGAACAAAGTATTCTCTATCTTTGATTGTCTCCTATCTCCATTTTCCTTTCTTTTGGTTCCAGCTGGGAAGTTACCTGTTGTTAACAGCATAAATTATCAAAAGTATGTCCTTGCTAAAGTCAGCCAACAAGCTCTTTAAAACTCAGAAAAGAAGCCTTCTGGTCATTTGGCTCAAGTGGAGCCATATGGACAATCTACCTCCCAAATGGCAGTGAATTGGATAAAGAGATTCCCTCCCCCAACACTAAGAGGTGTTGACCTAATTGACAGATAAAGGATCTGGCAGGTTAAATGGAAAAGAAACTGATACCATCATTATTTGTAATGCTTTTTGCCTCTAGGTTTAAGCAAACAAAAGGAAGTTCCAATAAAAAAATGGAATTATTTGAATCTATTTTATGAAAATGACAGAGAACTTATAATTACCTACACTGTTCCAACGTATATATTCCAACATATACATAGGTATATGCCAGTAGCGTTTCCTGTTGAATAGTACAAACCATTGCAATGAAAGAACCCAAACCAAACCAAATCAAAAACAAAACAACAAACCCCATACAATCAAGACTCAGGAGTTACAGTAGATCAAGCTTTAACCCACAAACCTACAGCCACTGCAGAAGAACAGTGCTGGTGTAAACAAAACAAAGCCATTTATGTAGAGACTTGTCCTGTGGATACTGCATATCACAGCTATCAAGGTCATCTATGTGTGACCTGAACATTAATCTATCCATGACAGATGTAGCTGTTATGGGACTTCTTTTAGTAGTAATCCAACTCTTCAGCTATGGTCTAAGTCTAAACTCCCTTCCTGACACTGCCTTGCGGATTTGAGAGATTCATACTTCAGATACTTGCATTAAATTTTATTTCTCAGGCCAAAAAGCTTTTCCTTTCCTCCATGAGCCCCTGTCAAGGTCTTACAGACATTTTAACACTCATGCCTTAGCTAATGAAGATGCTGCTGAAACAAACTGATTTTTACAACTCCAGTCTTCATTTCTTCTGTTTTCCTAGACTCTGCATTTGCCTCAGATAACGTTGTTATGCCAGCTGCCTGGGGGAGAAGAGAGACTTCATTGCAAGCTGCAACTTCCTCATGAGGGAGCTGGAGTGACAAGTACTGATCTCTTCTCTGTGGTGACCAGCAGAAGGACTCAAGGGAATGGCCTGAAGCTGTGTCAGAAGAGGTTTAGGTTGGATATTACAAGAACACTCTTCACCCAGAGGGTGACTGAGCATTGGAATAGGGTCTTCAGGGAGGTGGCCACAGTCCCAAACCTCAAAGGGCTGAAGAAGTGTTTGGACAACACTCCCAGGCACAGTGGGATTCTCAGGACTGTTCCGTGAAGGGACAGGAATTGGACATTGATGATCCTCGTGGATATCTTCCACTTCAGGATATTCTATGACTGTAATTCTGTGGAAAGTTCTCATTGCAGCCTGTTTCTTTTCTGATTCAGCATTAAAGTTTCTTTTTGCTGCACTTTGAGAAACTCCTCTCACATATTATGACATGCATATTTTATAAAGCAAATTTATATGCTAAAATATGCACAAATTGGTTTGATTTTGCCTAAAGGCATCTGTCCAAACAGGGGGAAAAAACCTTCAGAAATTCATTATTTGCAGTCTTACAAATGATGTTCCTTACATAGAGATGGAAGAAGAAATCATGGCACAAAGAAGCCAAAGAAGGCCTTAAGTTCTTGGTTTGGTTGGCTTTTTTAATCAAAAACTGAATTGGGGAACTATAGAATCCAAACAGGTTTTGGTCAGATACCCAAAGAATTTCCATGTTCAAGAAGCTATTCCCAGGAAAAAGATGGAGATGCTCTTAGGTACAGAGTCCATATTTGAACCCATAATTCTCATTTGCTCGTTTTGGTTGAGTTGAGCAGGGTGCTCTGCTCTCGATAAGACAACCACAGAGAGAAGTGTGGAACTGCAGTGGACACGTGAACTATGAAAGGGAACATAAATATGTAAATGGATACTCAGTGAAGGAAAAAGCAATTATCTTGGACTGCTTCCCTTTCTGTCATTCTGAGCATCAAGAAGAGATTCTTCTGTTCAGTTCATGCTTCCTGACTCCCACCCAGGCTGGAGTCCCCTGGCAGAGCATTGCCACAAGGCTGTTTGCTCACAGCAGCACTCCTTACAATAGAGTCCTACAGTATAAGGTACAAGAAACTCGTTCATCCTACTTGATTTGCAATCTGATCAGTGAAGGAACCATCCTGGAGCCACAAGCTGCAGAATTTACTGAGCATTTTGCTGTTCACCAGACTTTGACTTCTCCTCACTATCATCTGGACAACCAGCTTACTAAAAAAATGCCCAAGGGTGATAGAAAAACCAAGTAGGCACAGGTTTGCTCCATCTGTATCAGGATAACAAAGCACAGACAGTGAAAGCAGCACCACATCCAGAGAGGCCAACACAGTGTTCAAGGCCACTCAAGTGAATGTTCCTAAATTGTGTGTAAAGTTTTGGCTGAATTATTCACGCATATGAAAAACTGCTTGTCCTTTCTTTTTGTGTCTTCTCTCCTTTCAAAAGGGAGGAAAACAGTTCAGGAAAAGCAGAGATATGAAAACTAAAAATCAAAACCAGAAAATTACTGAAATGTAGACAGGGGATGGTGGTAGTATTACACTTGAAAAACTGTGCAGGGCCAGAAGTTGGACTCAATAATCCTTGTGAGTCCCTTCCAAATCAGCTTGTTGTGTGATTCTGTGATTATTTAGAAAAGAACAGTAGCTTCTTGTATCCTATCATCTATTCAGTTAGTGCCCAAGAAGAGTTCTTCACCAAAATATCTTCTATGGCCCTTGCACTGATGATTTCTTGACAAAATAAGCAGGAGACAAATTCATACAGTGGAAGGGAAGAGGATAAGAACAAAATCACTGCAGTGGCAAACTACCCCTATAAACTTGCTATCTGTACCACTCAAAGGGCTTTTCTTCCTGAGATGCTGCTGATCTTCAATATTGTCATTCTTTACAATACATGAGGCAACATGCTGCCTTCACGGGTTTGCAGGACTGATCCACTTCATAGTTTCCATACTTTGATGATAAGGAACATCACAAGGAGGCAGCAACTTGTAAAAGTTACAGTGCTCTGAGTCTATAATCCTCAGAGCAGAGCAGCTGAGTGTCTCCTGGTCCTTCCCATTTCTAAAGCAAGCAGCTCCACTGTTCAAGTCCTGAAATATTCCTGTAGATCTCCATGCTCTACCACATGTCCCTTAACCATGCAAGTAACCATGTCCCTTTATTTCTGAGCTAGGATCTGCATGTGGCAAGCAAATTTGATACTTCCCAAACATTCACTTGCTTTGCCCAACATGACACTACACACCTTCATCTTCTGGAAGATGTCCCTGTGCATTGCATGAGGGTTGGACTGGTAGACTTTTATAGGTACCTTCCAACCCACACTCTTTTCATTATTATGGTAGGGTATGGATACTAGGGCTGTGTGTACATCTGGAAAAGGCAGTGTGAGATGACTGCAATGTGTCTTGCTGGATTTCTGCTGTTACATCACAATAATCTGTGAATAAGCAGAGATGTGGAATTGCCACACGGAATCCTATCAGCACTAACAGCAACCCCGTGTGTTCCTCCATTCAAAGTGATTCATGGTTAAACACCTGGCATTCTCTTGTGGCTCATTTCATAGGCCAAGCCACTGGATCTCTCTATCCAGGATTGTGTAGCTGCCTGGAATTGTAGAATGGTCCTGTTGGGTAGCTTAACTCTGTGCAGAGCATTAAATGAAACAAGAGAGTGAAAAGAAGGCATGTGTCACCCACCCATTTATTCTTCAGTAGTTTTGCTCTGTCGAGAGTGGTGTGCCAGTCCCTACCCCTTATCATCTGTACAGTTTGGTCTGGGTCTATTTTTAATGCTTGAAATACAAAGTTCTGCCTCTATTTTGGCAGATGAACATTACACCAGATGTCAAAACAGATGTGTGTACAAGTTAATGATGGCACTTGCCACAGTCAATTTTAGCCTTCTATAACTTATGCACGTAGAGACCAATGCTTGTTATGTTGAACAGAGACATTCAGAGAATGGTAAATACTGTGTTCCTGTCTGCTTTTAAAGATTAGTGAGATTCTGATCTGTATGATCTATATCTTTGAGAAACATCGAAGTTGGGGACTTAAATCTCACCCTCAACTTGCAAAGACATAAATGGTCCTTAACTTGCAGATTTTTGTACTTTAGAGAAGATTTGACTTAACACTATAAACTTCTTAAACCACTGAAGAAGTTTTGGGTGAATGTAGGAAGAGTGATATTTACTTTTATAACCTACCTCCTCCACTAACCACTCTGGTTACATTTTTTACATGTATTCTTTTCAGGTTTAGATCTTTACCAAGAAAGAGAGGAAGAGTGATAGAAAAGGAACATGCTGTGGCATTTCAGGACTAATTCTTCCCTGTTTGTGGCATGTCCTTTGTCAGATGCACAGTGATGACAGAATATTTTCTGCTTACATCAAATTCCTATCAGTGAGAGAAGAATGAGTGATGCAGCCCCATTACTCAATTTAACGGTAGATTTAAAATACTCCAGACTTCAGCATGCCTTACATCCAGGGGTCAGGACTGATCTGCTTTCAAAACAAAGATTTCTTTTTTCATAGAGATGTTTTTGGAGATAAACATCTTTCTTTGCCATGATACTGTTGGGAATTCAAATTTGTTTCCAGTTGTTTATAAATGCTCCAGGTAGGTAATGACTGTTGTAGACAAAGCTGCACCTGCTTTGTCGATACAGTTCCATGTAATAGCCATGAAAATACTTTGTGGCAATCCACCATTTCATCTTTCTGTAAAATTACAACGAATTTACAATCACTCAAGCATGAAAATCTCTTTTTTCAGGGCCTCCTTTTATAGTGATTTTTGTAAGAAAATAATCTGTGCTCTAAACAGGCCTGTTCATGAGTGAAAAGGTGTCAGTAAAAGATCGAATGGTTGTTAGAGACACCCAGAAGAATTCTTCCCAGCCTTATTAAAAAATAGAAAAACATTTTTTTGACTGCTTGGAAAAACAGATCAAACTGTGACTGCAGACAGAAGATCAAACAGATCCCAGGCAGCTCCTTCCCCTAAAGGAGTTAATCTGCCTTCTTTTATTAAAAAAGTTAAAAGCAAAAAGGCCTAATTCTTATCTACAGAGACTCATGGAGTGCTGGTGGGAAAGCAACACCAAGAAGTGGCACAGGAAGACACTCTTGCCCCTCTCTGCAAGCTCTGTGCTCCGTGCTGGCAGAGCAGGGGGTGGGAATGTCTCAGGTATGGCCTAGGAGAAGATGTGACCTGACTTGTTAGACCCCAGCACTTCTACCCTGGGTTCAAAGTGCCCACAGCATGTGGAGAGACGCTGAGCCATTAGAGTGGAGTGGATCAATCTGGGCTGCGCCTGCTGCATCCAGGGCACTGCTGTGGGCAAAAGCTGTCTTTGATGTCCAAATCTGGCATTAGCACTTGCACATCATAATGGCCAGGGTTGAACACGGCTTCAAGCCCTTGCCGGGCCAGTTTTGGCACCTCCTGTGAAAGGAGCACTCCAAGTTGTTCTTAAACAGGGAAGCTGTAGCTGCTGATCATCTTTCTATCCTTGCTGATCACCTTCAGTGTCCCTGTGGCCAGAGTCAGGAATTTTGGGAATTTATCCAATTTCCAAGCAGACACACAGCAGTCCAGCATTATCTTCCCCAGAGATCTCTTACCTCTAGACATGTCAAATTTAAGTATGTGAGACAGTAAGAAAACACCAGCTGCAGACCCCCTTATTAAAGATCCACAACTACCAGATTTTATTATTTTGGCTTGGGAATAGGTGCTTACTGGAAATGTAGGCTATAACTCAAGGGAGAAAATGAAAACAATCCTATTCTCTCCCCATCCCCATCTCCCTCTCCTTCTGCCTCCCCCCCTCCCCCCCATAAAAAAAAAAACAACAAGTCTTTTGCACTATTGCCAAGGTTCTGCTTAAAAGGGCTCCATGGTGCTATGAATTTGACTGTCAGCAGATAATTAGTAGATTTAATTACATGCAGAGAGCAAATATATCTGAGTGGCACATAAACAGAGTGAAATTCTGTGTCCCTGATATGGAAAACTGCCTGTGGATGTTATATTAGGAGGCGGATACTGAGTCAGGAAGGGTTGCAATTGGAAAATGAGGACAGTGGAGAAAACAGGGTGTTGAAATGCTACCCAAAGAGGAAGAGGAAAGGAGTTCAGCTTTCACTGACAAAAAAACCAAAATGCTAAAAAAGTTAAATTGTAAGAGGAGGAAGAGGAATCTATGCCCCTTGAAGAGCTCTAAATGCTGAAGTTTTTTAGGAGTGTAAAGAGGGATGGGATTTGTCAGAGCAGAAAAACATGGGATTGGGGAGATACGCTCAGAACTCTCTTATATATACTGGGCCTTTAAAAGCAGTGAAGACCTCTTTGTTCTCCCCTTTTTTCTGCCTGATCTGTCTTTTTGACGAAGTAATATATCACATATTCATTAAACCCTATTAAAAATAGCTTGAAGATTAAGGACGTCAAAAAGGTGTAGCTGTAATTAACTTTATGGCCATATAAAAGATGTAAGAAAATAATACATCAAATTAGAGAAACTGGAGGGAAAAAAAAAAGGCACAGGTTGAAGAAGATTTTTCTACTTCATTAGTGACACAATTTCAACATAGAAATGTTTTTAAATCTTCCTAAGATTAAAATCTGGTTCTTCCCTGTATCTTCACAGGCTGAATTTTCTGGAAAATTACTTATAAAGAGATGACAAATGAACAGCACCTAAAGCCTACAGTAAATAAACATTTGCCAGTGATGCTACAGCACGTTAGATTTACTTTTTTCAAAGTAAAGCTTTGGAAAACACTTCAGCTGTTAAGTCAGAGTATAAAAAAAGTTAAACAGTTTAAAGTCTTGAGAAAGCATCTGTTAAACTCTATAAAGCAGAATTTGTATGTTAGATGTTATTTTAAAAAAATTTGTGCAGGAGGGAAACACCTTAAACAATTACTCTGCTATAATCAATGGTTATTTCAATCTCACATAAGTCATTTTGCTTTCAATTTAGCTCTTGGAATGGTGTTTCTACAGGTTGGGCAGCTGTACTCTGGGAAAATGTATGTGAATTGTCCAGACACTGAGGTTTTCAAGAGCTACTGTTCCCAAATACTAGTGACATTTCAGCTGTCAGTTATCATTATACATTCTGGAAATCCATTCCCTATTTTTAAGGTGTTTCCAAGTAGTGAAGTCCAAGAATAATTCATTATGGTCTGTTTGCTTTCCAGGTTTTGCTAATTTTTTTTTCTTCTCTCTCGTAAATTATTGGTCCTCCAGATTTCAGTTTGGAAACAAACACATTCTGTTACCTTAGAAACTTGCAAAGATATTTTTATGCTTGTGGTTGTGCTTGTTACAAACATCTAAAAAATCCCAAGATTTGATTCATAAATATGTATATTGTGGGGAGGATAATAAGCATCTTTATAAACACACATACATGCGGAAATATATATTTAGAATTGAGTTTGAGGATATTTCTGTTCTGGGGGAGGAAGCAGCCAATTTTTTTTATTATAAATTCCCATTCCCCACTTAAAATGTAGCCTCTGAGATAATAGGTTAGAAATGGATTTCTCTTAAGAGAAATATCACATAGTGATAGGACTTAAAGATTTTAGTCTTTGAAAAAACATCAGATGTCCATTTTAAAAAGGCGATAAAAGGATAAAAGGCGAGTTGACACAATCCAGGCAGGTGCAATGAAAAAATAATGTCCCATGCTGTTGTAAAAGGAAAACAAGAGAAAAAGCCCCAAAAACTCAACATGGAGAGAAGAGAGAGATTTTATCAATTTCCTGCCCTTTCATTATGGATTTAATGTGAAGAACATGTCAACAGGCAAAATATTTTTTTGCAAGCAAAGTAAATTCCCAATCATTTAAATTAATAGGGAGAATTTTAAGTAGAGGATGAAATTGTCTAGCTTCAGAAGACCTTTTGTATGTGTTCACTATTTATGACAATGGATATAGTGCAGGAAAGGAACACAAGGCCAAGAGAAAATCATTTCCTTTGTATGCTTTTCACACAAAATGTAGTACTTCCCTGAAAGGATAAATGAGCCCCTCTACATGTGTGAAAAATGAGTGTACAGATGCACTTAGTGTATCTGAAACGATCACACATGGTTTGAATGGCAATACAGGAAAAGAAAGGACCAGGGGGGAAAAAAAGAAAACTCATTTTAAGGAACTGTATTCTGGCTGTTTTGAATAAAATAATCACTCAGCCTAAGAAAGCAAGAATCATGTATTAAAGCCAGCCAAATGAGACCATTTTAAAGACAATTTAGGAATCTGATCATTTCTGCCATCAGAAATCAGTGCAGTGAGACGCTTGGACCTTTCTCTGCTGTTCTAAAGGCTCCCCTGAATATGTATTTTGGCTGCCAGTGAGCTGGGCTATTTCCTTTTTCTATTAATGTTGAATGGCAAGTGCCAACACAAAGAGGTGTCAGCACTAACAGAGGCGAGGTACAAGCTCTCATTGCTAAATGACAGCAGGCTTCACAGCCCTGGCTGGTGCTTCTTTCACCTTGTAACTCAAACCTCCTGAGACTTGGATGACAGCCTTCTTTTGATAGCTGGGGAGAGCACTGACACCTCCTATGCATTAATACACTCATCTATTGTGCTTAACACATGGCGTGTTCATTTTCTCCTAGCACTGGCTCTCCTGACTGGGAAGCAGATGTTGCAAAGGAAGGTTTGGGAACAGTAGCAAGTGACACATATTTTGCTGGCGTGGAACAGCAATGCTCCCAAAAGCAGTCTGAAGAAGAAGTTGTAGCCAGATGCAATACATGACAGCTCATAGAGAGTGTGACGTAGTCAGAATATCTCCCTGACCTTGAGGAGAAGAGATAATGTTGGGGTTTGTGGTCAAAACATAAAGCAGTGGTACTGAGTCTCATTTCCACCAACAGTGGTGTGTTGTGGTACAACGCAGCATTTCCAGAGGAAGATTTCTCTTTAAGTCTGTGGAAATTTGTGTGAGATGTAGAGAGGGCTGGATTTAGCAGGGACAGTGAGAACCAGTGTGTGTTTTTGGGCTGTGAAGGCTGCCAGGCTGGCATTTGTATTTTGCCTTGGGGCTTTGTGCAAAATCTGCAATTTGAACTTCTCAGAAGAAGTTGTTCGGTCTCTTCAGATGTTTGGGACCCTGGTCTGGGATAAACATCTGTTGCTCCATTCCTCTCCTGTTATGCTGATGTTATTTCAGTGACAAATAGGCTGTTATCAGCTCTAGTGGCAATAAATCAGCTTTTGATCAGGCGGAGTGGGAAATGCAGGTTCAGCAAAGAGCAGCAGAGCAATGGGGCATTATTTCTCCCTGCTTCTACATCAAATGTCCTATTCAATAAAAGAAAAGGAGCTATCTTGCCCTAGCAATGTGTGTTGTTTGGGAATGCAGGAGTCCGCTCCAAGGTTGAAGATCCCAAGATCAAAGCCTGTTAAACCATGCTACATCAACATAACTCTTAACTTTTTCAAGGAAAACTCAACCTGAAGATGGGGTTATTGTTCATTGTCTCACTCACTACCAGCTGCTTTTGTCAGTTTGCTGCATTGAACTAGAGAGAATTTTGACTTTCCCACAAGTTTAATTTCCAGGGATTTCTCCTGATCTCTACACACATTCCTGGGGCTATGCCTATCTCCCCCTAGTAATGACGTGCAATGATAGGCACACTCACAAAGTGCAAGGAGCTCAGAATTCAAAGGGAAGAAAGTAGATCTGCTGTTCACCCCTGCTCCCTCTCCACTCCCTAGCAGTGCTTAATTCCAGCAGCTCAGCAAAGAATGCAACATCAATGACTTCAATGGTTACAGGTCTCTGGTGCACATCCTGTCTCAGCTCTTGCAGTTTCATGCCCAGAAGTCCTGATTTATTCTGAAACTAAGGTTTTGGATATTGGTGTTATTAGTAAAATCATTTCAGTAAAATTTAATAAAATACTAATATGTGTTGGTTTTCGTGTAATATTTTAACATAGATTTTGATTGTAAATAACAGGAGAGCTTCTCTTTTAAAAAAATCCATTATCCACAGTCACTGTCCTTGTAAAAAAATAAATTACCAAACATGCTATTCACTGCAGTCTAGCAGAGTTAGAATAATCTTCCAACAAAGAATGTAATTTATTTGAAAATAAAATAAACAAGTCACAGACATGTAAAAGATTCAGTAGCAATTTCAGCAGGAAAGACAAAGCACATAATTTCAGCTTTCATGTACCATTCTGATAATGCTAAAATCTTTTCTTTGAATGATTTCATGCAGATGAATGTATGAAAGGATAATTAGACAAATGGTTTGACAGACTTGAAAACATTTTGGTCATCCTAATCCAAGATATGACATTTTAACTTTGAAGAAAAAAAATATCATTTTGGCTTCTTTCTCTCATTTGGGATAACAATAGCATTTGGAGGCTAGAATTCTTTGCAGAATGAAAATGTGACTCCCTAATCAGCTCTGATTTTCAAAGGCAAAGTAAATAGTAATTAACTTAATTTAGAGCACAAAATTACTGCTAAATGCATGGAAAATCTTACTCCTGACAATGTTGACTGATAGGCAAAAATGTGGTGGAATATCTGGTGACAGGAGTTTCTAAAATGGGTTTTAAGAAACATATTAGTGAATCCAGATACAGTTAATTTTCTCCTAGATTAAAGAGGACAATCTATTTGACCTCTGGAACACCTTGCTTTTTTTCATTTCTGTGACTAACCATTGTCACTGCCACAACTGTTGTATGACAAAATCAGGTTAGAAGGGAAGTATATGTATGTGAGAACAAAAGCAATTTTAAAGGTTCAGGAAAGTGATTTAATGACTTCTTTGGGCATATTTTTCCATTATGCAATCAAATTCACCGGAGGTTTTTTGTTTGGGTTGGGACTTTTTTTAATTTTTTTTGCTTTTTTGCTTGTTTTGGTTTGGTTTGGTTTTGGTTGGCTTTTATTCTTGCAATCAGTTAAAGAGCAAGAGAGCAAGGAAAGCTAGCAGATTTACAGCATTGCTTTCCTGGTTAGACATCTGTGTTCCAGCCTCTTTCACATTCAGGATATTGATATTGGTAAAATTGATAATGAATTATGCTCCTTGAGGCTGTGGTTAATTGAATTGTCCACTCTTGTCTTTAGCACAGGCAGCTGGGGATTTCAACTACTTAAATTGTTGACTCCTACTTTGAAAAATTCTGCTGCATGATAGTCATGCAACTCATATGACAAAGATCCAGCATTATTTCAAGCTGTTAACCATTCAGATGGGTGAAAAAGATTTTAAAAATAATTAAAAGCATTTTTAAAATACAATCTCTTTGTGGAATGTAGAATGCCATAAAAGCAAATCAGGTTTTTCTCAACCTGTGTTTCTGGGGAAGTAGTGCTAAAAAGTGCATTGTCTCCTCTTATCTGGCATTCAGAAAGTTCTTGGATCTTTAGGAGCTATTGTAAAGCAGTCAGGAGGGCATTAGGTGTATTTATGTTCACACCTTTCCTTGGGAGCAATATGATGGAAATTCAAGAGCAGCTGGTGTGAGGCTGCTGTGACTGAAGCACACTCAGGACTAAGTATGTCTGACAGCCATTCTTGGTGAAAAGTTTTTCCTTCTCCTCTCCTGTGAGAGTCACAGCATTCCTCTGAAGGAAGAAGTGCTCCTAAACACATGGGAGAACAGGTAGCAACTGGTGCACCTCTTCTGCCTGCTCCAAAAGTAACTATACAAAACCAAGGCAAGCAAAAAGAGAAGTCACTTTCACAGCTTACCCTATTTAAACCTCATCAGTTGCAATAATACCAAGCAACTTACAGGAATTCTTCTCAAGAGCTAAAGTACAACTAAAATGGACAAAGAAAAGACAAAAATGTGATGCCTCCCTCTGGAGTTCACAGTCAAGGTAATGAAATGCAGAAAGATTGGGAAGCACAGGAGAGCGGTGAGGCAGCATCGCTGGCTATAATCAAACCAGGCCATCAAAGTGACACTTTTTTTACCTGACAGTGGTTGGTTATGCAGCACCAAGGCCTTTGCTGCTCCTCACACTGCCCCAACAGTGAGCAGAATGGGGGTGAGCAAGGAGCTCGGAGGTGGCACAGCTGGGACAGTGGACCCTGAGTGACCAAAGGGACATTCCAGACCACACAGCCTCGTGCTGAGCAGTAAGAGCTGAGAAGGTGAAGCAATGAAGAAGTTGAAGTGATGGCACTTGCCTTCCCAAGTACCTGTCATGCAGTAGGGAACCCTTCTTTCCCAGACATCATGGATACCTGCCTGTCCATGGGACGTGGGGAATGAATTCTTTGTTTTGTTTTATTCGTGTCCACAGCTTTTGCTTTACTTTCTAAACTGTTTATCTGAGCACAGGAGGGGTTTTTGCACTTTCACCCCCGTGATTCCCTTCTGCATTCCATTGGGGGGAGTGAACAAACAGCCATGTGGATTTAAATCAGCAGCGTCCTAGATGCATTTGAGGATTTTGAGGTTTTTTTAAAGAAACGGAAGTCAGGCTCTTCAAAACTCTTTAAATAATTCACACTTTTCAAGGACATTCTAGTCAGAATGAAATACTATACATGTAGAAAATTATCCTTAAAAAATGGAATAAAGTATGAAAACCAAGGTTTATACCACTTATTTTAAAGTTGCAGATTATAGGAATAGGAATAGGAATAGGAATAGGAATAGGAATAGGAATAGGAATAGGAATTTCCTTTCTGACCCTCATTTGGTCATTGATCAGACAAGGAATAGGAGAGTTTTCTTTCATAACTTCAGTAACTTTCAATAAAAATAAGATTTTCAAACAAAGTCCAATTTGTACTAAGTAGATTTATCATTGTCCAAAATGAATTTACTACAAAACAAAGTAGTACGTTTTTCCCACCAGAACATAAATACCACTCTGAAAAATGCAAAATTACAGCGCTGTCAACTTTTAAAGCAAGCATATATAATAAGTAGAGATGCCATATTCTGTGATATTTCAGTTCTCATAGGGATTTTTATTTGACTAAGAAAGACTTATTTAGATCTATTTTGCTGTTGCTGCCTAGTCTCTTGACATAATTAAATTGTTCAATTCCGTGTTTTACAAACTTGGAAATTTTTGCACTTCCACTTGTCTTGGGTAAAGTATGTTTTTCAGGAGTTTTGTCCCCATTCATCTCTCACTGACAGTGTTTCTAGGGCAGAGAGCTAAGAGTGGGAATAGGGGGAGGTTTTGCCATCCCTGTGGTCAGGACCTCTAAGAACAAACTGAGCCCAAGTTACTGATCTGTTTTCTCTTTGTGGAGAGACCTCATGTTCTGTTTCTAAACTGTAAGTTTAGCTTAGGAGGAGGCAGCCTTACAAATGTGAGATCCAAATCTCCTATGGAAAAAAATGTCACAGAGACTGCATTTGTACTGCACCTGTATGTCACGTCTTACTACCTTATTCTACAGAGGTGGGAATACAGAGGAAGAAGGTGTAAGTGGTATGTGCTCCCTTTTCTGTACTTTGTGCATCCACAGTGACGGAGACAACCTGTCTCTGTCTTCATCCTGCTCATTCACATGCTGTTTGTCAGTTCTGTGCACAGACTTTCCCCAGCCCCCTTCTCTTTTAGCCATATGTGATGCTGGAATACTTCATCTGTTACATTTACTGCTGTATATATATATATGTGTGTGTGTGTGTGTTTGTGTGTGTGTGGGTATGTATGTATGCATGTGTATATATGTGTATATATACATATATACATATATATGTATGTATATGTATGTATGCATGTATGTATATGCACACACATCATCTTTTAAAACTGGAAACCTCTCCAGAAGTTTCTCAAAATAACTTGACTGGTTACCCAAATCAGCTGTGCTATCTACTTAACAAAGAATCCGTGTAACGAATTGATGGATAAACAATTTTAGATTTTAGCAACTGAACCTTCTACTTTTGGTTTTGCTTTACAGGTTTTGCTGGTAACAGTTTTATGTTAATAAACTTCAATCAGAAAATAAAATGGCAACTGGTTCACTGTTTTCAGTAAGGGTGGAAAATTGGACAGAATTTCTATACTGAATCAAGGCTACTGAACAAAAACTCAGTGTCTGTATGTACCAAAGTTAGTCTTAAAATGTATGTTCACTATGTTGTCTGTAGAGATAGGGACTATCAAAGGTCCTTGCCATAAGCTTGGACCCAAACATCCTCCTGAGTGCAAAGAATATGAAGAGTTAAACACTTCTCAAAACACTACACACAGAGCACAACACTCTGCAAAGAGTATTGACGGTCAAATGACAACTTTAAGCTTCCTGGTGCCAAAAAATTAAAAATACAACACCTTTGATGCATAGTTTGCTTGAGTAATTTTAAAGAGAAGAAAATGCAGGAAAGTTTTACTTTCGAGTGACAGAAAGCCTACCTTTATTTGTTCATTGTAGACCCTCACTGAATTCTGTCTTTATCACTGTTCCCTCCCAGAACATTTAAACTTATTTCTGCATGGCTCTGCATATGCAAGAGATGTAAATGCAAAAAGGAAGCCTTTAAAAACTATCTCCCAAAATATGCTCTGAGTTCCTTAGCACATTCCTGGAATCTCAGTGCTAACTTCATTTCAGCAGTTTTCAAATATATCTTCACAAATTTCAAGTAAGAGAAACTGAAAGGCTTCCTCTCACACATATTACTGATTCTCAATCCTCCCCTATGGATTAACATTTTTTTCATATGTCTAAAACACTTATTGACTGGGCAGAGACAAACTATTCATTGCCTCATGGCATAAATTTTTCATTGAGAAGGAAACACGTTTAAGCACTTCAAAATTCATTAAATAATTAATGTGTTTCAACAGCACAAAAAAAACCCAGAACTAATTACCAATATCTGCCCAGTGAACTTTAAACACTTCAGCTTATTCTATAAGGGCTAATAATTATCTTACAGAAGCCTAGCACCTACCTGCAAATAAGCTAAGATACAACTGTGAATAGTTTCAAGGCTTAACTCTTATGTTCAAGCAGTGACTACTCCTACTATCTCAGGATTCTCCTGCATCCAGAAATAGCAGTTTGGGATTTATAATCACCTGGCACTGCTGCCAGGTTTTTTGGTCTCCAGGAGAAAAAGTCAGATCCAATGTACCTGAAAGAGTTTTACTAAACTCACTCAGACACAGTAGAAACTGAAAGTGACCACCAGAACCCAGCATAGATCCATCTATGCAGAAAAGGAGCATCTGCAAGTCTAGGAGGAAGAAGAAAGTGTGGAGAAAATTGTGCAGGAAGGGCAGAGAAATCTTCTCAGGTCATTATCCACGGAAAATATTTTTTATTGCCAGCACAAAGCAGGGATGTGTTAAGGTTTTGGTACCAGGCTCATATTTCTTGCCAATATCAGAGTTTTTAATCAATGAATCCCAGGGAAAATGAGTAAGAAATTCTCCTTTCAAAGAGACATAGCAGACTGGGTTTGAATTTTCAAACCCAGGAGTGAATGCTGAAATGTATGCAATGGGTGACTGCTTATAGCTTTTTCTATAAAGAAATCTTGCATGATGGCAGATGCTTCAGGCACTTGATATAACTCTCCCATTGGTTTGTGGAGAATTTTTCTCTAAGGAGATTAAAGGTGTGGAAAAACTAAAAAGATACATTATTTCATTTGTATAAAAATATTGTTTTAAATATGGTGCTTAATGCAGCCCAGAAAGAAAACTTGTTTTGCACCAGTCCACCTTGCCACCATCAATAAAAGCCAGGTCATGACTAACCTGCTGTACTACAGCTCCTTGGGCTTGGATTTTGTGTTTGGGAGAAAGTGGTGGGAGCAATTACCTAGTGATCTATGAGAGCAAAAATGTTTGAAGTCATGGGTACCTGACTTTCCACTATCTCTCCACCCCATATAGTCGTTTAGAGTAGCATAATTTTCAAGGAGGTTATATTTTATGTATCATCTCTGATGGGGTGTTTAGTGTGAGCCAACTGACTATCCAGTGCCTCCTGTAAATAAAGAAGTATTATGAGATGTGGCAGACACATGAGCACTGTTTGGACAGGATGCTACAGACCTGTTAACTATCTCAAGGTAATTAAGTCAAGGGACCATGAGGAAAATACCTTCTAAAATGCCTTGAGGAAAAAGTTGTCACGTTTCTGTTTCTTCTCCAAGGTAAATTTATTTTTTTCTTTTTCTGGTCCACCTAAGCAACAGCTGCAGCAACAAGATCTGCAGAGACAAGCACAGGAATTTTCACTGCATTGACAATCATGGCACTGGGCTTTAAACTCCTCCAGAGAATCCACACCACCACAGATGGGATAAATGGCCTTGGTTTGTCTCTCAGAAGAGCAAGGAGGAGACAGAAGGGACTTTTCTCAGGAACTGCACCCATCATCACAGTTCCTTTTCAAATAAATCTGGACTGCAGCAGGATTGATAGTGTCCCTGAGAGCTCAAGGAATCAATACAGGCAGCAGGAAAAGGCAAAGGCAAACTGCTGTAGCTTCTTAAATGAGAATTGATTTTTATCCATTGTCCATTCCCATGGCAAAGGAACAAGCTTATCACTTCAAACCAAGAATAGAAGGGAGACTAATTCTCTGTCTCAGGAAAGGACAGGAGCTCAGTAGAGGTCACTTAGATCAACACTGTATTAAAGAAATCTTTTTTTACTTGACTTCCTGACAAAGCAAGTGGACTTGGTCTACTCAGCTGTCTGTCTTTCCTTCAACTTTGTTGCATGAGGCTGCAAGAAAACCAGGGTACACTGCCAAGGGAAAAAAAAACCCAAACATGTTCATGCATTCCTCAGGAATAAAGGAAGTTCACAACATCTTGCAGGCAGAGAACTCTGCCTCTCCTGGGAGAAGCCCTGGAAGCACCAACAGCTCCATGTTTGGCACCAGCCAACACCATGGGTATCAGGGTTCTGTGGGTTCCCAGATACCCCACCTTGATACTGCATCAGCACTCCTCTGAAAGATGATTCCTCAGCCAGCTCCCTCTGACTGCTTCTACCATATGATAAGCAGCCTAGATGGGGTAAGAAAAAAGTTTTACTTCTTCAGGGCAGAAAGATGAAGCACAAGCAAGAAACACACCCTTTCATTTGTGCCTTTGAGTAAGCTCCACACAGCCCTAAAAATCATTGTATTCTCCCATAATTGCACACCAACTGTTACAATTAAAACAAAAACTATCAGTCCAGCTTTGCTGGTGTACAACTAACGATGCTTTGTGTCTCTAATGCCTTCTGCACTAGGAAAAATATATTCAGACACACATATATTTACATACAAATTTATTCACAAGGGTGTTTCACAAGCATGGAAAGGAGCAGATTTCACTACAACAGAAGATATACAGCACAAAAATATCTTGTTTATCTCCACTGCACTTCATCTGTGGTGTGGTGTGTGCAGAGATGCAGGTGGTCCAAGCTATACTGATATGGAACTGAGGCCAGGCAGAAGCTTAATGACATTCATGAGCCTGCTAAATTTGTGTCAGTTCAAAACCCATCAGAGAAGTCATCTGAAGCCCAGAAAAACAAGTGGTGTTCATTTATAGTCCACGTGCTGGTGTGCTTCTCTCCTACCATAGTGGCATCAATCTTTAGGTGTCGTGAAACTGGGGGGCCTCGTTCCTGAAGAGACAATGCAAGAAAAGTGAAGGAGAAGGGCACTCTTTCTGTACAGCAACATGCAGTAAATACATAGAGCTGTATGTGTTGTGTGTGGCTTTCAGACTGGATGCAGAAAACACTTGTTGGGGAGGACAGAAGACACTGCTCTAGTGAAGAGGATTTTAAAAAATTTTCAGTGATGGTGGTGTGATTTGTAACACACCTTCAGCCCCACTCTCCTTATTCATGGCCCTCAATTCCTTGGTCTTTCAGTTGGGGGCAGCCAGCACGTTCAGTGTGAGTACTCTGAAGTCTTCCTTTGGAGCTCCCAAATGCCTTTTCTTTAGCTTTCTGAGTTTGTTAAATTTTAAAGAAAAGAAAATATGCCAGTGTAAACTGTTCCTTCTCTTAAATCTCCTCTCATTAAAAGGGGTGGCTAAGCATGTATTAAGAATCTCAAATGTTTTATGACCCCTTCCTTTGGCAAAGAAGCATGTAGATATTACTGTGGATTTTGGTGAGGGGGTTGTTTTTGGGGGAGACGAATGAAAAAAAGAAATTCTCCTAGAAAGCATGTTTCATCAGTACCCATGACAGGGAGAAAAGTATTTTGGATGGGAGATAAATCTGTCAAGAAGCTGTCACAACTGACAGACCTTTTTGTTGATGTTATTCTGTCTAGTTTGGTATCATCTTGTCACAAGAGTGTTTCTCTCATAGTTGTTTACAAAAAGGTTTTCTGTCCTATAAAATAATTAGAAGCAATCACAGTCTAGCTTTGTGACTGGAGGTAAGGAGGAGGATCCAAAACACAGCTTTCATGACAGAAGGAGAAGAAGATAATTAAAATTAATTATAAAAGTTCTGGATTAATTCTACAACTTGATTGTTCTTCCCATATCACAGAAGTGGTATGGACCCAGCAGTTTTGGTCACAGTCTTTTCTTTGCATTTGCTCAATGAACTAACACAATGTCACATAATTGGCAGATTTGATTACATGATGATGATAATTGATATATTCGGTGCAAACAGTTCATAAACTGCCAGAAAATCAACCAATTCATTAAAAATCAACATGCCTGCCCCCAGAGATCAAGACACTGGGTTATGTTGACTAAGATAAACACAACTAGTAATTTGATTAGACAACCTATTATATAGAATTAAAGGGGGAAAAAAAAAGAGAAGTGGCTTCAAATGAGGCATACATATTCAAAGCCAGGAGGAAGAATTTTCATCAGTTAAGCTTAACTGAAAGATAAATGATACTCCTTTGAAGTATGGGATCACAACAAGACATTTCAACTCAGGGGAAAGATTTAAAGGTTTTATGGGCATGGTACCACACAGTCCCTGACTGGAGATTTCTTTGTTAGCAACAAGAAGTACCTCAATTAATTCCAAACATTTGTAGAGGATGATGAAGTGCCACTGTATTTTATTGTTTTTTGCAACCTTTGTGGAATATGAGTGCTCAGGTGTCACCTCTGGTAAACACAGATGGGGCTGGGGGATTAACCAAATTCAAGATTAAGGTGTCCTACACTGCTCACGGTGCTGGTGCCAGTGTTTGTAAGGAATCAGCTTAGCAGGCTCTTGGCAGAATTGCGCACGGCAGTAGGATCTTGCCCAATGCATTGCTCATTAAATCTCATGTTTAAGCCCAAATGTGTGTTCAGTACCATCAAGGGGTACGATTAAAATCCACTAAAATATAAAATAAAAAGCTGACACTGTGGGGGTCAATGAAAATGTATTTGTCATGGTCCTAAGTATATACACAGGAAGTTGCAAAGGAATCGTCTGCATCACTTCACACACATCTAAAGCCACTTTCACACCAGTGAGAGCTACTGCATGAAGGACACATTACAGGTATGGATGGATGCCATGCTTTCTTCTCACACCTTAGACAAATTGCTGACCTGAATGTATGCCAGCACTCTGTGAGCAGCATTTTTCTTCTGGAGTTGTTCTAAGTCTGTTCTGTAAATAGGGAAACACATCAGTTACTCCAAGGGAGGGGAAGAGGTTGTGCTCTATACCAAAGGGTGCCAGGTATGAATGGTGTTATTTTCTCACTTACAAACTTCCTAGAATTTAAAATAAGTTTTGAACACACTTTTGATGTGGGATAGAGGTCTACTTACTTACCAGGGTCAAAGGTTTGACACCTGATTGTGCAGCTGTTTGACTCATTCCCCCTTTTGCTTTAAGTACATTCTGAATTAAAATATTCTATCACTTGTTTTGTGCGTGAGCTGAGAATTTTGATCTAATATGCAGTGAAAGCCTCTGACTGACCTATCAAGTTAATTACTCCTGAAATACTGACGTCAGGGGAGGCAGTCCCTGGCACTGCAAGGATAATGGTCACCACCTTGAAAAGCCAGGAGCAGTGTTTGAGTGGGGATTGGTGTCTTTTCTTTTTTTAGAACCTTCTGGTTAGCTCTGGTGGCTCTGAGAATGCAAAGAAGCACCGGTTTGCTTAGAAATTTTATATATGAAGACAAATTAATGTACATTGCAACTGAGAGAAATGAAAACTTGGGCAAAGTTATATAAAAAAGAGGATAGGGATATTGAAGAAATCAGAATCACATGCAAAACACCAAATTTTTTCTCCAAAAACCAGAAATTTTTTCCTTCAGAACAAGCATTTGGTTCATTTATCACTCCCCCCTAGCTCTTTTTACATTAAAATTCTTTCCACATAGCTAAATTAATAAAGACAAAAATCCGTTTTATGACAATTGTCAGAAATCAGAACTGACACATCATATATATGTTTTCCAGATTTAAACCTGTATGTGCTTCGAGCTTCCTTGATCCAGTTATTTATAGTACTTACAAATCAGGTCAATATATAACTTATATTTGGCTGGACAGCTAACAGCTGCTTAGAAAATAAAGATTTATACTGTCTTACCCTTTCAGCATTCCCAACAATAAATTATTCTCTTTATGACAATTCAGAAACCACTGAGAAGACAGGTTATCACAAATTTCAGTCCACTTACAGAAATTTAACTCTCTTTGTATGTTCAGTTGTTTTTAAATTGTACAGTCTAAGTGATAGGGTTCAGCAAAAGAGGGAATGTTTCAATACAAATAAATCAGGAAAAGTAAAAGTTACAAATACAATTTTGGAACTAGAATTTCTGTAGTTTCTGAAAAGAACTCCCTCCCTGATTCTAGTAGCATTTATGCATGATGTGGAGCATCTTTTCCAGACGTGATTAATGGTCTTTTAAATTTGCATCTGTGTGACTTTCTGTGAATAGCTTGGGCACAGCTGGAAAAAATATCAGTTGTCAATGTTCCCCCTGACCCTAAATACAAATGTGCAACAGCTATTCATGAAAGGATAAGAAAATATGGATCATCCCTAGAATTTGTGTATGACATAGTTTTGTTCTTATCAGAAAGTGCAAAGATTCCTACAGCACAGAAAAAAGGATGAAAGCACTTTCCACTGGAGCTCTACCTTTACCAATTTGGCTTCTGTGGAGTGAAGAGGAAGCAAGGGTCTAGCAGACTGCTTTTCTCTTCTCTTCCCTCCATCTAGATGTATTTGAGGCTTACCTCCTTGTCAATCTCTTGTCATCCCTTGACATCTTTGTTCTTGAAAACTACAGCTGAAGTTAATTAACTAGCAACACTGATAACATTATTATCATTTTTCCTACTGTTTAACACCTGCATTGACACATAAGCAAGAGCTATATTGTTCAGGACAGTGCACAGATACTCCAAAAGATGGTATTTTCTTCAAAACATGTATGAGGATGAAAAAGGAGAGGTATGCACAACATTTATCATTTAGCCAGCATGTAGGGCAATTTAACCTATTAAAATGGAAATCATATGATAACTCTCACATTATGACAGAAAGGGTCACAGGTCAGGACTTGAAAATACTAATTCAGAAAGAATATGAGTCTTGCAGACCAGGAGCTTCCACAGAAGCTGAGAGAAGCTTTTATAGAATGTAATCTTTGTCAGTGTTCTGGAGGGCATTTGGGACTCGATCAGTGAGCTTCTGTCTCCCACCCAGACACATACTGGGGGGAGAGAAACACAGCTTGTGCCTCAACAAGTACTTTCAAGGCAGGTGATAGTACAGGTGGTGGAATTCTTCCATTTTAAATGCCATTTTAAACTTCTGATCAGGCAGTGAGACTGCATTCCTCCATCTGATCCCTAACTAGTGAGCTGCTAGACTCCTAGTGCTCCATCATCTCTGTGAGGATCTCTGTGTTATGATCTCTGAATTATTATCAGGAGTGCAGTAATCAAGTGATGCCTTTCTTTAGGAAGGGCAGAGTAAAGAGCAATGTAGGAAGTGTTTTTGTAAAATGATCAGGAGTTCATTCTGATCCTGCATATGGTAAATACAGAATCTTACAACCAAGTCATCAAAAAAAAAACCAAAAATAAGAATATGCTTCTTCAGTGTGTTGTTACCTTTCTAACAAGATTTTATTTGCACTTCCTCGTGTATTGATTTGAGTAGCATAAAAGTATAAAAACACAAGAGTGAATGAAACTCATAAAGTCCTACAGCATTAGTATCTTTTAAGTTTCCTGATACACATTAATGTTTAACTGTAAGATCTTTCAGTTATTTTTAAGCATTCCTTGTACTTACATCCATGCATATCTTTCTCTGCAGTTCTTCACCTTCCAGGAAGAAAAAAATAAATTAACATTTTCCATTCAGTCTGTGTTGTTATAATAAATAATAACAAATTTAAGACCCAGGGACTTGTAGCACAGGAAATGAAAAGCAACTTACCCTGCAAGTTTGGATCATTCCTTGCAGTTAGCAGAGATAACTTAGGATTCTGGGTTCGGGTGTTTTTCTGCTTCTTCAGGACTCCCATTTAGGAGGACACTGAAGGGGTTTAGGATCTGTAAAGACAGCATTGATGACCTGATTTGAATCATAATAAGGATATAAATAAATATCTAAAAGATCCTGGTACCACTAATCATATTAGTGCAAAGGAAAGTTTTTACGGGAGGAGGCAGAGAATGATGCTACTGGAATTGATACTACTGGGATTTTATAAAGTTTGTGGACACAGAGATCCCATTTGTCCCCCATGTAGCTGTTATGGTCCTGCTTGGCAGGAGAGAGGAAGAATCATTCAGGTGTGAAGAGTAAAGAGGGTGCATTCCACATCCATGTCCAGTGCTGGAGCAGAGGAGTGTGCAGCTGACAGTCATCCTGCTCTTGGGATGATGACAGAGGGGAAGGGAATGGGAGAAAAAGAGAGAACTGGGCAGACTTCAACAGAAGGTGACACAAACACTGTAAACTTTTGAAAGTGTTGATACTCACTAATTTTGTTACTGCACAGAGTTGAAATCAAAACACAGATGTCAGATCTGTGTACTTACCATTACCACTGTCAAGGTTTTTAAATGCCTTTTTTTCCCCACTGGCTTTTCATTTGCAGGGGAGGACCAGAAAAAAGTCTCAGCCTCATGTCTGTCAAATCAGCACTTCCTCCCCTTCCCTGTGCAGCTTATCAATATCAATTCTGTCTCGTTATCTGTGTGCATTGCTTGAGATATGGTTTCAAATGGGGCCTCAGGTGCTGCCATAATGGTTTGATCTCCACAAGGAAGTCACCAGGAGCTGTATGAGGGCATTCATATGAAATCAAACAGCTTTTGTGCATGTGATGAAGATCTGAGAAGTGACTCTCCCCCCAGACAAATAACCAAGGCTGAGTGAGAAAGCACAATTACCACATATTTATGGACATAACAAAGGTCTCAAATAATTAAAAATACTGTAGACACACCTGCTCACAACACTGTGGATCACATACCAAATCAACACCAAGCTTCTGCACAAAATGCTCCCAAATTCCTCCAATATCTGCCAGGAGCCTCGTGGCTGATTCAGGGATTTTAACATATTTTGAAAGATGTTGTAACACAGAGATTATCCTCATACAAGCAGTTCTACAACAATCTGCTTCTGATGACTTGTACTTAAATATGCATGGGTTTTTCTTTTCCTATTTCATCCTCTTCTGCTTCCCTTCTTCCTACCATGACGCACAGTCTCAATTCAAAGTTCTGCAGGTAGTGCTGCCTGTAAACAAAGGATAGAGCCCTACATAATAATAACAGCACAACAAAGCTGCTTTAAGTGAGATGAAAAATTTCTACAGTAAACTGTTGGGAAATACTGATAACTCAAAATGAAAATGTCCTGCAGATAAATGCTATTTTCATTCAAATTCGCAGTTGATAGATATTATTAAGTCTTACTATCAGAATATTGACATGTTTCATTGCAAAAAAGTCCAAACTTTTGTCCTTACTGTTTTCTGATTAAATAACAGAATAAGACTATCAGTTTAGCAGCTCTGAACTTAGTGAAATGAGATTCTCTATGTGGCAGAAAGAAAAATTTCTGCATGTTTTGTTTACAAGTTATTCTGAGATTTTCATCCCAATTTAAGACAACATAGAAGTTTGAAATTTCAGTCACTCAGACAGCAATTTCTCCTTCCAGCCCCATGGAGATATCAGAGAAAGAAAACAAAGCACCACAGCCCTCAAAGGAAGGAAAAAAAAAAAAAAAAGAAGAAAAAAAGAGAAAATACAACTGTTGGTAACTACAAAAACAACTGACTGAGAAACAACTAGTAGCTTTTCTGAAGCACTGTGCAAATAAGAAACTTTGTGACAGTAATTTTCTTAAATGTAAATTTTGATGTATTACTTGATTTGGCAAGCATTACTGTGAGATTCTCAATGTAGCTGCTGAATCTCTGTGTTAATTTACTTTTTATTCTCTTAATGCATTGAATATTCCTATTTTAGAACTCACATAATTTTATCAAGGACCTTGTTTGCATGGTAAGCTTTGCATTCTCTTACATACAGAATTATGAAGCTGGCACTACCAGAGACAGTTACAGATGCAAATCTCACTATCAAACCTCTGCCCACAAGCATTTCCAAACAAGACAGCAGGGAGTAGTTTATTCCCATATCTGAAAGCAAAGGCTTGGTGGCTACAAGAAGCAAAAAGTTTTTTTTTCCTGGAGTTGAGTCTATAGTTGTTTATTCACACAGCCAGCCAATGAACCACAGAGAACTGACAGTCACTTGTTCAGTGAAGAATCCCCTGCTGAATGGAGAATTACTCCTCTATTTCATACTTATATTTCTGACAAAACATCTTTCATACTGAACTAAGTGTGAAGAACCAGAGAAATTCCTGGGAATGAGGGGCTTGAAGCTGTTAAAAAGAAACAAAACAGTGATAGTGGGTATAGACTGATGGCAGAAACTCTCCTCCAACTGCCTTCTTTTCATTGCCCACAAAACTGCATTAAGAATTTTAAGAATATATTCAAATTGCCCTATGAACTAGAAGATTTAGTGATTAAACCCTGGAGCTAATTGGGTTATTTAATCATCAATTTAGACTATTTCTAGTTTCAACTACAGGGCTGAGTAACTATTTTTGGATAAAGTTAGTGGAAGGAAAGGCAGGTAAATTGTCTTGCTAGACCTATGAGCTGGGTATGAGCCCCCAAGAACTAGTGCAAAATTTTTGACCCTGCTCTTAGCTTCTCAACAATATTAGAAATGTTATGTTTAGAATATCAGATAGAGAAAGCAAAGGCACAGAGGAAAGGGAGCACAGACACTCTGCTGAAAAGCAATAATCACAAATATCAGCATCATCTCATCTCCTGCAAGATGCCTGCCACCCTTCTCTCCCCAGTCCTTGCCAACACAAAGTCGTACCAGTGGATTCAGTTGTACCAGTAACCATGGAAAGCACACTGCCACAGCTCCCTCCTTTTATAAATAAACACATCTATGCAAAGTCACAACAAATTAGAAACTTCTTATTTCTGTTCATTGAGCTTGATGGAATCAATAGTCAGCAGGGAGTTGGCAATGGATTTATTAAGGCAGCTCTCAAGTCCTCAGTCATTGGAGTGAGAAGTCACCCACTGGCCTCATTTCCCTGTAAACAGGAAACTGGGCTAAAATAAATCTCTGTTCAAGTGAAAATAATGGATAATACTCACCTTACATTGCATTCTTCTGCCATCTAAAACAGCTGAGCTTTTCCCTAAATAATTAATGAAAGGCTGTTCAATGACCAATATCTGATAACTGTACTGTCTCATCTTGTGAAAAGAAACTGAAATAAAACCAGAGAAACATACCTTAGCATTTCACGCTTATTTTTTGCCTGTCTGAGGAACATAAATCCATTTAAGTAGATTTGCTTTTGATTGAAACCAGTGTGTTCCATCTGACACATTAGAAATTCAGATGTCTGCAAAGTAGGTGTTTGTCCTTTTCTCTTGATGTGCAAGTGTATAACACTAGAGCTTAATATTTATTAGATACATTCACTCAGTCTTCTGAGTCTGCAGTTCAGTGGATATGTCACATATTAACAGGGCTGGGAATAAAAGTCAAACACAGTACCAGATGTGAAATATGACAGTGCTGTAAAATGATAAAGGATAGATAGAACTTCTCACTTTATTACTATTGTAACAAACTTTTTTACTGAGGAAGCCACAAACAAATAGAAGAATCTATTGTGCTGGGCACCATTCAGGTTCTTAACTGGGGAATAAATCTTACCCCAAATATTTTTCAATCCATGGCCTTGTAGGAATGCTCTTGCTGACCTTATTCTTGGAGCAGCTCCACTGACAGCAGTGCTGTCACAATGATAAAGTTGTGCTTATATGCACTGCAGAATTGGAGCTTTAAAAGATGAAACAAGAGAAAGAGTCACAGCCTACAGGGATCTGTATTCCCCATCATATTTAATGGCTGGGAAACCAAGGCAGAGATTACTTTGGGCCACCACGGTCGGGGGTCATCATTAGCCCTGGCAATAACTGGCAGACTTTTTTTGGTATTTTTAGCAGGGTGACCAAAGGTCCAAATGGGCTTGGTAGAAAAAATGCTGCTTTGGTAATCTTATAAATTTTTTAATTATTTTTTAAAAAATTATATTTTGCATTAATACCTCATTAAATTTTATTCATAAAAGCAAATTAAGGCAATTCCTCGGCAGAAATGTGAGTACTTTTCTGGAAAGGTAATAATCCAAATGTTGTTCTCAATAACTAACAATAACTTGAAGTTGCTATTCCCACACCAACAGACTTTGGGATAATAAAAAAATAATCTAAATATAATAATTAATAACCTAAACCACTACACTATGAAATGTCAGCCACTCTCCAAATAGTCCAAAGGCACTTTTTTAACAGTTTAATAATAAAAGTACAATTTAAACTACATTAGAGAAACAGAGTAAATTACAAGTTTTGGTCTGAGTATGTAAATTACAGATTTGAAACACTGAAAATTAACTAGGGAAACAATGCAAACAACTGAATAGAACATTTGAATGGGTTGAGGAACTTGAGCTCTGGTCCCAGCTCACTGACGTATTTAATCTTCCTGTAGCACCTGAGTGAACAGCTCTTGACTTTAGAAAGTATTTTCTGAAACTTTCTGAAACATCACTGTGGTTTGAAGCAGGCATAAACAAAAATCAGTGTCTAGGAAAACCCAGAACCAAGATAAAACATCTGTGTTATCTTTTTCTTTTTTTTTTTTTTCTATAGTGGCATCTGATAACTAAGGACTGTTGGGTCCAGTAGAGTTGGTCTCCAAAATAGGAAGGCTTTAGTAGGAAATGTAAAGGGGCATCACTGAAAGGTCATAGTGGAATTCATGCCCATGAGAAGAGCAGGAAGGAACCATGAAAAGCCTTATTTAGACATAAGTGGGCATAAGATTTATGTTGCTTGAAACCACCCACCAGACTCAGTAGAAAAGGTTTTTGATGGAGCCCTTACTAAAAGAATGGTCAAGACACTTGTTGCATCAAAATGTCATATGGCAGCATGCAGGTCAGAGGAGGATATCTCCCCTGGTACCTGTCTCCTTCCAGGGATTCCCATGCCTTGCAGTGGGTGCAGAAGGTTCTGCCCCTCACATGACTCTTTCCCCAGTAATTGCAGGCATGGAGACATGATGGAGACAAAAAAAATTCAGAAAGCATGAATAGTGATCCTTTGTAACAGCTTTCACAGCCACACGTCCCGAGGAAACGACATTCCCTTGTCAGCTGGTGTTTGCATCTTGCAATTAGACTGACTGAAATTATCTCCATTAAAAGAACATGCAAATAGCACCAGGCATAAAGACAGGATGGTAGGGGAACGGAGGATTGCTCATTCTATCTGGAGATGAGTCTGAATGGCAGTGACAGAGAATTCCAGAAGTGGGAGGATTTGAATTAAATGAAAAGTGAAAATTAACAATCCAGTCAGAGTAGTGTCAATAGTGTTAAATAATTTCATATGCAGGTTTGGCTTATCCTAGTCTACCCCTAGTTTGCATGGACCCACTTAGGCTAAATCTAAAGGCCTGTCCCTGCACTGTGGAGTTACTGGAGACACAAGAACGTTCTCTGTTGCTGCCATTCTTCACTTCTCTCTGCATAGTGCAATGTCTTACATGTAGTTCAAGAATTATAGATTGGGTGCCAGTAAATGGGGAAAAAAATGGGTTCGAATAGAACATTTCTTTTATAAATGTGATTTCAGATGAAGGTATATTGCAAGCTGCCACACAACACATTCAGCAAGTACTGCTTTGCTATCATAAGACATCATTCTGCCTCCAGATTTGATTTGTGTGAGGAGGGAACCAGGAGAGTCCCTCCTAAATTACATTGCTGACTTATTTTGCCATTGAATTTTGGCATACGAAGGTTGCATCAATAAACAATGCTTAGTTGCATAACCTCTAAAAGGTTATGCAACTATTATGTCTCATTGCACAGAGCCTATTTCTTCCACCAGAGTTTATATTTATTCAAATTTTACAGTATCAATGTTTTGTCTTTTAAGGAAAATGTTCACAGTGCAGTCTCAGACGCTTTCTTTCACATTTCACATCAAGTTATGCTCTTATGGGAATAGTTATGCTTAGCATTTCCATTTCTTGGACTTCCTATCAAATACTTAGTACTTCATTCCAGTATGCCTTTGAAAACTAATACCTTGGCTTCTTAAATTGATTTACTCGGATCCTTTATAATTTGCACTGCACAATACTGGGGTCAAAAATGATAAAAACAGAACAGAGGGCTACTTTACTCGCCTTTTATTGAATGTGTGTGCTATATTATTTATTGTAAAGTCAAGCAACATTATAGAAACACAGGATGATAACACAGACTCATAGAATGGCTTGGATTGCAATAGATCTTAAATATCATCCAGTTCCAACCCCCAGCCATGGGCAGGCCCATGTCCCACTGGATGGGGCTGCTCAAAGCCCCATTCAACCCAGTCTTGAACACTCCAGGGATGGGACATCCACAGCTTCTCTGAGCAACCTGTGCCAGTGCCTCAGCACCCTCACAGGAAAGATTTTTTTTTCTAATATCTAATCTAAACCCCCACTTTCAGCTTGAGTCCATTGCACCATCCTCCTGTCACTTATAAAAAGTCACTCTTGATTTTTCTTGTAGGCTCCCTTCAGGCACTGGAAGGCTGCAGTTAGGTCCCCAAAGCTTTCTCTTCTCCAGAATGAACAGTTCCAATTATTTCAGCCTTTCTTTTCCATCTCTCTGACCATGTCTGTGTCCATTCTCTGGACTCACTCCCACAGCTCCATGTCCTTCCTGTGCTGGCACCCCAGAGCTGATGCAGCCCTGCAGGTGGGGTCGCAGCAGAGCAGAGAAGAGGGGCAGAATCCCTTCCCTCACCCTGCTGGCCACACCTGACTTTGGATCATTTGTTTTCTGGGCCATATACACATATATACACACAGATATATATATATATTTTAGGCAACTTTTCTGTAGTTTTGGAACTATTTTCTTATCTAAATAGGTTTGTGACAAGATATACACAATAATTCTCTTTCACTGAATGCTTAGTAATGCTTGGTATTTCATTCCCAGAGGGAAGAGGGAGAAGATTTATTCAAAATTGTAAAGGTCTTTGGGAACTGGTATTATTTAAAACACAATCTCTAGGCAACACAAGCTCTTTGCGTGCAGAAATCCATAATGGTGGGCTCAGAAGTACTAGACTGAAATGTCCATTGTCAACTCTCTAGATCCCATTAATATTTCTTATTTCTTGCAAACTGACCCTGTTTTGAATGCAATTTATTTGTGTTTATTTCATAGAATGTCTTTGAAAAGCTAAACAGATAATGACACCCTTACAGCTTAACAATGAGTTCTGCACAGAAAGTAAAACTTTAAATTTCACTTCTCGCTTTTTTACAGTGTTTATCCCAGACCTACTACCCTTGACCTTCCTGCCACATATTTTCTTGTGTTTGCTTTAAGCAAAAAGCATTAAAAAACTCGTGAAGATGAAAGGATGTGTGCTTGATTACTTGATTATAAAGAATTTCCAGTATGTCCAATAAAGCTCTTGCATTCAACCTGTGTCAAGGCTATGGGCAGGACTGAATAGAGGGAAGAAATGAAAAAAAAGAAATTAACAGAACATCTCAAGTCTACTTCAGCTTAAGCACTTACCCTGCAGACTACTTAAAGGCCAATGTTTGCAAGTGACTCATTTCAGAAGTAGGGGTTTAGAGCTTTACAAAGACAATTGTAGTCCCCATGTCCCAATTGTTAAAAAAAGGGTTATTAATGTTTAGAAAATACCTATTCATCTCTGTGTGAATCATCAGACTTCTTGGTTCTTATCCTTGCCTAGCAGAAGAATCAACATACAAAGTCCAGAAGGTGGATTGATTCAAATGGAACTGATTGTGCACTGAAAATGGATGCTTATTGAACTTTTTTGGTCTGCCTCACATCTTCAGACAAACAGGAATTCTTGGTTATGGATAGCAAAGACTTACCCTATGAAGGAGGCATTCAAAACATTAAATTGGTTTTTGGGAGGAACTTTGGAAGCAGTGAAAAAATTCAGGTTGGTATTTCCTGCAATAGGTTATTAAGTGATAGACTTGAGAATCCAATGCAAACTCAATAAATACTAATTTGTAGTGGGATTTAAAAAATCATATTTCTTAAATAACTGTATTGTATTTAAAGCACTAAGAAGCAGGAGGGTATTCCCTGACTAAAGACTATTCTTCTGATTATGTTTTGCTAAGCCAGAAGATACCAAAAATCAAAGGTGAGAGGTTTAGGGCCCATGGAGCAGGCAGTAGACTGGTATGGAACAGGCTTGTACCCCCTGTCACTACACCTACAGAGGGAGTAATATCAGCACATAAAATTCGTAGCATCTAGGAAGAGCCCCACAGCTAAAGTTGAAACGAGTGAAATGAGATCTAAATTGCCATTCTGTTTTGTGTTTCTTGATGCTTGCAGAATCTGAGACCTTTCACAGGTATTCTCTTTTCTTCTACATGAGATCTGAGAGGATGAAGTATTATTCTTTCATGTTCATTTTACAGCATGTTATTTTGAGAGGCAGTATGTGTGGTAACTTGGACTGGAGTTAGTTAATGTACAACTGAAACATATAGGTTATCTCAGATGCCTTTAGTCAAAAAAGCATACAGCAATGTTATCCACCCTGTAAAGCATTTCAAACAATTTTCTAACAATTCCTTTGGTTCCTTATCCTGCTGTAATTCCTTAATACTTTGCAGCTACTGGCAACATATACTATGGAAATGTCATCCTTTTTGCCTACCTAAAATTTGGTTTTATTGTGACATGAAAAAATCTGAAATTACCAGAAACAATGTGAACATAACCAAAACTTGAAACAATCAAGTACCAGAATGCTGAGTGCACCTCTTACACTACTGTTGTCTCACTGTTCCCTTGCACTCACACATCAATCTGTGCTGGCCTTCTTCTGTAAACCAAATGGTGGAAGTAACATTTTCTGATATGTTGCCTAGCTGGTGCCCACCAGGCACCCTATTCATGATCAGGCATCCAAAGTGTTTCAGAACTAGGAATAAATGTAATGGAAATATTTCTGCAAGCTTTTTTCAGATATCCCCCAAAATATATACATTTGTGAGGGACAATCAAAAAACAATGCGGAAAAGTGTCTCCGGTACTTTTATCTCATGGCAGATAGCAGGCACTGGCCCGAGATAAGGGGAAAAACCCATCATTTTCCTGTTTATTTTGATGATAAAACTGAAATCTGCTGGGCTCCACAGATCTTTCCTCAGCTTTGTAGCTGAATGCCCAAGCAACTTTTGATACAGTCTCATAGTGGAGAGGGCTTTGACCTGTGCATTCTCTTGTCTTTTTGCTTCATGCATTTCTCCTTTCTGTCCAAAATGTGCTGATGATTTAGTCCAGCCCTGACTTGGCAGGAATCGAGTGATAACTATATACTCTGAAGGAAAACTTTGGACTTCCATTGATTAAACCATTTATCATATACTATAAATAGATTAAGCAGATCTTTCAAGTCCCAGGGCCACAAAGCACAATTGTAACCCCTCCTGCAGGTTTTTCTCTTGCTGCCATCCTGTTTTTTCTCCTGGAAGCTGATCAATGCGACCTGGCCAAACTGGACACAATCTAGGCACTGTTCTTGAAGTCAGGATTGCCAAAACATGAATTTCACTACACAGCCCATGCAGTCAAAGCACACAAGCTCCATGACTGTTTATCCTAGATTTCTACCACTCCTAACCCATCTGGGCTACCAGATATCTGTCAATCTTCCAGACAGCTGCACTGCATGGATTGGATGAGGATTAATATTAAAGCCCTGTAGTCCTCCAAAACTCATGCATTGCATGCCTCTGTGTTACACAAATAAATCTTGAGTCTGACACTTTGTTTATTCTCTCAGGGCAAAATTGACAAGCAGATCAAACAAGGGGCTGTATGAACTTGTTCTGCTAATGCAGACACAAGGCACTCGGCTAACATTTGTGTAATGCCTTTCTTTTTTAAAAGTATTTGTGAAAGAAGAGAAAACTAAGTTTGCAAAACCTGCAAAAGATCAGAGTTTTAGATACAAGGTCAGATTAAAATCAAATGGTGAAATTCATACTGACAAAAACAGAGAAGGTAGTCCAGGGAAAGAAATATTAACTTCCCCCACCACACACACCTTTCTAAGACACAATTTTGTTGACACTAAAAATGCTGTGACTTTGTGAACAAGTAATGAACTCAGTGTGGGATTATTTTAAAACTGCTTTCTTAAAAATTTTTAACTTCTTTCCAAATTCTCTAATTCATTTACATTCACATTTCAATTTGTATATAATAAGAAATACATTTTATTAAGAGCTGTATATTATCAAATGTTTTGGGTCTGACTGGGATGGGATCAACTTTCCTCAGTGTCTTTGCAGTGCTGTGCTTTGTATTTGCAGCTAGAAAAGTGTTGATAACACTCCGCTGTTTTGGCTGCTGCTGAGCAGTTCTCCCACATCTTCATGGCTGTTCCTCCAAAACCTGGGCCAGGGCAAGAGGTTGGGAAAGGGCATAGCCAAGACACCTGTCTTAAAGCGACCAAAGGGATATTCAATACCATTCAACAATTTTGAGAAAGGGAACATCAAGAATATCAATTAAGGAAAATGAGAAAAGGGTTTTTAAAGGAGCAGAGAGAGGAGGAAAGTAGCCACTGAGGCCAGCAAAGGAAAAGCTGTTTGCAAAGAGGCATAGACTGAGGTGCTGGGCATGATTTGAGTGCAGCTCAGTTCTGTGTATATGTTTTTGTATATATGTTTTATATATATATATATTTTTATATATATGTTTTTGTATATGCTCCTTCTTCAACACAGTAAGACCATACACTCCTTTCCTCATGGTGCTGCCAGAAATAATTTTTTTGCTGATGATGCTGTTTGAGCATGCTGAGCTTCTATGTACCCAAAATAATCCAAATCTCTGAGACAAAACCTGTGACAGAGGAGCCGATCAACTAACAAAGAAACGAAATTTTTAGTTTCTTACTTTTGAAATTTCAACTTGAGTCATATTCAGCAACCAAGTTTGGTCTTTGTCAACAGAACTTTTCATGTAATTCTTCTGTACTCCAGACACAGTATTCATCTCTAGCTTGAAGGTTGATTTTTAGCATTTTTTTAGTATTGTCTGAAAAGCTGTCATATTCTGTGAAAGCAGCAGCTTTTAAAGCTGCTTCTTTATCTAGAGGATCTTTTATGCAGGAAAAAGATTCTTTCTTTTTGCCATGAATTGCATTGGTGCTATGCCCTGTTTTCTCCCAGCTGCTTAGGATACAAATACTTATTACTTGCTGCATTTTAATGAAACACAAGTAGGAGCTCTCTTCCGTGCCAGAATTTTAAAAGATCATTTATCATTGTTAATCCCAGCAGGTGGAAAGCAGTGCTTGTGCTCTGTAACTCTGGCCACAACTTGAGTTATGGTGCTGGGCAGGTGAGAAACCTGTCTTTGAAGGGCACCATGGTCAGTAGACGGTGTCAAACACGTGGATGGACAAAGCCAGCCAGGCCCCAAAGGACCAGGCAGTTGCTGGGAAAACAGGGCTTTTGCAAAGCACTTCTATCAATAAACACTGAAACAGTTTTTTCTCAGCTCTTGGCTTTCAGCATGTTTCTCTGTCTCCCTGGATTGTAGCTCCACTTCAAGGCTGTTTGAACCTGGCAGCTGGGCTTTTTTGTGTTTGGGGTTTTTTTCCTGCATTTTTTGCCCCTCTGTGAAATTCCAACAGACTGGTTTCAAAGAAAGGCATCTGTTACCTTCAGTGCAGAGCTGTTGAAAAGCAAACTGCCATTCTGTGCCTTTGGAATAGCTTTTCTTTGGATTACCTGCAACTTTAATGAGTCAGGATATGGGACTTGCCATATCCCAGCTGTTCATGAGGCTTCCATTCCTTCTGCTGTGAGATTAGTTGAAATAAAATAAACTTGAAACAAACTCAGACTGACTTCAGAGGGATATACACAGCAGAATTAGGAGCTGCAGTGCCATGCAATGTCTGATGGTTCCCTATACTATTTCTCATTGTGGAAGTACTCAATTGGGAAGATGCTGGAATGTTAGCAGGGCTGGACAGAGAGAGGTCATTAAAACATTTCTACTTTACCAAAGGAAGCTAACATACCATCACTGGCATACATGTTTAATTTTTTTCACTCAGATTGAAGTTAAAATATCCATTTTCTTTGCAGTTTTCAATGGAGGAACTGAAATATATTGTTCATTAGATTTTTTCTTTTTTACTTAAATATATGTATTTGCTAGCTGTGGTGCATAGTTCACCTAGTCAGTCTCAGGAGAATGTCTGGTCCATCTGTTTGGGCCTATGGCTCTACGTGCAATTTTTCTGAGGCCAAGAAATATAATTTGTACAGTATCTTGCACAACAGAGACTTTTCTCTATGCCTGGAGTCATAAAATGTGAGAGCAAAATAAACATATAAATGATCAAGCTGTTCCTAAGAAGTGTGTGCTGTGAAGAAACCTGTGAGGAGGATATTCCACCTTGAGCCTGCTCTGTGCAGTCCTTCCACCCTCTGCAGGTTTTAACACTTCCCTTTGAGTTCTTTCATCCACCTTCCAGTAAATGAATAAACACCTGCAACCTCACCTGTCACTCAGGGAAAGCCTTTCAAGGGACAGGTGAGAAAAATAATTTCTGCTTCTGATCACCGTTGCTCTTCACATTGCAATGGTAGAGAAACAACTGCTGTAGGTGTTGCCTTACTTGTCACAGCTGCTACTCCTTTGCCCACTTTACTGGGCAAGTTGAAAACTGAATTGCAAGCACTGAGATCTAAAAGAAGGAGCAGTAGCTGGGTGAAAGCTTCTTCATGTCTGGCTTGAGTGCTGAAGGAGCTCTGTTTGTGGGGTTGGTCTTTGTGCATCAGATATATGGAGAAATAGTGCAAGATTTGTGCAAAGCGTCTTCTACACATTTTAAACTCCAAAGTGTACAGTATACTGAGATATCTTTATCTCTTAATATAATCTCATGCAGTTCACAGCTGTTTGATCAAAGCAGAGTCTCAATACAGCTGAGCAATGTGAGCCAACACCAGAACAGAGAGGAGCAATCTATATTATTGAACTTTGTCTTTTGTATTAACAGAGGAGGAGGGGCAGCCCAGTAGTACCACTCTATCCTAATTTGTCTGTGCCTCTCTCCATTCTTCAATTCTCAACCAGGAAAACATTTTGGTTTCTTTAGCTTTTCCTCAGCCCTATTCACTCTATTAATTCTGCCCTTCAGCATGGATATATAAAGCAAAATTTACTTATCGAATTTCATTTTATCCTACTACATTTCATATTTCAGTTTCTTCTCCTGGGAAGATCCTAATGTCTGATGCTAGAGGGAGCTCAAAACCAGTATGAAATCTCATCTAGGTTACTGGATAAAACTCTAAATAGATTGACAGAGTATTTAATGTTACATAGAGAAATTGTTCATTCTGCTATGATTATTTTTTTTTTTGGTGGGTTTTTGGGTTCTTTTCTGCATCTGTTAGAAGGAGGAAAAAAAACATCTAACCTTGATGGGATTATTTTTTTTTTCCTAGTTATTAATTTTCCCTGATACTGGTGTGACCTACCACAAGCTTTTGTTATTTTCAGGTGAAATGTTTGGATTTAAGTTTCTGGGCCATTTCACAGTGAATAATTTCCAGCTCAATTTCTGATCTTTTTGCACTAGTACAGGCAGTCTTAAACTTACCATAAAGGTATAAATGAGCAAACATTTCATTAAAAATGAAGAGGCTTATGACAATACGTATTCTCCCCAAATGGAACCACCTGAGCTTTTCTAATAGCTGGTGACACCCATTAGCACTTCTCTCAGAAATTGAAAACATTTTCCATCTGTTCATACACACTCATTACAAAGTAGTTAAGAGCCTATGGGATCACACAGACACATTTTTGCAAATTAAAAAATATCAAAATGAGTTATTGAAGAAGCAGGGATGACTTTGTAATAAGCACCGAAGCCTTAAACTTTCCCTTTCCTTAGACACTGCAGACACCCCATTAGCTGAAAACTGTTTAGTCTGTAACCTTCCTGAATATGACATTTTGAAACTCTATGCTCTACATCCTGTGAGAAGTCCAGCCAGCCCTGCCCATTTACACTACTCTAAGAGCAGAAACCAGTCATTTTTTGGCAGACATCCCTGAGGTCAAGTAGCTAAGAGAACGCCAATTAAAATGAAGCATTTACATAAACAATGAGATCAGACAGTATTATATTCATATGCAATAAATTTCATTAATAATGTGCTTGCATGTTTTCATGCCTGAAATTATCTCTAAGCAGTACGTCTGGATTTGTCTTTCCTGAAGGAAAATTTATTGGGTATGGACATTTCTAATAACTTCCTTCAGTCTGCAAGATGATGGAAGATCAGTGAAAAGCTTCTATGGGCATGGCTTCCAGAATGACAGAGAAGGCTTGGTTGGAGACACATGTCAAAAAAAAAAAAAATATAAACACACTATGCATTCAACTTAAATATATTTAGAGGTGTTCCTCAAAAAATCATTCTTCTTGGGAGTGATTCCAGTACCATCTCACTCCATGTATTTCTTCACATAACCAACCTCCAGTCTGTACATGTGTCTAATTGATTACTGAGTACAAATTGAGGGTCACCATATTTTATATTGTTGTGTCCTAAGCTTGATTCAGAGCTCCAAAAGCTTCTGATTTTTTTTCTGTAAAGTCACTGCCACATGTCTTGGTCTTGTTGATAGTAAAAGGCCTTAAAATCTTAGAAAATTCAGGGACTTAGAAAGAAAGTTAGGTTTGAAAAGCCCTGGGAAAAGCAGTCCCTGGAAATGTTAGGCCTTGTGCTTGCTAAAGACCAGGTCAAGCTGCACCTGTGTAGTCAGTATATGATAAATTATACAATTGTTTTATGTGATTAGATATAATTATAGTTTAGAGAACATGGGGAACCATGTTAGGGGGCTAAGGGGGGGATCACAAGAAATCCATGCTTGGGTAAAAACAATGCATACAATAGAACAATGTAAGTTTAAGAATTAATATGTAAGTTGCACAATGATAGAGTATAAAATATGTTCAACTCGAAAATCCAAATCAGGTCAGATTTGGGTATGTGTACCCCTGACAGCCAGAGCTCTTCAATAAAGCACCTTCATAGAATCATTCTGTGATTATGTGTGTTCCTGAACGCTAACATTGTGGTAACCTCAACAAATTAGATTGCAGAGCAATCACCAACTCTATGAAGTTTAACAAGGGCAAGTGACAGATTCTGCAGCTGGGACAGGGCAACCTTGGATGTATGTGCTCAGCAAGTGGGGATCAAGTGGCTGGACAGCTTGCTCAGCAAGGAAATATTGTCTGGGAAGAAGTAAAAGTAACTGTGAAGGATATATAGCAAGGAAGAAGAAACTTTTAGTGTGGGAACCTTGGATTACCCATTAGTGGTGTGCATACTATGCCCATGTTTCTGTCCAAAGTGGGTGTCATTGAACTCCTGGCTGTAGGAGAAAGGTCTGTATGACCTCACTCAATAGAACAAATGTAATCAAATGTCATACAAATAAACATGAGCATGAACAAAGAAGGTGGCACAGAACAGAATGGTGGGTCATCTGCAAAAATGGGATGAAATAGGGTCCAGATGTTCTTAGGATTCATAAAGCAAGAGGCTGACTAAGATATTTCTCTGCAGCCTTCCCATAGTTTCTATTAAGCTGTGTGATGACAACATACCTTCCAGCTCCAGGATCTTCTGTCCTACTATACCAGGTGCTGTTTGGAAAGTGGTTGGTTTCTTGTATTACATGAACACTGAGATTAAAATCTTAACCTGAGCCAACATTTGTCACTGTCGGACCTGAAATAATTCACACAGACACAGCTTAAAGTGTGACTAAAGAAGAAGAAGGTTTATTCTGTCCTTTCAGTATTTATAGATTTTTGACAAGGACCAGGGATTGGACAGTCAAGTCACCACCTTCCCAACCACAATGGCCGTGAGAGACATCCATCAAAAGGCATATCTTTAACGGAATGTATAAACACCTATGTTTATAGTTACTTTCTTGGGAAAGTGGCTAGAAATTATGAAAACAATATCAAAAGGCCTGATTCTCAAGGTGACAAACATTAGAGCAGTCAATTGTTTACTTCCATTTTATATATCAGATATTCTCCGCCTCTGTTACAAATGAGGAGTTTGTTACCAGAAAGCTCCTATTTTTTAACATCACTTACAATATTTCTTCTTAGTGGCCCACAGAGAAAACAAGGAATCCTGCTTTACATAAAACTCTTAGAAGGTGGCTTTGACAAAAGACTAAATCCTTGCTAAATGTTGACACATTGCCAGCAGCATACAGTAACAATGGAGACAGTCAGAATTAATAGCACAATTTAACACTGTGTGCAGAGTAAGAGCAATTGCAGTTGTTAGAAGATATTATCTTTCAGCTGGTTGGTTTCATGCAGACAGAATGAAGACTGAATGATGAGGGAAATGAGAGTCCTCCTGTCAGCTGTGATGCATGAGGAAACCTTCTATATCTTAGCAATGAAAGCCTTTTCAAGCATATGTAAAGTAAGATGAGTCAAAGAGAGGTGATGTCATGCATTATAGAAATGATAATGTAATATATTACTACGGGGGATTATGGCCAACCTTCCCCAAAATCATTGTTTCTGCTCTGTATTTAATCACCAAATGATCTTAGCCAAGATTTTTAAACATAAAAAATATAAAGTGAGTCTTTATAAATTCCCAAGTCATCTGAATGTCTCAGTTGCATAGAAAAAGGGAATTGTACTTTCACTGCCTTTTGAAGAAAGTCTTGTGTACATAATGGGGTGGACAGATTTGAAAATTTCTCTCCTACTTTTGTGATCAGGCTTCCAAATATACACAATATTGGTGAAAACATGAAGGGTGAAACCAGCATGCATAATAAAGGCATGATATTTTTTAAAGGCCCGTTGGATCCTGGTGTTTTTGCTAACATCACTGCTTTAGACAGCAGAACAGACAGGCCATGTACTGTGGGTCGTGGGAACAGGCAGAGTGAGAAGATACTTTGGGAGAATTCTGAATGGGTATTTCCACCAGAACCTATCTGTGCTGAGGCTGTAGCCTCAGCTTTCACAGCTTTCTGCCACTGTTGACACTTCTGCATTAAAAGCCTCCATGTTTCTTACCAAAACCTGAGCAGCCCTATTTTTCAATGCCAACTAACTGCCAGTTTCCTGGATCAAGAACTGTGAGTAGCCTAAGAAACGTGCAGGTCCAGGTCTTCATTTATTAAGACTCAATGTACTTACACTGACTTTATCATCTGATATTTTTATCATCTTTTATCATCTGATGATAGATCTCCCTGTTTAAGCAGAACCACATTTCTACCCTGCCTGTGAAATCCAGAGTCTGCATTACCTTCAACATTTGCAGTGACATGGGACCTTCAGGGAAACAGCATTTCTTTTCACATGATTTTGTATTTAAAGGGAAAAATAGAACAAGTCAGCTACTTTGGAGCAAATAGTGCTGTGAACTTAATGTGACCACACTGTCAAATTTACTTCAGGATGATGCATTTGTTCATTAATTATGATATTTTAGGTGAATGTCATACTTTTCTTTATCTGCATGTTTAACCATACTTCAGCCTTTTCAGGAGGTTTTCCATTGACTCATTTTCTCACATAAAAGTATTGCAGCCATGCCTGCCTTTTCCTTAGAAATACCTCTGCAGTTTTCCTGACCCTACTACTAGCTGAGAGAATAGATTAAAACTTCTGAGCTGTGAGTTACATTAGTGCTATCTATGGTTATCAGTGATAAAGCAAAGTGTTGGCATGTCACATGAGGAACAGACTTCTTTCTATATTAAATAACCTTTTCCTATGGATGATGAAAAAAGCTCTGGTAGAATCATAGAAAGATTTGTGTGGAAAGGGTCCTCTGGAGACTTGTTGTTAGATCAGACTTCTGAGAGGCTTGTCCAGGCAAGTGCTGAAGGTATCAAAGGCTCTGGATTTCATTGCAAAATGGTATCCATTGTAAGATAGTCATTCTAAAGCTGAATCACATAACAAGCAAATGCACAGCAGGGCCACCATTAATTGAAAGTGAAAGCAGCATCCAAATGAACCCTGCTCTACTTCAAACGAAGCCAAAGATTCGCAGTCCTACTCACAATGGACCAAAGCTTTCATCAACTATTTTGCACCCAGTATTCAAGTTATTCCTTTGTTGACTTCAAAGGAAAAGCACAGGGGTAACAGGCAGGCAAAGAGGAAGGACCCTAAGTCCGTAATCCAAGTGGGAACCTCACAGGGTTGATATGCTGGTCCTGCTGGACCATGCAAGAATTCTTTGTTTGATAGTCATGATACTGATTTCAGATCTGGAAAACTGCTTTACAGGAAATTGTAGAATAGTTTGGATTGGAAGGGACCATTACACATCACCCAGTACAACCCCCAAACTGAAGGACATAAGGCATCCACCTTAATTAATGTACAAAAAAAGCCAATGTTTTTAAAAGGAGTTAGAGTGGTTAGGTAGGAGCTAACCTAAGAGGTTATGTACTACAGTCCTAGGCAGGAACTGTCAAGAGCCACATTCTCCCAAACCTTTGCACTCAGCAACAGCCCATGCTGAGAGAGAATCAGCAGTCATGAATCAGTTTTATCCACGCTGGATAAAACAGAGATTTTTGTCTCAAGCATGGAGACAGAACACTCTGTCTGAACAATATAATTAGTAAAAAAAAGGAAGCCAGAAGGTTGGCTGAGCTTATGTAGATATGTATTCATGACTTTTCTGCGAAAAGACTGTTAAAGATGTGTTACTTTTCTTTTTAAATGTCAGTTTTTACTGAGCAATCCATTCTGCTGTCCAATGACTTATTAAAAAGAGACAGACTTTGAAATGCTAAGCAAGCCCAAGATCCCAGAAAGCTGCTCATATCTGTTTGTTTATTTATTTACCCACAATTTTTTTCTTGTAGGTCCAGCTTACCTCCTGCTTAAGAGAGCAAACAAACTGCAGATGCAGAGCTGATGATGTTGGGCCTAACAGAGCCCTCAAAATAAAGCCATAAATTGTTTCTTTGAATTACCAAGGAAACGAGACTTTCCAAGTCAAAGTTCAGAATAGATCCTAAAAACAGTATCAGTCCAGTGTGTGCTGAAGCTATGAGGCTTCAATGCTTTGAGTCATTTGTTATTTCTTTTCCTGTTAAGGACACCAGAATTCATCCCCCATTTACTACTTTTTGTCTGTCATTACTAAGTAAGGTATTGCTAGAGCAGATGTTGCCATCACATCTTATGTGTGTGTGTGCATTATGTTACTTATACAAAAGACTCACAGTTCATATTTTAAAACAAAATCAAAAAGAAAAGCTCTCATGTTTATCTTGTAAATTTGGGGGCAGCTTCTGAACTGATGTTTCAATTATGCAAAGTTCTTTTGCCAAAACCACAAATCCACACTGTAAGTCTGTTTCCCAACTCTTTTGTTCCATAATAAAATCAATATATTTTTTAAGCTGTTTGAGTTCAAACTGTAAGTTTTATCTAATTATATCAGAAATTGTTACCAATATCAGGTTTTTTGTTACTTTCTTTGTACAGTGAAACAGTTTGCCAAAAGTAGTGCTACATCTATAGATGTACTAATAACAGGCACTTGTCCATTTCTTGCTTTATGGATTAGGAGCACTGGAATAAAAAAGGTCTTTCATGGTAGTCTTTAATTCAGTTGTTAACCTGACAATGAAAGTAAAGAGTAAAATTACTGTAACTGTAACCAATTGGCCAGTGGCAGAAGGAAACTCATTCATAACATGCTACATGCAAAAATTCATCATGTAAGGTCTTTATACACACAATTCTATATTTAATTGTTCTGCCTTAGTTATAGACGCCCAAAGCAATGGGAGTGGATGGTAATAACAAGAGAAGGACCTAGGATGGAGAGGTTCAGCTTGAATTTTGCCTTCTTATTCCAACCCTTTTTTTCTCAAGCAGCACACAGTCCCTGGATTTCCTTCCCTTCTCCTACCTATACCATTTATACTTCCTCAGTCTGCTTCCTTAAGGATTTAGCTCTTAATCTTCTGCTTCCAGAGCCCTTCGGAGCAAAGGAAAGCTGGGCTTCCAGCTCCAATACCAGGATTCCACTCCATGTCCACAGAAGCCTGATGTCATAGGGGGTTGGAGACTCAGAAAGAACATCTGGAATTCACCTCTGTGCTTTTACTACTCTTTCATTCTTCCTTGGAATGGCTTTTGGCCATTGGTAGGAAGGAGGATGGGAAGTATGGCTTTTGGGACATGTCAGTTCTTCTAAAAAACTCGTGCCAGTCTACCTCTTGCCCAGAGTGAGGAGCAGCACCCCAGCAACTGTCCTGCTTTGTCCCAAGGAATTTGGTGCATATATCAAGTTTTTTCCGGAGTATATCCTGCTTTTGTCTTCTAAAACACAGAAATCTCTGTTCTGTGCCTGCATTCTGGACTGGTTGTTTTCCAGACTCCAAAATTACTGTGCAGCAGAATGACCAGGAGTCCTAGGCTGAACCTTACCCAACTCCTGATATCCAGACACATGCAGGATCTTAATTAAAATGCAGGAAGCACCTGTCTCCTGTGGGCATTTCTTCCTTTTAAAAATTCAGAATCAAACTGAATAAAAGTGTTTTGTGTAATGATTTCATGAACAATTAGAAAACTTGTTTAATAATATAAAAAGCCATAACATTTTGATGTTGGGAGGAAATTCTTTACTCTTGAGTGTTGTGAAGCACTGGAACAGATTTCCCAGACAAGCTGTGGTTCTCCCATGCCTGGAAGCATTCAAGGCCAGGTTGGATGGGGCTTTTAGAAACCTGGTCCAGTGAAAGGTGTCCCTGCTTATGGTCAGAGATCTGGAACTAGATGATCTTTAAGATCCCTTCCAACACAAGCTATTCTGTGACTGTGATATATGCTTTGCTACAGAAAGTTGATTTCAGTCACTTTAAATTAGTTGCTCTGTAACAGGACTTTTGTATGCATCAACAATACACCAAGTTTTTCTCCACTAACAAGCACTTCCCAAGGGCAGGTGTAGGAAGTCAGGAACCACTGTAGTAAATTGTGTGTGTGTGAGAGGACATTGATGACTGCAAGTTTTTGACTAGAGCATGAAAGAACCAACAGCAGCAGTCTTACAGGACTCTGAAATATTAGAGTATAGAATGCCAAGAGCACAACCTTATGGGATTAATGAGACATGATTAAAATAAATTAAGTATATGCATAGCATTTCCAGGAGCATCATTTTTTGACATCACTAAGACAAGAGTAGCTGAATGCTCTTAAAGCACACTCAGTCTGCATCTGTGATTGTGAAGAAAAATGTGTACTATGAGGGAAGGGCAGGCAGACATTCTAAATCTTTTGGAGCATGCTGTGGCAAATTTTATCTGAAAATTGTTAGAATTAATCACAAAACATATCTTTAAGAAAGGTGAGTGTAACCATTATAAAATAATAGGTGCATATTATACTTCATACAAAGTCATGACTTCAGCACATCTCTGAGTCACAAAGGGCCCTTGCTAGCACTCACTAGAACAAGTTCATAGAAGAAACTCATAGAAGAAAATCCATCAGGGTTATTTAACATTATAATACTACTACTTGCTCAGCTGCACATTGCTGGTAGCTGGCAAGGTGTAACTAAGAAAGTACTACTACATAACCTGCCATAATATTTTTTCCCCCAGGCACCCACTACGGTACATTATTGGATGCATAATGCAGACTTAATGGAATCCATTCAGCTATGGTTGAGATACAAGGATTATGAGTACACAAAATAGGTTTATGGGTTATTTATTTTATTCTGTCACTAACATGCCAAAGTTAAGGAGACTTTCTTTAAAGGAAATGGAATGGAAATTCATTCAAGATAGTCTCCAAATTCAAAAAATTCTGAAAAAGGTGGGAGTAAAGTCAGGGCAGTAGTTCAGCCTTGACTGTAATCTTTGCTATGTCTACCACTGTAATCATTCACTCCCAAGTCCTGGATGTTTGCCCTAGACTGACCAGAGTATAAGAACTCCCACTGAGCCCATGAGGGTCACAAAGATGAATGGTGATAAATCAACATGTTTTGCTTCCACCAGCTGTGATGGAATAATTGTACTGAACACTGTAGTTATTAAAATCACATTTGTCATGGGAAAAAAAAAAGGAAAAAGAAGATATCAAGGACTCAAAGAGTCTTATACATAAATCACGCTTTTCTATAGGTACCTTATTTTCTTTTTTTAAAAAAGGTAACTTTTTTAAAAGTTTTTTTCTTTTAAAAAAGATAACAAAAAGATTGCATTGGACTGAGAGAGGAGGAAGAAAGATATGTTGGAGAACAACCAAAATCAATTCTTTTGTGGTACCAGTCGCTCTCTCCCAGTTCCAGTAGCTAATTGTCATACTGGGGCATGCAGTGAGGACACTGAAAACAGCTCACAGCAGCAAATGCCTACTACACTCTAGAATGCATGCAGGCTCCCTCCACCTTGCTTGGCTTATCTGTTTGCAAATAGTTTCCTTGGGGATCAGGTTTTGCAAGTGTTTAATCATTTTTTTGCGTGTATTAAATTCTTTGGCAGGCTACACAGACATGAGGAAGAAAAGGGAAACCAGTGAAGAAAAGGGAAACCAGTATTTCTAAAATCTTTCCCCCATGTGACTTGCTTATGAACAAAGGCCAAACTGTGTCCAGGGGATATCTTCCAATTCTCTGTGATGATGAAGAAACCTGAGCTGAATGAAGTGTGCACACTCACCTGTAGGCTGGTTTGCATACACCCACATCAGTAATATTTTCAAACAGGACTAAGATACAGGAAAAGTAGGAGATATTCCCTTTATTCATAACAGAGCAGCTTTCAGACTGCTCTGAATTAATCAAAGGATTGAAAGGATGGAGAGGTAAAGCTGATGTCAGAGGAAGTTAAAAAAAAATCACAAAATCTTCACAGCAACTATGGGGTGATCTTGAAGCTGTGACAACAGGATGCTGGAACAATGGAGCTGTGAAGAGTCCCCAGGAACATAAAGCCATGTGAAGAGGCCCTAGGAATAAGATAATGTAAAACTTTATTTCTTTGACAACGAATTGTTCAAATAGGTTTAAGCAGAAAGTGTAAGAGAGTATAAGGTTAAATAATTACCATGTGGTATCTCCTGGGGTGGGTCCACTGGAAGATAGCAAAGCTGATTAAGGCACTGGAACACCTTCTTGCAAGAAAAGGCCGAGGGAGATTGTTCACCCTTGAGAAGAGATGACTGAGATGGGATCTCATCGATGTCTATGAGTATCCAAGGATAAAAGGAGAGGTGTCAAGAGGATGTTTCCAGGCTCCTCTCAGTGGTGCCAAGCAATAGGAAAAGAGGCAATGGGCAGACACTGAGGCACAGGAAGTTCCACCTGAACATGAGGAAGAACTTCTTTCTTTTCTGTGATGATGACTGAGCACTGGAAAAGATTGACCAGAAAGGTTGTGGAGCCTCCCCCACTGGAGATATTCAAGAACTGCCTGGACACGATCCTGTGCCATGTGCTCTAGGATGGCCCTGCTCAAGCAGGGAGGTTGGACCAGGTGATCCGCTGTTTTCCATGCCAACCTGACTCATTCTGTAATTCTGTGATTCTGTGAGTCTGTGATTAGCTGATTTTGTCTGCAGTGAATAACACAAAATGCCTGCACAATTGCTTTTCAACAGCCAGAATAGACTGAAAGAAAAAATAAATGCTTTCTGCCCACTGAGCGTCACATCATATATCCTGCACTTCTGCAGTATTAAATTCTTCTTCTAGAATCATAGTTACTTGCCTCTGCATGAGCCCTTGTTTCCCACAAGGCTTGTTCAGCTGAAAATTAAGTTGACATTTCCTAGGAACTGGAAAATGAGAAATATATGAAATTATTATATAAGCAGGGCGATTTTTAGTTGGGGTCTTCTTCCCCCTGGGTCTACAAAGATTATTAAGGGCATCTGGTCAATTCCATCATGAAGTTTGGGGGAAATAAAAATTTTTAAATTATTATTTACAGACTTCTAATCATCATTTTTAAAAGGATTCGTCTTTTATTATGAAAAATAAAAGTATGAAATCTGAACCTGTTGAAAAATGCAATAATTTGGGTTTTTTTTTTCCTTTTTCAATGCAGGATTGATACTAAATAAAGATCAATAGGAAATGAGATTCCTCTCCTACCAGACCATTGTTATAAAAGCTAAAAGAGCAACACACACTTATTTCTGTATGGAAAAGAATAGGATTACTATCTATGCAAAATTATACAGCCAATATACGTCAGTCTTTTATTCCTAAAGGGCAGCAGAATAGGAATGCTCCATTTTTCTAAAACCTCAACACCTACTTCAAATGAAGTTTGGTGTGAAAAGGTGATTGAGGTGCCCTCTAACTCAGAAAAATGTTAGAAACTTATTATCTACATGGGAAAGCCATAGCAAGGAACTCATGTCAGGAAGCAGAGACAGACAACATTCAGCTGACAAATAAAAATGGATTTTATGACATAAGGATGATTGAGGGATAAATTCCTGAGGGATGTTTTATCTTGATTATCTGCAGAGATGCCTTTCTGGAGGGCAGGATTAACACCAGCACAGAAGATATTGCTTGATGCAAGAGTGATGTACATGAGATTCTCCACCTTGAAGTAAGATTGGATAATCATAAAAATCCTTTTTGTCTTTAAATGGCATGACTGATTTCCCAGACATGCACAGCTCTGAAGTAGTGTCTGTTTAGACTGGTCTACCCAAATTTTCAGGCTGGAGTTGTGAAAAATGAGTGAAGTAAATATATTTTAACTATGCTCTACAACCAGCTGTGGAAGAGAGCATAGAAAATATTGTACATACTAGATAAGTCACTCTCCTGTGTGTTAAGATCTGATTATTGAGAGATGCTTCTAGCCAGAAGAAGGTGCAAACGAGACCATATGCCAAAGTCAGTAGTGTGGATTTTATTCAACAGTAAAAAATGAGGTAGGGAGATAGACAGAAATAGAAAAGGAGTTGGGGATTAGAGAAAGAGAGTGAGAGAGAAATAGATTAAAGAGAGTCACCATGCCTGTGGATACAGTGGTATCCTCATTGGTCCTTCTTAATCATGGTCTTCTCTGTGGTGGGATTCCTCCAGTCCCTCAAAACTTCTCATACTTTATACATTTTAGCAAACAAAGGAATCAATGTCCACGGGCTACATGATTTTCTCAATTCCAATGCTAATCAGTCTCATGTTCAGTCTATTTCTTTGAGTTGGTGGGTTTCCCCCTTTCAGACCAATCAGAGCTGATTTTCAGCACAGTTGCTGAGCTGTCTTTCTTTGTGTATTCTTTATGTCCATTATCAGTGCTCCCCCAGCTTATTTATCTCTTCCTTAGTTTGAGATAATCAGACAACAACACCACCATTACCTTATCTCAGGTTCCAGTCAGGTGCTTATTTAACTGTCCAAACTTCCAGTAATTTATGAAGGCATACTTGTGTGGAGGGGGGATGTGTTCAGAGGTCACAGATGATTGAGCAGGTCCTTCTTTCTACAGTTTGCCATAGCAGACAAAGTTCTTCAGTGATCTTAACAGTGTGTAAGGAAATTATGGTCTGTAAGTCTCTTACACTGTGGAGCCAATAACCATTCAGGTCTCACCCTTTATATCCTGGCCTGGGAAAACTGAGCACAGAGGAAGATGTAATACTCTGTTTCCCCTCAGCAATGTAATATGAATATGTTAGGGATTATCTGACACCCCCTTATGCTGCTCCACAGAAAAATTCACCTTTCACATCAACAGAAACGGTAGTGAACCTGTTTACAACATGCAGAAAGAAACTATGAAATTAAGAATAAAAAAAATTAACTCAGAAAGGGATTCTCATTGAGGACTCTCTGCCTTTCTGCCCTCACAGGAATGAGAAAGAATGTATGAAGGCAGCCCTCAGAGAAGTTTGCAACATATTGTGCTTTGAACTTATACGCCAGAGAGGGGAACAATTGCGAAAATTACATCCTTGTGCTTCACTTTAACAAACAAGAACAACCTAGAAGAGTGGTTCAGCTTTAAGAGAATGTGTCCTCAAATAATTGTATTAGCAACTTGCTTACCTAATCCAGAGTTAATTGGAAGAAAAGAACTACTCAATGACTGTCTTATACGGCCTTTCTAATCATGCCTCCCCCATTATTTGGATAAAGATTTAATGGATGGGCCTATATAATCTTGCACTAAATTCCTATTTTACAGGGATGAGAAAGTGTACTTTGTACTCATATTGCAATATTCAGATAACCATCTTTATAATTATATCTATCTGTATAACTTATAAAGAACAGCCTAGAATCAGGCTACTAAATCCATACTCCACCACTACAACTGTAATAACTGAGCTGCTTTATATAGAGATTTTCCCTACTACTCATTAGTTACCTACATGGCAGTCCTGGGAATGTTGATTGCATGGAGGGAGAAGCCACAGAAATGGGAAAACCAAACAATTATGATTCCAAAATACACTTTTAATGAGTTTGTTTCATCATGGTGATGCAAGAGCCTTGTTTAATTTACAGCTGCATCTTAGTTTCTATTATAAGTCCAACATTGTTTTCTGATTTTATTACATAAATTGTGGATAGCACTGAGAATTAGATTTTAATCAAGAAAAGATTACTCCTGGGCACTAAATCTCTGACTAATGCACCAGTCCAGGAGAGCACTGTAGCATGTAATTTTATCCCTGCTTAGCAGAGTATATAAAGTCATGCTTAATTTGAAGGCTGTGACAAGTCCCAATGACTGTTAAAATAAGCAGGTTTATGAGAATCCAGAAGAGTCCAGTGCACAAACTCAGTAGTTAATATAATGAAAATTAGAACAGAAGACAATAAAAGTTGCTGATTCATTCTCTCCCATTCTCCTCCCAACTGGCAGTTATTCTGCTGTCACGACATTAACATTGTTCATGATTTGTGAAGGTTTTGTGCCGTGACCCTTCTTGTGTACAAGATACCCTACAAACCCCAAAAGATAATAATCCCACCCCAGGTGGTTTGCAGTCCATTTCTAGCTGATACTGCAATATCTGTCACCACCCTTACCTAAAGGAGACTGAAATTCAAAGTTTCTTTGAGGTCTGTTTTCCTGGCACCTCTGCATTTTTATTAATGACACACAGTTTTGCAAAAAAGCTGAATTTGTATGCTAGACTGTGTTCTTAACATTGCCAAAAACCCAAACATGAAGCTGAATTCATATACAGTGTCTTACAAAACTGATTAAAAAAATTAACATGAATTGCTAAGTACTGCCCAAATTAACACAAATCAGAGTTCATTACGTAGCATTAGGAGGCAATTTATTGCAATCATTATGCCTGCTGTTACAGAGAACCATATGCCAACTCCAGAAATAACAAGCATTCTGAATCAGGGTCATTGCTGTCATATTTGCATGTGAAACACATTAATTGATCTCCTGTGCACATTAAAATTTAAATCCACACTTTTTTGCTGCTGAATGCTCCATCATAAATTTGTTGTGAGAAGGGACAGACTGGGTGGAGAGAGATATTTTGGAGGAATACTTATCCCAAACTGTGGTAGATTATTAAATAGTTACATCCATTCTGCTTAACTAAGTGAGGTCCTAAATATCTTTTGGTTCTCATAGTAGGAAGATATGCAGTCATACATGTCAGACATGTGAAATAGCATGGTCTTACCTATGTCATCTTGTTCTGGTGGTCTCCCTCAGGGGGCTGGATCTGTAAGAACTAAAGGGTGAGCAATTGCACAAGTTGTTGGACCATGGAAAAAGGACAATAAATCTCATTTTTCAGTCACAAAGAGTGAGAATGTTACCATGGTCTTCAGCTGTAAGTCCCACGAGACACTGCTGCTGTGCAAATTTAAATAGCTCAGAAATCAAGATATGTATTTTGCTATTTCACATTGTATCCAAGATATGTATTTTGCTATTTCACATTGTATCCAGAATTTTCATGTTGTCTACAGATAAATAAAAGGTGAAAAGAAAACCCTTATTTAACAAAAATAAATATAACAGTACTACCTTAGCCCCCTGGTACTTTTGTTGAATCCTGGACAAATGCAGTGGGAAACTTCACATTAAAAATAAATAAATATTAAAAATAAATTTTTAAAAAACAGCATCTCTTTCCAAGGCAAGGGGAGATCATGGTGGGAGAGAAGTTGGATGTGAAGTAACATGGTGGAAAAGTCTTTACTATACCATACGTCATGGATTTGAGAGTTGGAGAGTTGACTTTTGGAAGCGGAGTGAGTCAGTGAAATATTTTGAGAAAAGCAAAGAGATGATCAAATTAGACAAGCCAGATATTGGAGTTGGACAGGGAATTCTGACAAAGGCATGAAAGGTGAAAAAAAATCTGAGACAACTGGGGCCTGAGAAAGGGGGTTGTCAACAGCCATTGAAGACAAGATGGAAGCATTAAGTAGGATATAAAAGCAGCAGAAATAGTGGCTATCCCAGATTGTTTGTCCTGCAGTTGATGACAGTTCATTGAGCATGAGGAAAATCATTCCTTCTTGTGTCTTGAGAAGAAGATGTATCTCTCAAGCTCTCTGCTAATATAGTAGTCCATAAGGATTTCCTGTTTGGTTGAGGTTTTCCCCATCAAGTCACATGGGTTTCTCTAATCCGTATTCTCCTTGATTTTTATAGGCTAGACAGAAAATTATTTGAAAATGTGGTATGATTGTGGATTGTTCTGCTCCACTTTGCTTTATGTGACAGCAGATTTTCCAGAGCACATTCTCTGGGGTTTACTGCACCAGCACAAAATTGTCCTGCCCCGTAAGAATAAGTCACATGCCTATCTATATATCCTTTACCAAGTGAAGACAGTATTTCTGTTGTAGTGTGTGACTGTTACAATACAAATGGAAGTAAATTAGGATATAGTACCTTAAACAAAAAACAAAACAAAACAAAACAAACAAACAAAAAAAATCATTCTACCAGCATGGGCAAAATAATCCAGAAAACCCTAAAACTTTTCTCAGTTAATGTGAAAATGACGGCAGTTCAATGTTAGCAGTGCAAACAGCTCTTGTGCTTACCTAGACAGAGGGCAACTTCTCTGTAATGATGTGGGTTATTAAAATCTTCAGAGATAACATTATCAGGAGCAGCACACAATGCTACAGCATTTATCATTCACCTACTCTATTCTTGTCAGTGCAGAGAATATAAACACATTGCTCTCTAAGCAGGAAGTCAGATAGGCCCAAGCATGAATTTGAAAGCTGTGTGCTATTAACCTTCAGCAAATGTGAAGATAGCAGATATGCTTCAGCAATTGCATAAGGAAAATAAGTCTGTTGCAACCATGTTGTTTTGCCCTTAGTACCAGTAAATGTGGGTACTCAACTCAGCACTGCACAGACACCTGCCATCCCAAACAGCAAGTCACGTGTTAGCAATGGCAGAGACTGATGCATTATGATTCCTGTTGGGAAATCCAAGAGATAAGGGATTATGGTCAGTAAAGCATTCTGCCATCACTGGAACACCCAGAGTGCTCTGTGACCATTCAGGCTCCCTGTAAATACGTCAGTGAACTGAGCACTGGATATCTGGCTGGGATACACATCAGCTTGCATGCTGAGCAGGGAGTCATCCACAGACAGACTCAAGGAAGCAGGGAAAGAAAGGGCTGAAGCCCTAAATCCAGAATGCTGAGCTGACCTTTGCTACATCCATAACATACACAGCATAAGACACTCCTTATGGGGTGTCAGACAAAGAGAAACATTGTTTTTCGATATGCTTTGGTTTGAGCTGGGAAAGAGCAGAGGGTGGACAAAAGCTGCTTTTCCAATAGTTTTAAAGACCAAGAGAGATGCCTAGTGCCTTGTAAACCAGCCATATGACTTCCCAGAGAGTAGTGGTACAAACAGAGCCTTGATTAAGTCTGCGTCTATGCCTGAAATGTCTCTTTTTCCATCCTTTCCAAAGTATTTATTGGTAGGGTTACATGTAAAGAGGTGATGGTGTTTCCTATAATGTCCATCTGTATCCAATGATGGTGGCATGCAGGTTCTGTGAAATGTTTTCTCTTCCAGACAAAAGAAAGTCTAATAATGTCAACATGCTGATAAGGGAGCTTACAATTTGCCTTTAGTTCTGCTTAGCCCATATTGTAATTTATTCTTGACAAATGCTCTTTGTCTGTATATATACAGAGACAAAATCAAAACAGGTTTCAGACAAGTCAGTGCTCATTTCCTTCCTGATTTCATAGTGTGAGACTACCTGTTAGATAACAGCAAAATTCAAGGAAGCAGAATGATTTACAGATCCTTTCCGTTTAATGTCTTCTCAAAATCTGGTTAATACTCTCACTGTCCCATGAAAATAATTATTTAATAAAGCCTCATAAGTCTTCTGATGTCTGTCCAGTCTGAAAGACTGGTATATTGGCAGCTTTAGAAAAGAGTAATGCCTTTCTATCAATATTGTTCATGTTTCTTAAAGATTCCATAGATCCAAAAACCATTGGATTAGAGGAGAACCATTAAACCCCAGCCAGCCCAGTTCATAAAGGAGATTCCTTACTCCAGGGTCGCTCATACTGTACAAAATGAAAGAAGAAATTATTGGCAAAAATGGTCTATCCCTTGCATCACTGTCTGGAGACCATGTTAGTCTCTGCTCAGAACATAGCCAAACATTTTTTTGTTTTCAATCTTTATCTCTGCCCAGACATTCTTCCCTACAGTCCCACAAACAGCCAGACTGGCAGTGCTGACAGGTGTGAACAGCAGCAGCAGGAGGGGGGCAGGCTGCCCACAGAGAAAAGTGAGACCTTCCAGCCTGCTTTGCTTTTGGATAAATCTCTCATTTTTTCCTCCTTAATTGGAAACGTTTGTTTACCTGCAAGGGAAAGGGAATGTGGATGTAAAAGCTCAGCATCCTCACACTCCAGTTTTTCAGCCAGCTATTCAGAAGCAGAGAAAAAGATTTCTTAGGGATAAGTAGAAACATTTTAATTCCAGTATGGCTATTATTTTAACTTTTTTTTTTTCATCATAGCAGGGACCTAGCTCTTTTTTAAAAGAAGTCTATAAACATGCAGCGAAATTAATAGCTGTTTTGTGTAATAGAAAAACAGCAAAGTGCTCCAAAGAGCAGATGTAATTTTTGGACTTGTGCTTATAGGAAATGTAAAAGACGATCTTTTTAAAACACAGTGAAACCTTTGCTTTACTTCTATGACTTTGATGCTAGATTGGAGCCTGCACTGCCTTTTTGAAGGAGCTTATAATGGAAATGGTGAGACATCCTTAACTGCAGCAGATCAAATGATTTCCCTCACAATGCAGCCCAGCGTGGGAAAGTAACAGCAGTTAAGGAGACTAAAGGAAAGTGTGAACTGTCCCCAGAAGCCATTACATTAGTGAAGTTTATCTCAGCCGGGTAATTCACCTCAGTCAGGAGCGGAATTAAATTTACTGTTGGAGCAGCAGCGGGCATAGCAGTGCTATTTGTGTGCTCTTTATCTAAGGCGCTATATATTGTGCTCAGAGATAAAAAGTCATACTTTTTTTTTTTTTCCTGGAGACAATTTAGATATTAGCAATCATGAGAAAGTGTTTCTCACCGTGCAGATAACTTCTTGTATGCGTCTTTGCATTTATTTTCATGATCCTTAGCCTAACAGCTCCTTGGAAAGGTTGTAAACAGGAATAACCCCAGTTTATTAGGGAAGAAGCATATGGACCATAGTCATGAGGACAGTCCCTCAAAAGACATCATGGTCATCTCACTAGAAAGGAAAGTGCTGTCTGCAGAAGTGCAAGAGGAGAAGATCAAAGATATCATTCCGGGCAGATGGGTTTTCACAAATCTGTCTCTTTTGGGAAGACTAATTTCTGAAGGAACCAAGTATTTCTCCACTCTCAATGTCAATGGCACAGCTTTTTGATGTTCCAGGAATAAGGCATTCCTTAAGAGAAGATAAACTGCAAGATTACAGAGCAGCATTTCTTTAACCCCTCCACTTAACCACAGCAAACTGACAGCAACTTTCACGTCAGCTCCTTGGTTTCAGCCCTCAAGCCAGAACATGGTTTATCATGTCCTGGACACCAGAAGTTTTAGAGTCAATCCAACCATACTGCAGCAACAAGCAATCCATTTTCATCACAGGGGCACTGTTGAGACAACAAACCCCACTCTCTGAGGTGGCTGGAGCCTATTTGTTCCTAGTGTGGAGCCAGTGGAAGGGCACCGGGTGTTTGTGAGATTACTGTCCAAAGGCCCATCAGGTTAATGAAACATTTCCTGCTGCAGTGGAAGTGCTCATGTCTGTTTCTCAGATGGCTTTCAGGTGTACACAGAGCTATCAAAATACTCTGAAACACTTTCAGGAGGTAAGAAAGCACACAGGCTTTTAGGCCAGGTACTCACTTGAATTCTGCGAACCAACACTCCCTCATGTGTCCTCCAAAAACTAAGAGAAAAGAAAGCTTATAATCTTCAGTCAAAGTGCAAATACTGCCAGTGGAGCTCATCAATTAAATAATTCAGAGCAGTACTGCCAGGAAGGGAATGGATCTTTAGCAATGTGACCGATCTGGGCTAGACTCACTTCTGTTGTCCACCACAAATTGATATTATCACGATGAATCTCTTTAAAGCACTTTACATCTATTTCCTGTTTCAAAATGTGGCCTCCAAGACATTCTGCTCCTCCTAGCCTAAGGTGAATATTTCACCCCCTGCAATTAATACTCTTTCTGGAGATTCCTATCTTGTCATGGTCATTTTAAACATCATCATTTTATTAAAAGTTTTCAATCATCTCAGGTGATGAAAAGATATTCATGTGCTTTTTAAAGGTTGTGAGCAGCTCTTCCCTTTTCTAGGCAGAATCGAGCTGTTTGGACATGTGTCCATACAAAATGAATGAGAGGAGAGTATGGGAGGAAGGATTTGCATGATTGATGGGAAGAATTAATTACTTCTAGCCACCCAGCAGTACAGTAATTGATGTCTGGGAGACAGCTGCAAGTGCCACATAATAGCTGTCAGTGTCACAGATGCTCTGAGTGCTTTGGTGTGGAGATAGCACTGTGACAAAGGGATTGGCATGGTGTGAACACACCACCACCATTCTTGGCTGGCAAGCTCCGGCAGGGCTGGCAGCACTGTTGTGCTGTCCCACACAGAAGATGTCTCTGACTGTTCCCTGCATCTGAAAAGATGACTCCAGAAAAGAAAACTGAGAGATAAGAGCAGCAGCAGAGGGACATGAAACATATGTGCCTTTCTACCATATCCTTTCAGATTCCTAGAGGCTAAGGGTTTTTTGGTTTGGTCTTTTTTCTTCTTCTTTAATTTTTTGATGCTGTGGAAACATCTTGGAGAGAGAAAAAAATTCTTTCTGAAGACTGAGGGAATTTTCTAAGGTTCTCACAAGGTATTGAAAGGTAAAAATACCTCATGACTTTATGAATTAGCTCCCATGTCATCCTCAGCACTTTCGGATAGAAAAACAACCAGCACTATGACTTGGATTATTGCATCACACACTTTAGCTTCTGCATTCTTCTGGCATTGGAAGAGACTCCCCAGGGAAGTGATCATAGCACCAAACCTGACAGAGTTGACTCAAGAAGCATTTGGACATTGCTTTCAGGCACATGGAGTGATTTTTGGGATGTCCTGTGCAGCATCAGGAGTTGCACTGAATGATCCTTGTGCTTACATTTAAACTCTGGATAGTCTATGGTTCTACAACTCCATGATTCCATGATTCCAAAATGAGTACTGTGATTCCAGAGGTCAAAGCACTGGCTGTGTCCTCAAGTGACTGGCTCAGGAAAGGAACCCAATTCAGAGTACTAGGAATTAGGGAATTTTTTAGATGTGGCTCTCAATCACTCTTTATGCCTCTTCTGCATGATTGTTTGTTTATTTGCTATTTATCTTCTCCTGACTACAGATTGTGGGCTCACCATGTGGAACAGTCCATCCTTTTTATTCTCAAACTTTTGTTTGGATGGAAATCTTGAATGCTTAGACTCTGGTTTTCCCTTGAAACCTGACTTGCACTCCTGCATATTTTAGAGATGTATTTTGTTGTAATTTTTGACGGTATATCAAACAAATCAGTAATCCTTCATTAGGGATGACACTTCTTGAGGCAGAGCTTGGATCAAAGCAGAATTTTATGTTAATTCTTTCCTGATCTTTAGTTTAGCCATGGAGGGGTCACACTCTAGTTTGATATGATCTCGGAAAACATGATTTACAAAACAAAGCAGCCCATTTGGATGCCTCTACCCTCAGACAAAATTAGTTTGCTCATAAAACCAAATGTTTATTTAGCACTTATTTAAGGTTAATGGAAGATTATTTTTAGAGATAATAATTTATGACATAAACCAAATACAAGAAAAAAAGAATTAAATGATTAAATAGATGCATAAAATGGATCTGATAACATTCCTTTAACATGAATAAGCAAAACTGGTATTAATAATTCACAATCAAAGTGGGTCTGCACTTGTAGAATCCTAATTATGAGCTGAACAACAAGATAAATATTACCTCCCTCTTTTTATATATCTAACTCTTTTAGAAACAAATCACTCAAGATACTTACATGTGTTAATTGACAAAACCATTTTGGAAAACATGTCTGAATACTGACTTCACTCAGTGGGAACTGCTAGGCCCAACCTTTACAGAAGATGGTACTCCCTCCCAAGTGACAGAGTTGTCTCAATACAGAAAAGTTTTCTTGAACTGGGGAAATAGATCCAATACAGCCAATACAGATAATTTCTCACTCCCTGCATGATTTTGAAATTCACAGGATTAGGATGTTTTGCACAAACTGAAGGTTTGGCCCTAAGACTTGTTATTTCTGAAAAGAAATGAAGAGTAGTCTACAGCTGAACATTACCAAAATAGATAGAAAATTTCTCTCCTTCAGAATGAGAAGCCAGCCTGTGTTACCAGTGCACAAAAGCAAACTGTGATTAATGATTCCAAATGGTGTTTAAAAGGAAGCTAAAAGCTTGGTTTTCAAGGCTCCCAGACAAGAAAAGTCTTCATGCCAAAATCTTGGTTAGCTGATCTTAATGTGAAGCAAATTTTGTTGAGAGACAAAAGCTGAGCAAAGTATATTTCAGTAGACAACCTACTATCTCATTCACACATTTTTTAACTCACTCACTAAAGTGATAGAGTCTTGGCACACCAATGATCTCGCATTCTAAAACACAGAAACCATTTAATGTTTTGATTAGTGGGTGATATTAGAGGAATGTTGTAAAACACATCAATTAAACAAAAAAACATTTCACAGAAAAATCTGTTTCAGTACCTCCACTTTGAGTCTAAGTTTAAAAAAGAGCTTTTCATCCATTAGAGAGAGATGAAAAGAATTGGCACATAGATTATTCACAAGGTACATTTTGAGGAAAATTTAATTAAAGAAGACAGCAAGCAAATAATAATAGCTCAGGGTTCAGCATATTGATGAACACGATGAAGCAATTTATGTTCTGCTTTCATTATGTTTGTCTTCCAGACAAAGCTGCTCTTCTTCTCCAAGCAAGAATGCTGCATCTGTGAGCTGCTAAACCATGATCTCCCACCTTTTTTTTTAAAGAGACAGGAGGAGCACACAGCAGGGACATTGAGACCAGTGGCTCTGGAACTTGCTGCACCACAGAGTAGTAGTAAGCACTACTAGTAATGAGTTGTCTTGGTAGTAGGCACTACCAAGAGAGCAGCAGGAAAATCATAACGAGGCACAAAACCCCTGCTTCTGTTCACTGTTGGATTTTTGGCATTACACAGCCATGGATTTCAGTTTCCAGCTGAAAAAGGAAGTAATTATGTATGTGTCCCTTGAGGCTGAGGGCTGGGAGGTTAGAGAAAAAGTTCCTATATAGATAGCTTAGGGGAACTCCTTGCTGGATAGTGGTTGATTAGCTTTGCTCATATAGTTACCAGAAGGGCATTTAGTCACTGAAAGAATGCTTCAGGACAAGCATGCCTGGTTCCATGGATTCTGATGGCTCCACCGGGACAGGGTATTGATTTCAGTGCTGGTGGATCTGCTCTGCCATGTTAGCTTTTGCTCTTTGATTTTATCAGTTCTAGCCCTTCTGGTCCTGTGAGAATATTTCCTCTAGTGATGGATTTTGTGAGTTTCAGGGTATTTGCAAGTCAGCAGGAAGAGTTCTGAAGACATTTCTTTCAAGCCACAATCTTCTTTTAACACATGTAATGATTTTTTAACGACTTTGAAAATTTCAATACATGCTAGTTAAGGCCTGTGCAATGTTAGCAGATTTCTTTTTGCCTGGTATTCGAGGGAATCCTTCAAAAATTCAGTCTGTTTCTCGGAAGCAGCATTCCTTACAGGTTTGTGGTTAACTTTACATTATTGAGATGAATGTCAGCAGAGATTTCCATAGACCAGTTACAAAAACATTGAAAGATTTTGCTATACATTACAGCTTTCAGAAAGGAGACTAAAGTCTATTGGAATTCCACTTAAACCCTCTCAAGTGTCAGTGTGTGATGGCAGAAACCACTTTGCATAAGTGAGGATACTGGCAGTGCTCTAGAGCATAGTGGTGATGAGACCTCATGCATTTGCATGTGAGTGTTGCCCTCTGCCCCTTGCCTAAGAGAATGTGATCACACTTGCCCCTTTTTTGCCCAAAAATTGTCCAAAATCAGACAGATTGCCTTCTGTGTTTCCTTCTCTCCCTCTTCCTTGTACCCAGGCCAGTCCCCACAGACCTTGAGTTAAATATGCCCTAATTTGTCATGGCTCCACTTTAACTTTTCTCCATTAAATGAGTGATGGGGAAATATTGCATCAGAGCCCTGACAAACTGTTCAAGAAGGACACAGCATGATGGCATGATCCATCATACAGAGGTTAAGCAGGACTGGCCTTTTAATTCCTGCCTTTCTAGTTTCATGCTGGCTACAGAGTGGGTGGCTCAGGGAGTGGGATGGAGGTATAGGACATCCTAACAGGCATTTTTCTGAGAAAATCACCATTGGTGAAAGTCTGCTTGGTACAGAAGGGAAACGTTATTTTTTCTTCATTCCTCCAAGCTGCGGTGTTAGGCTATCTAAAACCAGAAGTCTAGCTCAAATCTACAATACTACAACCTGTCCTGCTTGTTTATTGGAGTCATCAGGAGCAATAACCCTCTCTTGCTGTGGATTAGAAAAGCATCTCATAGACATTAATTTCACCTCAGAGATCTAACCCTGTGGATTGTCTAAATGGGACAGATGGAGGTTTTCCAAGGCTGTGTTTCATCAGCCCTGTCATCAGCAGGCCTCCCTGAGACATCACAAGAGGCAGTCTCATGCTCTCTGTTTTGGTAAAAGACAAAAGAATATCGAATTTCTTGAAAATGGTATTGACATGTTTATACATAGAAATTAGACTGTCAGATTTAGTAATAAGGAGATTGCTTTGAAATCATAAAGCTTTTTACCTGTCAGCCTGTGAGAGATACCAGCAGTTTGCATGTTGGAAATACAACTTTAAGTGACACAGAAAGAAGGGAAAATGTAAAATAGCCACTAGCACTGACTGAGTCACTCACATATCTTTGCGTTTTTTACTTACTCTTGTGATGCAGAAGTGGAAATCTTAATGTAGGTATTAGGATGAAGGTCTAGAACTCCAAAATAGCTGTTCTTTGTGACTGATGTCTGCCTTCCAGAAGTAAGCAGTTCCCAGAGATGTAAACCTGCTTAAAAAAAACACAGTGGGATGCAATACACTTGTAAAGGCACAAACAGCCGCAACAAGAATTTGTTTAAACACTTCAAATGAGCAATATCCTTCTCCTGTACCTATACAGTCTGTTTTTTCTCTCAATCCAAAGCCAGTGAAAATCTTCCTACAGGTTTTAGAGCTTCAGACTGGGGCCACAGAGATGGTATCTCCAAGCAAGGAGCCAACCTGGCCTCCTTTCTGCTGTCAATTATTTACATTCAGAGAGGAAGAACTGTCCTGGTGTTCTGGGCCAGGTGCTGAGCCAGGTGCGTTCTTTGACACATATATAAACTTTACAAGTTAAGCACCTAACCTTCAATACTTTTGATTGTGATAGTGTCCTCTATTGCACAGAATTATGGAAAATGTAAATGCTTTACTTTTACAGTGATGTTTAAAATCAGACTTAGGTTTTAAATGTGTAAGGTCTCATTTAACACTAGATAACCATAGATCCACATTTCTAAAACTGAGGAGATCTCCTGATACGTCTCTTATTCACATTTTTTCAAAGTGCATATCTTGAGTCTGATTTTTATTTATAATAATGTTTCTACTCACATGGCTAACTGCAGACTACACTCAGAAAAGAGCTTTAATTGTTGCCAGAATTGTCCTAAAAGACCTAAGAAAAACCAAGAATATGCTATTTCCAGTTCATCCTTGAGCAAATCATTGTACACTTGTGTAATGTATGGCCTTCATCAAAAGTGGTGGAAAAGAAGGATACACTTTGACAAAATTATATTTCTGCTTTCTGCTATCTTTACTCTGAAAGTCATCTTAATGATTTCAGATTAGACATGAATGAATGAAATCATTCATCTCAAGCCAAAAATCACAATTTTCATCTTGAGTTAGTTGATGCCGTAAGAGGCTACCTGGAAAAGAGGCTAGACAGTGTTGAAGGAATAAAGTAGATATTTATTAAAAAAGCCTTCAAAGGACACACCCTGGCCAGTACATCAGACAGGCTACACTCAGATGGACAACGGGTCACAAGTTTTCACACTTTTGTAAGTTTTGGTCCATTTACATATTGGGGTTAATTACCCAATTACAGCTTCAGGTTATGAACTCCCATCCTCCCAGTTTGCTCTCCTCAGTTCACTGTTTTTTATACCTTTTGGGTCTGAAGCTGCAATGGTGTCCCTGGTTCTCGGGCTGGAAAAGGATCATTTTGTCTAACTAAACTGTGAGGAGAACTTGCTAACACTTTACATGAAGTTCAGAGTTACATACCAATGCAGTACAGAATCTGGAAAATATGAAAGCTAAAACTTATGGCATCATAACTTAAGGATAATTAGATTAAAAAGAAAGAAGGACATCATTAACAAGAAGGACAGCATTAACAAAAGCACCTTCCAGTGAATCTTTCCTGCTTTTTATACGAAGTACAATATAAGAAAAAAGTTTGGTGGAAGAAAAGATCATGACATTTAAAGGAAATTTTAGCCAAGTGCTGATTTTTGTGTTATATGGATGCATGATGGATTGCACATAAATGTGCTCCAGAAGCAAAGACCTCTTGAAAAATGACTGCACTATAAACTTGCACAGCTATTACAAGACCTCTCCATTTGGATAGTAAAAGTCTCAGTTCTTAAACCTTCTTGCCTTTAGCATCAGGAAGCCATAAGCAGCTACAAAAAATTGTAAGTTTTATAGTTTCTGTCTATGACTTATTTTTTTTGTCTTTCTCCTTGGCTCCTTCCACAACAATCTGACTGACTACAACATCTTGTGTCTCATTAATGTCAAAAAGCAAAACTCCAAGCACTCTTGTTTCTCGGACTCTTTTTTTATTTATTTATTTTCCCTTTCTTTTCTATGAAACATTTTTGAGGGTCTCATATGCCAGGCCTTTCTTCATCCTCTAATTTTTCCTTTTACTTTTCTTTGTACTTACTCCCTTGGTATTGATCAGATATTTTCTACTCAGTTATATATCTCAGGCTGTATCTCATTTCTAAGGAGATACTGCAAATTTTTTCCAAGTTCATTTTTTGTTGGTATTTGGTGTATGTCTGGTAACTACCTAGAAATCTCAAATTTAGCAATGTTTTTATAATATAGCTGCATTTCCCACAGACAAAATACTACACATGACTTTGCTGTTTAATTCAGAGAGTGCTGATACTTTTTCCATGACCTGGATGCAGACTTCATCTTGTATAGATTTGTTTTTAACCTGAGACAGCAGGCAATAAGATATAAACAGCCCCCAATTCTCAGTAGATACTACTATAAAAAGCATATGGGAAGAAAATGCTACTTTTTTTCCCCAACACTAACATAAAACTTGCAAAGCACAGGGTACTCCTTTATTTAAAGACCATGCAACAAAATGCAATAAGCTAGAAGGCGTAACATCTTCCAGGGTTTGAAATCAATGCATTAAACCCTGTTTAAGTTGTAGCCCTTTTCAGCCAAAATATTTTTCGTTTTCTCCTATGGCCTCCAATCCATGAAAATGATTTAAAGCACAGATATGCAAGCTGTTATGTAAAATATCTGCATTGGAATGGAAATTCTCTGAATGGCAATATCACCTTTGGCAATGTTTCGGCTAATTTTCATCAATAAAAATGAGTAAGCCTATTTTGCTGCAGAAAGGACACATCTGCTCACTGGCTTAGCATCTTGGTGTTGAGGTGACAGACTGAAATACGTTGTTTTGGAGATAGAGTTCAGCAAGAATTAAATAAAAAGCATTCAGGAGAGCATCTTCATAAAATTGATACACTTCTTTCACCTTCAAGAAACAAAAACAACTGATGAAGGCTGCATTTCACACAAGGCATACAATGCAATTTTCATACTTGTTCAATTCCAATAAGAAACATGAATGTCCACTTTCCAGGGAACAAATTGTAAATGTGTCAGCTGAGGCCTTGAGAACATCAATGAATTACAGTAGCATGAAATACCTGCTTTAAAATATTTCTTTATATTCATCCATCTCTTCTTGGATTTTTAGGTGTGTGACTGTAAATTGTCTGTTCTGCATATTAGGTTCAGATTTCTGGAAGTGAGACCTCTTCCTTAAGTAACTGCAAAAAGGAACACGAACACAAAACGCAGATCTGATGTAAAAGAATAAAGTTATAATTCCTTGAAACACAAACATGGGCCTTATTTTGTTTTTCTATGTATTTTGGTCTGATCTCCAGAAGTAGATTTGTTTCTGACTGAAGATGTAACTGGCAGATTCCCTTTCTTATTGACACTGAACATCACACAGGGACAACCACATTACTTGGAAATTACCCAATGTGTATTCCTTTCTATCTCTAGTATCTGTCATTTTTTGGAAGCCTTCTATTGACTAGTAATTTGTGAACTATTCTCCTTGGTATTTAAAAATGCATTTTAAGTCAGGAGAGAAAATGTTGATGTGGACCATTTAGGGTCAAACTCAAGTGGCAGGCATCAATTATTTCACCTGAGATTTTTGAAGTGCTTTGCCAATTACTGGCCATATTTTCCCAGGATGAAGAGCTCCACAGTACATCAGTCTTAGTAAGAAATTAGAAACCATAAGAATCCCATTAAGTCCCTACCTAGCTCTGTCCTTGCTGGTCCTCACATGCCTTTTTTCTGTAGTCCTGAAGCACACAGGACACAAGAGGGGAGCTAAAATGATGCTACTGATAAAATACAAGTGTTTTTAATTCTGAGTATCTCTGACAATGGCTTTTTTTATTGTGTACTCTCTAAATTTTAAGCTTTGCTTCTAAACAAAACATGATGATACTTGCACATGCCACCTGAAAGTGTTAGAAAATCTCCTTTCCTACCAAACCTTCCTAGGGCCACAGGGATATATTGCCTGGCTTCTAAAAAACCCTAGCCTAGTTTAGGAAAACAAATTGTACAAGTTTCTTCTACTGTTCCCCCATTTTTTTTCTTTTTCTTCTAATCTACTTCCAAAAATATCAATAAAATATCTTTTTGTATGCCTGAAGAAACTTTTAGAGTTTTGTCCACATTCTCTTTATGTATAAGAAAGTGAAAAGTACGTACATCCTTGAACAATAAAGTACACACTTGGTTGCAAGAGAACGTTAAAGAAGCTGCACATAGAAAACTTCTGTATGATTTTAAATCACACAAACAGAGCATGAACCTCAAGGCTATAGTGATGTTATTACTATATAAAACAAAATTGAAATAAAGAGGCAAAGCTGACACTGTATTTATAAAAATAAAATTGCTCGCAAGTTTTCCCACAATACTTTGTTGCATCATGCAACAACATCGCCTGAGAGCAATCAGTACTTTTTCAGCCCAGAGTGCACAACAAAAACTTGAAGCACACCAAAGACAAGGGATGGGCCTCTGCTTGGCTCCAGGAAGCATTTCTTTCCTGAAGAGGGTCCAGGGACAAAGACCAAACTGAGTGGAGGGTCCAGGGTTATATAAGGGTAAGAGGGGGTGGCTCAAAGCGTCAGGGTCCAATGGGAATGGGTAAAAGTGGTGCAGAGGTGGGGTTAGGAGCAGGAACCACCAATAGGAAACCAGGGGCAGAGGACTGCAGCAAACCGGGGCCAATGGGGATTGAGGGGAGGGAGAACATTCTAAGAGGTTTACAAATAAGGTAAACGGGGTGGCATAAACTTGACAAAGCAATGGGAGAACAAATTTAGCTGTACATTGGCATATAATTGTGAAGATCTGTGGGAGGGAGGCCTTCTCTTACCCCAGCCTCAGGAGGTGTAACTTGTTGCCTCCTTTCCAAGATTGGGGTAGATTTTAGTTATAGGCCCCTGGCCCTTCCATAATACTTCACTGTCTTGAAAGCACATCTTTTGTGATAAAATATTCTGGTAATAAAAACAAATACTGGAACAGGTTTCCCAGAGAAGTTGTGGATGCCCCATCCCTGGAAGTGTTCAAGGACAGTTTGGATAGGGATCTGAGCAACCTGGTCTAGTGGGAAGTGTCCCTGCCCACAGAAAGAAGGTTGGAATGAGATGGCCTTTAATTTCCATTCCATCCCGGACCATTCTATGACTCTAGAACCTTGTCATGACAAGCATCAATATGGGAGAATGTAGAGAAGGTGGGAAAAGGATCACTGATGGCTTTTATCTATGTTTATGTCTGTCAAAAGCTACTGCAATCCTCACTCTGCTCAAAGTGAAGTCATTCTGAAACTGTTCTGGCATAATTGCTGTTACATAACACACACAGAGTTCATGTTAACCCCAGCTTTGAACATGATAGTAAAGACCCTTACACAGACCTTTCCAGCACTGTTTATGCTGACATTAAATTTCCTATGCATATTTTTGCTGTAAAAAGCACCACATTTTCTGTTACTGTTTTCTTTCTCGTATTGTTGATAAATGTAATGCTTGTCAGAGAGGTGTGTGACAGCCCAGAGAAAAGAGCAAGATGCTAGAATAGTTACAAACCCCTGTCAAAATTGCTTCTTTATGTAACATCAATGCCACTGGCTGTCATGCTTTTAGAGGCCACCCTTAAATGTCACACTGAGAGATGAGTAGTATGGTGGAAGGGGCAGTGAAATTTCTGCCAATAAAATGCAACTTTCCTGAGGGACAACAGCAGGGATTTGAAAGGTGGCATACACAAAGTTACTATTATATTTTTCTCTTTTTTTTTTAATTAAAACCCTTCACACTCTCAAAACCTCCAGACCAGCATGTGTGGATAAAATAAGTAATTATTGCAAAAGAATGTGATTAGTCCTTTAGGCAGAAACTATGATGTTTAAACATCATAGCATTTAAAAAACTAAGTCCAGAGGTCAAGTTTTATGTATGTGTTTATAACATAGAGCAGAGCAGGTTGTTGTGCCCAGGCAAGACTCTTGGCACAACATTTAGACATAGTGGTGCTGAATGTAGTAATCTGTAGGTAATAGTTTCTTTCTGAAGGAGCATTAACCTTGGAATACTTGGTTTTTTGCATTGCATCTGGTTAAGACTCTGATAACTCTTAGCAGCACTGTGAAGGAAGGTCTAGACTCTGGTTTAGACCCTCTGCCAGAAATTATTTCTCCTGTCATAGCACAGCCTGCCCTGGTTTCATGATCAATTTTCATTTAATATCAATGTAATAATTGGGTTTCTCCTCCATGGAGACAAGACTCTCTTGTCTCCATGACAAGAGAGATATCACCTCTTAATAAGAAATAACTGCATATCCTGGCCTATGCTTTAGATTCTATTTTTGGATATTAGTTTCAAGACTGGTCATGTTGTTTTCATTAAAAAATTATCTATATTTTACCTAGCTCATAATTCCATATGGCAGTGTGGATTTGAAACTAAGATATGCAGTGAAAACATAGGTCCTATAATGAAAATATAGTCTCATCAACAGAATGGAAATTATGGCATTTTTGTGTGGCTTTCAAACATGCAAAGTGACAGGAATACATTTTTTCCGTATTTTGGTTCTCTTTTACCCAGTGTGCACTGCTTTTCCAGAGAATGAGAGTTTTCTTCCTGGTTGTTTTAAAATTGGGCTTTTTTTGATTCGGTTTGGTTTGATACAAGATCTCTCTGAGAAGCAGTAAGAAATGCATCTTTGTTTTCCAGGTGTTAAATACAGTCATAGTGAGGGAGAGAGATGAAAGGAATTTGAAAGCATTTTTATCCCCTGAGAGTTGAAATATCTGATCTAAATCTTTTCTTATTCTAAATATATTAGATTATCTTGTCTGCACTGGAAAATGAAGGATCTGTTACATGCCCTTGCTATATTGTCTAAGTAAATGAGCTCTCTAAATCATCCAGGAAAATCCACTTCATGCTGTGCTGACATGAGTTAAACTGAGATATTAGGTCTGTACTGCCCTGATTTTTATATCTGTGCAAAAGATTGATTTAGAGGGGAGTTTTAGAGAAGTTACAGGTCGCTTGGCACAAGATCCCAAATAACCCTTAGGATCTGGACCAAATACCATTCCAACACAAATTCCACATTGATACGAAGGAAAACACAGCATCCTGGTGTAATAAAGGGAAATTATTCGTGCTAACTAAATTGTAACTATTTGGGAAGTTATTATTAACAGCAATCAAGGGAATTAGTGTTACGAGGCACATGTAACCCTTTACAGATGTTACATGTTAAAATTAAGATACAGGATGTAGTTTTGAGATAAGTAACGTCCTAAGACAAAATCGACCTTGAAATGGACAAAGTTGGAGCGACTTTAGGCATAGGGCCTGAAAATTATAAAATGTAAGACTAATTAGTGGAACATAATGCTTACTTACATTACACAACGCTTAGTACACATGTGCAACCTGTAAGGCCATCCAGAGGACAATGAGGATGAGTGTAAGCCTTCATCCAAAAGACCACCAAAAGACTGAGGACCCCCTAGCAACAAGTGAGGCATGCACCATGAAGAGCAGTGATGTAAAATTAAAGAATCGGAAATAGGAGGAGATTTATGGGAAACATTAATGAATATGTATAAGCATATAGTATATAAGTTTGGTTTGAATGACTTTGTTTTGTATGTGAGGTAGGGTGAGAAGCCCTCCCCATACCCCAGTCGGTTTTGCTTGTGCTTTAATCATGCTTAATTACTGGCAAGCTATGTTTATATACATATATATATATGTATATGTGTGTGCATGTGTGTGTATATGAATATATGTACTAAATGGTACTCTTTTAATAAATTATATTCCTTTTATACCAAATTGTTATTCAATCCACTAAATTGTATTCTTTTATTAAATTGTATTCTTGTATTCAATTCACTAGATTGTATAATTTTTTTTCTTGTTATTAAATTGCTATTAATTAAATAGACCTAGTTGTTAAAATTCTAATTTCATTTATAACACTGGGTAGCTGAGTTCTCTGGCTGGAGCCCACAGATATAGCAGTGAGAAAATCAGCCTAAGCCTTTTCTGGTTTCTGGATTGAACTCACACTAATGCTGATTAATTTTCAATTTAGAAAAGAAAATGTTCAAATTGATTTCACAAAAGATTCTAGCTTTCTGTGGAAAATTCAGAGGATTTTGTTTCTGTTCAAGAAATCAAATGACCATAAATTTTACCTGCATTTTTATAGTAAAAAGTGGTAGAAGAAAGCTTTGAAGAGTGTCACAAGGAGTTACTGTACATATGTACATACATGCAGAGTTGTTCTTCCAAGGCAGAAGTACTTCATCATGAGATACAGAGTTGATGGGAAAAAAACATGATGAGATGCCATGAGAGTCAAAATCTAACCTTCAGGACAAAAACTCATGGGAAAGTCCTTAAAATACTTCAGAGAAGATCTATATAGAAATTAGCTGAAACAATCAATGTTTTCTCAGCCTTGTGATTGTTGGGGGAAGTTTAGAAATGAGCAGGGCTGGAAACAAAATCTGCTGTGCATTTCAACCATTCTGCTATTACAGAGGATCTCTGAAATATCCAAGTCATGAAAGACTGCCAGCAATGAGATACCAGTGAAGGGATCACATCACCTGATAAAAATCAAAGCCTTCTGTCACTGTCATAATTGTCATTGAAACTGGCATGGCTGTATTTAATCCTTATGAGTTTCCTCACTCCTCAGTTCTAAATTGCCATTTTTGCCTTTCCTACCGAAGCTAAAGGCACTCTGAACCTTGTGCTTTGTGCAGTGAGTTATGAGACATTTTAAATTATGGTGTATTGAAGAATAGTTTACCTCTGGCTCTCACAGATTTGATCTGAGATTTGTTCTGTAAGCTGCAGTAGAGTGAGAAATTTGCAGCTTAAAAGGATTGAGTTGTATTTATGTTCTGACTTATCCTCAACTGTAATAGACTGAGGAATGTTTTATCTTTAACACTTGCACTTTGCTCTGAGATTTGCACCTTTTAAAGGGGACTGAAATGGTGCTTGTGCCTTCTCTCTCTCTGATAAATGACTTGAGTTTCTGAGATCTTAAATGAGTGCCACAGTGAAGAAATGTTAAAAATTAATAGCATGTAATTCCCTGAGGCACAAATAAGATGCTGACCTCTTTTCATTCAATATGCATTGATAGAAGGAGTAACTTGGAAAGGGAAATGCAGACTGACCTTAATTTGAGGGATGATGTGCTGGCGAGGGCCCTCTGTCTGCCCTCTCAGTGGAGGTAGGGGATGGAGACTGATGCTGCACCAAAGATACAAGAGTTATTGATGTGTTAGGAACTACAGAAGCACCTGAGAACAACCACATAGGAATTCAGGCTTCTCCTCCCTAAGGGGTGGAAAGAACTGGAGTGCCTCTACACCAATGCATGCAGCATTTGCAACACACAGAGGAAGTTCAAATTCATTGTGGAGTGGGAAAGCTTGGAAAGCAATCACAGAAACACAATCACAGAAACACAATCACAGAAACACAATCACAGAAACACAATCACAGAAACACAATCACAGAAACGTGGTGGGATGACTCACACAACTGGAGTTCTCAGAGGATGGCTATAAACCCTTCAGGAGAGATATGCAAGGAAGAAGAGGAGGTGGGGTAACTCTGTATGTTTTGACTGTCCAGAGCTCGATGATGGTGATGAAAAGTTTGAGTCTTTATGGGTAAGAATCAGGAGAAATTTCAACAAGGCAGCATGGTGGGAGTCCGGTACAGACCACCCAGCCAGGAAACAAGGCAGACAAAGCATTCACCTACAGAAGATGATAAATGACCCTCAGAAAATGTTGCTGTCATTCTGCCACAATATGGAAGACTAGAAAATTGTGAGAATTATTTTCTTGCTGTGTCTGCACATAGTAACTGATGTGACTTTTTTTACATATGCAACATTTAGAGGTCAACATAGTGCTTAATGGAGGATGTAGCTGAAGATAAATCAAGTAATTCAGCAGTGTTAGTTGCTTTTGTGCACCTTGAAGCTCTGACAAAACTGCACAGGTAAATCTCTTGCTTTTCCCTGTGCTTTCAGGAGCTTTAGATAGCTCTGACCATCATTTTATGACTGGAAGGTGGATGCAGGGATACATATAATTGTCTTACAATCCATGCTTTTCATCATCCATTTTCTTCAACCTACAGCTGCATTAGCAAAAGAATTTGTATGCCTGTTAAGAGCAAACAATGGACTTTTTGTCCAGATTAAAACTGTTAACGTAATACAGAGCCCCTGCCTTGGCAAGTATGTGTAGGAATGATCCTAAGTTCCACTTCAGATTTGGCCATTTGCTCTGATTTGCTTTCTATGTTCAAATAAATACAAAAAGCTGTGATAATTAGGTGACTTTTTCCCACTATTACTGCAAATCTGGGTTAGCTGGGTCTGTGGACTAACAGACCACATGGCCAGAAATGGTGACGAGGTCTTAAATGTCACTTAGCTAATGAATGCCATAATTATTTCCAGAAGATAAGAAACCTCATGAAAGAGGGGGCCATGAGAATCTCCATTAAATATTGCCTGCATTAAACATTTACATAGCAACCATACTGCTGAGGTAAGGAGTGAAAATGAAAGGATTTGCAGGCCTTTGTGATTGTGACAGATTATCTGAGAGTGTTATCATCTGATCAGGCATTCCCATGTTGTCCTAAAAAAATACCCTTAACTTTTAAAAGGCAGATCCTTTTGCTTCTTTCTTGTTTCAGGTGTCAGACACATAAAATCATGGAGTCTGTCATGTATCATGCTACGACATGAAAGATCATTAAAGTTTTCCAAGACAGTCCCAGGCTTTGAAAGGAATTCCAGTTTCCAGGAGGTGTTCAAGGCACCCAAATATGTTGGCTTTTGGTCTAAAATGTTTACTGGCAGTGATGTGTAGTGGTATATGTTCGCCAATTTGAGTTTCCTGGCCAACATACCAAATAATGTGGTAGGTTTAGCGCTGGCTAAAATCACCAGCGCACTTACTCATTTCTTGCTGTGAGATATGGATTAGGAGGAGGGCAAAACAGGTTCAAAACTTAAAAGGTATGAAGAAAAGTTTATTAATAGAACTAAAAGAAGCATCAGAGTAAAAAGCATCAGAGTAAAACTTTCAGAACACTTTTTCTCCCCCTGCCTGACTTCTTTCCCAACTGACAATGTAGAGACAAAATCTTGGATTTTAAATCAGTTATTGTTTCTACAATAGTCTACAATAGTTAATCAGTTCTTGTAGGGAGAGGAGCTTTCTCTTGCCATGCCATAGGGACTTCTAGACAAGAAACAGTTCTCTCATGGCTTTTCATTTCCACGAATAGCAGCTGCCCAGGGGAAAAAAAAACTGCAATTGTGAAACTCCTCCCATTTTCACAGCCATCCCACAGCTGGGTAAATGGGCCATATCAATTTATGGGGTATTATTTTAAGGATGAGGTGTTCAAAGGCAAAGATTCTCTTCATCTATCTCTGTGATCATCTTCATCTCTGGGAACAGAGGTCTTCTCTCCCTGGGAGAGAAGAGTCTTCATCACTCTCTCTGTTCAAGCTTCTCATGAGATCACAGTCCCTTCAGCATCTATTTTGCTTCATTATTGATACCTCTGCTCACATCTACAGTTTGAACACTTCATATGCCCATACTTTCTCATGAATTAAAAGGGATATTTTAGTGTATCATAGTCCATCTCCATGGCCCTACCAAAAGAACTTTCAGTCTCAATACTAGGGCATCTCCTCATTATCCTTCCATCTGAGACTTGACTCCTTCTTTACTGACCTTGGTGTCTTCATGTTGTTTTCTATGTGTCGTCAGTCTGTCCTTTTCTCGCTTTTGAGAGAGGATCAAGGTCTGCAGGTCTCATCTGTGCAGTGAAAGGGTGAGTATCTCTCCCAGGCCTGCAGATGTTCATGAGCAGTAGCTGAAGCAGTCACAGCATTGAATTTCAGGCTGTGCCGGGCCCCAACCTCTGCCCGGCAGCCACTGGGAGGGGTGTGGGACCTGTCCCAGCCTGGGGCCGCTCCCGGGGCTCAGCAGACCCCTGCTCAGCATGGACTGATGGCAGGGGCTCGGTGTTATTGAGATATTAGCAGCTGTGAGCTGGCCCAGCTTCATCCACCGCCCTGTGGCCTCCTGGCCACCACCCAGCCACCGCTGGGGCCCAGCCCAGCCCTCCCAGGCCCCGGGTGGGCCAGCCTCTCCAGAGCTCAGTTACCTTTTGAGGCTGGAAGAAAGAGAGAGATTTCCTGGGCTTGCCTGTTTTTAAAATGTGAAATGCACAGAGGTGGACACAGCTTCTAAATGGTTTAATAAGATGTCAACTCTCAGAGCTAGCCAGCTATTGTTTTTTTCCAGGCACAGAGGAAGCCCTTCTCAGCTTCTCTCAGGAAAATCACTTCCATGGGTGGTTTCTTTCTTCCTTACTAAATATCAATTAATGCAAAACCAGGACAGATGTCAGTGGTCCGGGTCAACCAAGAACAAGCTGCTCAATAGAACAAGTGGTCAGAAGGCAAGGAGGTCAATGACCATCCTATCTCTAGTGCACACAGCAAATACTATTGAGCCTTGCCTTGTGTTTCCAGGTTGCTGAAGGCTTTTGAGAGCCAGGTCCAATTGTGAATCAACAGGATGTGATGATTCCATCTGAGAGAGCCAGTTTAGTTCCTGGGGGATTTGCTTCATTTTAGGAAAACAGAACAAACCACCAAAAAATTGCTCAAGACCCCGCTCTCCCTTTCTAAGAAAAGCAGGGAAGGCAGAGAGACAGCTGCAGGAAATTGGGAAACATTTTTATACACAGAAAAAAAGCCAGGGAAAAAAAAGGAGGGAGAGAACCTTACTGCAGGGATGTTTTTTGTAGATGAAAATGCAAAGAAATGGTGCTTAGGGTGTTCTTTTCTTGAGAAGAAAATTAAATTAATCTTGGTATTTTAAAGCAAAGACTTGCTTGTTATTTATAGATTTTCGAGGGAACTTGTGCCATCACAGATCTCTGTGAGTCCTTGGAGAGTGTGGTTTTGGAAGGTAGAATTTTCTAAGTGAAATGGCTGCTTTAGAGTTTGATACTAATTTACAGGGAGGAATTTACTGTCAATCCAAAAAGAAGAGGTAGGTGGGATGAATGCAAGCATGGGGATTTATTTTATTTCATTTAAGAGGAGAAAATGCAGGATAATTAAAGTTAAGATTAAGCATTTGGGAGGGTGTTAGAAAAAACTATTCAAAAATGAAGGTATCACAGCAGAAGAGTGTACCGCAGAATAAAGTTTGTCTTCACAAGGGTCAGTAAAGGAAAAGGCAAAGAGAATACTGGGAATGAGATAAGTGAAAGCTCAAACATGGGGCAGGAAGATTTCTAAGGTTTTTGGGAACTGTTTTTTATCATCAAGAATGGACTGAGAGTCCTTCACCTTGCCTCAAAAGAGGATTGGACTTGGAAGGTCCTTGCAATTTCTGTTCCAGTTTGCCTTTCTCTAATCTATGTAAAAAATCAGGATTTTTGCCATTAAACCACAAAACAGGAATTAATCATTGTCCTTCTAACAAATGAAGTATTTCTTGATTTTTAATAACATGCATTTTCTTCTGAAGATAGCAATCCTTGACTGAGTGAATTTCTGAAAGTATGAATCAGTATGTTCAGTAAAAAGTACATATTTCTGAGGCAGGACAGGACTCATAGCTTTGAACAGAAAATACTTATCAAGTCAGATAGGAGTGAAAATTGATGCCTGTTGCTTCTTGTCAGCACTTGTGTGGCAACTACCTGCCATTCACTCATGTCCAAATGGAAATACTTTTCAAAGAGGGAATGCAAAGTGATGATGGTGCCCAGCTTGAATTCACAGTAAGAGAAATTTTGCTCCAAACCCCGAGTTCTTCCTGCTGAGATCACTGAGTTGTTTAATTATGCTGATGCACACATTGCCTCAGCATTTAATCTTTTCCATGACATCCTTTAACAAATAACTTTTCCCAGTCAATGAGGAAAGCAAATAGACACTGCCTTGCCTTTCATGTGTTTTGCCAGTTTCAGTCATCTATATCATATTCCATTATGTCTCTATTAGCCTTCCTCTCTGTGCCTGTTTTCCTGCTCTGAAGAAGCATCTTTACTGTCTTCTTGGATGTATTTGGGTGTAAATGTCTAAATATGTCTAATCTCATAATTAAATGAACAAAATTTTCATTCATAACTAGTCATAACATTAGAGTGTCTTAACAAAACGTGAGCTTGATTTTGGATCTCTCTCCCCATGTAGACACCAGCTTAGGATTTTGTTTCTCAGGCTCATGTTTAAACAATCCCTCTTTAGTGCTAATTCTGGTCTACAGAATATCCCTTTTACAAGCACGAGACAATCAGTAACATTTCACATGTCATGCCTGTGTAAGAAAATTTCAGTCCTGCTCCAGTTCCCTCTTGTAAACCTCTTCTTTGGTGCTCTCCTTCCCTTCTTCCTACAACAAGACATGAAGGAGCAAGATCTCACTCTCAAAGCTTTGTTGTCATGTGATTTTCTTAATGAGTTTGGGGTCTTGAGTTTTCCTTTTTCCAAGAAAACTGCCTGTCGGGTGTTTGCCATAATATTTCACCAGGAATCATTTAAATATTTTTCTTCTAAAATGTCTAAGCCCAGGAAGATTAAATAATTGAACCTGTACTACAAACAAGATTAAAGGAGATTATTTGTTGGGGGATGGCCTAATGGAATGAGGAATTTGGAGTATGGAATTTGGGATATGGTTTGTCAATTAGTGTAGAATTTTCTAAGTATTTCTTTTCCAGGACTGAAGAGCAGCCTAAAATAGCTGCGATCATGATATCGGTTTAATTATTTGACATCTGTAATTATTTCAGTGCTCCTGTACATGTTCAGACATGTACATATGTACACACAGAGTAATATTTTACTCAACTTTTTAGAAGATAGACGCTGATACCAACGTGGAACATTCTAAGAAGAGACTTAGTTCTTCAGCTAATTCTTCTCTTCAATGTATGAAAATTGTTGTTTTAATTTCACTACAATCTGTTCCTTCCCCAAGTGGAGTCTATGTATTGTGTTTCATTGTGGTTTAAATGTGAAAAGATTGAAGTGTTTTATACTGTTAAGATAATTTGAATCAAAGGAAAGGTAAAGAACATCTTAGAAGATGTTTCATGTGTTTTAATTTAGAGTCCAACTAGTAAGTTGACTTGGAAATTCTTCCTAATGAAATTCCTTTGACAGTAGGCTTTTCTGAGTGTCCAGCAGACTTTTTTCATTACCAGATGCAGTCAATTTCTATCCTCTCAATCAATGCTGGGGTGGTTTGTGCTTTGAACCACATGATTTTAAAGACTCTTATCTTGTATCCCATTACTTCAGATTCTTTGGACATGCTTAGTCCTGTGGAATTTATAAATTAAATTCCAAGCAAATATATTTTTATAAATTTACTTTGTAATTAAATTCCAATTACAGATTCTGCAAAGGCTGAAACTACAGGTTCTGCAAATGCACCAGTATTGCAAGTTTCTGATTGTAGCTCTTCTGCTACAGCTTGGCACATTCTTCTCCCACCAGTATCTCCTGCTCAGACTCCCATCACCAATTAGTTAATTTTCTACTTTTTTAGTAAGCCCTCCAAACACTATTTCATCTAGAATTATTGCTACTATAGCTACACTAACATAGTATGCTTTAGCTCAAGATAATATCCAGGGGCTCACAGGCTAAGATCTGTCAAAAGCAGGCACTGAACACCGCCCTTTTTGCTACCAACATTTGCCTGAAAAAAGGTACAATCTGCATTTATTTTTGAAGTGAGCTGTGTATCAGATTTACTGAAGCCATTCTACTTTTTTCTGCCAAAGCTACATGAAAACTTTTGGCCAGTCAACTTTAAGGGACAAGGCTTTTTTTACATGCTGGCTTTTCAGTTGCTCACTGCTGGGAGGTGCAGCTGAAATCTCTGTTTAGAAGTTCAGCAATTATCCATCACGCTCTTTACTCTTTGAATTGAAGCTGGAGGCTTCATTTTACTCGTAGCAACACAACTGTTTTATCTCGGCCTCTGCTGAGCGTTTTAAACTGTTTTTGTTGGTTTCTGGTAGGCTAAGGGTATCTCTAGTTGTGCTCTGAATAATAGCATTTTCTCCAAGCAGGTTTGCCCAAAGGAACATGGCGTTGGTTCTTTATTGTTAATTGAATAGAGTTCATGTTGTGGTAATTGGGGTTTCTCTCAAAGGCTGCTAATGATAAAAGGGACTATTGATAATAGATTTCAGCAAGGTTTTGACCAGGTGTTCTATCATTTTCTCACAGATTTACAACCTGTATTATTATCAAATACTTAAATTAAAACATCTCAACAGCTTCTAAAAATGCAAACGTAGTAAAAGGGAGTCAGAGGAAATACAGCAAGAAGGACAATGTGACTTTTATGATTAGATGAGTTGCAAACAACAGTTGCCATTCATAATGACAGGCAATCATACCACACTTTATGCTAGTTACACACGTCAGCCTCTTCCAGCTCATTGTGGATTTTAATGTTTAATTAGATCAGCAATTAATTATTCATTAGAGAAGAGGGAAATTCCAAATTTTTATCTTTTGAGAAATTCCCATGTTTCAGTGTGAATTTTTATGCTAAATTGATATGAAAGGATCATATTACTCAGAGACAGGGCACCAGGTTTGTGACATGAGTTTTTGGAAGCCAGCCAGAGTATTATGTCCAAACCCACAAAAAATGCTTTGCTACACAGTGGAGTCTGGATGTTGTACCAATATCAGCCTGAAATTTATTACCTGTGGAAGCTAAGAAGGAACATTTTGCTTCTTATGAATAGGAGATTTTACTTCTGAGATTGTTTATTATTTTACCCCATGTGAAGCCCTCTGGTCTGATTGTGGCTGTGACAGAAAGCAGATGGTGCTCCTAGGGAACGCCGGTTGTCCAGTGACAATATCTCAGTTCTGTGTGGCCCTTTCCTCTGGTGTACTGTGACTGAGGCTTTTCAGGATGATGTTTGATGGTTTTCCAAGTTATCTGGTGTGCTGTGTCTGAAGGGACTGGATAAACTAATGGGCCTGAAAAATGTGAAAAACTGAACCTTAAAAATTGTCTCTAACAGATGCAGATGGACAACCCAGGAAATGGGGTGTAAAAGAATACCCAACCCAGGAAAAGGGGTTAAAAAAATCCTTCATCCTGGTAGCTACTGACTCTTGCTATGGATGCTTATAAGGAATAACACAATGCAGCCATTGTCAGTCCTTCTCCCATTCTCTTGAAGCTCATTTGAATGAACAAACCTCAAAACTGTGAAAAATCTGGAAAAACTGAATTTACCTTTGACAGTCTGCCAAGGCCTACAGTCTTAAAAACTTCTAAAGGTTCCAAAAGTATGTAAGTTTTAAGACCCTGAAGCAGAATCAGAGTGCAATTTTGGGTTGGATTGCTACAGCATTTCCAACTATTATTTCACACTGCAAACAGATTCCTACTAAGGTCAGTAGGCCTTGTGCATCTAGTTCAGGAATTCAGCTGCAGGTACACTGGAGCATCACAGCAAACAATCAGCAATCAAGCAATCATTGTATATAATTTTCCACTGAAAAGTAGTTCCTTCCCCTTCACATGCTTCCTCCTGCCCCTGAGAAGATTCTGTATACTTTGAGAGAGAGAGAGAAATCAAACTACTTCAAGAAACCAGATTGATGGACCTACCAAAAAAAATTTTTAAAAAACCCCACAAAAATATTGAAATTCTCAGCTGTTTTCTAAGGCAATTAAATTCTGATTGGAGGAAGTGCCTTACATAAACCTGGAGGCTGCACAAGGATGGACCTCTAAGCTCAGAAGGAACACACTGAACAGTAGCACATCCATTTCTTGCTTTAGGAGCCCTGTACCCAGTGGGCACAATTCAATAATGGAAAGGGCTGTCACTGTAATGATTCCTGCCCTCTCACTATTCCTGAACAATAGCAGATACCCCTAAGGTGTGAATAACACTCCTGAGGTGTCTCCTTAGTTTTCAATTCATTACAGATCCTGGGCAGGCAGCTGGCTCCCCTTCATCCAGCACTACTCATTTCAGTCACAGAAATTGCATCCTTAGTTATCCCCTTTTCCTAGGGGATAGAGAGGCATTTTGGAGGTCTCTTATCTTAGGGCTACAATTTCATGGAACCAGACCCAGTATGAGCTAACCTGGAGTGATATCTGCACTGCCTAATCTAGACCCTAATTTTAGCAGTGGGACGGGAGTAGGGACGGATTTAGCAGGGCAACCAAGTGATTTGCTAACTGAACTAGAAACACTGCAGATCTCACTTGCCAGCTCAATTCCTTCCCACCTCTACCATGCCACCAGTCCCTTCACAGGGTCACCATGTTAGGAGAAAGCAAAACCCTGACATTTGGGAACAATTCCCATTTTTAACAGTATTACCTGAGGATAACTGCACGGAAAATGTCCACCATGCAAAAATGCTTCCTGTGAAACCTTCTACCATGAGTACTCAGAGGAGAAGACGGTTAGGATGGGGAATGATGTCAGATTCCCAGGATAGCTGTGACTACAACATGCCAGGCATGTAGAATCAGATCATCAAATCTTCTTGCAGTCTCTGTTAAGTAAGAGGACTTGAATATCAACACATATGATCACTTGAACTCCAGAGCTGCTAATGTTTTAAAAGGCCAAAAACTGCTGCTCTCCTTCTCCTGCTAAATAATGGGCGTATATAGACAAGTGCTCACTTTGCAAGATGTTCCAGTAAACAAACTTGATGGATTGAGGTGGCAAGATTTAATTTAAGGGCAGACATAGAAAGGTGTGCAATTATTAGTCAATTACTCATCCATTAATAGGCTACTGCACTGAACTATTAATC